>NC_141693.1:966769559-967369559 GCF_964263255.1 Lissotriton vulgaris | reverse complement strand
AGTGTGTCCAACTAACTATAACGTGGGAATTTCAATGGTTTTATGCGAGTAAAATTTCCACCTAACTATAACTGGTGTGAAACCTATGGTTTTTTCAGTGAATTTAATATGTTTTTTAAATGCTAATTCCTAACTATAACTGGTGTGAAACCTATGGTTTTTTCAGTGAATATATATATCGTAGCTCCTTTTCTCTCGTGGTACCACTGACAAAGGCAGGAGCCGAAACGTGTCTGGTGCTCAGAGGGTCGAAAATAAAAACACTGATCTTCCTCCCGTGAGTGCTGTTTTTCTTTGGGAAAATACATGAGAAAAGGAGCTACGATAATAGCGAGGTACGCCCCTCGCAACACGCAACCGTGCATGAGTGCATGACTCGGCGTAACTAGAAAGCAGCAAAAAAAAAAATAAAAAAAAAAATATATATATATATATATATATATATATATATATATATATATAATTCTATGGCAAAATGAAACCCTCATTTTGTTCCTTTTCAAATTAAATGTATTAAGTGTTACCACTTTATTCCGATCAAGATGACTTCAGGTGTGCCATACTTTTGTCATAAGTAAGACTGTTAGCATTCTAGTTGTTCTTTAGAACACTCTGGGACATTCTGTCATTGGGCTATAGTTGGGCTACATCTGGCTGATATTTGGGCTACATTTGGGCTCTTTTGTCTCTGGTGGCCATCTTTGGGCTACATTGGGCTACATTGGGCTCTAACATATATATAGCCCAATGTAGCCCAATATATATTTTTTCAATGTTAATTTTCGTAAAAACCACTGGAGCATATATCTTGAAACATAGCAAAGGCACATCGGGCTACCAGTCCCTACAATTTTGCCAAGTTTGGTGAAAATCCATTCAGCCGTTCGGGCTAAAAGTGAGGTCGACCGCCCTATGGAAATTAACATGGGGAAAACACGTTTTGGGACCCCCCCTTTTATCTCGGCCCCCGCTTGATGAATCCCCCCCCAAACTTTCAGGGAAGGACCGGAGTGCGGCGAGGCAAATTTGAGGAAATTTTCAGGCAGATTCCTCAACCGGCGCCAAAGTTATTCCCAATAGAATGTTGAGATTTTGCATTGAAAAAAATCCTAACTATAACTACCTACTGGCAACCGCCAGTAGGTAATATATATTCAGTGAAAAAACCATAGGTTTCAGGCCTTATATAGTTAGGAATTAGCATTTAAAAAACCTTTGAAATTCACTGAAAAAAACAGATGTTTCAGGCCTTGTATAGTTAGGAATTAGCATTTAAAAAACCTTTGAATTTCACTCAAAAAACTGTAAGTTTTAGGGGTGTTATAGTTAGCTGGACATTTCACTCCTACAAAACCATTGAAATTGCTCCTATATAGTTAGTTGTACGAACTATATTTCGTGCACCCGCAATCCACTGCTGATGATGTCACATATTAGATCGTTCATGACATGGTCGGTGACATCACTGATGACATCTCATCAAAAGGCCCCCAAAACAATTTCCAGGGAAAGGAACAGGATACAGTCCCAAGGCTAACCCGCCAAGAAACCCTCATCGTGGCCAAAGTCAGCAGCCAAGGGTTGTCCACTGCCATGAGTGTGGTGGAGTTGGGCACTATAAGGGAGATGTCAAGTGCCCAAAGAGACCACCCCCTCCCACTGGAGGAAAAGCCCCGGGAGTAGCTAGTGTAGTGCTCGAGGAGGAGTTGCCCTTAGATAAGGGGGGGGAGTGGGCGGGTACTACCAAGTATGGGCAGTGGGTCACCATCACTGGCCAAAGAGGGGAAGCTCTGAGAGACACAGGAGCCAGTATGACTTTGTTAAGGAGTCATCTGGTGTCTCCAGGGCAGGTGATTCCACATGTACTCCACCCCGCCACGATGGCTGACGGCAGAATGGGCCACTACCCAGTGGCCGAGGTTCCATTTGAGTGGGAATGGGTTGCAGGTCTACTTCGAGTTGCCGTAAGCCCTGCCGTGCCAGTTGATTGTCTGTTGGGGAATGATATGGAGCACAATGCTTGGAAGGAGGTGGAATACCAGACTCATTCTGAGATGCTGGGTACACCTGACTGGGCCTGTGCTAGCACAAGGTCCGCAACTACCCGGAGGGGGAATTCGCTTGGGCTGGAGCCTAGAACATAGGCACAGCCAGCTGCCAGAAAGGGAAAGATTCGGGGACAGGAGAAGCCTGCCTCGGCATCCACGCCCCGTGAGACGGATAGACCACCTGTGGTGGTGGACCAGGAGTCCACGGAGGGGATGTTATCTCCCTGGAAAACCTACCTATCCTTGCCGAGTGGCATGTGGAAGGAGGGCCTACCAGGGAGGAGTTTTGTAAGGGCCAGAAGGAGTGCCCTACCCTTGAGGGACTGAGGCTACAGGCCGAAGCCCAGGCAGCAGGTAACGTTACGGGGAACTACCATATTTACTGGGAGGATGGTCTCCTCTAAAGTGAACCCAAGGCACCAGTGCACGGTTCGTCACGGGCCATAGTTGTCCCTCAACGTTACCGAGCCTTTCTTTTAGAACTGGCTTATGAGATACCCTTGGCAGGACAACTGGGTCAGGACAAGACCTTTGCCCGGTTTGTCCTCCACTTTTATTGGCCTCAGATGAAGGTGGCGTCCGACACTTACTGCCGGATTTGTGTGTCTTGCCAAGCCAGTGGGAAAACAGGGGTGAAGCTGAAAGCTCCCCTGGAACCACTTCCTGTCGTTAGCACCCCCTTTGAAAGGGTGGGCATCGACATTGTGGGGCCATTGGATCCACCAACTTCAGCTGGTCACAGGTTTATCCTGGTTCTGGTGGATCAAGCCACCCGGTACCCAGAGGCAATTCCACTGAGGACCATTACTGCACCTGCAGTGGCAAGGGCCCTGATAGGGATCTTTACCCAAGTGGGTTTCCCCAAGGAAGTTGTGTCCGACAGGGGGACCAACTTCATGTCAGCTTACATGCGGGCTATGTGGAAGGAGTGTGGGGTTACCTACTGGTTCACCACTCCTTACCACCCACAGACCAATGGTCTAGTGGAAAGGTTCAACAAAACCTTGAAAGGCATGATCAGAAGTCTGCCTGAGAGCCTGCGGAGGAAATGGGACGTCCTCCTACCCTGTCTGTTGTTCTCCTACAGGGAAGTGCCACAGAAGGGAGTGGGCTTCAGCCCCTTCGAACTTCTGTATGGGCACCCTGTGCTTGGACCTCTCAGCCTGGTGAAAGACGGATGGGAAAAGACTACCAGGAGGCTTCCCCAGGATGTGGTGAGCTACATGCTGGCCTTCCGGAGCCAAATGGCTAAGTTGTGGAAGCAAGCTTATGGCAACTTGGAAGCCAGCCAAGCAGTGATGGAGTGGTATGACCACAATGCTCACCCTGTGGAGTTGGAGCCTGGCCAAAAATTGTGGGTGATGGGAC
The DNA here is from genome assembly GCF_964263255.1 of Lissotriton vulgaris. Taxonomy (NCBI): domain Eukaryota; kingdom Metazoa; phylum Chordata; class Amphibia; order Caudata; family Salamandridae; genus Lissotriton; species Lissotriton vulgaris. Next base: position 967,366,143 of record NC_141693.1, on the reverse strand, counting down.
CTGGAGAGCTCCATGCCCTCCAGGACCGCTGGACAGGCCCCTTTGAGGTGATGGAGAAGAAGGGTAAGGCCACTTACTTAGTGGATCTGAAGACCCCCTGGCAGCCCCATCGGGTGCTCCATGCTAATCGCCTCAAACCCCACCATGAAGCCCGAGGCCATTTTAATGATAGTGACCGATGGAGCAGAGGAAGAGGAGAGTGAGGCTCTCCCTGATCTATTTTCGTCTCAGGAAAAGGATGGGTCGGTGGAGGAAGTAAATCTCTCCCCATCCCTAACTCCTAAACAGCGGGAGGACTGCCGCCAGGTCCTGGAGCAGTATTCCTCGCTGTTCTCCCTTATCCTGGGAAGGACCCACCTGTGTACCCATGATGTGGACACAGTTGACAGCCCACCTGTGAAGTCTAAGACCTACCGGCTGTCAGATAAGGTGAAGGCCAGCATACACAGTGAAGTCACTAAGATGCTGGAGTTGGTAGTAATTGAACCTTCGAGCAGCCCCTGGTCCAGTGCGGTGGTTCTGGTACCAAAAGCTGCCCCACCGGGCACCACTCCAGAACTAAGGTTCTGTGTGGATTACCGGGGACTGAATTCAGTGACCAAAACTGATGCTCATCCGATCCCTAGGGCGGATGAACTTGTTGACCGGCTGGGAGCTGGCCAATACTTGAGTACCTTTGACCTCACTTCAGGGTACTGGCAGATCTCCCTTACAGATGGAGCAAAGGAAAGGTCAGCCTTCTCCACGCCTGAGGGACACTACCAGTTCTGTGTAATGCCCTTTGGGCTCAAGAACGCCCCATCCACCTTTCAGCGGCTGGTGAACCAGGTCCTCTCCGGGATGGAGGCCTTCTCCGCTGCTTATCTGGATGACATTGCCGTCTTCAGCAGCAGTTGGGAGGACCATTTGTGTCATCTACAAGCTGTTCTCCAGGCCCAGAAACAGGCTGGCTTGACAATCAAGGCCAGCAAGTGTCAGATTGGGCAGGGGTCGGTGGTGTACCTAGGCCACTTGGTGGGCACGGGAACCCCTCCAGGCTAAGATTGAGGCTATCATGGCCTGGGAGCCTCCCAAGACCCAAACTGAGGTTCGAGCTTTCCTGGGCCTCACGGGATATTACCGTCGCTTTGTGAAGGGGTATGGCACCAATGTGGCCCCCCTAACTGAACTTACTTCCAAGAAGCAACCCAGACGGGTAGTCTGGACAGAGGCTTGTCAGCAAGCCTTTGACACCTTGAAACAAGCAATATGTGCTGCTCCAGTTCTCAGGGCTCCTGATTTTTCTAAGGAATTCATTGTCCAAACAGACGCATCGGAACATGGCATTGGGGCAGTGTTATCGCAACTCAATGGAGAGGGTCTGGATCAATCTGCTTCCCCGGGAACAGAGGTGGAGTGCAATTGAGCGGGAAGCATTTGCGGTGGTATGGGCTCTGAAGAAGTTGCAGCCATACCGGTTTGGCTCTCACTTCCTGGTTCAGACTGACCACCAACCCCTTCGTTGGCTGATGCAAATGAAGGGAGAAAATCCCAAGCTGTTGAGATGGTCTATCTCCCTACAGGGAATGGACTTCCGGGTGGAACATCGGCCTGGAGTGGACCACGCCAATGCAGACGGTCTCTAGGTATTTCCGCCTTAGTGATGAGAACTCCCAAGGGGTTGGGTAGCTCTCCCTCGCTTTCAGCTGGGGGGACGCGTGTTAGACCTGTCAGCCCTTTGGGTGGTCCCTCCTATTATTTATATATTTTGTCTCCTTTCTGCCTCCTAACTCCTTTCATTTTTATGTCCACTAAGTTTTTTTTATGGTGTTGTCCTTGGGCTTAGGTGTTACTTTGCCCTTATATCCTTTTTGTGACATTGGTGCCTTCACAAAATGGCGAGTACAGAGTCACAAGATGGTGGCTTCTAACTGCCATGAATTCTTACCTCAGGAGCTGGGGCCATAGGATTCTATGGAGAAAATTCTAGAACCTTCTGGCTGGTTCTGGTAGCCAGAACCTAGACTATAAAAAGGCCAGAACCAGGCGGCCATTTTAGAGAAGAGAGGGTCCAGAGAGCTTGGGTTAGCCGTAGTGAGGCGACTCTGTGGGGAGGAAGGCGCTATAAGTGAGGGTAGATCGGCTCCTGGGTTGGCTGCCCCTCTTGTATGACGTGCCCCCTGCCTGTTGATCTAGCCCTGCCATTTCTGGACTGCCATTTCTGGACTGCCATTGTTTCCCTCAGTCTTTCCAGTGTCCCTGGTGAATTGACCCTGAGCGATCTCCAGAGAAAGTGGGAGTGGCTGAACGTGTGAAGACGCCAAGAGTGGTGGTATATTGGCCAACTCCACAACTCTGGTTGCCGCATACTGGCTAGTAGTGAGGCAAATCCTAAAGTTACATGCCTAGAGCCAGATCCTTGTGAGAGATCCGAAGCAGAAAGCGGAGCTCACCATAGGGGCTCCGGAGTACTAAGTGAGAGGTGTTCACTGACGCGAGCCGTGACCCCCCCCCCTCACCTCTGCTGGAGCGTACCTGCCATAAGTCTTCAGGCGTGTGAACTCTGCTGACGAGATTGCTGCATCGACGGAAGGGGTGGCGAGACGCTGAAGGAGGCTGGCTGTGGGCGGGGATCTCCCTGCGTGTGGAGACGGCGAGGAGGAGCTGCCGGGAGAGCTGACTGATGCCGCGAGAACCAGCGGAGCGGAAGCGAAGAGACTCAGCTCCGGACAGGAAGGCGAACGGAATCAGCTGGTGGGGAAGCCTTCCCCAGTACCCGGACCGCAGATCAGTTTCGAGGTGTAAGCGGACTAAAAGAACCCCTCGGAAAAAGTAAGCTGGGGGCTCTAGGTTGGAGGGAGGAGAGGAACGATATTGGGCCTGAATCGGGACAGCGAAACTGGCCGTGACCTCTCACCCAGGCTTCAGGACATTCCCATGTACTGTTCGACATCAGGAATATGTCACCATAAGAACGTGTCATACTGACTTCAGGGCCTCCCCTGGTTGAGCAAGTTCTTCTGGGAAGGAAGGCTTAATTTGCCATTAACGGAAACCAGGGAAACTGGGCGTTTCCAGGGATAGGAAAGTGTGGGGTTGCACTTGATGCAGAGCATTCAGCGCCTGAGAAGAGTCAATGTGGGATCCTGCTAGCCTAATGGGGGTTTAGAGCAAGTTAAATAGCTTTAATTAAATGAAGTAATATCCTGTCTGTCTTCATTCAGTTCCCCAGCTGCTCGCACCGAGGCATAAGTGTACCATTAATGGAACTGTTGCTGACAGCCTGTATCATCCTGTTTGTAATGTCCTTGAGACCTCAGGGGTAATGTACAGCCTTGCCTTACTGTAAAGAAGCTTGATAATTGCTGATACCTTATCTAAGATTGTAGAGTATATATATGGCTTGCTTAAGTTGCAGGAATTATCACTAAGTTCCTTTCATTTGGGAAAAGTAAAAGTATTGTTAATGTCATACAGAACTTGGCACAAACTAATAATTGAATGTGAAGTTATTTAATGTACTGAATTTGAAATACTGCTAGAAGCCGAAAACCTAACAGAGTTTTATAAAGCAGACCGTATTTTTCTAAATTGGTGTAGAGTCATTCTTTTCTTGTGGATGGGCGCGGAGTTACTGTAAGAGTGGGATGTAAGCACAACACAATTGCCTTTGGCATCAGCTGTTCCTACTCTGTGCCGTGCTACCCTATGTGGACTGGTAACTCCAAGTCCAACACAGGTCTTAAGTGATTTTCTGAACAGTATTTCAATGGGGATTTGACGAAGTTGGCAGGGAAGTTTATTCCAGGCCTTCGATCCTATAACTGCCAAGCATTTCCCTCCTTTTGAGATAAGTCTAAAGGTAGGGATAGTTAGCAGATTCGCGTTAGAGGATCTAAGGTTCCACGATGGACAGTAGCGCCTAAAACCTTTCTGAAGGTACTTGGGGCCTTGTAAATGAAAGGCACTAAAGGTGATGACCAATACTTTAAACAAGATACGCTTGTGCATTGGTAGCCAATGGAGAGAATCCAGTGCGGCTGAGGCAGAGGACTTCCTAGGCCATCTCAACACTAGCCGAGCGGGTGCATGTTGGACCATCTGTAACTTGTGTAAGACTGCTTTGTTTGATCCTGCATACAAACTGTTACAGTAGTCCAATCTAGATGTCATCAGCGCAACCACCACCGTTCGTCTAGCTGCTAGTGGGAGTAAATCAAAGAATTTCCTCAAGCCTTTTATGATGTTAAAGCCGGTACCTGCCACAGCCAACGCCTGTTGTTTAAAAGATAGTGTCATCAAACTTAATTCCTAGATTACGAGCAGTGCTAATGTTATTAGGGGGCGCCTCTGCATCCTCAGGCCACCACCGTTTTGGAATAAAATGATTGTTGTCCAAAGGGCAGGATTTCTGTTTTACCCGAATTACATTTCAGGTGGTTGTTTCTCATCCATTCAAAGTTGGCTGAGAGGCAGTTTTTAAGATTTTCTTCTGCATCCATCATGTCTTTGTCAAGGACTAGGATAAGCTGCGTATCGTCCGCATAAGAGATGGTACTAATCTTAAAGGACGATATTAATTTGATCAGGGGGACCATATGAAGATTGAAAAGAGTCGGGCTCAAACTAGAGCCCTGAGGCACCCCTGTCGTGAGAGCTTTTTCTTCTGAGAGGAAATGTCCTAAGGTAGTCACTTGACGTCTGTTTTCCAAGAAATTCTTAATCCACTCCAATACGTCTCCTGCTATGCCGGATGTTGCTAGGCGGTCTATAAGGATGGCATGTGACACTGTATCAAAGGCCGCCAACAAGTCTAATAATATCAAAATCGCCTTCTTGCCCTGATCCATAGCAGAGCATAGTGTTTCCACCGTGAACAGCAGGGCAGACTGTCGAGTGCTGGGCTCTAAAACCCGATTGATTGGGGTGTAAGATGTTATTGTCCTCCAGAAAAGTGGTAATCTGCCTGTTGCCTGTAGCTTGCATAGTACAGGGAGAAGTGAAATAGGCCGTAGATTTGAAAGAGTTGTCGGATCTGCCAGTTGTTTCTTCTGGAGAGGTTTTTCCGCAGCGAGTTTCCATTCCATAGGAATCTCGGCGGAGGAGAGTGAGGAGTTTATGATGCTGTTGATAATAGGATTTGCCATATCCACTATGGCTTGTATGAGAGTAGGGGGACAGGGATCAAAAGGGGAGCCCGATTTTATAGATAATATGGCCTGGCGGGTTTCCTCCAGACTAATAGAATGAAAAGTTCTCATACAGGCAGTATTAGTACCTTCCAGGGCCACCCCATCAGAGATTGGTGAAACAGGAGAGGGGAAATCTTTGATGAGGACCTGTACCTTTTGTTCAAAGAAGTCGGCTATGGTGTTGCAGAGACTCTGAGAGGGGGGGGGTTTCCTGCAGCAATATTTTGGGGTTTCTAAAGGCATTTACGATCTTAAAGATCTCTTTCTGTTTGTTTTTGGTAGCTTCAATGGCTGCCGTGCCCTCACTTCACCTTGCTTTTCTTTTAGAGACCGTGAGAACCAAGGTGCGGACATTTTCTTACGACGTGGCTTGTTATTCGGACCTGTGGGGTCCGACTGCTAACTTAGTTCACAGATCCAGTCCCCAAAAAGTTTATTATCTGTTATCGTGTTTCCAGTCATTATGGGTTTCCTTTCATTGGCTCTCATTGGAAGGTCAGGGTGCCCTATGATCTTTTCCAACCGGGTTTGCCCAGCCGAGAAGTCTCCACAAAGTCTTTGCCTATAGCACTACCCTCGTCTGAAAGGTCAAAAGGGATAAATTTGTGGTCTGACCAGGTTTGCGTGAGCGGGGGTTTTACTTTAAGCATGTGTAGGTTCGAACAGATGCAGTCCAAAATGTGGCCAGCTCTGTGTGTGGTGTCCAGGGTGTGTAGTGTTAGGCCTGGTCACTAACTACATGAGTATATTATTGGTTAGTTGGCTGAGTATTTGTATGGGAGACTGTGTGTGGGTGGGGTGTGTATAAATGCATAGATGGATGAGTGGTTGACTGTGTTTTGGTTTAAGAGTGTTTATGGAAACAGTTGTTTGGGTGACAGTGTTTATTTGTGTGTTGGTGAGCGAATATGTTTTATGTAAGAGTCTGTGATTGTGAGTAACTGAATGAGTGTAATTGGTAATGGTGATATTTTTTAACATAGTCACTATTAGATACTATGTGTATGAATAAATGAGGTCTTGTGTGTATAACTGTAGGTGAGTAAATGTAAGTGTGATTAATTATTTTCATGAGTGAGCAGGATGACTGCATAACAGATAAGGATGAGTGCTAATGTGTCAATGTCTATATACGTGTATGAGGGTGAATGGGCAGTTGTGTGTGTAGACTTAGGAATCAGTGAGTGTGTATGTAGTAACTAGTATGTGTGTGAATGGTTTTAAATATGGTACTCTGTATTTTACAGTGAGTGATCAGAGGTTATACTAGTGTGTGATGAGGTATATCAGATTGACACGTGGATGATGTCATCAGTGATGTCATTTGAGATGTCATCAGTGATGTCACTGACCATGTCATGCATGATGTAATATGTGACAGCAGCAGTGCATTGCGGGCTCACGAGTTATAGTTAGCAGAACTAGCTATAACGGAGGAATTTCTATGGTTTTGTACAAGTGAAATGTCCAGCTAACTAGAACACCCCTGAAACCTATGTTTTTTTCTGTGAATTTCAAAAGTTTTTTTAAATGCAAATATATAGTATAATAGTAGTTACTCCTGTTTTTGTTCTGAATTTCTAGTTTAATTGTTTATTTGTAAATATATTTAACATATTTTTCTGCAATTACAAAAAAAGTAAAACTGAAATATTGTATTTTGTTTTTATTTTAATATATATATATATTTTTTAAATGTTCTTAATTTTTTGGGGAGTTGCGCACCCAAAGCATACCTACCATGGCGGCTGTGTGTATTCTAGCTATCATTTTGAATAAAGCATGAAGGATCCGCGTATGGCGGGTGCGTGTTTTTCAGTTACGTCATATACGTATAATGTTATGTGGTGTGGGCGATTGGATCTGAAAGAAACGGGTTAGTGTTAGATTCCTTACCTTAGAATATCCCCAGGCGTCAGTCAGTATCCAGAAAGTTTTCGTCAGCAGTACCCCTGCGCATCGCTAGGTGTCGTATGCGGCTCCGTCGTCTGCGTCATGATCGCCGGGATTACGTCGTCTGAGTTCTTAGACGCAGCCCTCGCGCGCTGACATCAATTCTTCTTTTTTCTGCGCCAGCAAGCGCAGATCCGGGAAGAGCAGTACATTTTTGACTACGTTTTTGATCTCTTTTGATCACTTTTCGAGTCTACCCTCGACTCGCGGTGCCGCTAGGGATGCCTGGTTTTAAACCTTGTAAGGACTGTCACTGCTTGATGTAGGTGACAGAACCCCACCGTCTGTGCCTTTATTCCCTCAGGGCCAACCATAAGTCGTGCCCCGACTGGCCGGCATTGACATCGAAGGCTAGACTGGTGCGGTCCCGTAAGCTGCTCGAGCTCCGGCAGTCGACTCCACGCCTGTCGAGGGACCGGTCGTGGAGCCGCACTCATCGCCGCTCGACGAGCCACTACCACTCGGGCTCCAAGTCCTCAGGTAAGTCGAGGCATTCGAAAACGAAGTCTAAGAGGCGTCATCGCGCTTCCGACTAACCCGCCACCCCCCCCTGTCCAGCTCCATACCCGCCGGTCCTTGGGCTGCATGCGACACCGGAGGAGGGCAGCGCGTTTCTCTCGGCCATGAGGTCACGCTTTCTTCTGTCGGAACCTGATGAGGCGCCTTTGGGCCCCGTGGGTCCGACTAGGAGCCCTAGCGGGCCGGCTGCTCCGGCCCTGGTGCCGGCGGGTGCTTCCGCCCCGGCGCTGTAGATTACTCCGGTCGCAACGCCGCTGGGCTCCGCAGGATCCACGCCTCCATCTGGGCCATCGCCAGTCGGCCTCACGACTCCTCTGCTGGCGCTGACCCCAAGGGTGTAGCTCCCGGCGCTGTCTCCCGATGACGTCGACCCCAGTTTTAGCCCCGGTCCGGGTCCGGCGTCGGACCAGCTCCGTCTCCGGCCCCGACTGGTGAGGCCTTCACCCTCGACCTGGCTCCATCATTTTTGCCTGATTATCAGGAGATTGATGACGAGGAGGACTGGGAGGGGTCTGAGGAACCTCTGGCACTGCAGTGCCAGTTGTCACGACTGGGCAGAGGAGCTAAGGGAGGCCAGTGGTCTGGATACTTTGCCCGACACATGATTCGTCTCTCCTCCTTCTGTGGCTTCGGAGGAGGGGGTGCTCCTTACAGTGTGGTGTTTAACGGGGCGGCCAAGGCCTTGGCTCTTGAGCTCCCTGTCGCGGCCGTGAGGACTAACCTCACTGAGGTGCTCAAACTGCAGGCAAGCTCCTCGGAGCCTCTACTGCTGTTTAACGAAGCCCTCACTGACGTTCTGCTGGGCACCTGGTCCAAGCCCTCCTCAGGCCATCCTGTGGATCGGAACGTGGCCCGACGCCACCGCCCGGCTCCGATTCAGAATAGGGGGTGGTGACGAACAGAGTGTCCGAATTAAGCAGACCACTCTTACCCAGTCCAAAGATCAGGGCTTGATCCATCACCGTTGTCTAGCTCACTGCACCATCCCAGCTCAGAACCTGGCTATATGCAAATTAGTCTGTCCCTGGCCCAGTGCATCATGGGAACAGGGCAGACCAAACTACCAAGCCAATTCTTCACCAGAAAGGAGACAAGCTTCCGGGGACCGGTTTCCGGCATTTCAGCCGTCGTCGGCCCGGCTTGCTTGAATCCTGATGGTGCAGTGAGCAAGGGACTCATGTCTGAGCATACCCTGCCACACCCATAGTGGCCAAAAACGATTCAGAAAAGGGGGTGGTGACGAACAGAGTTTCCGAATTAAGCAGACCACTCCTACCCAGTCCAAAGATCAGGGCTTGATCTATCACCGTTATCTAGCTCACTGCACCATCCCAGCTCAGAACCTGGCTATATGCAAATTAGTCTGTCCCTGGCCCAGTGCATCATGGGAACAGGGCAGACCAAACTACCAAGCCAATTCTTCACCAGAAAGGAGACAAGCTTCCGGGGACCGGTTTCCGGCATTTCAGCCGTCGTCGGCCCGGCTTGCTTGAATCCTGATGGTGCAGTGAGCAAGGGACTCATGTCTGAGCATACCCTGCCACACCCATAGTGGCCAAAAACGATTCAGAAAAGGGGGTGGTGACGAACAGAGTGTCCGAATTAAGCAGACCACTCCTACCCAGTCCAAAGATCAGGGCTTGATCCATCACCGTTATCTAGCTCACTGCACCATCCCAGCTCAGAACCTGGCTATATGCAAATTAGTCTGTCCCTGGCCCAGTCCATCATGGGAACAGGGCAGACCAAACTACCAAGCCAATTCTTCACCAGAAAGGAGACAAGATTCCGGGGACCGGTTACCGGCATTTCAGCCGTCGTCGGCCCAGCTTGCTTGAATCCTGATGGTGCAGTGAGCAAGGGACTCATGTCTGAGCATACCCTGCCACACCCATAGTGGCCAAAAACGATTCAGAAAAGGGGGTGGTGACGAACAGAGTGTCCGAATTAAGCAGACCACTCCTACCCAGTCCAAAGATCAGGGCTTGATCCATCACCGTTATCTAGCTCACTGCACCATGCCAGCTCAGAACCTGGCTATATGCAAATTAGTCTGTCCCTGGCCCAGTGCATCATGGGAACAGGGCAGACCAAACTACCAAGCCAATTCTTCACCAGAAAGGAGACAAGCTTCCGGGGACCGGTTTCCGGCATTTCAGCCGTCGTCGGCCCGGCTTGCTTGAATCCTGATGGTGCAGTGAGCAAGGGACTCATGTCTGAGCATACCCTGCCACACCCATAGTGGCCAAAAACGGTTCAGAAAAGGGGGTGGTGACGAACAGAGTGTCCGAATTAGGCAGACCACTCCTACCCAGTCCAAAGATCACGGCTTGATCCATCACCGTTATCTAGCTCACTGCACCATCCCAGCTCAGAACCTGGCTATATGCAAATTAGTCTGTCTCTGGCCCAGTGCATCATGGGAACAGGGCAGACCAAACTACCAAGCCAATTCTTCACCAGAAAGGAGACAAGCTTCCGGGGACCGGTTTCCGGCATTCCAGCCGTCGTCAGCCCGACTTGCTTGAATCCTGATGGTGCAGTGAGCAAGGGACTCATGTCTGAGCATACCCTGCCACACCCATAGTGGCCAAAAACGATTCAGAAAAGGGGTGGTGACGAACAGAGTGTCCGAATTAAGCAGACCACTCCTACCCAGTCCAAAGATCAGGGCTTGATCCATCACCGTTATCTAGCTCACTGCACCATCCCCGCTCAGAACCTGGCTATATGCAAATTAGTCTGTCTCTGGCCCAGTGCATCATGGGAACAGGGCAGACCAAACTACCAAGCCAATTCTTCACCAGAAAGGAGAAAAGCTTCCGGGGACCCGTTTCCGGCATTTCAGCCGTCGTCGGCCCAGCTTGCTTGAATCCTGATGGTGCAGTGAGCAAGGGACTCATGTCTGAGCATACCCTGCCACACCCATAGTGGCCAGAAATGATTCAGAAAAGGGGATGGTGACTAACAGAGTGTCCGAATTAAGCAGACCACTCCTACCCAGTCCAAAGGTCAGGGCTTGATCCATCACCGTTATCTAGCTCACTGCACCATCCCAGCTCAGAACCTGGCTATATGCAAATTAGTCTGTCCCTGGCCCAGTGCATCATGGGAACAGGGCAGACCAAACTACCAAGCCAATTCTTCACCAGAAAGGAGACAAGCTTCCAGGGACCGGTTTCCGGCATTTCAGCCGTCGTCGTCCCGGCTTGCTTGAATCCTGATGGTGCAGTGAGCAAGGGACTCATGTCTGAGCATACCCTGCCACACCCATAGTGGCCAAAAACGATTCAGAAAAGGGGGTGGTGACGAACAGAGTGTCCGAATTAAGCAGACCACTCCTACCCAGTCCAAAGATCAGGGCTTGATCCATCACCGTTATCTAGCTCACTGCACCATCCCAGCTCAGAACCTGGCTATATGCAAATTAGTCTGTCCCTGGCCCAGTGCATCATGGGAACAGGGCAGACCAAACTACCAAGCCAATTCTTCACCAGAAAGGAGACAAGCTTCCGGGGACTGGTTTCCGGCATTTCAGCCGTCGTCGGCCTGGCTTGCTTGAATCCTGATGGTGCAGTGAGCAAGGGACTCATGTCTGAGCATACCCTGCCACACCCATAGTGGCCAAAAACGATTCAGAAAAGGGGGTGGTGCCGAACAGAGTGTCCGAATTAAGCAGACCACTCCTACCCAGTCCAAAGATCAGGGCTTGATCCATCACCGTTATCTAGCTCACTGCACCATCCCAGCTCAGAACCTGGCTATATGTAAATTAGTCTGTCCCTGGCCCAGTGCATCATGGGAACAGGGCAGACCAAACTACCAAGCCAATTCTTCACCAGAAAGGAGACAAGCTTCCGGGGACTGGTTTCCGGCATTTCAGCCGTCGTCGGCCCGGCTTGCTTGAATCCTGATGGTGCAGTGAGCAAGGGATTCATGTCTGAGCATACCATGCCACACCCATAGTGGCCAAAACGATTCAGAAAAGGGGGTGGTGACGAACAGAGTGTCCGAATTAAGCAGACCACTCCTACCCAGTCCAAAGATCAGGGCTTGATCCATCACCGTTATCTAGCTCACTGCACCATCCCAGCTCAGAACCTGGCTATATGCAAATTAGTCTGTCCCTGGCCCAGTCCATCATGGGAACAGGGCAGACCAAACTACCAAGCAAATTCTTCACCAGAAAGGAGACAAGCTTCCGGGGACCAGTTTCCGGCATTTCAGCCGTCGCCGGAACGGCTTGCTTGAATCCTGATGGGCGACCCTAGCTTCCTGTCCGTGCACCCCACCCCCGAGAGCCTGGTGATCGAGGCCTCTACGTCCCAGACCGCATTCCCGACCGCTCTACTGCATCGGGAATCCAAAAGGTATGATCAGTTTGGGAAGAAACTGTTCTCCTCTCTGAGTTTGGGGCTGCGGTCTGTCAACACCGCCTGCCTTTTGGGCCGTTACACCCACTCTCTGTGGGATACGGTTGCAGACGTGCTGCCACAGTGTCCGGAGGAGGCCCGGGCAAAGCTCGCCCAAGCCCTGGTGGAAGGGTGGGATGCAGCACAGTACTCAATTAGGTGTGTACTTCCCACCACACACTCGCTGTGTAGGGCGATAGCAGCGACGGTGGTGGTTCGCCGCCACGCCTGGCTGAGGTCCGCCAACTTTTCAGGGAATGTCCAGGCCTCAATCATGGACATGCCCTTCGATGGCAGTTGCCTTTTTGGCGACAAAGCGGATATTGCGCTGGAACGTTTCAAGGACTCAGGGCTACGGCCAAGTCCTTGGGCCTAGGCCAGCGCCAGCAAACTTCCGCTTTTCGCCCCTTTCGGGGCCAAGGAAGGGGCGCGCTACACTTAGTCAGCCACAGGCCGCAGAACCAGTCCCAACGCGGTCGCGGACGTGGTAACAGCTGTGGCAGTGCCGGGGGTCAACGGCAGGTCAGTCACATCCGCTCCCACAGCATCTTCCTCTAAGCCTTCCTAGTCGTGCATTTCAGGCTCATTCAATGCCAGTGGGGGGCAGGGTTCGCCATCACCTCCTCCACTGGCGTACCATCACGTCGGATAGGTGGGTGCTGCAAATCGTCCGAAGGGGCTACTCCCTCCCCATTGAGGCGACCCCTCCAGCCATGCCACCGTAGTACCACCGCATGTCGGGGGATCACTTGAAACTTCTGCAGGAGGAAGTTACGGCCCTCTTGACCTAGGGGGCCATCAAGTGTGTTCCTGGGCCAGAAGTAGGACGTGGTTATTCCCACTACTTTTTGGTACCCAAGAAGGGCAAAGGAGGTCTGTGCCCTATCTTGGACCTACGGAGCATCAACGGCTTCCTCCGGAAGTAGAAGTTCAAGATGCTGACTTTGGCTCCGGCCCTCAGATCCTGACTGCCCTAGACCCAGGAGACTGGATGGTAGCGTTGGACTTGCAGGACGCGTATTTCTAACCCCCAGTCCTGCCGGCCCACCGGTGCTATCTGCGGTTCACGGTAGGCACTTTCAGTTTACCTTGCTCCCCTTCGGCCTTAGTAGCGCCCCTCGGGTGTTCATGAAAGTGATGGCAGTGGTCGCAGCTCATCTGCGCATTTCAAGGGTTTCAGTCTTCTCCTATCTCGATGACTGGTTGTTGAAGGTGGGCTCGCCCCAGACAGTAGTCTCCTACCTCTAGACTACGGCCGACCTCCTGCACTCGCTGGGGTTCTCCATCAACTTGCCGAAGTCACACCTGTGCCCTTCTCAGAAGTTCCTTTTCATCGGAGCGGTTCTGGACTCTGCGCAGTTTCGTTTTTTTTCCGCCAGAACAGCGGCTTTAGGATATTCAGGGTCTGTTCTGATCTTTCAGCTCATGGGGTTGATGGCCTTCTGCATCCTTCTGGTGCATCATGCCAGGTGGCAGATGCAGGCTCTGCAGTGGGACCTGAAGTTTCAGTGGACACAGCATCAGGGCAACCTGTCCGACCACGTCCTGATCTCGGAGGGCACTGCGAGTCAGTTGCAGTGATGGCTCACGAACCATGATTGGGTCAGCGGCAGATCTCTCTCCCTACCCCAACCGGAGCACGTAGTGGTGATGGGTGCGTCTCTCCTGGGATGGGGAGGCCACATGGGAGAGAGGGAGATCAGAGGCCTCTGGTCTCCGGCGGAGTCCCGGCTCCGTATCAACCTTCTGGAGCTGCGGGCGATCCGGCTTGAACTGAAGGCATTCCTTCTCTCTGTCCGGGGAAGTGTAGTGCAGGTGTTCATGAACAACACCTCTGCCATGTGCTACTGCAACAAACAGGGCAGGGTAGGGTCTTGGACCCTTTGCCAGGAGGCTTTGCGTCTCTAGCAATGGCTGGAACACCAGGGCGTCACCCTGGTAGTTCAACACCTGGCAGGTTCCCTGAACGCCAGGGCGGACAAACTCAGTGGCCGGTGCATGATGGATCACGAATGGCGTCTGAACTTGGACGTGGTGCAAGGTCCCTTTCAGGAGTGGGGAGAGCCTTGGTTAGATCTATGTGCCACCGAAGAGAACGCACAATGTCATCGGTTCTGCACGTTGGAATTTCCAAGGCGGCACTCGCTCGGTGACTCTTTTCATCGCGAGTGGAGCTGCGGTCTGTTGTACCCCTTTCCGCCAATACCATATCTGTCCATAGTGCTGAAGATCAGGTGAGACTGGGCCCAAGTCATCCTTGTGGCTCCGGACTGGGCACAAACATACCGGTATCCCGAGCTACTCAGCATGTCAGTCGATCCCCCGATTCGTCTGCCTCTTCAGGGGGACCTTCTGTCGCAGCAGCAGGGGACGGTCCTCCACCCGAACCTGTCCAGTCCTCACCTACATGCATGGAGATTGAGCGGCGGCAGTTAAGGCCATTTGACTTGCCTCCTGAAGTTTGCAATTTGATTCTGGCATCCAGGCGTCCCTCCACAAAAACTGTATATGCCTGCAGGTGGAACAAATTTGTGGCATGGTGCACAGCAAAGGCTGTGGATCCACTCTCTGGCCCCTTTCAGAGGTTCTCCTCTTCCTTCTTTCTCTTGCCCAGCAGTGCTCTGCTCTGGGCACTATCAAGGGCTACCTCGGCCATTTCAGCCTTCTTGAGGCTTCCTGATCAGACTTCTCTTTTCAAGTCCCCTGTTGTGAATAGATTCTTGAAAGGCATCACACACGTTTCCTCCTGTTCCCTTCGTGATGCCGCAGTGGGACTTGAATCTTATTCTAACATTTCTGATGTGCACTCCCTTTTGAGCCACTTCATAGCTGTCCTCTTCGTCTTCTCACTCTTAAAACTGCATTCCTGGTTGCCATCACCTCTGCCAGGAGAGTGAGTGCGCTCCAGGCTCTATCTTCAAAACCTCCTTTCCTCTCTGTCCATCCGGACAAAGTTGTTCTTAGGACCTGTCCTTTTTTTACCGCCCAAAGTATTACCAGCCTTTCATATCGGGCAGTCCATCATCTTTCCCACCTTATTTCCGCCTCCGCACCACTCGAAATGGAAGAGAGGCTCCAGAGTCTAGACCAAAAACGTGCACTCTCCTATCTAGATCGCACACGCCAGTTTCGGGTGGACGACTAGTTCTTTGTTGGTTACGTGGGCACTAAGAAGGGACGGGCAGTGCACAAACTAACCATCTCTTGGTGGGTTGTCTTGTGCATCAAGGTTTGCTACTCCTTGGCTAAGAAGGAGCCTCCTGTTGGGCTGCGTGCCCATTCCACTCGGCCATGGCGGCTACTACTGCCCTGGGTTGGGGAGTACCCTTGCAGGACATCTGGCAGACAGCTACGTGGGCCTCGCTGCACACGTTTGCTAGACACTACTGCCTGGACAGCCAAGTCTGGAGAGATGGCTTTTTCGGCCGGTCCGTTCTCCAGGACTTTCTGGTGTGATCTTGGTTCGCAGACCCACCACCGGGGTTGGTATTGCTGGGGTATCCATTCTAAGGTAACGAATCGAACACAAACCTGTTTCTTTCAGATGCACAGGTTACTTACCTTCGGTAACAATATATCTGTAAGAAACAGTAGTTAGTTAGATTCCTTACCACCCCACCCATCCTCCCCGTTCTGCGAACCGATATCTAGGGTTAAGGACATCCCTTCAGGGCACTAGTTTCTTGGCACCAGTGCCTGTTTCTATCATGGCTCTGCGTTCCTGGCGCGGAAAGCTATGTACAGAACTGACGTCAGCGCGCGAGGGCGGCATCTAAGTACTCCAACGTCATCCTGGTGCCGACGACGGACGCGGAGCCGCAGACCACGCCTAGTGACGCGCAGGGGTACTGCTGACAAACTTTCCGGATCCAGTCTGACGCCTGGGGATATTCTAAGGTAAGGAATGAAACACTAACTACTGTTTCTTACAGATATATCGTTACCGAAGGTAAGTAACTTGTGCTATGCGACCGTACCGGGTATTCGCCACACATGCGGATTACAGTATGTGACGCTTGCGCGGGGGCGGGCCCCACGTGACCTTATATGTGCTGGGCGTACGACTCCCGCAAAAACATTTATATTATGAAAAGATATGTATGTGTCTAATGTACATATTAGGGCAAGGGATTAATGTATTCATAAAAATCATATATTTCTAGAATCTTTTATTTGTTTTATTCACCATTTTTTAGGTTCATCATTACAAGCAACAATCTAGCATTATACAGGTTTTCTTGAAAAAAGATAAACCAGAGAAGATAAGGGCAAATTTTACATTGCAAAATAATGAAAAAAGGATTAACCACGCCTACCGGAGGCTAAATCAAAGAAAAGAGCAAACGAGCAAAAATCATTAAATCTAAATCGCATCCTATACCTGCTCCCCACCCCCCGAAGGTAAGAGAACAATCGGAGCAGAGACAAATGCTGCTTTGCCATATTCGGAGGCAAGAGTTATGGCTGAGATCTCTCCAATCTAGTCTTCCAATCCGTTATCTGGCCCAGATAAATTTCCCTCGTTTCATAGCTTTCAACCCTTTCTTCTCGTATAAACCCTTTTCCAAATTATACATGGCTAAAAGCTGTGACACCTATTGCTGAAAAGTGGGAGGGTTAGAATTCTTTCATGCCGATGCCACGCAGATTCTAACTACTGCCGTGGCAAGAAATATAAATTCACGCTGACCTACCAGAGCATCTTCTCTAACCACGCCTAAAACCAGCAGCTCATTGGTTAATCTTATTTGGATCCTCCGTTTGTCCCATAAAGTACTCTATTGCCCTTTTCAGGGGATCCAAAATAGTGCAGGAGGCGAACATATGAACTATATTTGCCTCGTCGCTGTGACAGCGGGGACATCAGATACCCATAGTCCCACCCCATTTAGCTATTCTGGCAGGGGTGTAATAGAGTTCGAAAATAATTATAAAATGTTGAGCTTGAAGGATGGCCACCTTTAAAACCGTACAACCTAACTTAAGTGAGGCCCTGAACTCACACCCTTCAATGCTCTGCTTCTGCTGCCACTCTCTGAGTATTTTTCAAGAACGTTTTTTTGTTGGCTCAGCTCACCATAAATCTGGGTAATGGTACACCCATCAGGATCTTGCACACTTTCCACAACTGCGACTCTGAAAAATGCTCTTGATCTCCCCCCCCCCCACTGTGCTCCAGATTGAACAGGGTTTGGGCTCTTTCAAATGTGATTATGCCATTGAGATCAGTAAGATCACCAATTGTTTTAACACCCAAAGCATCCCACCGCCTCATAACGCCATCATGAAAGACCTCCGGTAAAGATGGATTCCTAAATAGAGGAGTATAATAATTAATTCTACCCAATCTCAACTTTTTCCTAATAACCATCCAAACCGATATTGCTGCTCCCTGGGTCTTAAATGTAACTTTTTTTATAGTAACTTGCTTCACTAAACCTCAGAAGCCAGTTACGGGCTTCACCTTCTAAAAGTAGCTCATATGCATTGGGAATAGTGTCCTCATCCCTCGACCGGTCAGTAATCTTACCACCCAATAGCCACAAATGTGTTACAGACGGTGGCCGAATAATATACTCCTAAATTGGGTACTGCCCAACCCCCTCTCTCCTTAGGGAGGGAGGGACATAAGTGAGTGCCCTTCTCGTCTTCCCTTGAGCCCAGATGAAACGGTTTATCATTCTCTCCATTTCTTTCAATCAAATGTTGTCAAACTTCAGGGGTATCGACCTGAACAGATATAAAACTTTTGGAAGGAATATCATTTTAATGATGTTACATCTTCCCACAATCGCAAGGTGCAGATTATTCATCCTGTCAAGGCCTTTCTTTGATTTCTGATTCACTAGAGCGAGATTCTTCTCAACAACCTTAGTTAAATCTGAGTGTATGATAACCCCTAAATAAGTAGCTGAATTGGTCACTGTTGGATCTACCAAATTGGTCTTATCATGGTCTACGATTTGAGTCTTCCAGCGATTTAGTCTGTAACCGGAAACTGTCCCTAAACATTCTCCCTCGTGTTCTATTTCGTCTAAAGCTGCAGATAGATTTGTGGTCGTAATTTCCAGGTCATCTGCATAACCCAAGATCTTTGTTTCAAAGCCGTTGAGCCGTATTGGGAGGATATCCCTATTTGCCTCAATTCTCCTGATAAAGGGGTCGATATAAAAAGCAGATAGGAGGGGAGAGCAGGGACACCCCTGCCTCGTTCCTCGTGTAATGTCTATTGGATCGCTCTGTCCCCCCATCACCCGGAGTCGAATCTTCGAATTCCTATACAGTGCCTGTATAGCTTTTATGCACCCCATACCAACATTTACATTCTAAAGTACAGATCAGAGAAAGCCCCACGAGACCCTATCAAACTCCTTCTCTGCGTCGAGCAGAAAAAGCGCCATGAGGGTCTCTTGTGACTGAGGTGCCATCAAACAAGGTGAAAACTCTCCTGATATGCCCTGCCGTGCCCCTTCCTGGGATGAACACATGCTGACGAGGCGAGATCACCTTCTCTATAATAGTGCTTAGGCAATTCGCTAACATTTTTGAATAGATCTTTGCATCACTATTCATTAGGCTAATCGGCCTATAAGATCCGGGTTCGTTAGGGGGTTTGTCTTTCTTTAAAAAGATAATCATACTGGCTTCTTCCCATGACTGGGAAGGAGTTTCCCCCTCTGTACCTGGCGCATTACAAGCTTCAATCATCTCCCAGAATTGGAAAAAAAATCTTGTAAAATTCGAATGGGATTAGATCTGGGCCAACCGCCTTGCCTGATGGCAAGTCTTTGACGGCTCCCTGAATTTCTTAATCTAAAAATCTAGCCTTCCGTGACAATAGAGTCTTTTATTTAAAATACCTCGGCTGAAGCTGACTAAGTAATACTTTACATCCTTAATGTCCCTAACAGTTTCCTCCCTATATAAGTTTTGATAATACTTGTGGAACACGTTACAAATGTCCTTACGAGTAGTAACTACCGCCCCCTCTGAAGTTTTAATCTCTGAGATGTCCCCCGTGGTAACTGTCTGTCTGGTCCTTACGGCTGAGATGTGTACAACTTGCTCACTAAATTCAGTGAGTTTGTCTCCAGGCCAAAAATTTCCCAGCAGCTTTAGCAGCCATGGTTTCATCTGCTGCGGCCTTTGCTAAGGCTAGCTTCTGATGGATACATCGGCCAGTGGATTCCTCACCTTGTGAATATCCCCTACGCCAGCAACATTCGGAAACTTTTGTAGCTCTCCACACCGACTAGGACCTGGATGATGTCACAAAGGCACGACTCCGCTCGCGACCTCGCTGACGTCACTGGACCCATAAGAGAGCCTCGTCGGCGTGATGATGTCAGTTCCCTTTTTTCCGCGCCGTCGACGCCAAGGGTTTGTGGGACTCTCCGTAGCTTGTTACTTTGTGTTTCCAGTTGTATCCTGTTCTCTCTTTGTCTCTCTTCTCAAAGATGTCGAGAAAATCAGGTTTTAAGCCTTGCAGGGAGTGTGGTGGACATATGACATATGTCCATAACGGATTCACACGATTGTGTATGGTGTTTGTCATTGGACCATGATGTTGAGGATTGTTCTTCCTGCAGGAAGATGAACCCGAAGGCTCTGAAAGAAAGGGAAGCCAAGCTGTCTATGGCGAAGGTTCGTAAAGAGAAAAGAGGTTGTAGGAAATAAAAGGCCAGGTCGAGATCGAGGTCTGGATCAAAGTCGACGTCAGGTCATGTTTGGCTCTCAAGGCCTTCCTCCCTTCCCTTCGCGGTCAGTTGGTGCAAGTCCTGACGGACAACACTACCGCGATGTGGTATGTCAACAAGCAGGGAGGAGTGGGGTCGTAATATCTCTGCAGAGAGGCTCTGCGACTTTGGTCCTGGGTTCAGAACCATCAGATTTGTCTGATGGGAAATCATCTGGCCGTAGTTCTGAACGTACGTGCAGACAGTCTCAGTCTGCAGACCACGAGTGGAGGCTTCATCCGGAGGTGGTTCTTCACATCTTCCAGGTGTGGGGAATTCCTCAGGTGGACCTGTTTGTCACTCTCGAACGCTCACTGCCCGTCATCCTGCAGTCTCCAGTATCCGATGCGGGTAGCTTTGGGAGATTCGTTTCAATTGAGTTGGGGCTCACAACTCCTTTACGCGTTTCCTCCCATACCCTTGATTCCTCGGGTTCTGAGGAAGATTCGCCAAGACGGGCCCAACTTATATTGATCGCCCCAGATTGGCCAAGAAGGGTATGGGTCGCAGATCTTCTCCACCTCTCCTCGTGCCCGCCGCTCCGTCTCCCTCTCAGAGCAGACCTCCTCTCGCAGTCGCAGGGGCAGGTTCTATACCCCTACCTCCAGAGCTTACACCTTCATGCCTGGAGATTGAACAGGGCAATCTGAATTCTTTCTCTCACCCGCCTGACATGGTGGATGTTATTTTATCGGCCAGGCGGCATTCCACCAAGTCAATTTATTCTTACAGGTGGGCCTAATTTGTTTTATGGTGTGGAGAGAAATCTATTGACCCCTTAAGGGCCCTTTTATCCAACATACTTCAGTTTGCTCTTTCTCTAGCCTAGCAGGGTTTTGCTGTGGCTACTGTAAAAGGTTATTTATTGGCCTTGTCAGCATTCCTCTGCTTACCGGACCAGCCGTCTCTTTGTCACCTATTGTTTTACATTTTATTAAGGGTCTTAACAACAAATTTCCTCTTACTCCATTTATTGGGCCTCAATGGGACTTAAATCTTGTTTTAACATACTTGATGGGTTCACCTTTTGAACCTTTGCACAAGTGTCCCATGAGATTACTGTCTTTTAAGACTGTTTTTCTTGTTGCAATTACCTCGGCAAGGAGGGTAAGTGGGCTTCAAGCTCTGAGTTCGAAACCCTCATTTTTGACCATTCATGCTGAAAGAATGGTACTCAGGACCAGGGCTGCTTTTCTGCCTAAGGTGGTAACTCCTTTCCATCTAGGGCAGTCCATTACCCTTCCTTCCTTCTATCCTCCCCCTCTCACCTTCCAAGGAGGAGGAGCGGCTTCTCCACCTGGACCCTAAGAGGGCGGTGAGCTTTTATCTCGATGGGACTAAAGACTACCGTGTGGACGACCAGCTCTTTGTTGGATTTGCTGGCTGCAGGAAAGGAAGAGCGTGCACAAGCGCACACTTTCCAGATGGATTATCTTGAGAGAGTATGAGAGCTCACTCTACTGGAGCAAAGTCTTCTACTTCTGCTTTGTCTAGAGGTGTACCTATAGAAGACATTTGTAGAGTGGCAACTTGGGCCTCCCTCCACACTTTCGCAAAGCATTACTGCTTAGATTCCGAAGTGAGGAGGGACGGTCACTTTGCCCGTTCTGTCCTTCAGGATTTCTTGACATAGGGGAGTGGACACCCTCCTCCGGGAGTGGGGACTGCTGTGGGATTCTATTCACAAGGTGAGGATTCCACTGGCAAATGTATCCATCAGAAGAACAAGTTACTTACCTTCGGTAACGCTTTTTCTGGTGGATACAGTATCTGCCTGTGGATTCCTCACTGACCCAACCGCCTCCGCGTTGGTCCACTCTTCTATACCTGCAATCTTGTTATGTTATGGTTGTTTCTTCCAATAGAAAGGGTTAATTGTTCATGCTTTTTGCATTTATTCTACACTGTGTGTTGGTTTGAATACAGGGCGGAACTGATGTCATCACGCCGACTAGGCTCTCTTATGGGTCCAGTGACGTCAGCGAGGTCGCGAGCGGAGTCGAGCCTTTGTGACGCCGTCTACATCCTCGTGGGGGTGGAGAGCTACAAAAGTTTCCAAATGTTGCTGGCGCAGGGGATATTTACAAGGTGAGGAATCCACAGGCAGATACTGTATCCACCAGAAAAAGTGTTACCGAAGGTAAGTAACTTGTTCTTCTGCACAATATTGTCTATATTAAGGCTGGAGCTGATAGCCCTAACCAGATCTTCTTCTAGGTCCATGATAGCTCTATGGCCTCCATCTCCATTTTTTCAATCTTGTTCTATTTCAAAGATTAACTCCAAGTTTCCCCCCTAATGCCAGCCTTGAGAGCATCCCATACTCCCGCAAATCCAGCACTCCCCCTGTTAATCTTGAGAAATTCCTTAAGCCATTTATTCATTTGATGAACATAGTTTGAGTCCTGCAGTAAGGCCCGTTCAAACGTCCAGCTTGTTACCACCTTACCATCAGAGTTTTGGACTTCTAACACCAAGGGATTATGGTGGAAGACCACTCGTGGAAACTTCTTGATTTTACAGAGGGAGGGGAGAGATGAGGAGACCAAAAAGTAGTCTAGACGTGCTACAGCCCTGTGTGGTGTGGAGTAGTACGTGCTACCCATCCCCTGGGGAATCAGTTGCTCCCATAAATCTGTAAGCCCATTATCCTCTATCATTTGAACTAGAGCCCTATGACCTTTCTTTTTCTGGTTACAAATGTAGTTGGATCCCCCTTCCACAACCCATCTAAGTCATTAATATTAAAAATCCCCACACACAATTATTGGGAGTGTCCAATCAGCCAGCTGTGTATTTACATGATTAAATATTTCTGGATCGTCCACCGTAGGCCTGTAAATTGAGCAGAGAATAAAATTGAGCCCTTGCACTTGGCATTCCACGATTACCCACCGACCATACTTATCGGTTAAACAATTTTTAACAGTTACCCCCCTTCTTTGAGCTAGTATTGCCACCCCCAGGTCCTAGTCCCTTGCGAAGTATATGCTATCAGGTGAAATCCCAAATGATCTAAAAGAAACTTCTGTGACCCTTCAACGTGCGTCTCCTGTAAGCAAACCATATCCGCACACAGGCTCTTAACATATTCCTTCACCGTCCTTCGTTTGGCGGCATCGTTCAACTCGCATATATTGATAGTTACTATTCGCATACTGTGTATAATTTGTTAAACTGCATATAACCTGGCACTTGGTGCCTATTCCCTGCTCGCACTTTTTAGGTTTCGCCTGGCGAGCCGCTGCGCAGCAACGTTCACGCAGGCGAAATCTTATGTTACAGCAGTACTGGCTTTGTCCCTCCTCTATCTTCCATTGGCTAGCTCCATAAATTGAAGCTAGCCATTGGAAGAGAGATCTGTCAGTCATTCACGGAGCAGATTTGTGGGCGTTCCGGCAATTTTTTTCGCTCTCCGCCCCTTTGCGATCGTCATTGTGGCAGTAGGGGATGTTTTTTAAAATTTTGTTTTTTTAAAGGATTGTTTTGGGCATTTCTTTGAAGATGGCGCCCGGTGGAGAGTGATTTCAGCCCCTGCTCTGTATCCCGCAGGAGAGTGAGCTCTGCCTGTAATGCTTGTTTTTTTCGCCGTCACCGGCCCTTCTAAAAGTATTCTTTCTTCCTGTGCCCTCGCTGGCCCCCTTTCCCTCGGCTGTTGCCGGCGCGTATAAACGCGCCCTCCCTTTGTCTGTCTGCGGGTCCCGCTGGCTCTCAGAGGAATGCGCTGCCAGCTGCCCATGTGTGCTGCAGTCACTGAAGGGTGCCCATGGCTGCTTCTCGATCTTGTTTTCTTACTCTCTCTTCTGCCCCCACTTCCATCTCTCGCTGTCTCTCCCCCTTGCTGTCCTCTTCTCTCCCCATCGCCCTCTGCGCTTTCTCCATTCATTATTCCTCGCCGAGGACAGTGCTCACACTGCTGCACATCTGCCTTTTCTTTTCTCAGGCTGGGCTATTATTCCCTCGTCTCCACTGCAGGCAGCAGCCTCCTCACAAAGTAATTCAAAGCCTCCCCGGCAGCATCAGCCGGTGCCCAGCCACTTGCCCACTTGCAGCCCTTCTCCAAAACGTCTGCGCCGACAATAGCCTGGCGCAGTGCAGAGCTGGCCGGGGCCTGATAAAGCAGAGGCTGGCCAGGAGGGGCACCAATCAGACTGCCCATTCAAAACCGGCCTCTTTGAAATGCGACTGGGCAGAGAACTTTTATTTCCAGCAGCGACTTTGTCTGGGCTAAGAAATAACATCCCGACTCAATCCCTCTTTTATGCTGCTGCAACATTTACAATTTTTATTTTCAAACCGCGCCGAAGTTCAGCAGGATTACTTGTCTTTTGTTAAACTGATCAGTAAAGTGTGACGCGTGAGACTGCGAGCGGACATGACGACCTTTACAATATCTTACTTTGTGAGAGGAGTGTGGTGGCGTGGACTTTTGGATGGCTAGCAAATAAAGACGCACACACCAGTACTCTGGTACATACACTGACCACGCCAGACGTGCTGTCAGCGATTTATTGGACCCTGCACGTCGCCATGGGGTAATCAGAGGTCGGTGACTCCAGTACTACTTTTGACCCCTGATCACAACAAGGGGCTAATTCTGTTTCCGATAAAAACCCCTGTTGTGGCCTGTTGCTCGTTGTTCATGTGCCCCCCCACCCGCCTGACCGTCTATGTGCTCGAGTCCCCCCCCACCCCCTTACCCTCGTTGTGCTCGTGTCCCCCCACCCCCTTACCCTCATTGTGCTTGTGTCCCCCCCTGACCCTCGTTGTGCTTGTGTCCCCCCCCTTACCCCCTGACCCTCGTTGCTGCTCCAGCTTTTGCATATTTTCACACAGGGTTTACCTGCAGTCGTCGTGGGATAATCAGAGGTCGGTGACTCCAGTGCTACTTTTGACCCCTGATCACAACTAGGGGCTAATTCTGTTTCTGATGAAAACCCCTGTTGTGGCATGCTGCTCGTCGTGCTCGTGTCCCCCCCCTCACCCCCCTGACCGTCGTTGTGCTAAAGTCCCCCCACCCCCTGACCCGCTTTAGTTTCCTGCGTCTCTCCCTTGCTTTCCTCCCATCCATCAGACTCCCTTTCTCCTTATGCCTGTCTCTCCTCCCGCCCCATAACACGTGGAAAACTTAGAAGCGATTTATAAAAAAAAGTAAAATCAATAAAATTTTAACCTGTTAAAAATGTATTTTAGTTTTTTTTTTTAATCGGGCTCGTGCTCTAAACGCGGCAGGCACTTCAAAGCTCTAATGCAGAAGTATAGTTTCTATACAGCACACCAGGAAAGGGCTCCCAGAATGAAAGCATGGCACTTTCTTAGTGCTCCGCATCTTAATTTCTACTCGTCTCTAGCACAATTAATTGCCTTTGATTTTACAGGACATCCCGGAGAGGAGTGTTACGTTTAAGACAAACACTACTAGCTTTAATGACAATCTGTGGCTTCCCTGGAATATCTTTAACTGTCAGGCAAACAAGGAGTCGCTGGTTATTTCATAATGGGCTGATGCTTAAATGTTTATAAATGCATACATTAATCTTTGTGGCAACTCACGGATTCCCATAAACCTTCACATGAGACATGAAATGTTTGCTTAAGAAATGAATACGTGCTTTGTTCACATATACAGACTCTCAAAGCTAGCCTATGCAGCAAAGCATGAATTTCAGCTTTGACTATACATTAGGCCGTGGGGTAACTCCCGTAGGTGAGCTAATTAGTCGCCACCAGGTCAGAGCCCCATCCCTGTGAGTGCGGGCCCCACTAGCCCTGCGCCGCGTTGCCTGCTCCGCTGCACGTGCAGTGACAGCATTGACTGCCCCAGCCCCACTGACTTCTCGTGTCTCTCTGCCCCCGCTGGTCGCTCCCATCGACAGCCGCTTGTGTCTGGCTGTCAGTGCCCGGGTACAGCGTTTCTTCCAACAACAAGCGCCTCCCCATTTGGCCAGATAAGGGCATTCCTGCGCTCGCATATAACCCTCGCATGTGCCCATTCAGTGGCTCACCAATACATACTTACTTGCCGGTCTGCATTCTGCATCCATTCTCTGTCACTACTAGGAAATAATGTCAGCCAACAATAGCAGTTCTTAGTGGTGGTCATTGTTGGCCGCAGATTTATTAATATCAATAAAATTATTAATAACAATATTAATAACATACTGGTTGTGCAATCTTCATTTGCGAACTCTAGTCATCAATCATTCACATCACATTACAGATTATGACACCTTCATCCGGTACAGGTGTCTGTCTTTTGTGCACTCCTCAGTTCGTAAATGGCACTTGTGCACAACCAGTTCTTAGTCAGTTTATTGGTGTTCCAGTGGTTGGTTGGCCACACCCTTTTGGGTGTCATGGAGGGGAGCTTCTCTGCCTGGAGTTAGGTCCCCAGCTCGCTACCATTTGCGCCCTGCCGTCCGGCCGGGTCTGGGCCGCGAGTGCCGTCTCCATCTGTTCCTCCCCTCCTTTGTGCGGCCACGTCACCCTGCCGTGCGGCATTCAAAAGTGAGTGGCCCTCCTCCTACACACCGCCCACCGGTGTGTTTGGTTAGCCAACCATTGTAGGATTTCCGCCACGCCGCAGGGAGGCTCACGTCTTTCTGCGGCTCCCCCCTTGCCCTTGGTTCGTGGCTACCCACCTCTTTTTTTTTTTTTTTTTTTTTTTTTAAAGACAACCAGCGAGCGCCATTGCGCCCCACAAGTTATCCCAGAACACCTCCATTCCTTTGTCGGACAGATGCACCCCATCTTGTCCATAGAGCTCTGGGCGGCCTGGGTGGATGAGGCCGTGCCGGATTGATTCCAGGCCATTGGTCGAGCAAAACTTGTGCATGGCGATATTTAACTTGCGCCTTGCATTATCTACCGCCTTGTTGGAGTCAGCACCCCTCCAGTGCCTCCTGCTGATCATCTCCGACCAGACCACTGTCGTGGGACCCAGCCAAGCCGCCGCTTTGGTGAGGTCCTTTTGAATGGCCTGGCCTACCGCCTTGCGGCCCAAATGTGTTAGGTCGTTCCCCCCGAGATATACTATCAGTACATCTGGCAGCCACGCTGAGTCTGCCATAAGGCCGTCCAGGGTCGGTAGTAACTGCTCCCATCTCATGCCGGGCCGTCCTATCCAGCGGATGTATGTCGCCTTGGGTCTGCTTTCTTTGTGCCCCACTCGCCGCCACCAAGACTTCATTCTGGACACGAATGAATGTCCCACCACCCAGACAAGCCGCGGACGTCCCCCTGTCAAGAGAAAATGTTCCATTAAGGTGGCTTGCTGCGCACCGGGTGTGGTCGAGGGAGGGCAAGAACCCTGCCGTGCGGCATCCCAAGGCGGCTGCTCCCCCCCCCCCACTTCCCCCCATTCTCCTTTATCACCCCTCTTTTTTTTTTTTTTTATATGAGATGCGGGCGTATGTAGGACTTGTAGGCCCTGGAACGCCATCTGCCCACGGCCTGGATCTTGTCCTCTGGCATGCCATGCTGCGATGCCGAGGTCGCTGCACCGATCCTGAAGGAATGCGGAGCAAATGATGTTGCCTGGAAACCGGCCTTCCCAAGGCCCTTACGCATTATAGCTGTGAATTGGAACCTGCTCAAGTTCCTTCCATCCTGATGTATGAAGAGGGGACCCTCGCCCGCCGGGCGGGCCGCCATGTACTTAAAAAGCCAGCACACTGTGCAGAGCCCAGCCTCTGGGATGCAGTGTAGGCGTATCGCCGTCCCCTTTCGTGCCCTGTCCATCTTGGACTGCCTAAGCGTGAGCTCAACGGCCCTTACCATTGGCTTGATGTCCCTCGCTTGCAGGCAACACTGTGCCGGGCCTGATTTGTTGGGAGCCAAAATCTCGCTTACCCGAAATGCCCCAAAGAATGCCGTGGTGAAGGCCGCCCTGAAAAGTAGCAGCTCATATTTGTCTGAAATAACGCTGGCTAGGGCGCTCAGTAGCTGCCCCAGCTTGTCGAAGTCAATGGGGCGCCTGCCGTCCCTCTTAGTCCCCTCAACCCTTCGCCAGCCTTTCAAAGCTGCTTTTAGATAGGCAGATGCCGTGGGGTCTTCACCTGTGTAGAGCCTGGCAAAGTGAGCAATGGCGGCCAAGTGCGCCTGGGCCCAAGATCTCGTTTTCTTGGCGTCGAATGCCCATTGCACGAATTTCTCCACTGCTGTGCGTGCCTTGGCCTTGTCCTCTAGTGACTTTATGCCCCCAATTCTCATTACTGTGCCTGCGTATTTCTTGTATCTCCTGTGCGCCTCAGAGGTGAGCGAGTGCCCTATTAATCTGGACAGGTCAACCCCCCCAGGTCCCACAGGTATGGTGGAAAGGGGGTCATCTCCTTGTCCGCCCCGGGTACAAGTTGTCTGAACCGCTTCATTTGGGACCGGGATAGTGCGTCTGCAACTGTGTTCTCTGTCCCTGGCACGTGTCGGGCCTTCAGCTCCAGGTTCCCCTCCAGCTGCAATTTAACCAACTGCCGCATTAGCCTCAACATGTCAGGGCATCTTGCTGCGCCTCTGTTAATGGCCTGCACTACCCCCTTGTTATCAGACCATATGGTGAGTTTCAGGTTCCTTATTTCCTCTTTCCAGACGGTCAGAGCCACTATTATTGGGAATAGCTCGAGGAAAGTGATGTTTTTTGTGAGCCCCTGCGCATGCCACCTGTCTGGCCACTGGCTGGCACACCATCTGTTCCCCAGGACCGCCCCAAAACCCAGGCTCCCCGCTGCGTCCGTGTAGAGGGATAGCTGCTCAGCGGTCACCCAACCTTTTCTCCAGATCAGAACACCATTAAACTCCCGCAGGAAGTCGTCCCATACTTGTAGATCCTGCCTTACACCCGCACTCAGCCGGATGTGATGGTGTTTGTGGGTAACGCCAGCTGTCAGCACGGTTAGGCGCCTGGAAAAGACCCTCGCGGGTGGGATGACCCTGGCCGCAAAATTCAGTCTACCTATCACCCCTTGGATATCCCTGAGGGTGGCCTTGCTCCGGCCCCGTAGTTTGGCAATTTCTTCCCTGAATTCCTGCACTTTATCTGGGGGGAGCCTGGCGGTCCCTGCCATGGAGTCTAGCTCTATGCCCAGGAACGTTAGTCTTGTGGTTGGGCCTGTCGTTTTCTCTTTTGCTAGGGGGACCCCAAGTGCCTCTGTCAGGGCTTCGAATGCTGCCAGTGTACTAGCACATACCGTGGATCCTGCTGGGCCTGTGAACAAGAAATCATCCAGGTAGTGCAGCTTTCCGCCTCCTTGGTGCATGTCATGGAGGGGCCCATTCCAAGAAGGTAGCGAATTGCTCAAAATAGGCGCAAGATATGGCACAGCCCATGGGCATGGCCTTGTCGACATACATGTCTCCCTCCCATTGGAAACCCAGGAGGTGGAAGCTGGCCGGGTGAACCGGCAGTAAGCGAAAAGCGGATTCAATGTCCGCCTTGGCCATGAGGGATCCCTTTCCTGACGCTTTGACTAGTGCGATCGCATCATCTACTGACGCATAACCAACCAAGCATGCTTCCGGGTCAATTCCATCGTTCACGGATGCCCCTTCGGGATATGACAAGTGGTGTATTAGCCTAAATTGACCTTTCTCCTTCTTGGGAACCACTCCCAGCGGAGAGACGACTATACCTGCATGTAGTTCTTTGGGAAGGGGGCCCTCGATTCTACCCAAGCTCTTCTCCTTCTCTATTTTTGCGCCTACCACCCGGGGGTGTTGCCTCGCTGATTGCAAGTTATTCGCTCCTTCCAGTGGCAACGGGCCTTCAAATGGGATAATGAAACCTTCCTCAAAACCTTCCACCAGTACTCTGGCGTCCGCCTTGTTTGGGTATTTGTTCGCTAGTCTGCACAGCTGTTGCGTATTAATGGGGGACCTAGCCAGCTGGCAATGTTGAATGTCTACTAGAGCCCCGCCCCCACTAGCCTTTGGGCTAGTGCTTCTTGTGTTTCTCTTTCTTGTCACCTTTTGATTCACGCTTGGAGCCTTTGCATGCCACCGCTGCGTGCCTCCCCCCGCAGCTTGAGCATGCGTGTTGGAATTTGCACGCGGAGCCCCATGAACAGTCCCCCGCATCGTATCTCCAGCATATTGCCTTGGTTGCGGGGGGGGGAGTTGGATCTCCCCGAGGAATGCTTTTGGTAAGTCTTGTTCTTCCCCTTATGGGAAGAACTCCGAAAGGACTGGTCGTATTTGCCCGTCCAGGCTCTCACTTCTTTGGCCGCAATCATCTTATGAATGAAACCTGACACGTCTTCCTCATTCCACTCCATCTCTGGGTGCCTCTGCATCTTTAATCTAAACCCTTTATCGTATTCCAACCAGGCGTCCCCAGGGAATTGCCTCTGCGCTAAGTGTATGTTAGCCTCGTATAACCATAGGTCAGCTGCGCAATGGGGGAACCTCTCCACTATGATGCATGCCATGATTCTGAATGCGTCTAGCCAATTCTCGAAATTCCGCTCCTTCCTGGCCCCGCGCCTCTCTCTTTTGTCATCCTCCTTCCTGTCACATGTGGTCAGGTCGAGGCCCTCTAGCTGTATTTCCAGGAGTGAGAATATATCTATGAACTCCTTGCGCCATATCCTCTCCTTCACTGCGAGAGGAATAAGGCACGCGAGCCCAGAGGCTTTCGTCGTCAAGGAGGCAGGCCCGGGAGATGGCCTGGCGTACAGGTCAGTGCCTAGCCCGCCCAACCCTGGGCTCCCGGACGCAGTAGTGTACCCCCAACCGGGTAGCGGGGAAACCTGTTCACCTTGCGCGGACAGGCCCACCTGCTCCTGTACCCTTGTCTGCCGTGCCCACCCTGGATCAACCATATGCCATGTCATACCCCCTGTTTCCTCCGCGCGCTGTTCCCTAGGCCCTGCAGCCCCCTGCCCTGAGCCATTAAGAAAGGCCGGCGCCAGCGATTTCAAGCATTCTTTTACAATGGTACTAATATGCTCACCATTAACTGCTCTGTTGGTCGTCTCGCCCTGCTTGGCGTCGTCTAGCCTCGGCGGTGGGTGCTTCTGGCGCACCTTTTTCGGGGGCTTTCTCTTGGAAGTCTTCTTCCTTGGCGTGGTCTTGGGTTTCTTGGGTGCTGACGGGCCCGCTTCCTCCTCTGCCTGGCCGTCCGGCCTATTCTCCTTCCCCTTGGCCAAGTGAGGTTGCAGCCAGTCGTCGCCGTGTATTGCCGATATTTCGCGGATCCTCTTCAACACTTCCGCCATTTCTTCTGGCTGATCTTCAGCCATGTTGCTCTCCTCCCCCTGCTTCTGCGTCAGGCCGTATGTAATGGCACCGCGTGATGCGTGTGCCTTCTGCGGGCTCTGAGCACGCTGCGCCCTTTTTCGGGTCAGCTCCGCCTGATGCGTGAGGATTCGAGGGGGGGGAGGCCGAGTGGGTGCGTCCGTGCTGTGCGGCGCGCTCTCCCACGTGGTCGGCGTGGAGGTGTGGCTCACCCAGGCCCGAGATGTTTTCTTTAGCGGGCTGCCTTCTGCGCCGCTGGGTCGTGTTGCTGGGCCCTGGCCTGGTCTCTGCGGGCTGATTTCTGCGCCGCTGGGTCGAAAAGAGGTTCCGGTCTCACCTTCGAGCTTCCCCGCCCGTGGATATCGTTCGTGAGGTGCAGCGGCTCAATGCACGCTCTGTACGGGAAGGGCCGAGAAGCGAGAGGGCGACGAGTCGCTTACCGCGATGGAGCTTGGCTAGGCCGCCGAGCTCGTCCTCCGTCTCTGTCGCTTCCAATCACCGGCGTTGGATTCTCCAGGAGCTGGGCGGGTAACCGGGAGGGCGCGCTGCTCTGCGGAGCCGTCCAGGGCGAAACCCGCCGACCGGGATAGGTTCGCCTTCCTTCTGCTTCGCTGTCCTTCGTCGTCCCTTGCAGCAGTCAGTCCTCTTTAAACGATGTCGTTGTCGCGCCGCTCTCCCAGCTCCTTGAAGACGTTGTGCTTCTGCTGGGGAGCGGCGGTGCTTAAATCCTCTTGAGCCCCCTAGAGGGTCTCATGTGAACCCCCCTGATTGGGGGGTTCAAAGGTAGCAAGGTTGACCATTGGTCGCCCCCTGTTGGCGCCCGGGTCACGAGGTCACTTCCTGTCGGGGTGGCTGGTGCGCACCCCGCTTCCGCTGGTTCTCGGCCGCTTCGGGGCGCCCAGAACCAGTTCACCCCCACTGTTGGCACCGCGTGGGTTATGGCGCCGGCCCTCGAGCCTCCCCCCCCCTACGGGAGGGTGCGGCGGCCTCTGCAATAACCAACCCTTCAACCTATAGGCTGGCCGACCTCACCTAGGCATGTCGGCTTTAAAGCAATGTGCATCACACAATGAGCCAGACACCATACTGGGAGGAGATTCTTTCTGCAACAGCTCCATACACAGATCTCTACACACTCTGTTAGCTACGCTCTTTTTTTAACAACTGTTTTTATTAGTGTTTTAAAGGGATACAAAGTTAATTTTGTTAAACATTGGATACACGTATACAGCAATATCAAGTTACCATGCACAAGCCTAGTCATAGAATACAGAGATTGACAGCACAGTTCTTAAATATTTATAATCAATAGAGGTGCTATCTCAGTCTCTATCCTCTCCTCCACCTCCCACAAGCATGATAGTGTAGATGGTGACGCCCTCAGTCTCTGGCGCTCTTTGCAAAACTCTCCTCGCTTGAAATCTCACATACTCAACATCAGTCACATCACAGATGGTGACAGCCCCTCGTTTCATATATGCGTTTTTCCAGAACCCTACAGTAGGATATTTAAAAAATATATATTTTTTGGAGTGGGAGCATTGTATATTCCACAATGTCAGATACGTTCCCCCCACTTTTTTCCAGTATTTTTTAAGTGCCCGGCACTACCAGTGTAGCAGGGTTTCCGTTCTCCCACAGAACTGTGCATAGAGATCTAGAACCTCAGTGAGTTAGGATGATCCAAAACTCATCTCAGTGTCAGAAATCCCCTTACCTAGCTAGCTACAGTGTCTCATGGATCATTATGGAATGATCCATGTCTTAGACAAACCAGAACATGATCTTTAGAATACCTCAGGAATCGTGGAACACATGAACACTCTTTCGTTATATAATCATTTCAAACCAAAACTGAGAGTCAAAGAACACAAGTGCAAGTTTGAAATATTTATTATTCAATGCAAAGTTCTCAAACGCAGTATCTTGTATAATACCAAAATGCAGATTATAAAAATCAGAGTCAGCAGCATAGTCACTAATCCATAGTAAGCAAAAGGTGCTAGCATGTTATAATGCAAAACCTATAGAAATCTATATCACCTATATTTCGCGCACCCTATCTAGCATATTATTTCATATCTAGGAAGGTCTCATTCGGGCTTTAGCAGGGCGGCCCCATACCTCTCAATGTCAGTAGGAGCAGATCACATCAACAGCTACCAGCTCTCTTCATGCGCAGCACCAAGTGTCTGCGTTCATTCCGTGTAACTCTATCTTAAACCCGCGTAGAGCCCAAAATGTTGGCATCAACATTATTAGTGTTATGTCTAATGTGGTGCGAGGATCAGGCCTCCCAGCAACCTTGTGTTAGGTTAATCTTAGAGTGTGCAGCTCTCAGTGTGCAGACAGTTGTACCAAGTGTACCAGGCAAAGCTGATAGCATAGAAATAACATATTATTCTCAAATAAACCACCTCACCGCTTCTAGGGTGAAAGCTACAACAACAAGTATGTGTCGTGTGCAAAACTGAAGCCGAAGGCAAACCGGCTGTTTAAACATGTAATACACTCATGCTAACTTAACGCAATATATGTAATGAAGTATCCATATGACACCCCCCCATTGGTCCGAGCACCGTCAAACATAAGGGAAAAGGCAATACTAAATCAGATACAAAAATTGAAAGCAAAGTTCAATATTCTTGAGCTAAAATAAGCTAAAAATATGTATGAATGAATATGTATGAATGCCTACAGTGGCCTCAAATCTAAAAATAAAAACAAAACTTTTGAACCAAAAGTCATCCGCCAGGTCGCAAAAATATGAAACGTTTGTAAGAGGAAAAACAAGGCACTTATCCGATTTCCAAAGTCATGTGCCACATTGACGTCATTTTCAGCGACATCACGTGATCGTACTCTCCATCAGCTGAACATAGTCCATCTCTCCAATTCAGCGAGGGGAAAGTCATATTTCACAACAAAGCATTCCTCCCAGGCATCTCACGACTGGAAAGTATATGCAAAGAAAGTTGCAACAGCCTCCAGCATGAAATCACTGCCATCCTCCGAAAATAGTTCAGCAATCCAATTTAGCAATGGGAAAGAACATACGTGCTCCTCCAGCATCGGATCCTCCTGTAACGTCAGAGGACAACTCGGTGGGTTCACCAGATCGCTGTGTGTCAGAAAGGCATCCGCCGCTGCAGAGATCTCCCATTGGCCCAGAACTCCATTTATCGCTGCCAAGGCCATAACTCTCTCGCCAGAACAGATCAGCTCATGAGCCACCACGGGACGCATTAGCTGATCAAAATCGACGTCAGGAGCAGTCCTCAAGCATAGGCACAAATCAATGGCCCAATCGAACTCGCAGCTCAGGCAGTGAAACACAGGTTGGACACACGTGAAGTCGGTGAACCGAAATGACAATCTATAGGCCGTGCTTAATGCTGCAAGCGGCAATGTTCCATAGTAATTGAGCATCCGATTACGGCACAGTGTCAGGAGGCGTTGAACGGCGTCTTGCGCAGGATGGGCATCCATGTTTTATGAAGAAAAACACCAACAGAATGCCTGCGGCTACAGCCAGCAACACAGGTAGTCCACCAAACAGACTCGAAAAAATAGTATGGAAAAACGTGGGAATGATACCAAAAACTTTTTCAAACGTAGTCACGAGGCCACTGCTTACTAATTTAAAAAAATGTGCAAGCCCAGTCGTTGAAGAAGCGTTAAAAATCTGGTGCACCAGGTCACAGAAATGAAACGGCAAATCAGTATTTAAAAGCGCCTGCACCTCTGTGCGGGTGTTAGCTATGTGAAGGACATAAGTTTCCCGGGCCGAACTCAGGGTCACTTGTTTTTGAGACAAAAGGGCCCTTATTCTGCTTAAACCATTGAATTTTGCTTCCAAGGTTGGAATCCGTGGCCAGATGGAGACATCTGAAGACCCATGCGTGGGTGGGTATAGAACATTCTTGCAGCACACCACCACACGCTCTGATACAGTTACCACATAAGCCACACCAATTAATAAACCACAACATAACTCGTTGTTTAAAAGTAAATAACTACCATTAGCTAATAATGTGAATGTGGGAACCACTGCTGGAACTGGCGTGCCTTTTAAAACACATGCTAAATTTGGGCGGTCCTGATTACAAGACCGTGTAACTGAATGTGTCTGCATATTAATGAATGGTCAGGTGACTGTGTGCATTCCTCACCATTAAGATTCACTTCTTTTCCATCCTTCAGACATCTGTATGTGTATGGTAATGACCATGCCTCGTGTAGGAATGCATTGCCTAGTGGTTCATATCGTCCTATAGCAATATACCGCATACAGTTAGTAAATTTATATAAAGGAAATGGTAATGTAATTAAACCATGAATAAGCCACGTGGCAGTAGTGGTTTCAGCAACAGAGAAAGGCAAGGATTCTAGCTTCTCAATATGTAACATAGAAAATGATGCATCACGCATTGAAAGCATGCGCTGTTTTTCAGTAAGATTAAAAGGGGCGAAAAGGGATGAAACGTTCAATGAGGTCCAGGGAACTCGACCAGCCTTAATTGTCTGTAGAGTCCAGGCAAACTGCATTACAGAACGCAATTGATTTTGACCATGGTATAACGTGGACACTTCATCATGTACAATATCAACAACAGAAGAAACAATATTATCCAATGTGTAAATCCTGGAAGAAAGCATGTTAATACTGTTATCGACTACTGCAAGCACTTTTTCCAAATTTGCTTGATCAATCGCTCTCAGGCGTTTAGCTGCCTCAACCTGTGAAAATTTCCAAATTTCATTGTATACAGCATAAAGAAAGCGTTTAGATCTACCCTTAGTCGGGCCTTTTATAAAATCATTTAGCTCTATATTCTCATTCAACTGGGACAGATGCAGTTTAACTGCAGCCAAAGTGGAATGTTGTAACCAGTTCTGACACAATTTGCCCACTGAATAAGTAGTAACAGTGTGATCTGTTTCAAACCTGGGATCTGGCCTGATGTGCGTAAAACCCTCAGACAAACCCAAAAACCGACGTTGGCAAGCATCAGAGCTTCTTTGCCACAAAAGCCACCCCTCCGGATCAAAACGGGAAATATTAAAGGAGGAATTCTGCAAAAGTGCTCGTATCCCACTGATGGATATTGTAGTGAAATTACTCCAACCTGAATATTCTTCCAAGTCAGGGATAGTAGGGGTATTTAATTTTTTAGATGTAGCCAATCCAAAACATGTTGTTTGGGAAATAGTAGAATTTAAAAACAACATGTGATTCGGGATGAGACATGCACGATGCAAAGCCTCAGTGCCTTGTACCTGCCAATCTTTGGTACCCCAAACCGATTTAAGGTCAATAGCATCCTTCCATAACTCATAGCCATCCACAGATAACCTTTCTAGAAAGGACTTTGAATACAGCAATTTTGTATCAGTAAGTCTAACTTTGGGCATGAATTTCTGGTTCACTTTAAAATAAAACGACTCAGGATTTGATTGATTAAAATCTGTAAAATAAGAGTATTTTCCCAGAAATGTACTTGAGCTCCCCTGCAAAGGAGTAGGGCAATGTTCCCACTGAGTGTAATTCACAGGAACCCTCCTGGAACTTGTCTTGTGTAAGAAATGATTTCCATAATGTTGATAACAAAACAAATCACCATAATTGACAGAATCTAAGTACAAATCCTCAGCATCAAATGCCGCATAATATTTCAAATCAGAGAACAATGTTTCTACGGCCTGAAGATCCCAATCATCAGAACGAATATCTTGCTTAATCACATCTCCCATGTTTACTCTAAGCACATTAGGAACATTAATAACTTCTGTGGGGCCATGTATCTGAAACCTAACCGCATCCCACACAATCCCATCAAGGATAGGCCAAGCAGTAATTTCTACTGTTTTCAAGTCTCTCTTTAGTCTGTGTGCGGAATGTGAGGAGGAGAGAGGGGCCAATGTTCCATTAAGGTTCCGAATTCCTGTTCTTTCTTTTACATAATGGCCATCGATCAAGCGGAAAAAATAAAACACAAAACCAATTGACATAAATAGATAAAATGAAAATAGTATCAGCCAAACGTATGTCCAAGGTGGAATTAGAAAATGTTTTTTAAACAACGTGGCATATTTTGCAATAGTCGATGGTTTCTTCGAAAGGTCCGAATCAGAGTTAAAAGAGAATCTGGACTGGTTAGCTAAACGAGCTTGTATATCGGACATAGATAACTCAGCAGGTTCTGCATAGGTCAGCTCATCAATGTTAGTAATAGGAATAGTATTTAATAAAGGATTGGATATAGCAGGCATCTCGAGGGACACCTCCTGATCTGCACCAGATGTAATAGCCAGCACAGAGTTCCTCACCATGGAAGGACAGGATACAGCCGGTGTCATGCTATGAAGAATCGGCCACCCTGTGTGTCTTGACATTGTCAATAGAAATAAATCTGTTTTCTTTACGACCTGGAAGTGGTGGTAAAATGACTGTTCTTGTGCCCTTCACTCCAAGGACTCGAACCGGCGCTCGATATGAGGGACCAAACTCTTTCTTGTTATCGATCTTCTCTCGAACCAGTTCTCCAACTTGGGGTAGCCAGCCAACTACCGGGATCTGCAATGCATCATCCGACGTGGAGGGCAAGTGTTCCTTTGCAAGACTGTCTCTGGTCTTTTGTAGATCCTGTAAAACATTGCAATGTTCATCTACGTCAAAGGCCGCGGCCTGGGCCTGGCAGTCTGCACCATCAAGGTCAGGTACGTACATCTTGATACCAAAGAGCATTTCGTATGGGGTCCGCCCACCCAGAGACCTTCTAGGGAGATTATTAAGCGCACGCTGCACGCCATAGAGGTGGGTCAGCCAGTTTCTACCAGTGCCTATAACACGGGCTGTCAAAGATTGCTTTAAGTCGCGGTTCATTCTTTCTACTACAGAATTGCCCTCAGGCCTGTAGGGACTTGAAAACTTCACCTGTACTCCCAACGAAACCATAGCATCCTTATATGCCTTAGAGGCGAAAGCCGGACCCTGGTCCGAATGGAAAGTACCACAAGCAAAGATTCCCACAAAGACACGCAAATCCTTAATGACAGTTCGCGAATCAGCGCTTCGATGCGGCCATACCCATACAAAGCGTGTGCATGAGTCAACTGCTACTAAGATGTATTTATACGCAGTATCAGAAGAAAAAGGACCGCAGTGATCCAAATAAACACAACCAAGTGGTTTATTAGAGATGTACAACTGTGTCTGAGGCGGACGCGCAGCAGTAGAAGGCTTGATCTGCTGACAAATGTCACACATAAGGACATAATCGCGCGTCTGTTTGTACAGTCCCCGCCACCAGAACCTCTGTTGCAGCTGAGATACAGTAGCTGAGACGCCCGCATGCGCAGACGCCACACCTTCATGAGCCGCTGTAATCAGAGAAGCTCTGCGATCCAAGTTGGGAACTAGACGCTCTCCAACTTCAGGAATTTTCACATAAGGAACCTTATCGGGACTTAAGTGGTATGTGTACTTCGAAGGGAACCCCGCAGGATATTTACCTCCCTTCTCCGTGGCAGCAACAGCCGCCAAGATGTCATCATCTATTTTGCTTTTGGACCTCGTGACTGCTGCAACTAAGTATTTTGATACCGCTGACTTCGCTGCTTCATCAGCAAGCGAGTTGCCAACAGCGTGGACTCCCACGCGCTGGTGGCCGAGAGTATGAATCACAAACACGAGCGGCAGTTTCTCTTTAAGTTCCACACTCGGACCTAGATCATTTTATGTTTTATTGTGCTACCCTTAGAATCACGAAAATCATTCTGAATCCAAAAGAACAAGTTCTCATTGTAAGACTGGACACAGTAGTAAGAATCACTTACGATTAAAGTCGTCACACAAGGATCAGCGTACTCCAATGCGAGCATAAGAGCACGAAGCTCTGCTAATTGTGCGGTGCAGTCCCCTAGCGTTTGCGTGTGCACAACACTGGACTTGAACTCATCGTTCACCATGGCACCGACTACAATGGCGCAAGCGGAAACGTAGGCGTGTTTAGAGCCATGCGCAACCTGTGCCGAACCATCCGTGTAAATGATACAATGGAAATCCTCCAACGGCCGCATTGCTAAGGGAGCAGGATGAACAAATTCATACTGTAAATACTCCTGCGACCGTAAAGCGGCGTCAAAAATAAACGTGACATCCTGAGATGTCAAGGATGTAGCCCACTGAATCCACCGAGGGTGCAAAGCTTTAGAATTCGGTACACTGGCTTTCGTGACCGCCTCCAAGGCTGGACACGGGGTGACAACCAACATGCGTTTTCCCTGCGACAGGGCACGTTCCTTAAGAATTGCCATCTGCACAGCCGTTAAAACTTTCTCCACAGTGGAAAAACGCAGTTCAGCCGAAGTGTATAAGTGTGACTTGTAAGCAATAGGTACAGTATCCCCCTCATTAAAAGTCAGGTACGTGAAACTCACCGTCCCAGGGATAATTCTTATCACCAGGTTGGTCTGGTTATCACGAGTCTGTAAGTAGGCAGAAGCGAGCATATCAGCCTGCAAGGACTGCAAAATGGCTGAATGCTCAGGCAGCCAGCATGATTTGGAAAAAGATGGTTGTACCAAGGCATATAAAGGCTTGATACGCTGGGCATATTCCGGAATGTATGTCCTCCCGAAATTTAAAAAACCCAGTAAAGACTGTAATTTTTTCAGCGTTGTCGGAGAGCGCAACTGCGCGCACTTCTCCAGGAAGTGAGGAGCCAATCCCTTTCCTTCATGGTTAAGTTCATAACCTAGAAACAACACTGTGTACTCCGCAATGTGTGATTTTGCAAAGTTAAACTTGTAACCCATGTCTGCAAAGTTACAAATTATGCTGTTTACTCGACACAGATGCACCCAAAGTTCGTCGTCTGTGAGATAAATGTCATCCACATACGAACATGCAACTGGATCGAAACTCTCTAAAAGAGAGACTATACGGGCGGAAAACACTCCAGGACTATTTTTATATCCCATTGGGAGTCGTTTAAACATTTTTTGTACGCCGCCGCACGTAAAACTGGTCCATTGGGAACTTAGACCATCTAATCTATGTGCATAAAAACCATTGGAAATGTCAAGCGTGGTTTTGAACCGTTTACGCTCAAGACTATTCACTAGGGCAGAGCCGTGAGTATTCTGTACTGCACAGTTACGGCAATGCGAGTTCAAATGCCGGTAATCCAAAACCAGACGATATGAGCCGTCCGGCTTGTTAACAGTAAAAAGGGGATTATTCATTGGTGACACACACGTTTCAATTACACCTTGATATTCCAATTGTTCAAGGATAGCCGCGACCGAAGCTTTAGCTTCACGCCGTATGGGATACTGGGGTTGTGGCTGCGGCTGTGACCGTAAAGGAATCTCATGGCTAGGGGACAATTTATCCCAGCCACACTGATTTCGGTACACAGCCGGCGCAAGCGCCAGAGCCCACTCTTCTGCAAAATGCAGCGCTTCCACTCTCGATACAGTGTGCGCGAAACTGGGGAGGATTACCTCCTCCCCTCGCGGAGCTGCGAGAACAAAAGGTGGGGGCCAGTCAGCCTCCGAAAGCAAAATGTCATACGTATCCGAAAGATTCCCCCAAAATACCCCTTTTACAGTTCGCTGCATGTCACCTTCAATTAACAGGACAATTTCAAAAAGTCTTTCAGGGGGAGCAACATGTGTATCAGCTGTTTCAATCACAATAAAAGTCTCAGTCGCTGTCACCTTCAACAGTGGACGGAGGGCCTCTCTCACTATGGTAATCTCCGCCGCGCTGTCCAGCAAGGTCAGAGCCCACGTCAGATTCCGAAGCCGCGTTCTCACTATCTGGGGCATATCGATGCGCCGTTAAGGCTGCGACTTTCTTCTTGGCAAACTGCGGTCTCTTTGGCGTAGAGTCGTCCCGCTGATCCCCTTCACTTCGCGTGCGGGGCTGGCCACGTCCTTGCTGGCCACCCCTGCCCCTGCCGCCCCCTCCACCACCGGTTGACGGAGCGGATGAGTCCTGAAAGGAACGAGGAGAGCGTTGGTCAGATGCCTGATATCTGTCAGGCGATTTAATCGTAGCGCGATCGCGCAATTCATAAACTCGATCCGACTGCGCAGGTTGTGAAGGCGCCGGACTAGAAACCTGTGTCTGTTGTTGTTGTTGCTTACCCTGATTCTGCTTTTTAGGCCAATTTTGTTTTTTGGACTTGGGTTGTCCACCCGTTTCCGAAGACTGCCCCTGGGGCTGCTTCTTTTCTTTTTCAAGAAAAACCTTTACACCCTTAGAATTGCGGCCAACCGTTTTATAAGCCGCCACAATAATTCTTGCCAGCTGACGGGGTTTCTCGGCATCGGGAATTAACGCCAGACCATTGGCCACCTGAAAGTTCACTGCATCCCCTTTTACATTCACAAGGATAATACCGCAAACTGTCTCAAATGAAACGCTCAGGCGCATACCCAACTCAACCGCCGACTCCGGTCCGTGATCATCCTGAACACGTTTTAGGACCGCAGACAGGTTCGACACTGACGGGGTGCCAAAGCACCTCGAGTAAACCGCTGCAAAAGTCTTACCCCATGTTTCACAGTCAGCAAGTTCAGGGGCTAAATCCTTCGGTAAACTAAGCGTAAGAATCCGGTGTTTTTCACCCGGAGTCGTATTAGGAAACACAGCCTCCAGCTGGTCGAATTTCTCGGCAAGCCAGTAAGGAAAATCATCCTTATTCTCTGGCTTTCTGCCCATTACGGAATTCACCAAGACAGGACTGATTTTCAAACCAGCCTGTTCCGCTCGAAGCTGCGCACCTGCGGGGGCTGCGCCATGTATATTACGACCAATGTAATGAACAAGCGCTCTAATCACGTCAACCGCGACATCATGCAGACGCCGCAGATCACCCACATTACAAGTGGCGCGAATAGGATGAGGAGTAAATCCGCCCAAGGCGGGCCAGTTTGTGCCCGGAATGGACAACGGACCCAACCTCGGAGCCGTTAAAGAATGGGGTAGGACGCCACCAAACCAAACTCTCTGCTGCCAAACATCTATAGGTACTTCCAGTGCCCTGTACGGAGCATAAGCCACCGGAACAGCCGAGGCAGTGTATGAATGGTAGACACCCGAATTAGCGTTTACCTCCGGAAATGTCACCCAGGAATAAAACAATTCGTACGGGTACGCATGTTCCGCACTCACCACTAGAACCACAGCCAAACCTTCCGCAGGGACATTAAATGCCCGCAAGTGGTCGCGAACCGCGACGCGGCTATGCTGCGCTATGTCCACGGCCATGTTAGCACAGGAAGTGAAAAAAGACAAAGAACACTTTGTAGCACAACTGGGTAGTAATTCAAAGAAACCGTTTACAGAAGAATTCAAGCTTGAAAAGACCTATTTCAAAAATAGGTAGGTTTTCCGACACCACCGTTTACCGGAAACGGGAATGAAGGTGTCAAGGTATGAATGATATACTACTTGAGTGTCATGAAATAAGGCCAACCAATCCGTTGGGCGCCATGTAGCAGGGTTTCCGTTCTCCCACAGAACTGTGCATAGAGATCTAGAACCTCAGTGAGTTAGGATGATCCAAAACTCATCTCAGTGTCAGAAATCCCCTTACCTAGCTAGCTACAGTGTCTCATGGATCATTATGGAATGATCCATGTCTTAGACAAACCAGAACATGATCTTTAGAATACCTCAGGAATCGTGGAACACATGAACACTCTTTCGTTATATAATCATTTCAAACCAAAACTGAGAGTCAAAGAACACAAGTGCAAGTTTGAAATATTTATTATTCAATGCAAAGTTCTCAAACGCAGTATCTTGTATAATACCAAAATGCAGATTATAAAAATCAGAGTCAGCAGCATAGTCACTAATCCATAGTAAGCAAAAGGTGCTAGCATGTTATAATGCAAAACCTATAGAAATCTATATCACCTATATTTCGCGCACCCTATCTAGCATATTATTTCATATCTAGGAAGGTCTCATTCGGGCTTTAGC
Source organism: Lissotriton vulgaris (assembly GCF_964263255.1). NCBI lineage: Eukaryota > Metazoa > Chordata > Amphibia > Caudata > Salamandridae > Lissotriton > Lissotriton vulgaris. Next base: position 967,323,122 of record NC_141693.1, on the reverse strand, counting down.
AGGGCGGCCCCATACCTCTCAATGTCAGTAGGAGCAGATCACATCAACAGCTACCAGCTCTCTTCATGCGCAGCACCAAGTGTCTGCGTTCATTCCGTGTAACTCTATCTTAAACCCGCGTAGAGCCCAAAATGTTGGCATCAACATTATTAGTGTTATGTCTAATGTGGTGCGAGGATCAGGCCTCCCAGCAACCTTGTGTTAGGTTAATCTTAGAGTGTGCAGCTCTCAGTGTGCAGACAGTTGTACCAAGTGTACCAGGCAAAGCTGATAGCATAGAAATAACATATTATTCTCAAATAAACCACCTCACCGCTTCTAGGGTGAAAGCTACAACAACAAGTATGTGTCGTGTGCAAAACTGAAGCCGAAGGCAAACCGGCTGTTTAAACATGTAATACACTCATGCTAACTTAACGCAATATATGTAATGAAGTATCCATATGACACCAGAAGGTATATAAGACCTTCCTATTTCATCTTGACATCCTAAGCTTAAAGGAGGTTGGTCCTTGCCTCTGTTGCCTGCTTGCAGTCCGGTTTTGTGTGTCCCTCTGTTGCCTGCTTGCGGTCCGGTTTTGTGTGTCCCTCTGTTGCCGGCTTGCGGTCCGGTTTTGTGTGTGCCTCTGTTGCCTGCTTGCGGTCCGGTTTTGTGTGTGCCTCTGTTGCCTGCTTGCGGTCTGGATTTGTGTGTGCCTCTGTTGCCTGCTTGCGGTCCGGTTTTGTGTGTCCCTCTGTTGCTTGCTTGCGGTCCGGTTTTGTGTGTGCCTATGTTGCCTGCTTGCGGTCCGGTTTTGTGTGTGCCTCTGTTGCCTGGTTGTGACCCGGTTTTGTGTGTGCCTCTGTTGCCTGCTTGCGGTCCGGTTTTGTATGTGCCTCTGTTGCCTGCTTGTGGTCCGGCTTTGTGTGTCCCTCTGTTGCTTGCTTGCGGTCCAGTTTTGTGTGTGCCTATGTTGCCTGCTTGTGGTCCAGTTTTGTGTGTGCCTCTGTTGCCTGGGTGTGACCCGGTTTTGTGTGTGCCTCTGTTGCCTGCTTGTGGTCCGGTTTTGTGTGCGCCTCTGTTGCCTGCTTGCAGTCCGGTTTTGTGTGTGCCTATGTTGCCTGCTTGCGACCCGGTTTTGTGTGTGCCTCTGTTGCCTGCTTGTGATCCAGTTTTGTGTGTGCCTCTGTTGCCTGCTTGTGACCTGGTTTTGTGTGTACCTCTGTTGCCTGCTTGCGATGCAGTTTTGTGTGTGCCTCTGTTGCCTGCTTGCAATGCGGTTTTGTGTGTGCCTCTGTTGCCTGCTTGCGACCCTGTTTTGTGTGTGCCTCTGTTGCCTGCTTGCGACCCGGTTTTGTGTGTGCTTCTGTTGCCTGCTTGTGACCTGGTTTTGTGTGTGCCTCTGTTGCCTGCTTGTGACCCGTTTTTGTGTGTGCCTCTGTTGCCTGCTTGTGACCCGGTTTTGTGTGTGCCTCTGTTCCCTTCTTGTGATCCGGTTTTGTGTGTGTGTGTGTGTGTGTGTGGGTGCAAATGCAAAAGGTGTCGTATTTGCGAGAGATTAGGCTATTGGCTTTGTAAATGACAATGCCATTTATCTATGTTTTCAAAGCCAACACATAAATAAAAATGTTGTCATTTACAATGCCAATAGCTCTAACTTTTCCAAAGGAGAAACCGTTGCTTTGTAAATGCTTGTTCAGCTGTGTGATTTCCAGAATTACTTTCATTGCAAGATGGTGATTTTGTTCCCCCTTCCTCCCCATACCCCCCACTTAACTCCCCTCCCTGCTCTCGAGCCCAGCCCCCACACTCCTCCCCCGCCTATAGTGTGAAGCAAGCAGACCCAAGGTCTCTGATGGAGCCTGAAAGTTGACCCACCCCCCCTTGTTGCTTTCCCGCCTATTTGCTACATGCAGTTATGGTTGTTGATTTCATTTTTCTAACCCCCCCTTGTAGAACTCCACCCATTTCTCTCCCTGCTCCTCCTGTTTTTTCCCTTTTTGTTTTTTTGTGTTTAAAAAAGTGACTCAAGTTACCCTTTAATAAACCTTTATATTCCCATTAGTTAATCCCCAAATGACCCCTGCTCTAAGAGTTTAGAGTTTCCATATATGCTTGAGCTTGAATCTCCAAGGAAAAGACTCTGGAAGTGATCTTATAGATGATCTTTAGTCTTGCAGGGTTCATCAGGTACGCTTGCGCTCCCATGGCTTGACACAGCTGGATCAGTTCTCTTAGTCGCCAGCGTCTTTCCACGGTGACATGGCAATAGTCTGGCTTTGTGAAGGACTGGTTCTCGAAAGTCCGCCTCAAATTCTGGCAAGCCTTAGAGTATATCTCTTCTCGAATCAGGAAATTTCCAAACTAAATTAAAATTGCCCTTGGCATTGTGGTTCCATCCTTATTTGGTTGTGTAGGCTTCAAGGGAAAGCGATGAACGGGCTGTATCTCAGCCTCCCAGTTCCAATGCTGAAGTTCTGGAAAATCTCCCTTAGTCAACCTCAAAATGTAGGCCCTCACATCCTCTCCTGCTATTCCTTCTTTGGCGCCAAGAATCGGGAGGTTATTGCGTCTTTGCCTATTTTTCAAATTCCTCCATTTTCCATTGAAGATCAGTGAACTGCTTATCGTATGTTTCCACCTGTGCCTAAGTTCTAACTAGGTTATCTTCTAGTGTGCTTGTACGTTATTCCACATGAGTCCGTCTTGCATTTGTATCCGTACATGCCTTGGCCATTTTTCTTTCTGCACCTTGAATCTTCTTTGTTGCCAGTCTGTTAAGCTGGGTCTGGTGGCTCAGTGGACTAATGCATCCACTGCAGGGGAGATGGGTTTGACCTCTTGGTCACAGGTTCAAATCCTGGCGTGTCCACTCAGCCTGTCATTCATTTGAGGTTGATTTAATGAGTACCATTCAGTTGGGTAACAATATACATCTGTTATTTCAGCGCCAAGATGCCCCGTTGCTGGGGCGAACGTGCGCTTTACAAATACACCTGTTCTGTTATGTTTTTCTTTCCATCCATTCGGGTTTCTTCCTGTAATTGCTTGATTGAGTGAAATATCATACTCTGATTCAGTTGATCAGTGGTATCAGCTAGATGTGCCAGGGATGGACCGGTTATGGTGCCCGGATGTGCTCCTTCCACTAACAGTAAATGGCCCATATTGGGGATATCTGCTGGGCTATAATTTTCACCATTTTGATTATGTTCCACTGCGGCATCACCCTGGAACTCATTCATCTGGACTATCGCTGGCTGTATGTTGCAAACAGTCTGCCATGTGAATTGGCCTTTGGTTTTGCTTAGCATTTTCCGTCTTGCTTTGCCCGTTTTTCGCCGCTTTATAGGTATCATTTCTGGAGGCTGGCAGGGTTGTGGGGAAGAAATCTACAATACTATGTCGTCTCCCCAAGTCCGTTAACCCAGCTTTTGTACCTTTGAACCCGCCGTTTAGTTCCCCTTTTTTACGTACATCAAGGCTCTAACCTTTTTTAAAGCAGTCCTGGGTGATAGTGCCTTTAGCCAAGGCACTGTTGCTCAAGCTCACGAGGCCCGCGGTTCTGGCTCCTTTAGATCCGGCTATCCCAGCATTATTCCTGGGCTCTGTATTCACCTGCAAGTCAGGAGATTTCCCTCGCGCCCCCCGGTTCGCCTTTGGCGGCATCCTTTCTCCCTCAGCTGGTTTAGTGCACTTCTCCGTCGTTAGCCACTGGAACCTTCCTGGTTTTCCAGCTCTGGCGTCTCCAGCCCCTCCTCCTCACCCGTTCTCGACTGAAATAGAGCGGATCTCCTTCAACACCACCTGGGCAGCCGCCAATATCACTGTCAGGAGTTTCTCCGCTACCGCGAGGGGGTCCAAATCATCTTCCCCCAGCCGTTGAGTCATGGAGGGGGATTCTTATTCGTTATTACGGAGGTTTTAGTCGAGCTGCATCGATTGTTTAAACCAAACTGCTTCCTCAGCAGCAAAGGGTGATCTGTGCAGCCGTCAGTCAGGCGCCATCTTGCTTCCAAAAATAATATATTTCTACTTGAAATAAACATATTTTTAAATATCACTGAGTTGCGTCGGTGCGTTCTCCCTGTGCACTGGGTGCGCGACTCCGATGAGACCATAAAAAAAGGATTTGATTGGTTTATAACATTTCCTACTGTAACTATTGAAGGACCCCACCCATTTTAGTCATCCTGTTTAGAGCAATTGATGAGATACATCTCTTCTCCATCAAGAGCTGGTTTTGCAGTTAATTTTGTATTTTATTTTTGTTTTTTGAATGTTCTTTAATTCCAAAAGTTACCGGTTTACATTTTTCCTTTTACTGTTTAGTTTTTAGAAAAACACCAAAAAAACGACAAAATTGTTGAATAAATACAAAACAAAAAAAGAAGGAAAAAAAGTTCTTTTCAGAACTACCTATCTGGTTAAAAAAAAACTATAATTGCATGGTAATGTCTGAAAGTTTGGTTGATTATATGTGTAGAGCATGATTAACTGACAGAATGCATTAGTAGTGTATGGTGAATTTATTGGGGCAGATCTATGAGGAAGTGCTGCAGCGTGACACTGCAAGCCCTTCAGCTGCACCACGCTGCGGCACTTCTGAAGCACAGGGATGTGACATATTTACATGAAAATGTTGCAAATCTGTGCTTCCCTCTGCACTGGCACACAAACTGCAGCCATGCGCTGACGCAGGCACCCTTGCACCATGGTGCAAGGATGTCTGTGTAGTGGGGAGATTGTTTTTGTGCAGGAAGGGATGCCTTCCTGCACAAAAACAATCACTAAAGGCATTTTCCTCCTTCAATGTGTGCTGTGGAATGCAGCACGCATTTAAAGAGGAAAAGAACGAGGAGAAATGAAAACATTTCTTCTTGTTGCGCCTTGCTACGCCACCTCTAGGTGTGGAAAATTAATACGGTTTGGTGAACATTATCTGCGCCATCTTCCCTTTGCCCCGATGCCACACTCTTTTGTCGCACACCCCCTCCACTTTAGCTGCCTTGATCAGAACCACCCTCTGCACACCTCTGACCCCCAGCACGGCTCTTCACCCTCACAAGCCCCCCCCACGCACTGATCACCCCCCCCCCCGCTCTCACATGCCTTGCGCGTAAGCGGCAGCCATTTTGAGCACCATGGCCTCCCTGCCCTCGCTGATAGCCAGCGCGTCTCTCTCTCTCCTAACCTCGCAGGCATCCCTCGCACGCTGACAACCCCCTCCCGCTCCCATATGCCTCAGGTCATAAACCCCCCTTCAGCGCGGCTCTACCTCGGAATCCCATCCTGTTCCCAGCGCGACACCTCCCTTCGTCCCTTTCATGGTCCCAAGTCCTTTGATACAAACCCCTTTTCCTGTGTGTGCCCGTTTGTCTCCCTTGTTCCCAGGCCGCCACCTGGCCCTGCGGATACTGTTTATCACACCCCCGTACAGTAGGAAGCTTCCCCCTATCAAAGGACCCTCGGGTCGATCGAACACCCTTCACCCCATGAGATCCGATCAACTCCACACATTCCGTGAATCGGCGGAATGTCCAGCTGTGCGATGATCATCACCTGTTGTGACCAGGGTGGGTATTTCAACTGTAAACGTGTGGGAACGGGCTTGAAGCGGGGATTCCTAGGATGCCTTTCCGAACATCAAAGTATTGACAGATATGTGTTTCATGTAATAAAGCAATAAACCTGCGTATAAGAGGCCAGGCCTCAGAGATGCGGTTAGAGCACCTCGTGACGATACTTGCTGTCCGAATTGATGTGTTCTCCTCCGGAGAGAATAAACCCTCGTTTCCTGCCTTTCAGTCTCCAGCGCCTGCTTCTTCACTAGTTAATATTTTGTGGGTAATAGAGGCGACACCGCCGGGCAACACAAAAGGGTCTTTGGTCACTGGTTGTCTACGTACCCTTTTACATAGGGTGGCACAGCATTCACACATCTCTCCAGATTTACGATATCTCGTAAATCTTGATGTTTCTTGTTCCATGGGTGTTGTGTGGGAATATACACAGCAACACTCATGGAATGCCACTTCAATGCAAAGTGCTGCAGTTGAATGGGCCGTATTTACAAGGAGAGGGAAAGTTACGCAGGGTGGCTTTTCCTCTCCTTGTAAATATGGAGGAGTCCCCGGCGCCATCACTTCGTCACAGAAAGTGATGTACTGTTGTTGCAGGGGGCTTGTAAATCTGCCCCATAAGTGCTTAGGTTTGGCGGAGTGATACAATAAGAACATAGTGCGGGATGGGTGATTGAGGAAGTGCATGAGACTGACAGGACACATACTAGGCTGCATGGGCACTACTTCAGTATTTAGTGGAGTGTACCAATAGTATGTATGTGCTTAGAGGTTTGTAGGGATTGTGCACAGAATATTGTACGTGTACTTGTGCTGGTACCTAGGTCATTCTACAAGGACATCACTAGTAATTGGAATCATGACAGTGCTGCAAACAGAGTGCACAGTTAATAATGAAGTGCTTAGGTATTGGTGGAGTAATAGGATAAGTACATAGTGGTGGATAAGTGATTAAAGAAGTGCAAGAGACAGACTCAACGATTCCTAGACTGCATGGGTGCTAACTGGGTATTTAGAGTGTATCAATAGTAGGTAGCTAGTTAGAGGTCTGCATGGATAGTGCACAGAATATTGTAGCTATACTTGTGTTAGTAGCTAGGCCATTCCATAACTTCATGACTAGTAACTACAATAATTACAGTACTGCAAACAGACTGTATAGTGAATTTATAAGTGCTTAGGTATTGGCGGAGTGATAGCATAAGTAGATAGTGCTGGATGGCTGATTTGAAAAGGGCATAGGACTGACAGGAAGATTTCTACACTGCATGGGTACTAACTGGGTATTTACAAGAGTGTATCAATAGTATGTAGCTGGTTAGAATTCTACATTCATTGTGCACAGAATATTGTAGCTTTACTAGTGTTACTGGCTAGGCCATTCCTTAAGTACATGACTAGTAACTGGAATGATTACAGTGCTGCAAACCGAGTTTATGCCCCATTTATAAGGGGTTAGGTATTGGTGGAATGATAGGATAAGTAGATAGTCCTTGATGGGTGATTGGAGAAGTGCAGGAGATTGATAGAAAGATTCCGAGGGTGCATGGGTACTACTTGGGTATTTAGTGCAGTGTAGCAATAGTATATTTGTAGTTAAACGTCTACATACATTCTGCACAGAATATTGTAGGTATATTTGTCTTAGTAGCTAGGCCGTTCCATAAGTACTTTACTAATAATTAGAATGATTACAGTGCTACAAACAGGGTCTCTGGGAATTTATGACTGGATAGATATGGTTGATATGGTAAAAGTGATTATATAAGTACATAGTGCTGGATGGGCGATTAGAGATGTACATGAGTGACAAGATAATTCCTAGGCAGCATGGGTAGTACTTTAGTATTTACTAGACTATACCAATAGTATGTATGTGGTTAAAGGTCTGCATGCATAGTGTATAGAATGTTGTATGTATACTTTTAGTAGCTAGGACATTCCATAAGTACTTCTCTAGTAATTGAAAAGATGACAGTGCTGCAAACAGACTGCAAGGTGATTTTATAAGTGCTTAGGTATTGGTGGAGTAATAGGATAAGTAGATAGTACTGGATGGGTGATTGGAGAAGTGCATGAAATAGACAGGAGGATTCCTGGGCTGCATGGGTAGTACTTTACTAAGTAGCTGGTTAGAGGTGTATGTATATAGTGCACAGCTGAATGTAGTAGTGCATAGATAGTGTTTCGATTACTTAATCTTACCTTGACAGTAGTAGATATCAAAATATTTTAAAACATTTTTGCAGTTGTTTTTTATAATTCAAATTTTAAAAACTTTCAAACTTTAGAATTAGGATCTGTTAAAGAAAAGAAAAAAAACTGTTAAAATATATAATATAATTTTGTAAATACTACGTAATTTTAGCAATGTATAAAGTATTTAGTTTGCCTTTTTGCTGTTGTCAGAATGTTTTGATTTTCACTATAGATAGTGATTTCAATGTTACTCATCAAATAATAGCAGGCAAAAAAAACCAATCAATAAGATTGTTTAAAAAAAAACCAAATCTGTGTAAAAAAATATTTTCAACATAGTGAGCAATCTCTGCACATTGTATAAAAATAACATCCTCAATAACTTAGCATAGTATACAAATCTCACATATATAAAATGCTTCTTTCGAAGAGTTTTGTAATTGCAATACGAAAGAACAAACAATATTTCAATCAACAATTCTTTATAATTTTCATATACTCTAAATGTCCTTTGAATTTTTGCTGTCAGAATATTCCAGAAAAACTGCTCAATTGATGTTAATATCTTTTCTCCAGGCCAAATGATATTCCTAAAATCCTTCATACTGAAATTGTCCAAAGTAATTGTAGTAATACATATTAACATATTCCCAATAGGCCGAATTATGTTCTTAGAACTTTGGCTTTAAAAATATTTGATATGAATTTGGTAATTCGTTAGGCAAACGATATCTAAAAAGTAAATCACTATCATGACAATATGTCCATTCTTTATTACATTTTAAATAGACAGTGTAATGTCCAGATGTTTTAGAAGGACCATCATGGAAAGTAATTGCTAGTGCTACAAAACTTCTTCCAGATATTGATAGTTTACTTGCTACAAAAATTTTAATTAAAGTTTCGAATTTTCTTCTATCAGCTATGCAACGTTGTATCATTAAAATTATACATTCTCCACATTTGTATATAAATAGTGGTAATAACATTTCTGATTTGCATTGGCTACACCATGTTTTAATTTGCTGCTTTATCTAATTTGTTGAAAGACACTGTTTTACTGTCTGGTATTGTCAAATATATGAATATTTCAGTGTCTGTAGAGGTTGAAGTAAATGTACAATTTTCACATTCATGTTTCCATTTATAACGAAGTCCAAACTAATTTTCAATTTGTATTCCTTCATCTTACAATACTGCAAGCACATACATTAGAAATTCCCAAGCATCTTGTTGGACATTCTGTGTTAATTGCGTAGAACCAGAACATATATCCAGAAGATTGCGAATATCAGAAACATTTTGTATTTTACTTTAATCAGTTCTCAATTTTTCATGAATACAATGCAACAAGAAACAAAATCTTTTTTCTCAATTCTCCAAAATTTGCTGTTGCAGACTTTCTAGAAAAAAAAGCATTTAACGCTACATTAGCATATCAGTTGATACCTGAACTATTTTCTAACTGATATCTGACAATCTCTTCAATAGTGACCTTTTTCTTTTTGCTTGCAATCTCAACATTATCTTGATTTTTTTTCTTCTCTTTAACTTCCCTACAGATATTCTCATATCTTCGTTTTTTAACTACTACAAGCTTTTCATATACTGGATATTCACCTAAATTGGGAGCATACAATCTTCTTAACCGATTATACTCTTACACAATTTGCATCTGCACTAATCTTTCTCTCATCAAAATCAATCAAATGCAATCCGGATAAAGTTCTGACTCTGGACAAAGCAACATATGCCATACCCTCTTTAAATACTATACTTCCAATGTTTACCAAAGCACTGTCTCCACTTAAACCTTGAGATTTATGAATAGCCACCGCATATGCCAGAGAAAGAGGAAACTGTTTTCTACGAACATACAAATCTTTAACCAGCAAAAAACGAACCGAACAGCGACAAATTTGTTTTACTACTTCAATTTGATCTTCAAAAATTCAATTCCATCTCTATTTTGATAATTAACAAAATCAACAACTTTACCATTGCTCCATTTAGTAAACCTTTTTCCACATCCAAATTACGCTGTAAAATTTATCGACAGTTTACACATAGATATACAATCTTTTCTAAACCAGCAGTTTTAGATACAGATTTTTCTAAAGAATCCAATTTTGTTTTTAATTTTTCCGTCAAAATAATAGTGATCCCTTCATGCTCTATTTTATCAATGGCTTCCATTTTTATTATTAGTTCATTTTCCAGCTTTAAAAGTTCTTCATTGAATGTAGAACACTCGTGCAGTGTTGCATTAAGCAGATTATAGATTTATTTTATGCAATTTTTTGTATATTTTTTCAGGATCTATATTTTCATTTGGAAACAAGTTTGTAAGTAGTCGAGTTTGCAAAGCTTATTTGCTATGTTCTGTCAATACTCCAATTCTTATATCTTAAAGAACAGTTCCTTAATCAACATCATTTGCCTGTCGCATATTTTTTATGAGTTCTTTGTATTCAAAATATGATCAAATGTTAACATTTCCAACACTTCCCAAAGACTTTTTGGTGTCTTCATGTACAAGTGTTTTAAATACTGGTTGTCCTTTTACGGGAGTAAGTTGCAGTAGGTCTCCAAAAACTATGACATGTTTTCCTCTAAATAAGACATCATATTCTGTTTTCAGAATTTGCTGCATTCTTAAATGCACAAAGGCAAGCATTAAGTTTGAGACCATGCTCACCTCATCAATAATCAGAAGTTTCATTTTCTTTAGCACTCTTGAAAATTCATAACAAGTTTCTCCAGATAGCTTGTGATATTCCAATTTGTTTTCATGCTCTACAGGTAGCATTTCTAAACAATGTAATGTTATTCCTTTAATGTTGTGTGCTGCCAATCCAGTTGGAGCAGTTACACCACAACACAAATGTGAGTCAGTTGTTTTCTGTAGATAACTGGTCAAAACTTTAATTAAGAAACTTTTTCCTATAACCGCTTGACCACTGACATACATTCTGATAGGTTGAATTGATGTGCATGTGCATTCTTTCCTTTCATGAAGAAAACCATGGTTGATCTGTTGTTTCACTTGCTGATATATTTCTTTTTGTTCAATATTTAGTTGTTCTTCCTAGTTTCCTAAGTCTATAATATCATCTTGAGCTTAATGCATTGCTGTTTCCACTTTATTCATGGTGATTGCCACTTTATTTTCAAGAATTGGTTGTCCTAGTGATCTTGACTCAGTGGAGCAGAACTTTGACTATCTTGAGAACTGTCTCTAGCAATCTCAGCTGATTTAGTAGCTTCTTGATCAATTTCTTCATTCAGCATTTTTAGATAAATTGCAAAAACTCTGCATTGAATGCTACTTTTACATGCATTGAAAGAATGTTCATAGCACTGAAAATCTCCAAGTAATTCCAATTCTGTACGCCAAGGCTTGCAAAAGTGCTAAATAGTAAAATTCTCTTCTATCAGGAGTATCACAACTCAGTTTTCTGTGATTAATCAGATTTCCTTTGTTTCACTAAACATCTTTCTGAACCAATCACTGCATATTTTCCTTCATTTATGTTTTCTGTAGTATTTCTCTTAAAACTGCAATATTGCAGCACTTCATAGAGACAATTGTTTTCAAGATGATAACTTCTATTTGGATAGTATGTATCCAACATGTTTGTTTTGACAATATCTGTACTTTCCAGTTCATTTACTGCTAAATATTTGATTTCTTGTATAGATTTAAGTACTCGATTTCGCGTTGCAGCAAAACCTAGACTCACCCAAATGATTCTTCTAGACTTTGAGTATAAACTTGCAGATGATAACCGAACCGAGCATTTGTACGCTTCAATCTCTTGATGAGATATTATCTGCAAACTAAAACTGTACAATTTCTTAATAAGAATCTTCTTGTGCGAAATTTCTTCCAACATTTCTTCCAACTCCGTCTTTTCCAGTTTTCTTATGTAAGATCTCACATACTGGGCAACAGCAATGGAATTATCCACAACATACTGGATATCCATATTAGCATTCCACATTGAGAGAATAACTTGATTATAATTATTGATATACTTTGATTCTACACTTCTTCTCAAATTGTAAGTATTTTTGGTAGATTTTCTAGTGATGGTATGTCTCACAGCTGACATGAAACAGTTTACTCTTCCTTTGGATATTACTGGCCATGGAAATCCAAAACGACATTTGGTAAAAAACTTTTCCTTGGGCTTGTATTTTCGTCAACAGTATTTGCCCAATCGATGACTTTGGAATCGTAACACTTGTTGCCTTAAGGTGTTTTTTTCTGTTCTTTTTGGTATAGCACATGTAACACATTCTTCAATAAAAGATAAAACACTTTAATCTAAATCAGTTCCAAATTTGGGTGCATCCTTGAGCCATAACAGCATATGTATATGAGGATCACCTCTAGCTTGATACTTCTTTCTCCAAAAGAAATTAATAACTTCTCCAAGAGGAGGTTTCTTTTTATTGCAGATAAACTACATCATAGCTTCAAACCTATGATTGAAATATCTGTGTACATTTACAGGATCCAAAGATCTCAATTTTCCAGGTGTCTTGTATTCAATATTTTTAATATTTGAATTTACTTCTCGAAGAAATTCAAGTAAATCATCCCTAGCGTATTCAGCACAGCTTAGGGTAACAAACCACATAGGAGTTCCTAAGTTCCTTAGCATGCATTTAAGTTCTCCATGACGACGACACCAGTACTCATCAGTACCACACTGACATGCCATCAAATTAATCAGTTGTGATTCTAAATGATCGTCTCTCTGATGTACTTTATCCATAAATTCCTTTGCAGAAACATTTTGAAGATGTACTGTTTTTGATATGTGGTTGACTGCATATGAAAGTCCAGACAAGTCACTCTTCAACAAAAGATGAAATATATATGGGATACATTCTTAATCTTAGATCTTCTGCATACAATCTTGTTGTTCGATATTCTGATGCAGGAATCTGCACTGATCGTTCGTCATATCGTCCACCTTTTCCAGTTGGGAACAGCTGCGGAAAACAACGAGCTTCTAAACTTTTTTCACACACACACATGGGAGTCCCCTTTGCTTTCTTCATTTGGAATAATTCAATAGTATTCCCCATCACTTCTTTTGAATGAAGTGGATGTACACTATAATGTTCATAAATGTCTTCACTTTTGGACATGTCCACTTTTTCAATTTGACCAGTTGACATTTCACTATTATCTTCTAAAATTATTTCTTCTTCTTCTACATACACATTTTTGTAGCATTCATTGTTTTTTATCAGATATAATGTTGCCTTTTGCACTTTCCTGACTTTCACTAATTCCTGCCAGATTTTCTTACTCCTAGTAGGAACACCATTAACAAGAATAACTAGTGGATCACTTTCTACATTCTCTACACCAATAGTTTCAATATTTTGCCTTAAATCTAGGGGTAAATATACAACTCTTCCTTTTAATCCTCTCTGTAAATCTGTAGCAGGCAATTTACCTGTATTAGGCTCCATACGAACAATAGCCTGAAATGGATGCACACATTGAATCAGAATAGACCGATATGTGTTTAAATCTATCAGTTCTGGAGGAATACTTCCCAACTCTAGATTATTATGGCCAGCTCTAGCAGGCATTGTATTATCATCTAGTTTGTTATAACAATATTTACAAATATGCTAATCAGAACCCAAATCAAAGCAATCCTCTACCAACAAATAAGTTCAAAATTACTTCCATTTATCATTTTCTCTTTCACTTTTTAAATATAGATCAGCAGTCCTAGTCTGATTATTATAGTGAGTTTGTTGGCAACAAATACAGGAATAATTTGGCCTTTCACATGAATTCACCTTAAACTTTGTAATTTGTTCTTCAAACTTTTCTGTAATAGTATGTTCCACATTGTCTTCAACATCTACTTCCATTAATGTCTCACTTTCTCCGCTCTCTTTTTAAGGACCAAAGTAACTAAACTCTATTTCATCACTAACCCTTTTTACATCTGGCACTGACCCACGCAAAAGATTATTGGTGGACTTTTTGCGTAATACAATCTTCTGACTAGCTTCCGCATTTGAGAATGATGTACTGCTAACATTCTAAAATGATGAAAAACACTTTGACATACTTCTCTAGAAAGACAAGCCAGAGAAGGACCTTGCAAACCAGTATTTTTTCTTCACTCTGCAAAGTTCTAGTCCTGGGAACATCTTAATCTTTTGTTTAACACTTTTTCTTTTTACTATGCTCTTGTAAAAAATTGCGAAAAATATCGATAGATTCCGGGTGGATACTACAAATACTACTACAATCCCATATATACATTGGAGCTTTAGGAGATATTCGTAGAACTTCATCATCTATCACTTCTGGAAACCATCCTCTCTTTTTCAATTGGACAACCATTTCTAACCTCATAAGCTAATATTCACCTAAATAAATATCACAAAAGTTACTTCTGAAAATTACTCTTCTTCTTACTTTTGGCCTTCATGAACTGTATTGGCTTATCTATTGATCTAATTCTATTTAAACCTAACATGAATAATTTTCTTTTTCATTCAAAAGCCTTCTCAATAAAAGTTCCAATTTGTGTTATCTTTTATAAAATGCTGATCTTCTTTTGTATTTCTTCACATCTTTCAACAAATTAAAAGACAACTCGATTGTAAAACAATTTCTTTCTAATTTCTTCATACAGACTCTTCCTCCTTTTACCATACATTGTTTCTTTTGAATGTGATTTCCCATTGTTCATGTTTCTTTTCTTCTTATTCTTTTTGTTGTTGGGCATTCTTTCTACTTTCCACAATGTGTACACTATTTCTAGGCTTTGAATGTTTTAAAATAAATTCCTTTGTTCTCTTACCCAAAGACTTTTTCTTTTTCCCCACATGATGATCATCTAATTCTTGCTGTAGAGATTTCTTCAAATAATAGTCCCTTTTCTGTTCCCTCTTTTTTGTTTTTCTAGCCATGATAAGTTTATTTTAATGATGAAGAACAATATCTGTAAAAATAAATATAATATGTAAATAAATCTACAAAATATACTAAACAAACACTTATTACATAAAAACCATTTAAACACTTTCTTTTAAAATCAAAATTAATTTACTGAATTACACAGGTACTAATTAAATAATTGTTGGAATGAATACGTGTTATACAAATGCATAGACAGTGAATGAGTACCTAGAGTACTGGTACTTAAGAGCACGGTGATTCCAGACAACATGACTTTTACCTGGATTTTTGCAGGACTGAATCAGTAGCGTGCAGAGACTTAGGGGACCGCATACATTGTGCACATTTGACTGTACCACTGCTTGTCTTAATGCCTGAATCATTGCGAAAGTGCATAGACAGGGAAAGTCTTGATAGTGATAGGAGTTGACAGCAGGATAAATTTATAAGCGCTTATGTTTCAGCAGAGTCATTAGATAAGGGCATGCTTCAGTCAGGATGATTGTAGGAGTGGACAGAGACTCGCAGTGTGATTCCAGACAAGCATGACTATTGCCTGGATTTTTGCAGGACTGAATCAGTAGTTGGCAGGGACTTAGGGGACCGCATACATTGTGTACATTTGACTGTACCATTGCTTGTCTCAATGCCTGAGTCATTGTGCAAGTGCATAGACAGTGACTGGGTACCTAGAGTGCCAGTAGTTTACAGTAAGGTGAGTTTTTAAGTATTTATGTTTTAGCAGAGTGATTAGATAAGGGCATGCTTCTGTCAGGATGATTGTAGGACTGGACACAGACTCAGTGTGATTCCTGACTTGCATGGCTATTACCTGGATTTTTGCAGAACTGAATCAATAGTCTGCATGAGTACTAATTGGGTATGTATAAGAGTATATCAATAGAATGTAGCTGGTTAGACATGTGCATGCATAGTGCACAGAATAACATACCTGTGGTACTATTACTAGCTAAGACATTCTATAAGTACACCAGCAGTAGCTGGAATAATTACAGTGCACCAAACACAGTGCATAGAGAATTTATAAGTACTTAGGTATTACTACACTGAATGAATACGTGTATAGTGCTCAATGGGTGATTGGAGGAGTGTCTCAGTACTAACAGGGCAATACCTGCTCAGCAAGCAAACTCTTTATAGGATAAAACTACAGCATCAATCTCTACTGCTACATTATCTTTGTAGAGCTACTTTTAATATTAGACGTGGCCAAATACAAATCAGAAACATTCACATTTCTCTACTATATGTCTCACCATATCACTGAAACACATACATGAGTACCTCTCTACAGAACACTATCTATACTACATAAAGTCACAATACAAGCTTCAAATTGAAACCAAACACCAAAAATGATGTCGCATATTTTAACTATACCTCCGTGCACCGTAAGCGATGGAACCGCGGATCCAGACGAGATTTCGAAAGTATATTGCAAATAATTTTACAATTTGTTTTCATAGCACACTACGTCTAACCATACCAGTGACTTGGGAAATCTCACTGCAATTACATATGACTTTAATATTTATAAGAAATACACATTTTAATGCCACACATAACTTCCAACCCTACCCCATTCTGCTTAATGCCTGTTTCCATAGTAACAGTTCATGGAACACTCAACTGAACACACAGGTCACAAGTTCAGCACACAATGTTGCAAATTCAAACAGCAAGTATGCTTGACTTTTCAAAATAACAGCTTATCCTAGCTGATGTACCTTTCAAATAGTTTTTACTAACCAATAAGAAACATGCTTTTTAAACACAGAAACATGCACCCTGTTTTTCACTCTATAATGTTCTCAAACAGCCATTCACTTCTCTTTTTTTTTTTAAACTGCAGCCTGTCGACCATTTTAGAGACTTTTTATTTTACAAACTGCCTACTTCACATATAGACATCTTTTGAGTGCATCCAGACTTTCCTGCAAGATGCTTAGAGTGTGGATTGTGGGACACAGCTATATTTTCTGGTGTAAAAGGTATACTGAAAGCAGAGGTATTGACAAAGACCTAGCTTTGGAAAATGTAGACATTAAATGGATTGGACAGAGAGGATTAAAGTGGAACCAATTGATGCCATTGGTTAAATCCTTTTTGCATCTCCAACACCCTGACCTCATAATTGTGCACTCTGGTGGCAATGACCTAGGCACATTGACTGGGGTCGGTCTGGAAATGCTAATGAAGGACACCTTTGCATAATAGGTGTTACTTTCCCCCCAAACTGCCTTTGTCTCCTCTAACATATGCCAAAGACAGAAATGGAACTGGTCCAATCAATTTTGTCCAAAGATTGAGAAAGCTATGAAAAATGTCGATAAAGCTGTTTCTGCTCATCTCAGAGATTATAGTATGGGGTCCATATACAACAACAATCTGCATTTTAATATAGACGGCATCTACAGGAGAGATGGTGTACTTTTCACAGATGAGGGAAACAGAGTCTTTCTCAACAGCTTTAGACTCTGCATAGGCACTTACAAATAGGTACCAAAATCTCCCAATAAACACAAGGGCTCTTTTTAGAGCCACCCAAGATCCAAACATATAACCTAGATTTATAATAAAAAAAGTATTTTTTTTTTGCTGGGAGTCACGCACCCCTCGCGTTCATACCAGGTGGCGATGCTGGGAGTCACGCACCCCTCTCGTTCAGATCAGGGGTCGTGCTGGGAGTCGCGCACCCAGCACGTTCACACCAGGGGGCTGCGCTGAGCATTGACACTCCAAATGTTTCTGGAAAAAACCTTCCACTAATTTCTATTAGCCCCGGGGACCCCATCCCCCAGGGCCTATCCACTTCGATAGGGACCATGGGGGGAGCCCCAATGCCCCCACGGTCCTGCCGGCTCCCCGCATCCTGCAAGAGCTGGCATTGCTTTTCCACATGGGAAGCTGCTAACATGCAGCTTCCCGTGTGGAAAAGCAATTCTGCTTTGGATTTTGGAAGAGAGAGCAGGTATCCCTGCTCTCCCTTCCAAAATCCAAACCAGAGTTTGCTATGGTAGGGCGGGAGACATGCTCCCGCCCTACCTTAGCAAACAGCAGTGTCCTGGGGGTGTGAACTCTGGGACACTGCAGGAGCCGGCCCTGGTGGGTGGTGGTCCCTAGGGCCATCAAAGTCTCCAGGAGGGGGGCCCGCGGTCCCCCTCGCAACTTTGGAAAAGTTCCGGGGAGGTGGTGGTCCCTGGGGCTCGGGGGTCCAAAATGGACCTCTGAATTTTAACAGTTAGTGCCCCGGGGAGGTGGTGGTGCCTGGGGCATGTGGGGGGGGCTCATGCCCCCCCCAAATTTTTATTAAAATTTTAAAACAGAGCCCCGGGGAGGTGGTGGTCCCCAGGGCTGCAGGGGCCCCTGCTTTTAATTTCAAAATCCCCCCGGGACCTGGCCCACCCAGGGGTTAAAAATAACGAAGCGAGATAGCCCTCGCTTAGTTTTTAAAAATTTTTGGTTTGGATCCGCACACCCAGTGCGCATTCCGCTGTTTAAAAAAAAAAAAGCTTTTTTGGCCCTGGGGTTCGTTGTGGGACACCCTGAGCAGGCCAAGAGGGTCTGGGTGTTTCTACCCTGTCCCCTTTTCTTTCTTTTCACCTTGGTTTCCCTGTTTTCCTCTGACTTACTTCTACTGAGGCACAAGATGGCTGCCAACACTTCCTGGTTTGGAGTGTTGTCAGCCAATTAGAATAAAGCTCGTGGTCGGGAGGGTGTGCGGATCAACCGCGCCTCTATATATAGAACATTTTATTTAGTTATTTTCTCAGCAACTAGTAAACGGATTTATACCATTTAAGAAAAAGAGTTCTTTCTGAAACAAGGGCTACCTTTGTGCCAAATTTGGTGTAAATTAGGCCTGGGCGAAGCACTACGCTATGCTCGCGGAGTTTGCGAAGTTTGCGCAACTTCGCACTACGCGAGCTGCACGTAGCACAGTGCGAACACTCGGACTGCAGCGCTCATTTTTTGCTTGTTCGCGGTCCTGAACGTCATGTTCGCGACTGCGAGCAAGCAAAATGACATCCCGGCGAGATTCTCAACGCCGGGAGGTAAGGTTTCTCATTGTGAGTGGTTGCGCATGCTCGCGACCGCTCTCAATGAGAAACTACCAGTTCGCGTTGAGAAAGCTGCCGCTCGAGTAATAATCTACTCGAGCAGCAGAAAACTACAGCTCGCACTGTGCAAGATGCCGTTTTCAATGATTGCACAGTGCCGGATGCTTGTCCGCACTGTGCAATCATTGAAAACGCATCTTGCACAGTGCGAACATGCTACTACGCAGCTCGCGTAGTGCTACGTGAAGTTCGCATAGTGCGAAGTGCACTTCGCGTAGCTTTGCGAAGCGCTACTTCGTGAACTACGCCCACCATTAGTGTAAATCCGTTCAGCAGTTCGAGCTGTAGCCGTGTCTAAAGTTTCCTATGGGAAATGCATTTTTTGACCTCTTTTCAAAAAATAAATTCTCAGGGACTACTGAAAGGATTTACACCACTTAATAAAAAGGGTTCTTTCTGAAACAAGGGCTACCTTGTTGCCAAATTTGGTGTAATTCCATTCAGAGGTTCGAGCTGTAGCCGTGTCTAAAGTTTCCTATGGGAATTAACATGGAGAAAACACGTTTTGAGCCCCCTTTTTTCTCGGGCCCCCGCTTGCCAAATTGCCCCAAAACTTTCAAGATAGGAGCTTGCCGGAGCGCCCCACTAGTTTTGAAAATTTTGCAAAGATTCGTCAACCTGCGCCAAAGTTATTGGTAAAAGAAAAAACGCTTTTTGAATTGAAACACAGTCCTAACTATAACTACCTACTGGCGACTGCCAGTAGGTTATATATATATATATATATATATATATATATATATATATATATATATATATATATATATATATATATATATATACACATACATACAAATGTACACATACAAAATTATCAGGAAGAACCATCTAAAGGAATATACACTAAGCACAAACCGGAAAAAAGAAAAGAATCCGAAGATGTCTTCAGTGTACAACGACCAACAGGGCACCGTCTGACATCACACAGGGGACGTACCTCGCACCAAATGGTGGTCGATGTCCAAAACAAAAAGGACTATTCTGGACCCAACCTCTAGATGGCGGAATGATGCACAGCATGTGAATCCAGAAAACTCTTCAACTTGAAAAATTGCTCCTACTGGTAAGTAACCATTTTGTTTCAATTGCTTGCAATAACCTCCGTGTTGCTAATTGAATGCTCGGTGAGGTCAAAAGTGTGGTGTCTGTTTCTCAGTGGCTGCCATATGCTTTGTGGCTCTATTTGATTAGCTTTTAAACTTTAATAGTATATACTGTATTTATACACCTAACTCTGTACCCTTTAAAATTTAAAGGGTACAGAGTTAGGTGTATAAATACAGTATATACAAAAGAGTACAGCATGTACCTCTGCCTTGATTGGAAAATAGACTCATTCCCATTAAGGTTGTGGGGCTGGGACTTGGCGTATTGTGAGCTTACTTCCTATGAAAAGGTGACATCTTTGCACATTTTCTATAGCGACTGAAATGCAGCTAGCCATGAACACCGATGCTGGTTTGCGCAAACTGCGAGGGAAGACATGCTGCGAGGTGGGCACGAGACTGGGAGATGCTAGGTTGCACCCTCATGCTGTACGCGCACAGCGTGTCACTGTCTCCAGTGTTGGCACAGGAAGCACCTTCTGCCTGATTAGTACCGCACCAGAGAGCGGGCAGGACACTCCGGTACATCTCTGCAATTTTTAACTGAACTGGCCGAACCAGTCTCTATCTGGTACTCCTCACTAGGTGTGTTTGACCTCTTTTGCATACCAAAAGACGTACGAACCAGAAGCAGCTAAAAGACCTCGTCGAGCACATATCCGTTGACTGGAGCCACTTGGCCTGTTTTAAACTATTCGACCACGTCTCTTCTTCTTGTACATTCAAGCTGGACTGCTCACAACTGTTCCCTTGTTGTCCGGATGCACACCCCTCTTCCTAGAGGTTAGCAAGAACACATGACTTCAGGGAAGAATTTGTTGCTTGGTGGCGCCAGTTCAGACACATGTCGCAAGCACCAAGAGTGTCTGTCAATGGCCTGATCATAAGGGAGGCTTACCTGCCAAGCATTGCAAAAGCAATAGGTCTCATGTTTGTTGGAATTATTGGCGTAATTGGCAATTTTTTTGTTTTACTTATGCAAGTTGCAGTACCATATGTAGCCAAAAGAGGTTCCATGGGACCTCTGTTGTCTACATATAGTACTTCAACATGGCTAGGTAAACCAGCATTTGCAATGCAATAGGCCCTGTGGTTGCAAGAGTTTGATCTATTAGCATTGTAAGTGGCAATGCCTTTTGAGTGTTTTGAAAACCTGCAAGCAGTGAGTAGACATGCACTTAGCTTACAAGAATGGCTTGCAGTAACTGTGCCTTTTACTGTCAGCCTTGCCTCTTGTAAGCAAGAACTAGAAGTACAAAATGAGTGTTTATTCTCTGCTCGCAGGTTTCCAAAACACATAAAAGGCATTGCCCCCACTCATTATCTTTAGAAAGAATAAAAAATGTTGCTTTCTGTAAATAACTTTCTTACCTTGCTGGTATTTCTGCATCCTCTTGCTTAGATCAACGCCAAGATGCCTTTGGGCATAAGTGTGCTCTATCAAACACAAATTCAACTCAAATTACCATTTACAATGCCAATAGCGCAAATGGGACAGTGCAGCCTCATAGGCTGTCATTATATGGCTAAAAATCCAGACTATCATTAAGAACGCAGAGACCACAAGTTTTCGAGCATGCTCAGCGGGTGGCAGTTCGTCCAGTTCCATTATTTGACCAGTGTCCAAAATGTGGGAGGAAGAAGGCCAAAACAGACCCTCACAAGTTCTGCATCCTCTGCCTACCACGATCTCATGTTCCTAATGCATGTCATTGCAGGAACATTTCGCGAAGCACCTTACATGAGGGGGAACATTTGCCTGCATAGGGCTGAAGAGAGATGGCACAAACAAACAGCCTGAATGTTAGACCTCAGAGTGAGGGGGAAGGTCAGCCTTCCATCAGGGCTCTCTTCAACTTCTAGAGTACATTGGAGGTCTGAAAAGAGGTTTTCTGGGAAAAAACTACATTTGTCCCGGTCGAAGTGGAGAGTATCGGTGTCGATACAAGGTAGGGCTCCAACTTGTTAGCTGTCAAGAGCTGTATCGACGCTGAGGAAGGGGCTTAGGTAGTCGTCGAGGCAACCCCAGTCAACATAGAAAAGCCATACACTGACTCGCAGGCTGTGGTGAGAGGGCCTTGTCAGGAAGGAGTGACCACATCGAAGGAGGTAAACGTCGAGGAGTGGAACGACTTCAAAACGTGGGAGTGAAATGTTGATTAGTTTCTCGGTATCGAGGAGCCATCAGGAGACAAGGAAATAGATTATATCTCCAGGCTCTCAATATCCGAGGGCTTTTTCATCCTCTCCCATTGTGGTGCCATCTTTCTCCACCTCCACTGGCACTTCCTGCTCCGCAACCAAACTCGCCTCTTCAATCTCAACCAATAGCGCCTCATCCAGTGATTCCAGTTCCACATAGACACTCCAGCTCCAAGGACTAGGTCACACTCTTGAAAGTGCCACCATTCTCTCCATCATGCCCATCATAGTCCTAGCGCTCCAACATCTTCACTTAGTTCTCATCGTCATAGGTCTCATCTTACAAGATCTCATTGTAGGCCACAGATACTTCCTCCATCTACATGAAGATATTTTATACACTATTGGACTCTCCACTGTCTTGTATCTTCCCTGTGGATGACATTACAACCTTCTAAGAAGTCCTGGTATTAGGAGCGGCCAAACTGAATGCGCAAATGTTGGTTCCGACGCCTTCCACATCCGTGATATTCAGGAAACTACACCACATACAGCTTCCAGACCCCTACTTCTGTTGGATCTTGGCTTCTTAGAACATGCCATGGAGCTGTTTCTGACATCAGCCATATTTATGCCCATTTCGTTGAAGCTTCAAAAGAAATACTGGTCTCCGGATCAAGACCCTCTATTCCTTTGCTCTGATCCTCCACCAGACTCTAATATTAGCGGCTAAGAAATACCACTCCACATCTCGATCTGCTCCTCCGGATAAAGCAAGCTGGAAATCAGACTCAGCAGGCTATTAAGCCTGCAGCACAGCAGCAACATCAATGAAAGCAGCCAGCGCCACAGCTCTCTTGGGCAGATAACTGAACCCTCTGGGACTCATCCACAATTTCACTGAACATCTTCCAAGAGAAGACTTCATGGAGCTAGTCCACGAGGGAGCAATAGTATGAAATCAGGCAATTAGCGCAGCAGTGGATTCTTCCCTGGCAGCCGCACATGGATACTGTCATGGAGTGACCTTAGGGAGGCAATCTTTACTCCGGTTGACATCCCTCAAGCCAGTTGCAACATCGCATATGGAACTTACCATTCTTTGGCTCCACACTCTTTCGAAGACATGGTGAGAATGAAAAGCAAAATGGAGACCCTCAAAACACTGACTATAGAGAGACCAAAAAAACAGATAATTTTTTTGGCCCTATTAAAGTCTGTTTTAGTCTCAGACTGTTCAAACCCCTTGGTGGTATACAGGTAGATCTAAACAGCAACAACAATGATATTACCAGCAACAACAAACGGACAAGAGGAGGCTCTGCCCAACAGCCTGCCCAAGGGGGTAAACTGGCAACCGGACCCAAGCCATGCATCCTCTGTTCCTCCTCTCACCTTACCCTCTCCAGTAGGGAGAAGCAATTCTCATGATCTGGCAATGGCAACACATCAACAGATTCCTGGCTTCTTAATATTGTACAAGATTGATATTGTCTCAGGTGCAACAAAATTTCAATGCGAGTAACCTGCCTCTCCCAGGACACAATAATATGAAAATATTTCCAACAGAACCTGCTTGAGCGTGAGGACGCACTATTCACCAATCCTATAAGATATGCGATTCTTTAACCAGATTTTTCAATTATACGCCTTCCAGTTTAAATGAAAATTATCCCATCCAAACATATATCATACGTTGCTCTTCATAAATCACGAACAGTTGTCCAAACAGACTGCCACTTACCGTTAACTGAGGGTTCCGCACGCTCTGCAATGGTGCCTTCATAGTTGTCGGGGGAGCCTAACCTTACCGCGTTTATACTTCTGCGTGTGACGTAGGCTTGCGTCAACACAAAGGACAGACTACATTCAACGCTGCACTTCCCTCCCAAGAGTGTGGCCGCCATTATTAAGCTGGAAAACTGAACTACCCAACTTGTATATGTTGGCCAAACCAAGCAAAAGATCAAAACTAGAATAGGTCAACACCGCAGCAGAATCCGCTGCAAGACGCCCCCTTGGTGGACCACTTCATGGAAAGAGGACACAGTGACAATGATCTGAAATGGACTGTCCTTAAATCAGTCAAACTGCCACATCGCGGAGGAGACATTGCACACCAACTAAACAGAGAGGAACTGAAAATGATTTTACTCATGGACAGCATCAGGAATGGCCTCAATTGCAATGAGGACTGGACCTCACTAGTATAACCATGTAGCCCCCTGCTACACTAGTCTATGGCTGCTTACATGGGATTGTAATAGTTGTTATGGCTGGCTATTGAAACATGACTTATGAATGGAAATGCTAAATTTTGCAACTTGTCACTTGCATGGACAATACTCTATGGTCTCCACTGATAACCACTACCTATGGGCTAGTTAGTATAATGAACGTGGTTAACTCGCACTCACTGCGCCGTTACAATTCACCCTGGTTTTGCCATAACTGTATATATTTCTTATTTTCACTGCGCCGTTTTATGTTATCCAATTATTTTTGGAACACGTTATTCACACCGCTATAAGATGGCCGCCGCCAATTCCCTTCCCTCTCATTCCAAGATGGCCGCCCCAGTCCAAACTTGCTAGTCATTCAGCCCCCCAAAATGGCCGCCCATCTATATCCATGCTGCACGCTAGCAAACCCCCGTCTGACCGGTGCGATTCCGCCCTCCAGACGTTTGTAGCTGTTCGATCGTAAACACACAGGTAAGCGCTGCAGTGGTTCTCTTCTTTCTTTCCCCCCCTAGCCCTGCAGGCTTGGCTCCATGGACCGAGTGGTCTTACAACGCTATTTTTCCACACAGGTTCCGCCAACTGCCGGTAACCACAATCATCCAATCCACATCTCTCCAACCCCTTGGACATCAAGGTTTCTTGTAACCTTAGGTAAGCGCTCTCCCTGTCACTGCCCTAGCCCTTACTCCCACGTCTCCAGCATGAGTAGTAATTAGATTTACTCCCCAACAGAAATGACCATCCCGTCTCCACTCCTCCCTGAAGAAGCCCTCCGCACAGCGGCGCCACCGCTTGGAATGCCTTGCTCTCCTAATCCATAGGTAAGCGCGCACACTAGCCACCGCTATAGCTTGTTCATTCTAGCAATAGGCTGGGTGGCTTAACTCAGCTCTCGCTCCTCCCACAGCCTTCAGGTTGATTCACACTGTGAAGATCACGCACCAGCTCCGCGTCACTGAACCGCAGCCCCAGTGCTCTCAGGGCCAGCTATCACCCGTTGGGCTGCAACTGCAACCCATTCCTGGACCCGCCTACATCGGAGTTTAGGTATCTCCACCCCAACTCTGCTACCCCACTCCCCTGTCATGTCCTAGAATTACTTTTTTTTTTTAAACCCCGCATGGCTCACTGTCCACTGCGGCATTCACATGTTTTGACTCATTGCACCAACCCCTGAATGCTTCACCCACTCTACACTATTGTCACAACCATGAATTGACTGGATGAATGTCACAAGACATGGCAATCACACGCATGTATGGTAGTTTACCACCTTAAGGCATGGCGTGAAAATCCTTTGTGCTATGTACTGGAGGTCGAGGTGAGATTTTAAACAAATGTCCCTTGTGTCTTTTTGCTTCCCTAATTCCTTACAGGCTTGCATATTCAGGCAATACATTGTTTGTCCTGATGATGATCCTTCATTACTAACAGGATCGAAACACCGTCGACAGTTGATGTAGTTTAAACAATAGTTCCCCATTGTGTGACGTAATTGTGTTGTTACTACATGAGTATAGCTAGGCCGATTCTTCCCACTGCACTAGCGTCTCACTAATTGTAAAATTGCCTGAGAAACACCCCACCCTGTAAATACTGTTTTGTCTTGCCTTGTTGTACGTTTTGGATACAGGACTGTGTCCCACTGTATATGTGCCTTCTTGAATTTGCTCCCTATTTTTTCATTTATTAAATTATAGGATCCGGCTGGACACCTCACTCATTATAGCGCAGATTGTGGCCTATAATTATTTAAAGTTTGTACAGTTAATTGTCAAGGACCGTTTTTGACTGATAATACTAATACCCCTGGTCGTTGCTTACCTAGTGGGTTCCCTTGTTCCTCAAAATAATACCAAACAAATATAGGAACTGATAAATGAATGGTGAATGACAAAAATCATAATTATAAATAAATAAACACGAAACTACCAGCCATAAAGTATGAAAAAATGCCAGGTGCAAGAAGGTCATATAGGTACTACCTCTATAAGTGTAACAATCAGCAAAGAAGGTGTATGTTATTCTATGTGCAGTAGCCCAATGTAAAACATGTTTTTGGGTTACAATTTTTGCGTGGTTTGAATCAAAACAATAATGCATTAACAATCATTGTATATCAAAAAATGCATAATGAAATAAGTGTAGCAACATTCCAAATGTCCTGATAAATACATTATACATTATAAAAAACAAACAAATTCAATCTTATCTTTCAACCCACGAGGATTCATGGTATTCAGAAAGCGAATCCAAAATTGTTTCCCTTTGTGCAAGAATCCTGGTGGTATCACTTTCCGGTGGCACAGACTCCGTTTCAAGAATTGTGAATCGTAACTGTATAAATTGTGTGTTTTTTCTCCATCCAGTGTACCGCTAAACATGATTTTGTATTCGACGGACGGATCATACCTTTATGTTCCGTAAGCCTGACTTTTACCTTCCTGGATGTGTGCCCGACATATACGAGCCCACATTGACACTTACTGGAATATATGACAATGCTCGTGTTGCAGTCAGATGTGTGCCTAAGCTTAATCAATTTACCAGTGTGTGGATGTGCAAACTTATCACCTACAATCACACAGTGGCCACAGTTGTGGCACTTCATCATCCCTAGTTGTTCTGGGTCACGCACAGTCTGAGATTTTTTTTTAAGAGCTCCTTAATGTTTTTTTATCTTGTGAAGGCAAATATAGGGCGACCAATGAACACCTCCTGGAAATCATGTTCTTGCTCAAAAATCTTCCAACGTTTATTGATGCACCGTTTGATGCCTCTCAAAGCAGTGGAGTATTTAAAAACACACACCTCTCTCTTGGTTGCCTCTTTTTGTGCTTTACTCAACAGTTGTTCTCTATCCCGAATGCAAGCCCTAAGTTTCGGATTCTCAATAACTTCCGGCGGGTAGCCTCTCTTCAAATATGCCTGAGACATTTCCTAAATACTTGCCCTGCCCTCGTGTTCATCAGAACAGATCCTCCTGATTCTGATAAATTGTGACAGAGGTAAATGTTTTTTTAGTGCAGGTGTATGGAAACTGTGATAGTGTAGGGCATTATTCCCATCAGTAGATTTTCTGTAGACTCTGGTTTCCAGGTTGTTACCTTTTCTTTTAATCAAAATATCCAAATAACTAATGTAAGTAGGATTCATAGTGTGGGTAAAGTTAATGTGTGGATGGCAATTATTTAGTGTAATAAGTACATCTTCCAATGCTTGCCTTGTCCCCTTCCATAGAACCAAAATGTCATTAATGTACCGTATGTAAAGCACAAGATGATCCGTCTATGCTTTTTCATGTAGTATACGGGTGTCGAACTTAGCCATGAACGTAATTGATACGCTGGTGCCCCGATAAACCCCATAGAGGTACCGGTCTTCTGCAAATAAAAATGCTATTTCCAAGAAAAGTAGCTGTGGTAAAGGCCAAATTGAAGTAATTCCAGTAGCAAAATGTTGAAAGTCTCCTCATAATCATGTGTCAAAAGTAACCACTCAAGGGCTTGTAAATTGTCTCAGGTTCGCCACCGCCCATTCCTTCAAAACTGTCCCATTTCCACCTTACATTGCTACGGTCGAAAGTTAACATCCTCTTGCAAGACGGTGGAAGCCGTTACCCACAGGCATTTACTCCAGACACTTCCTGGTGTAAAAAGACAAACTAATTCAGACCCGTACTCTATGTCAAACTAGCCAACAAGTGGATTCGGCGAGAGAAGTTCCAGATGCTGGCATTATCTTATCTTATCTTATCTTATCTTAAGGGTTTTTTTTATAGCGCTCTGACACCATAAGTTTCCTGGCGCTGATTGAGTGCTGAGAGGTGTTAAAGAGGGGATCTAGCCAGATTGTGTGAAAAGACTGGTTTTCAGGAGTTTTCTGAATTCAAGAAGAGACTTGGAAGATTTGAGCGGGAGGGACAAAGAGTTCCAAAATTTGGGAGCCAAGTAAGCAAATCTACGACCGCCTAATTTTTTGAGCTTGGTTGAGGGAATGACTAAGAGCTGCCGGTGAGAAGACCGTAGATTGCGTACCGGGCAATAAGGGGTGACCAGGGATTTAAGAAAGGCGGGA
Organism: Lissotriton vulgaris; assembly: GCF_964263255.1. Classification (NCBI taxonomy): domain Eukaryota; kingdom Metazoa; phylum Chordata; class Amphibia; order Caudata; family Salamandridae; genus Lissotriton; species Lissotriton vulgaris. The sequence goes on along the minus strand of NC_141693.1, from coordinate 967,294,702 downwards.
GAAGTCCCGAGCACAGCTTTGAATGTCAGGCAGCCGCTCTTAAACGCAGCCCTCTGTTCAACCTGCAACCAGTGGAGTTTGTGAAGTAATGGTTTCGCAGATTGCCACTTAGGGATTTTGTAGGCCAGTCTAGCCGCCTGGTTCTGCACAATTTGAAGCCTATAGAGAAGGGATTTGGATAGGCCATGGTATAGAGAGTTTGAGAAATCCAGGCGAGAGAGCACCAGGGCAATCAAGACTTGTAACAGAGCCTCAGGTGTAAGGAGGTGGGAAACTTTCCTAATTTTCCTTAGCTGGAACATGCAAGATGACACGACAGCACCCACCTGGGGCTTGAGAGAGAACTCTGTGTCAATGATGACCCTGAGACTCTTTGCTGACTTAGCCGGAGCAGGCGGGGAGCCAAGCTCCACCGGCCAAAACTGTGGGCCCCAAAAAGTGGGGCTGTTACCCGGGAGGATCAGCTCTGTTTTCCCCGGGTTCAACTTGAGCTGGTTACAGTTCATCCATTGCTGGATGTGTAACATGACCGCTTGACAGTCAAGAGCTGCATTGGAGGTATTAAGGGGAAAAATAATTTGCAAATCGTCTGCATAGTTGAAGACGGTGATGTCCCACCTCTTAAAAGAGTGGATAAGCGGTTGGAGATAAAGATTGAAGAGCAGAGGGGACAGGGATGAACCCTGAGGCACTCCGCATATGGAAGGTTCCTTGGCGGCCGTGTAAGGGCCTAAACGGACCGCCTGGGTTCTGCCCGACAAGAAGGATTTAATCCAGGCAAGGCCCGGCCCCGGATGCCGGCCTGCTCGACACGGTGGAGAAGGATGTTATGGTCCACATCGTCGAACGCCGCCGACAGATCCAGTAAGACGAGTGCCTGAGGCGTCCCTTTATCGGCATTGCCCCTTAAAGAATCCATAACTGCCAGGATCACAGCCTCGGTGCAGTGGGCTGGTCTAAAACCGGCTTGGTTAGGTTCGAGGTGGTGGGATCGCTCAATAAATTGAGAGAGGCAACTGATGACGTGTGCCTCCAAAAGTTTGGAAAAATAGGGCAAGAGAGAAATAGGCCGATAGTTGGCAAGATCCTCCGGGTCGGCTCCGGGTTTTTTCAACAGGGGCACCAAGACAGCCTCCTTAAAGGAGTTGGGTACCGTGCCCGTCTCAAGGGAGGTGTTTAACAGAGGCAAAATGCAATCCGGCAAAGCCAGGCAGATGTCATGAAGAACAGAGGGGGGGCAACAATCATTGGGCGAGCCAGATTTGACTCGGGCAACAAGTTTGGCCAGAGTGGGGGAATCAAGGGCAGGGAAGTGTGATAGGGAAAGTGGGTTTCCAGGAAGGGAGGCTGATATGGCAGCAGAGGGGCGGAAGGGATAGTGTTCTTAATCTTAATAATTTTTTCAATGAAAAAACTATTCAAGGCATTGCAAGACTCTTGGGTAGGGGCCTGAGCAGGGAGGGTTCTGGCGTCAGACGTGAGCTCACCCATAACTCTGAAGAGCTCCTTGGACTTATTAGGGGCGAGGAGGATCCTTTCAGAGATATGTAGGGATTTTGCTGCTATGATTGCACTTTTATATTTTTTCCGTGCAGCGACATATGCCTCTCTGTCGGTGGGCGAGTAATTACGTCTCCACCTACGCTCCATCTGGCGCAGTTTAAGTTGTTGAGTTTTCAAGGAGGTATTAAACCACCTATGAGACTTACTGTGCCGGGAGCGAGGGAATCTGGAGAAGGGAGCGAAGTGGTTGCTAGCTTTGGTGATCCAGCTAGAGACATCATCCTCCAGAGTATGGACAGTCGCAACACTGCGCGGCGGGGGACGAGTTTCAACCAAGAAGGAAAGAAAGCCTGGAGAGTCAAGGGTGCTCCATTTGCGAGCGATCCCACCCGCCAGGGGGGCAACCTTAACACGACCCCTAACTGTGATCACAGTGCCGATCATGTGATAGTCCGACCATATACAAGGGGTGATCACAGGACAAGAGAACGTGAGGTTGTGGGTCCAAATATGATCTAGGATATGGCCCCTGATGTGGGTGGGAGAAGTGACAAGTTGGATCATGTTAAGGTTGGAAAGAACTTCAAACAGCTCGGCCGCCTGGGGGCTTTCATTGATAAGAAGAAGAAGAAAGAGATCAGCCTGGTGTTTTACAAAAGAATGTGTGTTTAGATATAATATGCGGATACGCGTTTCGCTGGTACTGGGGCGGGCTGAGGACTTGCAGCTAGAGCGTGGAAGGGATGTTTTCCGCGCAATGCCGAGTGAGGTAACACGAGCTTGGCTAGCCGGAGATAATACGCCATGTGCGGATTGGAAATTCCTGAGGACAGAGGGGGAGTAAGCAATAGGAGTGACAGCGTCCCTGGCCCCTGGGCCTGTCCGGCTGCAGACGGGCGCAGACGGGCAGGACTCTGGCACGACTCCGGCTCGGGTCCGGCGTGGCCGCTGATCGCGTCCGCTGCACGGAGGCATGGACATCCCCTTTTATGCGCAACTAGAAAGCGAGGAATCCCAACCACACCCAATATGGCCGCCGCTATTCATTGTATCAAATCTATCCCCAATTACACTAGGGTAATTGGCTTTGCTCCCCCGACCTTCACAATGCATACTTTCCCACTCCAAGCAAAGCAAGTAAAATTAAGGTTTGTTGCCGGACAAGACCATTATCAGTACACCGTACTTCCATTTAGCCTAAGTTAGCACCCTGAACATTCTCAAAGTGCATGGCAGTGGTGGCAGTCCATCTAAGAAAGCACAAAATCTTTGTCTGCCTATACCTAGATGACTGGCTCATAAAGGTGTCAACTTCTCAGGAAGCCCAACTTCATTTCAGTTGGACCGGTGATCTCCTTGAACAGTTGGTGCTACATGTAAGTCTCAACTAGTCCAGTTCAGACTTTGCATTACTGTTGGAGCCTTCATCCACATCAGACACACAAAGTGTGCCATTTGGAGGAGCGACTTATTGATCCATCAGAAATGTCATACTCTCATGAAGTTATCTCATCCAAAAGTGAGGGCAGTATCCTCCTGGGTCAGTGGCCTCGTGGATCTTTCTCATACCAAATACTTGCCTCCACGTGCAGCTTCTCCAAAGAATGCCTAGATGACCTGTAGGACCAATTGATGGGCAGTTGGGAGGACAAGATCAAGATGTCCATACATGTAGAACAATCCCTGCATTGGTGGTACTCTTCAGTCAATCTCCTTCAAGGCATGCTGTTTCACCAACAGGTTCCCTCTCTGATCATAGTGAGGGATGCATCACTACTAGTATGGGGAGCCCTCACGGATCACTTCCAGAATCAGGGCACATGGTCACAGAGAGAGGACTTATCAATATTCTAGAGTGCTGCACAGAATATCTAGTGCTCAAGGCCTTTCACCCATCTTTCATGACAATGATCTTGCTTGTTAAGATTGATAATGCAACAACCATGTACTGCCTCAAGTAGGGGGAACAAGGTCTAGAGCATAATCACTAGAGACTGAGGTGATTAGGAGAGTCAAGAACCTGACAATCATGGCAGCACACCTTCCAGGTGTCCAGAAAGTTTGGGTAGATGCTATCAGCAGAGTTCTGGACGGAAACCACGAATGGGTCTTGCACAATGAGGTCGTACAAATGATCTTCCAAATGTCTCCATGTACTTCTAATGCAGGGACATTGGGGCATGCACTATAGATCAACTGGTACAGAAAATTCCTCTATGCCTTTCCACTTTGTTTTTTTTCCCCTTCCCTGATTCCCAGCAGTCCTAATCAAGTTGTCCCACACTAGTGCCAAGGTAATTTTCATAGGTCCAGAGTGGCCACTTCAATGGTCACAGCGTCCACATCTGAAGCTATCATGCAGACCAGACCTACTAACTAAATTCGGAGGTCAGATGCTTGACCGCAATCTCTACTTGAGTTTGACTGCATGGCGCCAGAGCTAGTGCAGTACGGACATTTAGACCAGCCACAATCCTGCATGGAGATCTTCAAGGAGGCTAAGCAACTTTCCACCTTTTCCACATATGCCTTCAAGTGAAAGATTTTGCATTTGGTGTTCCTCAAAGAAAGCGGACCATACTCCGGGCCAAGAAGATGTCATTCTTCAAAACCTTCTACAAATGGTAATTCTCTTCTATATAGGTTCACCTAGCAGCTCTTACTGCCTACAGAAAACGTCCTTCACAAATCTTTTCAAAATACCGGAGAAGGATAAAAATATAAATTTATATAAGGGTTGCAGACTTTCCCTCCCATTAGGTGTCCCTCGCCTCCCAGGAAATTTAATGTAGTACTTTCTGTCCTTTGCAGGATTCCGCTGAGCCTAGTCACAAAGCCTCCCTGCAATTCCTTTCTTGGAAGAAACTTTCCATGTAGTAATAACATCAAGTTGCAGAGTTAGCGGGATCCAAGCACAGTTGTTACAAACCACACAGTGTTCCAGTCTAACAAAGTGGCCATGAGGACTCATCCAAAATTCAAGCTTAAGGTAATTTCGGACTTTCGTGTCAACAAGACCATCTCCTTACCAACATTCTTTCAGATTCCCCCATCTCCAGCGGAAAGAACTATCCGAAAGAGACAATCAGTTATGTATTCCTCACCTTAGAATTACCCCCAGGTGTCAGACTGGATCCAGATAATTTTTTCTTCAGCAGTACCCCTGTGCGTCGGTGGGTGGCATTGGTCGACTCAGTGTGCGTCGTGGTTGCAGGAATAGCGTCACAGTATCTACTTAAATGCGTCCCCTGCACTCTGATGTCAGTTCTCTCTTTTTCCGCGCCAGCCAGCGCAGATCCGGAGAGAGCGGTACCTCGAGTCACTTTTTGACTCTCTTCTTGCGACCTTTGTCGACATCTTTTCGAAGTTATTACACTCCTGGTGCACGCAGGGATGTCCCATCCTATAAGGCTAGAAGGGGTTAGCCCTCCATCTCCCAGCCACCATTTTAGGTTTTGGTGACCTGGTGGCTGGGAGCATAGCAGGCAGTTTGTTTTTTGGCCCTCCCTCCTTTAATTAGGTTTTTTTGGGAAGACACGGCTCTGAGAGGTATTCATTTAGTGTTTGGTCATCTTTGTTGGGGACAGGTGCATAGGGGTGGTGAAGCTTGTACATGCTGTCGCTTGAAGCAGGTGCTGCGGGGTTGTTAAAAAGTTGTCCAGGTTGGCACAAGTTTTTATTTAAATGTTGGAAGTTTTGTGGGCAGGGCCAGGGAAAGGTTAGGCAGGTAGGCTAACTTTAGACTAGAGGTTAGGTAGTTACAGTTGCAGAAAGACAGTTAGAGTTGTAGGTTTTTATTAGAGGGCAGGAGTTTGGAACTGCAATACTGGGTAATGTGATTGATATAGAATGTTATGTAATGTTATGTTATCGGCAGGGTGGGGGATTTTCCGTGGGAATCGTAGGAGTGGGGAGAAAAATGGAGGATCAGTAATTTTATGGATAGTGAGGTTTTAGTTTGTAAGGCAATGGCCTAGGTTCGACATTGTGACATGCACCTGTTTTCAATAAAGCAGCCCTTTTCACAGACAAAAATGGGTCTCAGTGTTGGCTTGCCCCCTTCGTCCCAAGATCGTTTACATTCTAGTGGCTCCGCTCACGAGACACGTCAATGTGTCTCTGATGGAGCTTTTCTGCCGACATCAGATTCGGTGCGAGCTGCGAGTAGAGCTGGACTGGAGGACACCATACTCTTTGACACAAGTAAGTGACTTGGGGATAGTTCACCCTTCGGTCTAGGACACGGTTATGGCCAAGATTTTGGAGCCGGTCCCAATTGTCTATTTGGTTGCTTTTCAGAGTGCCTGATATTTGAGGACAATTGGTGGATTTGAAACCCCGTTGGTCACACTTCTTAATAATTCACGATTTTGGATGGACTCGAATTGGCATGTTTGACCGATAGTATGATGTGTGTTAATCCATGGTTAACCTCATAGATGCTAGTAAACATCCCTCCCCAGTGCTGCGCTGTCCATTGGAACTAGTGCTGAATGGACGTCCAATGGTCGTGCGCAGCACTGGGGAGGTAGTGCTGCCGCCGGCCAACGCACCGACGCAGCACTTAAGGGGTTAATGGTCGCATGAATGCACCCAACGGATTGCATTTATATTTACGATTTTCCACACATAGAGCATACAGGTTGGTGCCCGGTCCCTATACACAGGATTAGAAACACGAACTAGATACCATTTCGTTCTCGCGCATTGGAATATGTTATGGATAGTTCTGTACTCGATGTATACACCAAGATGCATAGTTTCACTGGCCACCGTCATGTGCACAGCAATCTAACAAGTCATTATAAGCCCTTAAGATATAGCGAGTAACATATGTGATTAATTTTTGGACACACACACACACACACAGGCTTCGTGACACATGCTATGTGGAAGACGGGGTGACACTGGAGCCAACGCCCAAAATGAGATTCTCATTGAGGAATCGGACTGAGTCTCATCTCCTCTCCTTTGATTTGGATATTGTCCAAAATTGGATATTGCCATTTTGGTAAGTTTTGGAGTTCAGCATTGACCTTTGTATAAATTGAAAGACATGATGGGTGTAATATCGACTGACGTTTTGCAGAGGTTTCTAGTTTTCTTCCATTGCAAATGTTAAGTCAGACGACTTGTCCTTAAGAGACCCTGAAAATAACAAGGGGTTAAATTGTCGATATTGTCCCACTTGGTTACTGATCAATCGTGATTGCACATGGTTCAATGTTATATGCACACTTGTCTCTGTCGGTAAATGTTTGTAACCAGTGAATCTTCGTTGTGTGTACTTTGTACATATTTTTCACATTCACTCGCATACTGGAGAACCATGTCGTCTGCAGTTTTGTTGAGTGTTTTCCCAATATCTGCATACGAATTGAAGGAGATTTCTATACATATACATACAATAACTATCTCTGAACCCCCCTTTGATGATTGTTGTGATCATTACCGTGATTGTTGATTATCATTATGATGCAAAATAATGTTCTTTTGAAAACATAACCAATCGAGGTACTTATCACATGGTTCTTTCAAATATTGCATTAAGTGTTGGATCCTTTAGACAGGTGCAGGAAGGTTCCACTTTTTCTTGAAAGAGTCCCCGGGTGGACTTTGTTACCAATCTCACGTTATAGACCCTTGTCCCCGTGGGCATATAATAGGGGTGTCCTAGTGAATATTATATGCTTACACAGTCAGCAGCTTTGATTGGTTTTATATTTTGTATGTCCTCTAATCGACAAAAATGGGCTTACCAGACACTGCCTATACACGATTCTGTGTGTTTATTTGCTCGCAGGTGAGGTATAACCCCACTGTGTTGGCATCAAGATTCATGTATTCCATCCTTGCCACAATCCTTTGGTTGAATTCAGCCCAGGAGAGGGGCCATTTTGATTTGGTTGACAGCGATATTTGGTATTTACTTGTTGATAGTGGAAATAAAAACATACATTCCTATTTTTACTTTGCTATTATTATTCTATTACACGTCCTATACTTGCGCTTATATTTCTACCCTTATGCATATTTATATATTTAGCTTACCCACATGCTTAGACTCGCCATTATATGTGGTATGGTCATACAATTGTACTTATATATATTGCTGTTGTTATTGTTAATTAGTATTTGTAGAGAACACAGAGTGCCATTAGTATGGCACTCTTACTATTATGTTTATACCTACACCTCCATTTCGAATCACATTTATACTTGAAGACACCAATTTATATAATACTTATAATCTTACCTATATTTATGTACACGTGCACATATATTTGGAATCATATTTTCATTATTTATGCCTATACTAACACTTATACGTACACACAAACATATATAGCCATGTTATGTTAAGAAGCTACTGTAATACTCTTATATACTCCTGATACTTTCTTGACGTTTAAGGAGGTCCTGAACCTGATGGACATGACCAATATTGAAGATTTGAGAATAACCAGGTGCCAGAAAGTGCTAACATTTCATTTGCAAAAAGCAGTTGCAATTGTGTGCCAACGTTTCGCAAAGGAAATCTGATTTTGGAAACCAACCTATGAACTAATAGGTCGTTTAGCAAACTCACCATATGCAGTGGGTCGCAATCTGCCCTACCTCATAGTGACTTACTCTGATTGAATGCCATCACAGGAATGGTGGCCTGCTGGGGTCAGCAAGGTGAGCATGTCTGTGATCACATTGAAATAAAGTACTTTTTAGGTCTAGCCAATCAGTGCACATGAGGTATAAGGAAAAGGGGTCCCAGACAAAGAACTAATAATTACAATTTAGTGCACTTATTTCAAAAAGACAAATTATTCAATGCAAAAGAATTTATTTCAAAATTGCATTATTACCTTTCATTGGTTAGGTTTTCATCAACATTTTTCACAAACTTTATGTATATGTGCCCACATACACAACAGGGAAGGGAGGTGAAGTGAGGGAAAGTGTCAAAGACAAAGTAGGATTAAGGGGAATAGTCAGAGTCATTTGTGACAGGTATTCATCATAGCTTCAAAAAAATGTTCATGTGGTTCCTTGAAACAAGGGCCACAGTATCATGCTCGTATAGAGTCCAAAAATCATCGGATTTTTGGACTCTATACGAGCATGATACTGTGGCCCTTGTTTCAAGGAACCACATGAACATTGTTTTTGAAGCTATGATGAATACCCGTCACGAATGACTCTGACTATTCCCCTTAATCCTACTTTATCTTTGACACTTTCCCTCACTTCACCTCCCTTCCCTGTTGTGTATGTGGGCACATATACATAAAGTTTGTGAAAAATGTTGATGAAAACCTAACCAATGAAAGGTAATAATGCAATTTTGAAATAAATTCTTTTGCATTGAATAATTTGTCTTTTTGAAATAAGTGCACTAAATTGTAATTATTAGTTCTTTGTCTGGGACCCCTTTCCCTTATACCTCATAACTACCCAGGTCCCCTGACTTTACTGGGTTTAACCCTTCCTGTGTATCAGTGCACATGAGCTGCTCTGCGAAGCATGGTGTATTCAGGACAGGGGCTTCAAGCCAACCCATTGCTTTCAATTGATTGCTTCTGGTGCCTACAGTCTTTACTTTTGAACGGTAAATTGTGCCCATTTGCCCCTCCTTTTGGTCTAACGTTTCCTCCCATAGCGACTAGCCCTGTTACAGGGCTCATTTTGCTCTTTCCATTTCAGTTTATTTCGCGCACTTTTGTTTCCGATTGCCTGCCTTGTGTTCTGGAAATGTTGCAAACGTGAGCAGCTGACCAGTGTTACAGCTTTCCCCTCCCTTCCCACCATTTCTCCATGTGTGCTCCCCTAAACACTTTAGCTTTCACTTATGATCTGCAGAGTCTGGACCAATGTAGATAGTGTTGACCAGTCACAAAGTTATAATGTTAGAAATTTGACTTTACTCGCTAGCTCCCTTTCACCCAGTCTTTCCTTTTTAGTATTAATTATGTTTCACTAGCTTGGAGCTCCGTTGCTCCGTTTCTATAAACAGGGTTGTGAATCTTGTTCTTTATCTGGTCACAAATGTGGCAGCTGGGTCTTTGTGCCCAGTGGTAATTCCCCTTTCTTAGTCCTCTGGGCAGTTCTGCAGCAGTGTCTTTTTCCAGTGGCAATTCCTCATTCTAAGTCTTCTAGAGAGTGCTGCTGCTGCTTCTCTGGTCCCAGTGGTAATTCCTCATTCATAGTCCTCTGTGCAGTGCCGCAGCTGTGTCTTTGTTCCCAGTGGCAATTCCTCATTCTTAGTCCTCTAGGCAGCGCTGAAGCTATGGGTCTCTGTTCCAAGTGGTAATTCCTCATTCCAAGTCCTCTAGATAGTTCTTCTAGCTGCTTCTCTGGCCCAAGTAGTAATTCCTCATTCTAAGTCCTCTAGACAGTGCTGCAGCTGTTTCTCTGGAGTCTGGAGTCAGAATCCATATGAGGATTTCCACTAAATCAATAGCCTGCATATCCTGTGGGACAACTAATTGGAGACAGAAACCAGCTTCTGGGAGTAATAATTGAAGAACGAGCTGGCAGCGCTGGAAACTCAAGATGGCTGCCAGCCCGATCTCTTTTGAAGTGTTCTAGTTCTTTGGCAAACACATTGTAATGTGAAGCTCGCGCTGTCATACAACTGCGCACTTCACCTGAAGTACATTCTGAAGAAGCACCCTTTCCCCGACGCACTAGCTAGTTAGGGTAGTGGCGTCTGTCGTCATTTTAGTATCTTCAGATAATTCCTACTAGTGTCTCTCAGAAATACTAATTACCCTTATTGAGCAGGCGTGACCTTTGGTAGTGTCTCTCCAGGGATTAGGTCCACCGTGAATTTGAGTCTTTACAGTGAATTGTTCGGCAAAAGCCCCATTGTGGTTGCGTATGTAAATAGCAGTTCTCGCTTCTACTGTGCACCCTCAATTAAGAGTCCTTCCAGAGAATTGTTTGTCCATAACTTCACTGCGTCGTGTCGTTGTGTCTCCCACTTATTGAGTGCGATATGTGTGCGTGATCCGATAAGGTGATTGGGGCTATACCAAGTGGGAGTCAATCTGGCTTAATACCAGGATACAATACAGAGGCCGAACGCTGAGTGACTTGGTCTGGAGCAGGAAAGGGATTACACACTCCACACAACTAGAAAAGAACAACACCCCACTTACATTCCACACCCTCAAACAGGCACACAACCTCCCAGACATAGACCTATACACATTCCTTAAAATCAAGACAGCCATAACGAAGGCGAACCTCACGCAAGCAACGCCCACCATCATACAATACATGAGCAACCTCAACAAGATCGGACACCAGACATCCCACATATACAAACTTCTCCACCCTAAAACGTCTAACCTAAATGGCAAAACAATGGGATTCTGGGAAACACTGTATAACAGACACCTTAGTGAAGACGAGAAGAAGACACTATGGGGTTCAGCCACAAAAAACAAGATAACACCGCAGTTGGCACAGACCAAGTTCTGGCTCCTGCACAGGGCCTTCTGGACCCCAGCTAGACTAGCAGATATGGGCATCAGGGAAGACGATACATGCTGGAACTGCCACAGAACAAAAGGGGACATACAACACCTCATCTTCGAATGCCCCAAAGTGAAAACATTCTGGGATAAAGTGAGGGACCTCATAAACACAGTAATAGGCAGGAACATAGAACCAGGGTTTATAGGACTAGCAACAGCATTCATGCGACCAGACCTAGGAAGCAGGGAAGACAGAGACCTGGTAGACCTGCTACTAACCGCGGCGGTAAAAACCATCCTAGCTAACTGGAAGAATACAGCCAAGGCCACATTCAGAAGCTGGGTCAACTGGGAATGTTTCCATAGAGGAGCCGATAACATCACAGGGAGGTTTTTGCCCAACCACACAGCTAAAAATGGGATGTGGGCAGCCTTAGACGCACATCTAGGGTCACACAAATCCCCATAGGCGCACGGCCAAACAGGTCCCACCTACAGCGCAGGAGCACAAGCACGGCTGACGGCAGACATTAAGCTACTGAGGACCCCCCACTTCTTTTTCCTTTCTTCTCTTTTCTCTCTCTTTCCCCTCTTCTCTCCACTGAGGTCGTAACAGAACACCTCCAACATAAGCATATGCAAAGTAAGCCTATTGTAACCAGAAGGCGCCGAGAACAACGGTAACACCTTTGCAATACTCACTGTACTGTATCTTAAAATTTCTTAATAAAATCTTTTGAAATAAATAAAATAAATAACTTCACTGCGGTTGCACATGTGAATAGTTATCCTCGCTTCTACTGAGCACGCTCACAGAAGAATCTATCCAGAGAATACTTGTCTATAGCTCCATTGCAGTTGTGCAATTGAAAAGAAACTCTTGTTTGTCTACTGCACACCCTCAAGGAAGAGTTGTTTCCTAAAGTGCCTTACCAAGCTCAGCTGTTTCCCTATGAAGAAATTCTTGAACAGTGAAAGACATCTTCCTGAATATTTTGTCGCCGAGTTTCCAGACACAAAAGTAGACTCTTAACAAGAATAGAAAATACAAATCTTAATGATGTTATACAATGTACAACAGTCAAACACATATAACGTTTAATTAAGAAAAATAAGAAGTGCATGTATTACAAATAGAAGAGGAGCCATAGCCATAGTAGTTTTGGGTATAATTAAAATAATTAAGAAAGAATAAGAACAATATGCTAGAATGTAATTCTAGAGTAGATTACAATGTTTGTTTCTTCCAACAGTTATTCCAATATTGTAGAAGGGTACTGAGAGTGACGAGGTAGAAGTGAGGAGGAAGTAACCTTCAAGAGATGAACCAAGACTATCTGTCTGTCTCTACTTTCTCTCCATCCCCTTTACCCCTGGGAACTTGGCGAACAGAAGGATTCAATTGAGTGGCAAGAGTTTCTGAGGCGCTTTGGGAACTGGCATCTTTTTGCTCCTGAGCAAGTCTGTCCAAGTAAGGGTCTGACATCTAGTCCCGTTGATAATTCCTCATTCTAAGTCCTCTAGGCAGTGCTGCTTTTCTGGTCCCTACTATAAGTCCTCATTCCAAGTCCTCTAGACAGTGCTGCTAACTGCTACTCTGGTCCCACAGGTAATTCTTCATTATACGTCCTCTAGACTGTGCTGCTAGCTGTTTATGTGGTCTTTCTGATAATTCCTCATTCTAAGTCCTCTAAACAGTGCACCTGCTGCTTCTCTGGTCCAGTCAGTAATTCCCAAATTTTAAGTGCTATAGGCAATTCTGCAGCTGGGTCTCTGTTCCCAGTGGTAATTCCTGATTGTAAATGTAAATGTAAATGTATTTATATAGCGCAAATCACTGACCCGGTATCTAAGCGCTTGCTTAGGGAACCCGTCCTGGTATTCCCCTGTGAGATAGCCCCAGCAGGGTATCCACAAGGTGACAGCCAGGCATCCCACCGCGAGGGGCCGTTGTGGAGATTAAGCAAGCTATTGCCCAGAGTCGCAGAGTGTGAGCCCGAGAATCGAGTAGGCACCGGAGCGAGAATTGTCGAGTCCATGGACATTTTGGACTCAAGATCCCGCCGAGCCGGGAATTGAACCCTGGTCCCGGGCTGACCTCTGCTTCCAGGTCTGCCTCCTCTAACCCGTGAGCCACACTTCTCCCTTAGTCCCTTATGCAGTGCTGCTAGCTGCTTCTGTGGTCAAGTCTGTAATTCCTCATTCCAAGTTTTCTAGACAGTACTGCAACTGCTTCTCTGGTCCCATCGGTAATTCCCACATTTTAAGCCCTCTAGGCAGTGCATCAGCTATGTCTCTGTTTCTCAGTGGTAATTCCTCATTCTTAGTCCTTTTAGCACTGCAGTTAGCTGTTCCTCTGGTCCAGTTGATGATTCCTCATTCTCAGTCCTCTAGTCAGTGCTGCTAGTTGCTTCTCTGGTCCTGTCAGTAACTCCCCCATTTTAAATCCTCTAGGCAGTGCTGCACCTCTGCCTCTTGTCACAGTGGTAATTCCTCATTTTTAGTCCTCTAGGCAGTACTGCTAGATATTCTCTGGTCCTGTCCGTAATTCCTCATTCTTAGTTCTCTACACAGTGCTGCTACCCGCTTTTCTGGTCTCATCTGTAATTCCTCATGCTAAGTTCTCTAGACAATGCTTCAGCTGATTCTCTGGACCCAGTGGTAATTCCTCATTCTAAGTCTTTTAGGCAGTGCTGCGGCTGTGTCTCTGTTCATACATCCACTACCCTCCAAACCAAAACACATAGACAAAAGACATTGTCATTTACAAAGCCAATAGCTTTAACTCTGACAAATGTGAGACCTATTGCTTTGCAAATAATTAAGTCTTGCTGCTCGAAGCCACAGCTACCCAGGTTGAGCTAGAAGTTTTACAAACAAGCCTGAATGGACCCAATAACTTTTTGTGAGTGCATTGTATGGTAAGGTTGCACAACCATAATACACCACAATCCCCACAGTACCCTTCTGTCTTCACTTGGCTGCCAGAGCCTTCACAAATTGCCTGGCACCAATCTAAGCCCTTCTGCACAGACTGTATAGTTGTAGCTTATTTATCTTATGCAACTAACAAATATTGACAAAGCCAATAGTCCTGGCTTGTTGTAGGTGTAATGTTACTTGTCGTATTATATATATATGGATGCAGTGACAGAAACAGCAGAACACCAGTCGGGCGGCACATTATGCTAAGCACAGATTTTCAGTTTCTGTGTTTTTAAGCCACGTCCTTAACTACGTCAGCCACCCCCTTTGGGACATCCCCTGTTTATTAATTCCACTTAAAGCCCTGAATATCAGACATCTCCATTTGATTCTGTTTGCACGCAAATGCATCCATTTCTGATACTGCTGTACATTTTGAGGTATGGTTACATTCTTTAAACCCTTATTGCCTCCCTTAAAACCTTTTTGCTAAACATTGCTCTAGAGCAGTGGTCTTCAAACTTTTTAACGCAGCGCCCCCCCAGTGAAAAAATCTAATTGATCGGGCTCCCCTGCCTCAGAATGTTTCACAATAATTCCATTAAATTGGCACTCTTTAAATATGTCTCAATTTATTTAAACAGGAGACATAATTAAACATTCCAGTTAAATCCTCTTAGTGTTTTAACCCCTTCGATGCTCATGAAGATCTCAGCACATCATGAGGTACACCTCTTGTGTGCTCATGACGAGCTCAGCTCGTCATGAACAATGGGAATAGATGATTGTCAGCATGGAGGGAGAATTCCAATAGCAACGATGGTGTTAAAAAATGCAACCAAATACATGATTGTCAAACATACTATTGTGGTCAGTCAGGCCTTACTACGCGTAAAAATACCTACAGTCTGATTAATAGAAATGGGGGTGGGGGTGTAGAAGAATATTTGGAGTCCCTTCCCTTCTGACAATTTCTCCCAGCCTGATATACATTAAAAAAGCTGTTAGAGATGTCACATTACAGAGAGGCTACAGCTGCTCGTTTTCTTCCATGCTTAAAACAACGCACTGCTGTGAGCATAATGCTTCTTTTGGGCACAGCCTGGCGCCCCCCTGGGATCACTCGAGGCCCCCCTAGGGGGGCCCGCCCCCAGTTTGAAGACCTCAGCTCTAGAGGGAGGTTAATTCTTCGAGGCCTTTTTTCGAGATATGAACAGAAAACCTGCATAGGACCAGAAGTTGATGCTTTTGATAAAGAGCCCGCCTTTCAGAACGCATACCTTTTCTTCTAGGCAGGACGTCGCCAATCAGTGAGACATCCACAGCTGGCTTTTTCCAGGAGTTCCCAGTAGCCAATAAACGACCCTGGCCCCAAACTTTGCCTAGTCATTCCATTTATGACCAGATCCAGACAATATTTCAGGTTGGCTCACCTTTCTTTCGCCTAGGCTGGCTTCAATCTTTGATCTCTGAGTCCTGGATGTGGTAAAAAATAGATACTATTTGAGATGTCTCTCATTCTACTCAGAAACCGGTTGAAGGCCTACCCTAATCACTCCATGTTCCATCAAACAGACGAGGAAGCTATTTGCCGAGAAACATCCAGTGGTTCCAATTCAACTTGAAGAGTGTGGGTGGGGCTACTGCTCTCACTTCATCCTAGTTCAGGACTTTTCTTTTATCCTATACCTCAAGGCTGTGAACAACATTGGGGGGTGTGGCCAGGCGCCGAAGATAGCAGACGCGTCTTACTAAAGCTCAGCGCTGAATCCCTTCATTATCCTGGGCATTTTGGCTGGAAGGCAGATTTTTCTGCCTTGACATACACCCTCCATGCCTATACACACCCGCCTTGCCCGGTGAGGGTCATCCGGGCTCTGAAGACGGCTCGTGGTGGGCCTGGATAGTGTGGCCCGCTGTGCTTTGAAAGCCCGGCCTCGGCTGTGCGGTCCTCCACTGTGAGGCGGCCCAGCTCCCTAAACAGCTGCTGTGGAGGTCCCCGTGATAGTTCGGGACTGCCGCTCACTGCTGCCCCCTGATTCCGCGGAGCTGCAGCACCTTTTTATAGATGTCCTGGAGAGCGGTAGAGGCGGCCCCGGACTGCCAGAGGGGAGTGCCTGCCACGAGGAGCTGGGTCGCTGGTGTTGCCTACTCCTGGAGAGGGCTTGGTTGCCAAAGTAGGCCCTCTAGATTTATTTGTGGTATCTGCCCGGTGACAGGAGACCACGGGGGTCAATCAGACCCAGGGACCCCGCCTGGATACGGCGTGGTAACAGCTGCACGACCACTGGGGGTGATCTCCTGAGCAGCTGCGGCGATACCCGCTCCTGGGGTGGGCTGCCACGGGGGTTGGTCAGGCCTAAGGCCCCCATCGGAGCGCAGTGCGTGAGGAGGCAAGCCCATTGGGCTGGTGGGCCGGGCTATCTCATCTGAGGTGGGGAGCCACGAGGGTCAGTCGGGCCTAGCGCCCCTACCGGAGTACGTTGTGTGACCTGGCAGACCGGGCAGGTGGGCGAGCCAGATAGTCTTTCCCTTAGTGAGGGCCTCGGGGCTCGGTCGGACCCAGGGCCTCATAAAAACTGCCTGAGAAGGTCGCGGCAGCTGCCATGAGGAAGATGGGCACGTGGGTTGACCGGGCCTAGGGCCCCTCACCTGCAGCTGCTGCAAAGACCGGAGAGGGTCCAGCTCTCTCCACATCAGCATTGAGGATCTGCTGGGGTGACATACTCCTTCCTTCTGAGAGGTGGTTCGCCCGCAGTGCTGTTTGCTGTGGCCCTCTCCTGTGTTCTGGAGCCTTGGAGTGGGGTTTGGAATGAGCCACAACACATCCAGCATGCATGATATATGCCTGACAGCGAGCTGAGGGGCACATGTTATCCCTGTTGGACTCTCACATTCTCCTGCTCCCACCTCTGACGGATGGACTACTATGGTGAAGGGTCGTGTAGTGCCGGCAGCGAGGCCCATTCTGTAGGTGAGGGTCATGAGTATTTGGCCGGGCCTAGGACATCTCACCTAACCACACTTTGCGGACCATCAACCGGGACGTCACCGGCAGGCGTGTACGCTCGGCGCAGAACAGCCTCAGAAGTTGCTCTGCTGATGCTACTGCGGACGGCCCTCAGTGATTTTTTCTGAAGCCAGAGTCTGAGCTGTAACACTACATATCTGCGAGAACAGGGTGCACTCTTCATTTCCCCCGCCTGTTACTTCCTCCAAGGCCCCTGTGGGGGGAGTCTTGTCTCCCAGAGGGACCCTGTAGTCACTGAACTCACGGTGGGACACATCATTGGTTGGAGCGAGACCACCTTGCGGAGGGACCGATTCAAGTCACAGACGCGACCACTCCAGTGGGGAGACTGCGGAGCTTGACATCCTAGCCTCGCTCTCTATGAGAAGCCCTCCGCAAATCGTCATGGTCCGCCTACGTAACAACACCCCTTGCGATGTGCCCCTTGGGGGTCAGGCTGGGACATTACTCTCGCCCCCCGGATCAAAAGCTGCAATGAATCAGTCTGACATTGCCACCAAACTGGAGTCTGTACTGGCGGCTGTTGAGCAGATCGGCAGGGCCCTGGAATTGACCCGCACCTCCTTGGAAGGCTGGATGGACAATATCACTTCGGACTTCACTCTCATCTGGGCCGACCAACACAAACTTTCAGACCGGGTTCATGACGCAGAGGCCACGCTAGCAGACCTCCAACCCCGAACGCGGAATTGCTCCTCCTCGCTGTTTGCACCCTGGAGGAGAAAGTGGATGATGCAGAGGGTTGTCCACACCGGAATAATGTACACATTGTCAGTCTCCCTGAAGGGGCGGAGGGACAGGATCCAGAGACCTTCACGGAAGCCTGGATGAAAAAGCTGATGCCCCCCAGATCGCTCTCCCGACAATTCGTCAAATTGATTTTGGTAACTCAGCTTGTCCTGCCATATTTGGCTCACTCACTGCAGCTCATTCCTTGTGGCTCACTCCTTGCATGCCCTTTTCCTCTGTGGCTCATTCTCAGTATCTCATTCTCTCTGGATTCGTTCTTGCTGTTCATTCCCTATGACTAATTCTCAGCGTTGCTCAATTCTTGGAGCCCATTCCATTTGGGTGCATTCTTTGTGGCTCATTCCATGACGTCAATTCTCGCAGGCCCCTTCCTGGGGATTGCCCCTTCCTATTTTGAGTCATTAACTTCAGAGACAGAGATGCTATTCTACGGGAGCTGGGTAAACACACCGGCCCTAAGGTACAAAATGTCACTGTCTCTCTCTTTCCTGATTACATGGCTTAGGTACAAAGGAGACGAGCCACCTTCACCGCAGTAAAGAAACCGCTCCTTGATCTAGACCTCCGCTACTCCTTACTCTTCCCGGCCCACCTGCGAGTTAACAGAGATGGCAATACAAAGAACTTTGACTCCCCCGCGGAGACATGGGACTGGCTCGAGGAACAGGGTTGGCGACGGTGCCCAAATCGTCTGATGAGTCCCGACCTCATGAGCACCAATGCAGAGGTAGACGCAGGGGGAGAAAAGCCAAGAGCGTGGGACCTACAGTGTCCATCCCCAGTCCTGACCAAATTAGATTGGAACGTCAAGGAGCCCTGCAGGCAATGGCGGCCCTCCAGTCCTCAAGATACCCGTCCCCAGTTGACTCTGCTGCCTCTCTGCCCAAGTACGGAGCCTCCGAATCCACACCTGAATGGTCCTTGGATGCAGACTTTCCCCCACTCCGGGGTGTCTCCCCACAAAGTGCAGATAGCACAATTTGACATTTAATTTGTGTTCATACCAGAACATCACCTTGCTTCAGGGCGTGTTTTCTTTTAGTACTTTTGTGATGCTCTCTCTCCTGCTCTCTTGGGGTAATTGAAGTCGGACAGACTTTACATTGACTCCTCCCTCTCACTGGTCCATTTCCCCCCCGAAGTCCTACAACTACACTAGTTCCGTAGCCATGATTTGGCGTAATTGTTTGGACAGTTCCTCAGGTTGGGGTTCCGCTCTTTCCCTGTTGCATGGTTTCCTACAACTCCACCTTATTATTTATCTTCCCCTGTATGAGTCGCCACCCCTACAAACCAGAGGAACCCGACAGGGATGCCTCCACATCCTTCCCATCCAAAGAGGTCCACCGCAAGTGCGGCCCCACAGCAAACGGGCAGGGCACGCTAATCTCACTTGTCCCGATGACAGATCTTAACGTCATAACCGGGAATGTCAGGGGTATCCAAACACCTTCTAAGAGATAATCCATTTACACCGATTTGCAGCGTCACAAGACGAGTTTTGCACTCTTACAGGAGACGCACCTGAAAGCCGTTGAAGCTACCTGCTTACGCTGACGATGGTGTGGCCAAGTATACAGTACCAACTACTTGTCTATGGCCAGAGGGGTGATGATATTTGTTAGGGCGGGGGTTCCATGGTGAAGAAAAGGAAGTCCTGACAGACCTGATGGGGCGCTATGTCCTGATAAGAGGCAGACTGAATGGCCAACCGATTTTACTAGGTTCCTTATATGCCCCCAATATTGCACAGGGTACCTTTCTGAGTGATCTCTGAGAGATACTGCTCTGGTGGAGGGATGTCCCGTGGCTCCTGGGCGGTGATTTTAACGCAGTACTTGACGTCTCCCTTGACTGCTGATTGCACCCTCTCACTAGTACTACAACTTCCTCTAATGCTCACCTTTTAAAAACCTGGCTGGATAACTGGGCTCTTTTGGACATCTGGCAGGAACGTCATCCTCACTCCAGAGTATACTCATTTTATTCCCCGGTCCATAAGTTACATGTGCGCCTCGACCGCATACTTCCATTTGCAGCCCTACTCTCCTTTTACAGACGACTGATTATCTTGGTCGGACACACTCTGATCATAATCCCTTGGTGATGCGCCTGGCCTGGGAGGCGCAACCCCCTCCGATTCGGGCCTGGCACCTGCAGACCACGGCTCTGGAGGACCCCTTCTTCCGCAGCTCGCTTGAAGCAGCGATAGCTGATTATTTTGCACTCAATACCAGTTCCACTGACTCGTTTCCCACTGAATGGGAGGCCTTTAAAGTGGTAGTTAGGGGTTAATGTCTAGAACACACTTGGAGTATTCGCAAACAATTGTACACCTCGCTGGCCCACATGTAGGGACGGCTGCTCTTAATCGAGACGCAGGTTGCCATCAACCCGACACAACAACAGCGCCTTCATGCGGCCCATACCGAATGGGAAGCACTTCTGGACCGCCTGAGGTGCCATAATTATTTGGCGCATTCGATTTGCTCTCACTCTGCTGCGGACAAAGCCGGGAGACTACTGGCTTATTTGATTAGACAAGAACATCCCCATAACCCCATACATTTCTTACTTGATGATCTTGGTTTGGAGCGCAGCACCCAGAGAGACCTTCATGCATTGATGACTGAACACTACACTCGCTTGTACGAGACCATCCTGACGTGTAACGCCCAGGACGTGGGATCCTTCCTGGACACTGTGGAGTTGCCCATCCTAACGATAGACCAATCCCTGGAGCTGTACTCTCCTCTAACTGAAGACGAAATACGAGAAGCATTGCATTACTTGTCCTCTGGTAAAACCCCGGGCCAGACGGTATTCCAACTACGTTTTTTAAACCTACGCGGAATACTTGGTACCGCACCTCCACTCGATGTACCTAGAATCAATCTCGGAGGGAACTCTGCCCCTAACCATGCGTACCGCTAATGTGGTATGTTTGTTGAAGCCTGGTAAGAACCCCGCGTCTCCCGGCTCCTATCGACCAATTGCAATATTGAACTCGGATTATAAGATCCTGGCAAAGGTCTTGGCCAACCGGCTGGCTCCGCTGGTCCCTGATCCAGTACACTCAGACCAGAATGGCTATGTTCCGCAGCATAGTACGGCCCTGAATCTACGCCGCTACTTTAGGGTGGCGGAAAATGCCCCAATCGACTGGCCACGCTATGGTTGCATGGTATTGGACCTTGAGAAGACCTTCGATTCACTGGCCTGGAACTTCCTTTTTGCTGTCCAGGCTCGTTTTGGGGTTGGCCCCTCCTTCATCAGTTTGGTGCAACTACTATATCATAATCCATCGGTTCGAGTTCGGACAGGCCCATGTATTTCAGATCTGATTCGGGTGTGACGAGGAACCCGACAGGGATGCCGTTGTACCTGCTTTTGTTTTCGTTGGTGGTTGAGCCACTGGCGGCCCACGTCCGTGCACATGTCGATATGGGGATGGAGCTAGGAGTTGGCATACATACCATTTGCTCTACACATACGATCTGTTACTATATGCTCGGACCTTCATGACATTCCCCCCTCCCTTGACTGAGCCCTTAGCCATTTTGCGCGTGCCTCTGGGCTACGAGTTAACCTGACAAAATCCATACTTTCTCTGTTCTTAGGCGATACTCCTGATCTGGGCTACACACTTGGGGGGACGCCTGTGGCCTGGTGCATCAACCCTTTTCGCTATTTGGGGGTCTGGGTGTATCGCACCAAAGCTGACCACTTCGACGGGAATGTCATCCGGGCTGCCACGGCGATTCGGTCTCAGATGGGTTTCTGGAGGACTCTCCCATTGGTGATATCTGGTAGAATCGCCCTGGTCAAAATGGTGGTTCTTCCCCGCCTTCTCTATTACTTTACCACGTTACTCCTTATCATCTCTCCCCTCTTCTTCAAACATTGGGAAAAGATGGTGCGAGATTTCATATGGGAACATCACGCCACAGAGTGTCCATGGGAAAGCTTTCTCTGCCTACTGAGCTAGGGGGCCTTGTGGCACCCAATTTCGAGCAGTACTACCTGGCCTCCCAACTGCAATGGAACGCCCAGTGGATGTCCTCCCGTTACTTATCGACACGGCCTCTCTGCGGCCTTCACTATCGCTGAAAACTCTTTTACAAATTTTCCACTTGTGCTCCAAGCTTAGACCTTCCGATATTCTTCTTATCACTGTAGCGTACAAATGCTTCCGTAGGTGTCTTTTCCCTCACTGGAACCACCGTCCCACATGCACCCTCTACCCACTGTTGGGAACTCCAGGGGGGACACCATGACGAAAGCTGAGTTACATCACTGGGCATAGGAAGGGATACAAGACGTGGGGAAATTTTTCAGGAGGGCACTCTTATTCTGTTCAGGAACTCATAGCGGAGGAGAACCTACACCATGGGCAGTTTCTATTACACAGAACACTCATAGCTTCGCTAGCGTCCAAATGGGGTACAATCACCCAGGAACCCCCCACACACCACACTCTGCAGTATCTTCATGTGATGGGGAAAGGGAGACACCTCACGCGCTGGTTCGCTTTTTCACTCCCGAGATAGATCTCACCAGACTTCTACTTCATTGGGAGGGGACCCTGGGGCGGGCATTGACAGATAGGGAGGGGTTGGCTGCCCAAGGCAGTCCGACCCGCATCTCTCGTAACCAGCGATTCAAACAGATACAATTTTTCATATTGCATCAGGCCTACCTTACCACAGTCAAAATCAACAGGTATTTCCTCCGCATAGATGTGGCTTGTCTCCGATGCTGACATGCTTCATATGCTTTGGGGTTGTCCGGTTCTGACTGACTATTGGAGTGTGGTGACGGCACCTCACGCACCAATCCCCAGAGTAACATCGACATCCGCACTGCTTCAGCCCCTCTGTCTCAGAGCCCCACTGCCACTAAGTCTTGGTGGTTTTTGGCCCCCCAGGCCCATTGAATGCGGCAGCAGGTCTTGAGCGACTCTCCCCTGACCTTCCTTCACTTTGGTTGTCCTCATTTGGTTGTGCCCTATGTCCCCGGTTGAATTTGAACTGCACTGACCCTGCATTATTCACATGCTATCTGGTGCCGTGATTTGTCAGCACTGCTCTGTCCTTTCTGAGATACTGCTACATGATTTGATGTACTCACCATACCCTGAATCTCCGTTTTCCTGTTGCTATTAATTGTGTACCATGCCACTGGCAATTAATTTTCTTTTTTTTCCAACTGCGACATGAGCGCTGTTCTGACTGTATGCCTTATTGATAATATGCAATGCAACCAGAAAAAGTTAATTTAAAACGATTTAAACAACAACAAAAAATTGAGAACAAAGTTAAATGTTCCAAATGACGTTATTACATTCTATAATCCCACTAGTTCAGGAGGGGCATTTTTTCATTATTGGACCATCACAACTTTCTTAAATCTGCATAAATGTTTATATCCATAAGTTTTCTACTCTACTTTGGATGGACAGTATTTCCACTTTCAGTTCACTGTCCTAACATTTAGTCTGGCATCTGCCCAAATACTGTTTCCTTTAAGGTCCTTGTAAGTAATTGTGGATGTTCTATAAGACTGAAGTAGTGAAATGCCCTTCCCATTGCCCAGGACCACTATGTATACATTTTCTCCATTCCCTTCATCAGTAGGATCGTGGTGAAACAACATCTTTTTTGTATGTGTCCATTGGCCACAGAGCCATTGATTCACTCTTCTTCATAGCATCCACTTGGCAATTTGACCTTTCACCATTTTACCTGGCCCACTCTCAATTTTTCAGGAAGTTTCACTAGAGACACAAGAGGTGCTGCTCAAAGGGTCCGCATCCTAGAACTTTCGATATATTATTATCTTTTCAAGTACCTGATGTTCCTCAGGAACAAGTTTTCAGTGGCCATTTTGAATTCCTCCTCATTCTGTGAATGGGGAAGTAGTGCAGGCCTTCATTGAATCATGACATGATGTATCCACATTTTTATTTTGGGGGGGGGGGGGGGGTGCTGTCTTCAGTGTTATATGAAGTGCTGTCCATTGGTTTATTCTGCATTCTTTTCAATGCAGCAACCAGCAGACAGAGAGGGGGGAATCTTATTTTAATATCCAGCTGGGCCCAAAATAAAGGCCTGATTTAAAGTGCCATCAGCTCTCCTTTTGTTCAACCATCATCCAGGCTGGGAGCCATCTGGAGCTTAATACCTAAACACCAATATAATGGAAATAAATAATGGCACCCTGCTTGTTAGCACTCTACAAGAAGGGGCGGCTCCTCCGTTTGAGCAGAGGAGTGGAACCTCACTCAAATGCCACCAGAGGCAAAAAATAAAATGGTAATGAAGTTAATTTCTTAACATTTTATTTTTCATCTCCCCGTCTCGAACGGAGCATCAGGACGGGGGTAGGGCAGCTGCTGACTGGCAGCAGCAGAGAGAACAGGGTGGTTTCAGTTTAAAGTACGCATGTCTGTTTGGCCGGCCGTCTTGTGGCGGCCAGCCATGCATGCCCACTTTCAACCTCTCTAACCCAGCGGTCTTAAGACAGCTGGGTTAGAGAGAGCAAACGCCTACAGTGCTCTTCTGAGCGCTAATAGAAGCCACTCCAACGAATCCTGGCGCTACTCTCATGCTGGTGAGAGCAGCACCAGGATTGCCTTGGGTGTTTGGAGCCTGCCTGCCTCGAGGATGTTGCACTGCAGGTAAGTGCTATTAATTTATTATTATTGTTTTTTTAAATGTCCCACCTGCTTCACTCCCCTCAGGACATGCCAGCCGCCACTGTTCACAAGTACGTAAGAGAAACTATTGGAGGCTGGTTTGTACCTTTGTTCAACTATATAGGAGAAGTGCTTGCACTGTAAGAATGCAAGATGTATCTGTCTCTGGAGTAATTACACAAATATTGCATTAAAGAGCATCTATTATTCCTTCTTTGACTGCTGCTCTTTTCAATGCAGGGCGTCAGAGCTCTTTACACAGCAAAAAGAAGCACAATAAATCTTACAAGTGTATAAACCAATATACAGAACATTTTACATAAGACAATGAGGGTTATAAGGTGTAAGAATCACATATCATCCTTACTGGTAGACATTGTATGTTACCAGTGAATGGCTGGAAAAACACAAAGTCAGAATATAACATTTAACGCAGTGACTGTGGCTGTCTGTACCAACAGGACTTTATTACTTCCCAAAGGAACCCTTCTTTGCAATCTTAGAATAGCAACAGATTGAGAAAGAAACAATAAGGATCTAAACCCACGACTTACAGTTTGCACACAGCTCCTTGAAGTAATAAATGGACGTGTCAAAAGCAGTAGGCCACTTACATACCTACCTCCGAACTGCATGTTGCACAATGCGCTTTGTAGTAGGCACAATAACACGCTGTGCTACTTTATAGGTCAAAACTGACTGTGACTGGACAAAGCACAGAACTCCCCCAGAACTGGTTTAACCACTAGAGTTATCTTGCTCTTCTTATAATCCCCTCGAAATTACTGGGCAAACAATGATCTCTGCAGCAGGAGGTTTAACCCTGAAGGAAATCTAAAAATGCAGCCTCTTTGCGACCAATCAAGTAAACTAGATTACTGCCACATATGTACGTGCTGGCAATTTTTTTTGCAAAGGGTTTAAAAATATATTTAAACACATATTTATTAATTGACTTTCAAACTTTCCTCTGCCATGGCTTGCCCCCCAATTTTAGGGTTCTCGAAGTAATTGTTTCCCAATTCCACCACTGAACACGCCATATTGTTTCCGCGCGAGGTCTCCTAAATTTACCTCAAAGAAGCAATGATCTATACTCCAATTGGACAATGATTTTAATTTGACTGAGAGTCGGCCTTTGGCCTTTTTGACTTTTATAACACTCCGGATTTTTCACGACATGCATCGTTTTGTGGGTTTCACCACATAGAATTCAGCTACACAGAGGAAAATCAGCAACATTTTGAAGGCACTAAGACAAGGCAAGACAAATCCAGGGTTTGGACAAATTGTCTATAAAACAACAATTATCTGGATTTCAATTGTACAGAGTAAGAGTACGAATGGTGTACGATTATATTGAAAATATGTTTAGAAGAGATAGACCGCCATCTAGTGGCATTTTGAAGTACGCAAAACGTTTCCCTTTCTGATCTTTGCAGTGCTTGAACAACAACATACAGTGGTAATGAACAGATGAAATGTTTGTATTGTAGTGTTTAACAGTGCTTAGTTCCCCTGTATGAGTCAGTACAGTACTTATCCACTTCGGTAGTACGCTACACCGTGCAGGATGTGTGGTTAATTTAACAAGGAATGTAACAGAGCATTCAACTATGTTATCGAGGACATTTCTAAGATTAAGAAAATAACGCAGTGAGACATGATAAAGGAGTGTGTGATTGTTTCAATAGCTCAGCTCATGTCAGTGACGTACCAAAAGCCCCCCCCCCCCCAAGCTGGCAAGTCCCTGGCCTGAGAGATCTGGACTAGGTCCAGAGCGTGGGGACCCCTTCCATATACTTTGTAGCCCCCCCCTCCCCCAAGTTTTGTTACGCCACTGGGTCCCGTGGCTCACTGTGGCCCATCTACCTGGAAATGGCAACTTCAAGTGCCCCCACTTTGGTCAGGCTGACTGGTAATTGGGGCACAAGTCCTAAAAAAAGAAGTGTGGGGACTCTCCAAGTTAGTTGGTGTCACAGGAAGTGACGTCGCGGGATGTGACCACATGTGCAGCAGATCTATCATTTGCACATATTGCAAGATTTAACAATTGAAGCTGCTCAGTACTTAAGCCTGTGACTTAAGGCCCCTGTATGGAGGAATTGACAGCCCAAATGTGGATGAGGTTTGGTGTACAACTACATTAATCTAGCCACTAAGGGCCAGATGTAGGTAGGCTTTTACCGGGTGGTAACGGCCGAATTCGGCCGTTACCACCCGGTAAAAGCAATTTGACATGTAGGTCCCTGTAATTTACAGACTCGGTAAATTTACCGATAGGTAAATTTACCGAGTATGTAAAATACCGAGTCGGTAACATTATGGATACCGGTAAATTGGTATGTAGGTGGGACTCTTCTGAGTCCCACAAGCAGTACAAAATCGGTATTTTACCATCAAATAATACTTGATGGTAAAATACCGTTTCAGGTGTGCATGCACATGTGTGCATGCACACCTATGCCATATGACAGGCAGACCTGCCCTTAGGTCAGGTATGCCTGCCACATGGCACCCGAGCCTCTTTTGGGGGTGCCAGAGGGTGTCAAAGTGACACCCCCTGCACCCTTGTGGCTATCGGTATTTACCGATGTGGTAAATACCGACCGGTAAATGCCCGTTCATTCCTATGGGCTTCAAAGCCCATAGGAATGCATGGGCATCAACTGGTCGGTATTTACCGCATCGGAAATTACCGACTGTTTCCGATTCGGTAATTGCACATCTGCAATTACCTACATCTCGGTATTTTTATTTTCCGACCTCTGAAATACCGAGTCGGTATGACTCGGTATTTAAGAGGTCGGAAAATAAAAATTACCTACATCTGGCCCTAAGTGCTGTAAGCGAGGCATACTAAAACATGCCACCATGAACAAAAGCAGAGTTTGTGCGTTGTAAAAAAAAACAAAGAAAGCCACATGCTAGAAACTACAATTGTGATTATCAAAACTATACATTTTATTATGCTACCTAGAATACCACATTTAACTATACTGACAAGTTTAATACACTGTGACCTTGATAAAAAAAAATGCAAGCTGCACCCTGTACAGTTTCAACCCGATACTCTGTACATCTGTTATTGCAGACATTATGGGACAATAGTTCTGAGAAATTGGACAGCAAATACTGATTAGCCTACACACACTTTAGGCAAGGAAAATGTAACTTTCAAAAAGCCAGGCAAGTAAAAGCGATGGTAAAGTACCTATGCTCCATGGGAGGGTTGAACAAGATTGGCATGTCGACCACACATTTTACACTTCAGATTTTGCAGGACGAAAGAGAAGCCTCCTCCTATTACAGTAAAAAAATCTTCATAGGACTACCAACAGCAGCTAAGGAATCGCTTGTGGACAACTTGTATCGGATGGTCCACTGATAGCGTTTTTCAGGTCTCAACATGAGCAAGACACCAGAGTCCACTGCAGCCCACTCAACCTCATGGCATGTGCCTCCCAGGACACTGTTTGTGGAGGTATCTGATCTGTGATAGGGGAGTTAAATGCTATTTTCCATGAAGATTTCAGCCAACTACCAAATTGATTTTGGTAACTCAGCTCGTCCTGCCATATTTGGCTCATTCACTGCAGCTCATTCCTTGTGGCTCACTCCTTGCATGCCCTTTTCCTCTGTGGCTCATTCTCAGTATCTCATTCTCTCTGGATTAGTTCTTGCTGTACATTCCCGATTACTGGTTTCTGTATGGCTTTGGCGCAAGCCTTAGCCAACCAGAAATCCCATTTCTAACACTCCCCTGGTCTTTGGTTGGCCCGCTCTTGTTAAGTGCCCTTCTAACATTATCCTGAGATTTTGACATAAATGATTTGAGCGGCAAAACACTCACCTTCAAGCTAATTGTTATAACCGGGATTCCTAGTTGGCTGAGGTAGGCACCTTAGGCCAAGTAGGGACCCTCGCTTCCACGTCAGGGAAGGAAGGACACCTTCTCAGATAGCCCCTGCTCACCCCCTCGGTAGCTTGGCACGAGCAGCCAGGCTTATCTTCAAGGCAAATCTGTAAAGCATTTGCAACCACGCTCTCAGTGACCCAATGATGACACCACAAAAGGACTCCACACAAGTTTCATAGAAAATGTTTGTATAAAAAGATATACGATGAGACCAAACAATAAAAATCCAACATATGCTTATTTGTAAAATTCCTCCTGGCAGGTTATTAGGCCAGCCAGCCCTTGTAGGTTCTTGAAATATTAATGAGCAATTCTAGATGATCCAATGCAGTCCTAATGCAATGCTATACAGTTTGTGATGCAAGAATCAGGCACTCTGAAACGTAAAAATCATGCAGTTCGTTACGCAACAATCAAGCAGTTCGTAATGCCAAAATAATGCAATGCAAAATGCAACAATCAGGCACTTTGTAATGCAAGCTAGTGCAATGCGTAATGCAACAACTAGGGAGGCTCGGGCTCCGCAGCCCCTCTGACAGGGCAGGGATGATTTGCTATTTTCTTGGCTATTTGTCAAGTCAGTTACGCTAGCATTACTTGTAATCCGTGCCCGGTCAAAAGAAGGGCATCTGCATTTTAATTGAATTTCAGACAGAGGATAGCGAGGGGGGGCATGCGTCTACAGTATTGAGTGGGCCTGGGGAGGGAAGGAGTGAGTGTGCAGTACTTAGTGGGCTGGGGGAGGGAAGGAGTGAGTGTGCAGTATTAAGTGCCGGCATGGAAGGGGCTGCAAGACTTGAGCAACGCCGAGAATTAGTCACAGGGCATGAACAGCAAAAACTAAGTCATAGAGAATCACATACTTGGAATATGCCACAGGGGAAAAGGGCATGCAGGGAGTGAACCACAGGAATTGAGTGACATACCCAATGAACCATAAGGAATGGGCCATGCACAGCATGCAGCACACTGGGAATGAGCCACAGAGAATGGACGACAGGGAACGAGCCACAAAGAATGCACCGAAATGGAATGGGCTCCAAGAATTGAGCAACGCCAAGAATTAGTAATCACAGTCCAGCCCAAACTGCCAAGTCAGTTCCTCCCTTGACCAGAAACAAGTATCCTGGGACCAGTTTCAAAACTTTAGTGACAACGTGTAAAGTATTTTTACAACACTTCAAACAGTAAATCAGTGAAAACACCATACAAAAAGATTCAACTCAAGGTTTGAAAATAGAGCTTAATGTAATACATAAAACAAGACCAAAATAACAAAAACCCAATATTTAGAAATTTAGATATTGAATTTTAAATTTTATAGTGAAAAATAGTGCTTAGAAGTAAAAGCGCTATTTGGGATATCAGGGCGCGCCGGCTTGGGACAAAGTCAATAGTTCCATCTAACAGTGATGAAGCATGTGCCGGCTACAGAGGCCCAGGTAAGCTAGCTGAACAAAGTACCTTAATCCTGGTTGTGGACTGCTTGTGTGGATCCGCATCGAAGATGCGTTGTGCAGCACATGCAATGCGTTGGTCACGAGATGCGATGAGGCTGCGGTGCAAGGTCCTGATACATGGAGGGTCCTCACGACAGGGTTTGCGACGGCAATGATGAGAATGTGAGGCAGAGCTGAGACAATGCGTCGGGTCCGATGAGCAGTGAAGCTCAGATGTGGAGGTTCGTCATCTGGGCTGCTGTGGACGAGGAATGCGAGGAGATTGTGCCGGGAACAGCGTCGCTCAGTGGCTGTTGCAAAGGTGATGCGTCGGTCCCAAGAAGTGGGATGCAGCAGTGATATGATTCTTTTGCGACTGGTCCAATCCATGCAACAGCATTGATGCATCGGTTCTGCTCGAAGATGCTCCACTCAGCTGAGGAGATGCATCGATTCTGCTTGCAAATGCGTCACTCAGCAGAGCATGCATCGGTTCCCCAGGAGAAACATCTTAGGCCCATTTCCAAGGGTCCAGGACTGGGGTGGACCTCTCAGCAGGGTAGACTCACAGATGGCAAAGTCTTAGGTGCAGAACCAGGTTGGTTGGAAGTCTTTTATGTCCTTGAGATGTCAGGTCAAGGGACCAGCCAGATAGCCCTTGGATTCACTCTAGGTTCAAGTGATGCAGGTCCAGTCCCCTCACCCAGGGAAGAGGGCAGAAGACAGCAGGTCAGCACAGCAAAGCAGGAGTTCATAAAAAACAGCATTCCAGTAGAGTGGTAGTCACTTTAACAGCACAGCAGTCCTTTCTCCTGACAGAGTCTTCACATGTCCAGAAGTGTACTGTAATGGTGGTGTCAGACATCCAGTACTTACACTCAGTTAGGCCTTTGAAGTAGGGAAGATTTCAAAGACAGGTCTTTGAAGTGCACAGAGGTTCTTCCCATCCTGCCCTGGCTCTTGACGCACCACAGGGGGATACGCAGCCCTTTGTGTGGAGACAGGATACAGCCTTTCTAAGTGTATGTGAAGCTGGGTCTAGCTCCTCCCTCCCATCCTACCTCCATAGGGAGCTTTTGTTTTAAAAAATCAGTACTTCTGTCGGGTCCCTGTTGAGCTTCAGGCAGTTACTTTTCATCGAGTTTGTGAGGTCTGTAAAGCTGTTGTGCAATTTGGTCTTGGTGGTGTCTTCGGAGAGGGAGAGTATGAGTTGTGTGTGTGCACCCTGCCCTCTGGTTGCCCAGAACCTACCTTAGGGGTGACCTATATTTTTAAAAAGGGAAGGTTTGGGCCTGGCAAAGGGTTTATTTTGCCAGACCGACATTGCAGTGTAAATTGGACACACAGGCTTTGCAGTGGCAGGTCTGAGACATGGTTAAAGGGTTGGCTACTCAAGTGGGTGGCACAATCAGTGCTGCAGGCCCACTATTAGCATTTAATTGGCAGGTTCTATTTACAGGGGATACCACTTTACTAGGAACTTATAAGTAAAGTAAATTGAATATGCCAATTGAGGATGAACCAATGTTACCATGCTTGGAGGGAGAGCACAAGCACTTTAGCAGTGGTTAGCAGTGGTAAAGTGCACAGAGCCCTAATACCAGCAAAACGAGGTCAGAAAAGTGGAGGAGGTAGGCAAAACGTTGCTCCCTAAGGCTGTCACATCTAAAAATGACTGTCTCACTGATGCAAAGAAATGCTAAGCAAGAATACTTTCTGTCAAGACTTTAAGTGAGGTGGGTCCCTTGGATCTAGGGCCCAATTTTCATGACCTTAACTCCATGGGCAAGACACTCATTGATTTCCAAACAACAGATGTAAAAAACGTTATGGTAACCATGTGTTTTAGTTCCTGTAATTTCTGTTTACTTTGAGCATATTTGACTAAATCTTGTATTCCCTATTTCCAGGATGTTGTGTTTCTGCCTACTTGTGTTTAACATATTACTCTTGTAAAGTACATACTTTGAACTGAGTCGCCTCCAGATGTTTATAAAGGGATATATTTGAGCGCTCTGAAGTTAAGGCTATAAGCAGTGCAAGTTTCTCACAGTGAATGTCATTGGGCCAGAAAGGCATTTAGAATACATGGTTGTTAGAAATTGGATCTCTAGTTGGTAGAGGTGTACAAGTAGGGACCACCATCCTAGTCAGGGTAAGTCAGATACACAACCTAAATTAACCTGTGCTCACCCTCTGGTAGCTTGGCACAGAGCAATCTGGCATAACTTAAGAGGTAATGTGTAAAGTATTTGTGCAACACTTAAATTACGGTAACACAGTGCAAACACCACAGAATGACTCCACACCAGTCTAGAAAAATAGAGAATATGTATCTGAGTAAAACAGGACCAAAACAACAAAAATCCAATAAGGGGAATTGAGATATGACTTTTTAAAGAATAAACTGCAATATAGTGCTTAGAAGTAAATAGTGCTTAGGGGTTACTTGAGGCTGCAGTGGACTGGGGTAAATCTAAAGTTTCTGGCTGACTGTGATTGAGGGCAGGCTGGCTACAAAACCCAAGCTGGGCCTACAAAAAGAGTACCTTGGATGTAACAAGCGTCGGTGTCAAACACTCGATGCAAGTAGTCGAGGAGGTACAGCGTCGTCGTTATTCCTGTGGATGAAGGTGAAGTGTTGGCGTCAATCTATGCTGTCAATGAATGCTTCGGTGTCAAACCCCTTTACGATACAGACACTGCGTCGATGTTGAACCGCGCTGTCCGTCAGCATCAACCGACTCCTGCGTCGAAGGGCAATGCTTTGGTTCCGATCAGCACAAACTCGTTACAGCGTCGATGTTTGCAAAAAAGCAGCTGCAGAACCCTCTTGCAATGCCCAGGTCTTGATTGGCACCACTTGCACGGGCAGGACTCACACTTGGTAGAGTTCAGCAGCTGAAATAGAGTTGAACTTAGTCTTTGACACTTCCAGAACACGGGGCAAGTTAGCAAGCCACTGGAGAACCTGGGTGCAATGATATAGAGGGTAAGTCCAGTCCTTCTCACTCGCAAGTAAGAAGCAGCAGGTACAAGGCCAGCACAGCAAAGCAGGTAGCAAAGTGGCAGTCCTTCCTACAGCACATCAATCAGCAGGCAGCAGTCCAACACAGCAGAGCAGTTAGAAGAGTGGCAGTCCCTTCAACAGCACAGCAGCTATTATTCCTGGCAGAATGTCCTTGTTCTAGTAAAGTTCTGAAATCATGGTGTCGGAGGCCCAGTACTCATACCCAATTTGGCCTTTGAAGTAGGGAGACTTCAAAGAGATGCTTTGAAGTGCTCAAGGCCCTGCCTTTCCTGTCCTTGCCCAGATTCACGACAGGGGGGCATTCAATCCTTTGAGTGGGGACAGGCACAGCCCTATTCAGGTGCAAGTGTAAGCTCCTTCCTCTCATCCTGCCTCAGATTGACCCATTAACATTCAGATGGCTGCTCATCCACACCTATTTTGTCTTTGTGTGCGGCTATCTAGAGGGAATGCAGGAGGCCAGCGGTCACCACCCCCAGATGTATATTCCAGGGACAGACAGAAGGGACCAAATGGTTCAAGTAAAAAAAATGCATCATTTCTAAAAGTAAACACAATGAGATGATGGGTCTTTTCAGACACTCACCCCCAGTCACAGACACTCTCCCCCAGTCACAGATCTGGATTGAATTCATTATCGTTCTTGTTAGAAATGGGGGTCTCTAGTTGGCAGAGGTAGGTACCTTTGTCCAAATAGGGACCCTGTCTTCTAGTCAAGGTAAGGGAGATACACTTCTAAAATAACCCCTGCTGACTCCCTTGGTAACTTGGCACGAGCACACAGGCTTATCTCGGAGGCAGTGTGTAAAACATTTGTGAACACATACAGTAATACAGTGAAAACACTACAAATGGACACAACACCAGTTTAGAAAAATAATTAATCTTTATCTAAACCAAAACAAGACCAAACATCAAAAAAACACAATACAGTAATAAAAATATGACATTCGGATAGTAGAAATAGTTCAGTTCAAAGAAAATTGCAGATGCGGCACTTTCCTCACAAAGTACCTGGAATGAGTCACACAAACAAGCAAAATGGGCCGCAGGGAAGGTGATGCGTCAGTTCCTTACACTAAGGGAAGATGATGCGTCGGTTCCTTGCTCCGGGGGAGGTGATGTGTTGGTTCCTTATTGCAGGGGAGGTGATGTGTCAGTTCCTTACCGGAGAAGAGGTGATGTGCGGTTTCTTACTGCATGTGGAGAAGATGTGTTGGTTTCTTACTGCGTCCTCCAACGATGCGACAGACTTGGCGCCTTGGTGCGCTGCAATGATCGGTAACAATGCTTGAACTCTTGTAGCCGCACAGCAGACCTTGCGTCAAAATCGGTGCGGTGATCTCGGACTTCGAAGAACGTTGAACTCGATGCGGTGTGCGGCGATTTCTCATGCCGCGGCAGGCGCTGTGACAGTTTCTTCGGTGATGCATCGGAAGCAGGTGCGGATACATCTCGCTTCTCGAAGTTGTGTTGATTTTCCAGCTCCCAGCAGAAACAGTTCTCTAGAAGTTCAAAACAATAGCAGGCACCTCTTTGCAGGTCAGAACTCCCGGCAAGGTAGTTCAGGGGAGCTGGTGGTGAAGTCTTTGTGCCCCTAAGACTTCAGAACAGGAGGCAAGCTCAGTTTCAAGCCCTTGGAGATCTTCCTCGCAATGGGGACACAGTAAACAGCTAAGTCCTTTCTCCTTTCCTTGGCAGCAAGTAGCCACTGCAGGCCAACCCCAGACAGAAAACCGCAAAGGTGCAGTATTCCTCCTCAGCTTCTCCGGCTCTTCTCCTTGGCAAAGGTTCCTCTCAATTTACCAGAAGTGATCTAAAAGTCTGGGGTCTGGTCCCTCTTTTTATGCACCCAAATAATTTGTTGTCTGAAGGAAGCGAGTGTCTGTACCCACCCAAAACCGATTCTTTCCTCACTGGTGCAGCTTCCTGGCAGGGGGTAGAGCCAGCATTGTAGAAGGCAGACAAGGTCCATTCAGGTGAAAGGAAATCTCCTCCCCCTACTCTAAATGCAGCCCAAGTCTATTCAACCCAGCCCTGACTCATCAGGTTCTCTGGAGCCCCTGCTCATCCCCAGTCCCTGTCTTCCAAAGCCAGACATGCAATATACAAACCTAGGAGAGGCACACTGGAAGGTTGAGCAAGAAAATACCTGCTTTCTAAATGTTGTATTTTCAAACACAGAATGCAAAAATCACCATCACTAAAAAATGCATTTTAACATTCTGAGTTCAGGCATATCAAAGTTTATTTTCCTACCTTGTTCCCAGGGGCAGTTATGTTTATAAGATGTTATAAACAAACTTCCCATTCTATCTAATGGGAGCAGGTAGCCTTGGAATAGCGAAAAACAGAATTGGCAGTATTTCACTATCAGGACATGCCCCACACATCAGGGCATGTCCTACCTTTCACATACAATGCACCCTGCCCACAGGGGTACCTTGGGCCTACCTTATGGGTGACTAACATGGAAGAAAACGGAAGGTTAGGGACTGGCAAGTGTGTGCACTTGCCAAGTCGACATGGCAGTACCAGACTGCAATGGCTAGCCAGAGTTGCATTTACAGGCTGCTTATGTGGGTGGTACAATCAGTGTTGCAGCCCACTAGCAGCATTTCATCTACTGGGCACACACAGTGCACTGTACTAGGGTCTGACTAGTAAATCATATATGCCAATCATGGAATCACCAATCCATAACAATAGTTTACAAAGGGAGCATTTGCACTTTGGCACTGAACAGCAGTGGCAAAGTGCCCCAAGCCTCTTGCCCAGCAAAACACACAGCAAAAACACAGGAGGCAAAAGCAAAAAATGCAGGGGAGACCCAAGCCAATGGTGCCAGGTCTAACAGTTCTTTAGCTCACTTCGCCACCCCATTTCAGACCCCGCCATATGCTAATCAGTGATAATCCTGTGCCTCATGGGAACAGTCCAGCCCGAACTGCCAAACCAGGTCTTTATTTGACTGGAAACAAGCATTCTGGGACCGGTTTCAGGGTAACACCCCTTATCAGCCAGGCTAGCTTGAATCCAGAGGCAAAGTGAGCAAGGGACACATGTCTGGGCCAACCTAGGGTGAACAAAGCAAACACAAGCAGATGATGCATGGAGCGCTGAAACTTCTAAAAGTGGCATTTTCAGAACAACAATTTTAAAACCAACCTGTGAATAAATTGTGTTTTTAAATTCAGTCCAGAGACACCAAAATTGATTTTCCGATCTTGTTCCAATGGAAAACTGCAATTGTAAAATGTTATAAGGAAGTCCCCATGTTAACCTATGGGAGAGATAGGTCCTGCAGTAGTATTTCACTACCAGGACATTTAAAACTTACAAGCACAT
The DNA here is from genome assembly GCF_964263255.1 of Lissotriton vulgaris. NCBI lineage: Eukaryota > Metazoa > Chordata > Amphibia > Caudata > Salamandridae > Lissotriton > Lissotriton vulgaris. The sequence continues at coordinate 967,258,583 of NC_141693.1, read as the reverse complement.
GTCCAACATGTTAAATACACTGCATTCTGCCCTTGGGCCTGCTTAGAGCCTACCTTAGGGGTGACTATGTATTAAAAAGAAGGATTTGGGCCTGGCAAGAGGGTTAACTTGGCAGGTTAAAATGGCAGGTTAAAACTGCAAACACACGCTGTGCAACGCAGCCACGGTATGTGTAGGTAACTTCGGTAGGGCTGCGTAGGGGGGATTTCGAGGGACGATGCAGAGGGAAAAATAAATAAATAATACATTCTCCCTCAACATCGTCTCTCGAAATCCCCTCAACACGGCCCCACTGCTGTTACCTGCACGGATCGCGACTCTTGCAATGGCAGGCCTGAGACATGTTTAAAGGGCTACTGAAGTGGGTGGTACAATCAGTGTTGGAGGCCTCCCTAGTAGCATTTAATTTACTGGCTCTTGGCCCAATTAGTGCACTTTACTAGGGACTTATCAGTAAATTAAATACGCCAAATGTGGATAAACCAAGCTTACCATGTTTAGTGTACAGAGCACATGCACGTTAGACAAAAAAAGGGATATATCCTGAGCATGTTCCTCAATAATCAAATACAGTTCTTAATGAATGTCGACACCGATAATTTTCTTCATCTTCTTTATTTCTTTATGATTTTTCAAAAACAGTCCTAGTGGCCAACATGTGTTTCGTCTCCATGTGGTTTAAGCCACAGACTTCCTCAGGGCAAATATCTCACAGCGATCCAAAGTGAATGGCAATAGTCAAAATTAAAAGAGTATTCATTTATCGCATTTCAAAGTACTATAAGTGTCCCGATCCGCAAGACAGTAGTGAAGTATATCCAACGTCTCTTTTGTATCAAATATCCATCTGGTAACCGTTATGGAAAAGCAGCGTGCTCCATGTGTATTCCTGTAGGACGGCGTCTAGCTACAGGCATACACATGGACCAATCATTGTTGGTCGTCCTTTATGTTAAACAGCTGATAACTATTGACAAAGCCTTTAGTCCAGGCTGGTTTTAGGTTACGTTATATTTATTTAGCTTCAATAACAGAAAGCTCAGAGACATTTAGTATATATGTTTAAGACGCAGCCTAAATTACGGAGGCTGCGCCTCTTATAGAGATCCTCCATTTTTTTAACCCACTTAAAGCCCTACTTCATGTTCACCAGTTTGCACCACTGCTGCATTTAAAGGCTCCAGCTGCAGAACTAGCAGATAAATGAAAGTTTCAGCAATGAAGATTAGCGCTACTTGCAAAACATGCCTAAACCTTTATTTAGCAGCGGCTTGACGGTTCGTGGTGTAACTATTGCATCACCCCTCCAGAATATATGGTGATGTCTTCTGTCTGGCACATATAGAGCAGCAGCCTCTGCAGTCCTAACAGTATTTGCTACAGAGAAAAGGGAGAATTTAACCAACAGCAGACTGACTTTAGGCATGTTCTACAACAGTCTACTGAGCTCTGGACAGACACACTGGTGTACCCATGATGTGGACACTGGAGACAGCTTGCCTCTGAAAACAAAGTTCGACCGGTAGTCTAACCACGTTAAAGAGAGCATCAAAGCTGAAGTAAGCAAGATGCTGGAGTTAAGGGTTATTGAGCCACTGAACATCCCTGGGCTTATGGTCTTAATCACCAAACCTAACCCCTGGGGGGGGGGGGAAGAGGGATGGTGTTCTGTGTGGACTATTGAGGACTCAATGCTGTCACTAAGACAGATGCTCACCCCATACCCAGGGCTGATGAGCTGATAGAGACATTAGGGGCAGCCAAATTTCTCAGCACCTTTGATTTGACTTCAGGCCCCAGGAGCCAAAGAGAAAACAGCATTCTCCACGCCTGATGGGCATTATCTGTTTACGGTTATACCCTTTGGTTTAAAGAATACCCGCCACCTTCCAAAGATTGGTGAATCAAGTCCTTGCTGTGTTGGAGACCTTTAGTGGGACCTATCTTGATGATATTGCTGTTTTTAGATCCTCCTGGCTGGATCCCCTGGTCCACCTGGGGAAGGTTTTACAGGCCCTGCAATCTGCAGGCCTAGCTATCAATGCATCCAAGTGCCAGATAGGGCAGGGAACTGTTGTATACCTTACAGGTGGAGGCCTAGTGTAACCCTTGCGACCGAAGATCCAGACCATTCTGGACTGGGAGTCTACAACAACCCAGACCCAAGTCAGGGCATTCATTGGCTTCACTGGGTATTACAGGAGGTTTGTTAAGGGGTATGGATCAGTTGTGACCTCTCACAGAACGTACCTCCAAGAAGATGCCAAATAAAGTGAACTGGAGAGTTAGTTGTCAAAAGGATTTTAACACTCTCAAAGAGGCAATGTGCTCATCACCTATACCCAAAGCTCTAGACTACTCCAAGCCGGTCATTGTGCAGACTGATGCCTCTGAGCTAAGGATAGGAGTGGTCCTATCCCAGACCAATGATGAAGGCCAAGATCAAGCTGTGTCTTTTATAAGCAGGAGGCTACTCCCCAGGGAACAGCTTTGGAGTGCCATTGAGAGGGAGGCCTTTGCTGTGGTTTGGTCCCTGAAGATGCTGAAACCCTTTTAATAACTACAAAATCCTTGGGTCTGAAGTGCTGAGAACAGCACAAAGGAACTCTAGAGGTATTCTCTAGTGGCTTGTGGGAAGATCCCTTTCAGAACGAAATCCCTCACCCACCATAGGTGGCATGCTTCATCATCTGGGATACTCCTCTTGGCGAGAAGGCCTAGTCTCGCCAAGGGCTACAACTCCCTCACTGTGAGGAAGCAGCTCAGGGATATTTTTGTTCCTACGTTTATTAGGATATACTAAATCCTGCAGATGAATGACACCAAACTCTTGTGATGAGGGTGCAGTGCTACAAAAAGAAGAATTATAAAGTGTAGGTAGTGAAGCTAAAACTAACTAACGAGAGCGATGGGGTCGCCTTTATTCGTTCGTTCTCGCTGCCAGGATTTAAAACAGTGCACCTGCAGTATGGATATAGAACTGCATGTGTCAGATGGAAAAAGTATGTCTACATGTTTCAGCCTTGGGGACCCAATATGGTGTTGGGGGTTTCATCAGGACCTTGGACAATGCTACTGCGCGAAAATTACTTGAAGATTGTGAAGTCAAAGGAAAAGTAAAGGTGAAATACAAAATCAGTAATCTATCTGTTATGTAGTGTTTGATTTACTGGTCGTACCCATAATCTACGAATAAGAGGCCTCACCTCAGCCTGGAAACCAGGGTAGGGGCACCGCTCTCTCCGTCGTTATCTCAGTCTGGCATTGAGCCGCTGTCAAAGCTAAAACCCTACCTGTTTGGGACTCACTTCCTAATCCACACTGACCACAGACCTCTCAGATGGTAATGCTGTTGAGGTGGTGCACTTCCGTACAGGGAATGGAGTTTACAGTGGAACACAGACCTGGGACTGCCCATGCCAATGCAGATGGACTTTCCAGGTTCTTCCACTTAGACAATGAATACTCTCTTGAGAACGCTTAGTCTCATCCTCTTTAGTTTGTGGTGGGGTTGTGTAAGAAAGTGCCCCTTTTTGCATGGTTACCCCCTAACGTTTTGCCAGATACCTGATGTCAAATGGACTGAGTGTGTGCTGGGACAGTGCTAACCAGGCCCCAGCACCTGTGTTCTTTCCCAAACCTGTACCTTTGTTTCCATAATTGGCACAAGTCTGGGCCACATGGAAGTCCCTTGTAAAAGGTTCCCCTGGTACCAAGGGCCTTGTGACCAGAGAGGGCCTCTGAAGGCTGCAGCATGTATTAAGCTCCTTCACCTGAACACCCACACACTACCAATGCAAGCTGTGGGTTTTGGTGCAGACCAAACTGAAGAGACATGGTGCACCTCCCTAGGTGCCATGCCCCTCAACACTGCCTGTGGCATGGTTGTCATCCCTCTTTGTAAGTTCAGTAAAGCCATTTTGAGTACATTGACTGGGAATTTGTCATTACAAACTCCCTGATCACTTTTATTGAAAACTGGGAAGTTTGGTACCAAACTTCTCAGCGTAATAAACCCACACTGATGCCACTGTTTGATTTATTATAAAATGCACTCAGAGGGCATCTTAGAGATGCCCCCTGAAAAACGACTGCACTCTAGTGTATTGGCTGACCGCCCCTGCCAGCCAGACACTATCAGACAGGTTTCTTACCTCCCAGGGTGAGAGCTTTTGTGCTCCCGGAGATCAGAAACAAAGCCTGCTCTGGATGGAGGTGCTTCACACCTCCCTCTGGCAGGAACAGCAGCACTTGGTCTCAGAGGCTCTCATCTTGTAATATGCTGATTTGGGCAGCAGCAACTATTGGAGATTACCACCCCCACTTTTGACAGCAGGACAGGCGGGAAAATTAGTAAGCAAAGTAGGAGTGTCCACCTTAGCCAGGTACACCCCTAGGGTTGCCTGGAGCAGAGGTAAACCCCTCTCCATCTTGAATTGGAGAATTAGGCCAACAGGAACAGGGATGTGTCCCTCTCCCAAAATGGCAGGGACACCAAGAGGGTGTAGTCACCATAAGGGATTGTAGTCATTGGCTATTGCCCCCAACCTCAGAAACACCCTTAAATGTAGTATTTAGGGGCTCCCCTGAACCTTATTCATCATATTCAATGAGCCGCTTTAGGAAAAGCCTGTAGCCGGTTCGACAACTGGACCTGCTGTCAGTCCAGAAACCCTGTTAGGTCTTCTATGAAACCTTGGAGACCTTCCAGCCGTCAAACAATCTTCAAGAACCTCCCTTTGGGCTTGAGACACTAGTCCCCAGCATCTGCCGGTTCAAAGACTGCAGTAGTTGAGGACCGACGCTTGTGCCATTTCAACTCACTACCGCAAAAGGAACCACAAGACTGCAGCGGTAGAGGACTGATACCTGAGTCAAAGCAACTCTGCCCTGCCCAAAGAAAGCACCGCAGTGGGACTGCCTCCATGACCTAGAGGTATCCTCTTGGCACAAAAACCCAAGCTGATCAGCTCCGTTTGCGAGAGCCTGTACCCTCCCCCTTTTGGCCCTGTGGGCCACCTCCTGCCCCGCCTGCACAACCGCGGGCTCTCTGAGATGGCCCAACCTCAGCAGAACTCCCCCATCCCCTGGATCTACAGCGGCTTACTGATGATGACCGCAACGGTCCCAATGTTGGTGGCCTACTGAATCCCATTCACCCCCTTTGTTTTCTGCTGACCCCGTGAGTGGTACACCATTGGCGGTATCGACCCCCGCTGCAGTAGTACTGAACTATTGGAACCAGCCGCCAGAGTGCTGCTTGTGGTGCAGTGCTGAACTCAAACGACCCTTGCTCAGGGTCGAACTAACCATCAAAGACTGGTAAAGTAAGGCGTGTACTAAACCACTGATGCATAACCCTGTTTTCCTTCATTTGGATTGCATTGCATTCTATTGATTATCTACAACTATATCTTGTACCAGCACTAAATGTTACTGTTCCCAGTCGACAAGACCAAAGTATTTCTGAAACCATAAAGTATTTCTTCTGCCTATTTTAAAGTAGTACTTGCCTGTAACTTAGTTTGACTCTGTTCCTAAAATAAAAGTAACAAAAATAATATTTTTACAAATCATTGGTCTGGAGTTAGTCATTGAGTATATATCCTGGCTTGTATGAGTGTGGACAACAAAGGCGTTCACACTACCCTCTGATAAGCTTACCTGCTTAGCACAGCTACCACTAAATTGAGAGTAAGGTATAATCTACTTTAACCTCTGCCATAACTTTGGAAACTCACTGTACTCTGTGAACACTGTATCTCATTTTGGTATAGTATATACAGAGCCAGCTCCTACACTACTTCCTTTATGATTCAATGTCCCAGTGTGAGATTAGGAAGGCTTAAGTAGCACAGAACGACCTCAGGTTACATCTTTGTCAGAGAAAACAGTAGTATATTTAGAGGGCCCTGTTGTAGGAATCACCAGGTGAGATTAAAAATCCAAATATGGGGCGCAGCTTGGCTGCTAGGCAAGCTGGCCGCTTGAGCTGGGAGCTTCACTAATCACCGGAGCGTTTTTCACCGACAGCTGAGTCTTTCCTGCAGTAGGACCAACATTATGCTGTAGATACTTCTTGGCAAGGTATCTGGGTGACAGGAGCACTGCGTATTCTTGACTTTGGACTTTTTCTCGCTAGATATCTCAGCGCTACAGAATGGAGTCTGCTCCTCACTAGGGGACATTGCGGCTTCCTCGATAAGTGCTTTTTCTTTAGATTTTCCTCAAATTGTGTGTACTTATAAAGGGTATTTTTGTCAGCACTAAATAATATACTCTTCTATGGGATTTCCTTCAATATTCCTTTCAGTTTTATATAAAGCATAGTGTACAAGTACTTTCAAAAAGCTCATTCTGTTCAGGTACAGATATGCTTCTCGACCTCTTCAATTATTAACAGTTTTTGCATGGCTGAATTTCTGGAACACTCACCTTATCACACTAACCTTCTTGAACGTTCTTCATTTGTAATGCTTCTTCTGATATGTTCCTCTATGTAAGATGCTTCTGGGACATATTTTATATATTACATCAATTTATATGGGTAGAATTAGGAAATGTAAACTCTCCTCTCATCTGGAGGGACCTTCAAACAGAAGCCAATTTTACCCTCAATGGCGAATAATCGTCTTACTCCAGATATTATACCTTCTACTATTCCTAAGATATCCTCATCTTCGTTGCCGACCACTACCACTACATTTGCAAATAAGCGTGTCAAACAAGACCTGCCCTTCTCTGGTGAAATTGCACTCACCGTTATAGCCAGAACTCTTGTTAGATGAAATAAGAGCTTTACGTCCAATTGTTGAAGAGACCAACATGCGCAATCAAAATCTAGATCACAATAAGCCCATATGGAGGCAAGAGTCTCATCTATGGAACAAAGGATTCCCCTCTGTCTCTTAAAAGTGACTTATCAAGATAAAACTACCACTTATAATAGACCTGAGGAGCTCAAACACTTTATTTGGATTCACTAAACTAATAATATGGATACTTCTGGTCCTACCATAAGACCAAACAGCTGTTTCTTTTGGCAATTGATCACTAATTCTGACCTTTGATGCATTTGCCCTTTATAATTATTAATGACTGCTAATTCACCCTGCTTATGTTTTGTCTGCTAATTAACCTCTTTTCTTTATCAGGTTTTGCTGTTGTATATTGTATTAACATATATTGTTTGATAACAGTCTGTGTCGTCTTCACCCTGTGCTGTCATCAACCCCACCCTAGTTTTCAATCTTATTAGGTATGTGTTCTCAGTTCTCATTTATTTGCCATGTACTGTCTCCTTTACTTATACCTCACTCCCTTCCTTCTTCTCTCCTTTTTTGCTTTCTCTTCTTTCTTTCATAAAGCTTTTCGTTATCATCCCTTTATCCTTATCTCCTCTATATTCTCTCTGTTTTTTATTACTTCTGCTATGTCAACAGATTTTGTTGTTATTGAAGACCATATACACACATATATGCATATATATTTGTTCTTCATAACCTCAGATGTATTTCCTGAAATGTAAAAGGTTTTGTTAGTCCTCTAAAAAGGGAGAGCATTTTATCTCACTTGGCCAACTATGATTCAGATTTAGCCCTTTGAGGTAATTGAAAATTTTATGGTTAAGTATGTCTCCTAACGTGTACCCCAACGTCTCCATGTACGAGTTTAAAGTGCATGTAACTTCCCTCCGCAACCGATTCTGATGACGCAAATACATTTGCGTCCAACGTTAACATGTCCTCTATCAGATCCACTATGAATGGATTGATAATTCAGTTCCTAACCATGCCTTGCCAACGTCTTTACATGGTGCACTTTCACGTTTTTCCTGGCTCTGCAGAGCTAGGCCCTGATTTCTGCTCTCGAACCACTTCTGGTTCTGCCTCTGAAAGCTGCAACATGGAGATGCATCCCTGACCTCTGCCTTACTTCCTGCCAAGCGAAGCGGTGCCTGGCTCGGCCTGGCCTGCCTGCCAAAACAGTATTTTGCCTTCAAGTTATCAGCCAGCCTCCTCGAAAACACATTCCAGTCTAATGAAATAGGTAAACAGCTTCCCGGCTGTAGAGCAAAGGGCCAAGCCTTTCTGTCTCCTTCATGTAATTCATTGCTCCCGTTACCATGGTAGGCCCATGGCTCCGCGCATTACACTTAGACATATATGCATTTTAGTATAGAATAGCCTCTGCCCGAGAGACCTTTTACTTCAGATTAAACATCCCCCAAACACAAGATATCAGACATGTTATAGGGACAGGTCGATCTGACATGCCAGACTTCTGTCTCCCCTACTAGTGCTAAAGTCAAGCCCTCAGTTTTCCCCAGATACTCGTCAAATCACACGTCATACGAGCTGCGCGCGCACCCAGGTCATAGGTTTCAGCTGACTCTGCAGAATCCTCTATGCACCCACCCACTTATGACACGTTTTTGTGACGTTTCCAGCACACACCTCCGTGCACGCCTTTGTACACGCCTTTTTGCTACGCACATGTGTTCTTATCATATTCTTTTCACTTGTCACGCCTACTGTATCCATTGCTATTACACAGTTTTACTATATATGTCATGTACTGTTAATAAATCGTTGACATCTTTTTGCCATCATTGCATATACCCCGAACCCTTGTATTGATGGAATTGATTTCCATGGCTCGAGCCATCCCGATTAAAGCCCGTATGACTCAGACACCACGGACTCTGACTCTCATTGATTGAGCTATTCTTTTACTTGTCAGTAATTATATGGAAAAACTTGTACGGTAAATTATATTTACCACATAATTTGGCGCCCGAATAGGGACCCCTCCCCCACCCCACGTGCCGGCGATGCGTCGCAGGCCTTGCCCCCTACCACAGCCGTGACGGACTCCTATGCGCATCTGCAGGTTTTCCTGTATCTCCCTCAGGCCTACGGAGGTGACGGAGACTGCGGTGGACATCCAGACGAGGCGGTGAGGAGTGCGGAGGATCCCGACCAGAGCCCAGCCGAGAGAACAGTGTCCGAGGTGTCCAGAGGCCCACCTGTCCGAAGCGTCGAGGCGCATGCGTAAGTGCGCAGCAGCAGTGACGTCGTAGCAGTCCAGTCCAGTCGAGTTTCCGAGGCCTTCCGTTCCGTGCTTCCCGGTGAGTACCGTTGCTGGGGACGCATCAAGACGGGTGCATTAATTTGTATCCGGTCAAGACGGGTTTGGGTACACAGATCCGGTCTGCACTGTTTTAGCAGTGTATCTGTACTGTTCAGCAGTACATCTAGTAATTCAGTTATTCAGCGATTCAGTATTTTGTTATAGAATGTTTTAGTCAATATCTGTTTGAAATGTTTCAATGTGTTATGTCGTGGTATGAGTGATTGTTTGCATTTCATTTCTGTGTTTATTGTGTTCGCGTCCAGAGTAAGGTAGCAATGCCGTTATTCTCAAAGTTAAGACAGATAGGAACTAGGAAAGGGATACTCGAAGAAGCAGTTCCCGTCCCACCAAGGGACACTCCAGGTCATTTTATGTACCATAAGCATGGCTTAGATGCCATACTGTACTTAGACTTGTGGGTGGACTATACGAAAGACTTGGCAGAGAATCAGAGATGGCCCGTTACAGAGACATGGGATGCCGAGTGCATCATGAGAGTAGAAGAAGCGTTATGGAAAAAGAAAGCCAGACAATCACAGAAAGATGCCATAGAATTGTGGCGCAAAGAATCGCATAGACGGACAGAGAAAGAACTCAGAAAAGCAGAAAAGAGTAGAGAGGATTCCGAAAAAGCAAGAGAAAAAGAACTACTAGAAGAAGGACAGCGAGTCAGAATGGAACAACACGATAGACAGAGTAATACCCTTATTACAGGACTTTATCCAGTTCTGGCCGAGGGCCTGCCCAAGACGACCCCGGAAATACCAAATGATCTGCCACCTCCATTGGTTCCGACTAAAGTACGTCATAAAAAGACCGCAGCAGATATTTTCCTTTCTTCCTATTTAGATGATGTAGTTCCCGCATATACCAATGTACCCGTACAACCTGCTAATAATAATCTGCCACAGCATATTCCTGCTGATCAAGCCACAACCCCTCCACGTCACCAAATTCCCGCACCTGTTGTCACTTCCCCTACTGGTCCCCCTACTATTGGTCCTCTTAACCCTTTTGCTACAGATGCGACTCAGAGTCAGTCGTCCCCGTTAAATGTACCTTTCCCACATCCATTGACGTCAAGTCATGCTCATGGTTCTGCCTCAGGAGGTCCCTATCGTACTCCGCCACAATTACATCGATTGACAATGAGAGAATTAGCCATGCAGCGAAAACCTAAAGCAAGCCCAGCTGAAAAGCTCAAAGAAATAATTGGAGATTGTAGATACGATCCTGTCCCTGGCAAGCAAGGGGACCTGTTGTTAGCATCATTACGTTTAAGACGTGTTACAGATTACTTGATGACATTACCAGAAATGCCAGAACATCTAGACAAAATATATCACTTCATTCGATCGGGGGAGGGTCCAGAATGTGTTCGTGAAGCCATGGCATATCAGAAAGTCGAGACTCAAGGGTTATTAATGCGATTTTTGATTAATTGTTTGATTAGGGAACAAGATCAGCCAGGTTATTCTCAAAAAGAAATGGATGGATTGACAAAATGGAGTCAGAATATTGCAGATTGTAAGCATGACAAAGAGAAATGTATAGATGCCATGACTAGAAAGATCCGTAAGGTAATAGTGGCCATACATGCCCGACGAAGAGCTGATAAGACACCTGAGTCAGACGACAAAGAATCCTCAGAGGAGGAGGAAGAACCAGAGAATCCAGCAGCGACTCAAGGCACGATAGCTTACGTAGGTAGGGCGAAACTCCCTAAACAGTATTCTCTTGATAGACCTTGCAACAGACCCATTCGTCCAGAAAGCAAGAAACGTTACCTTTCCCCGATACCAGAGCAATGTTCCCTTGAACATATTTTCCAAGTTACTGATAATATCTTGAAAGAAAGAGTAGGTTATCATGAACTCAATACCTTACGTGATCAGGAACTAGCCCGGTCCGCAGTCCAATGGGCCGGGGATGACAGTATATATAAAGATGATTTAGTAGTGCAAACATTTTTGAGTCTTACTCCAGAAGAACAGCGACTAGCTGGTATATACATGACCCAACATCTTATTGTACAGTATGAAAACCAACAATCTGATCCAGGTCCATTGTATAATCTATTGCAAGACTTACTCCTGAATAGATGGAGAGGCCTAGGTACTGATTTGATTAATGTAATTCTCGAACAACGCCATAAATACAGAACGTTCTTGACTCCACATTTCGTTCCGGTTCCACCCCCAGTAAGCTATCCTTTTCACCTAGACAGACAGAATCCTTTGCGAGAAGTACATCCCATCCGTAAACCAGATGATACACTTGAACGCGTATTTGTATACACGCCCATAACTAAAATGGAATTATTAGAAATGAAGAAAATAGTGCCTAGTCATGATAAAGATCCAGCAGGGTTTCACCGTGAAATAAAAGACATGTTACTCATGGGAGATTATACATATCCTGACATTATGAAAATACTGAAAGTGTTATTGCCTGCCGGTATTTACGAGAAACTCAAAGAAAAAGAATGGGAGATGGGAGATAAAAAGATTAATTGGACTGAATTGGAAAACGAAGAAACCGGTCGAACCCCAGGTTTAGGTCTTGGGGAGAAAACTAAAGCATTACCAGGATTATTAGTACAGGTTTTGCCAAGATTACTGACGACTAAAAAGGAGGACTGGGATGTGATCTCAGCCTGCAAACAGAAACACGACGAAGACACTAGCGATTTTTATTCTAGATTCGAGAAATGTTTTATTATTAATAGTGGCCTGAAAACAAGTAGCGAGTCTTACCCACACCTATTTGTGACCAAGTTAGTCGAGAATTCATTACCCCAGGTTAAGAACCGAATATTGAAAGTCGAGAGCACATGGCAAGCAAATACGCCTTCCCAAATGTTACAAATGTTACAGTACCACCAGAACAGAATTAGGGAGGAACATGATCACGAACAGAGACGTATGAAAGACACGAAAATGAAAGTGTTAGTTGCTCAGTCAGTTCCAGCTGATGGTCAGAAAAGGGGTACGATACAGTCCAATAATTCGGCGGCTCCTGTTAAAGGGACATGCAACTATTGTAAACAGCCAGGTCACTATGTAAACGATTGTGCAGTTCTGAAACACAATATAGCCACAGGTAAAACCAAAGAGAGACCACGTCCACCTAAACAGAACCAGGTCCAACAACATATTCCGCAGAACGTGCAGCCTATGCAGGTTCCACAACAGACCGTAGCGGTACCGCAGCCCCAGCCTATTGCCGCGACACAGCATGTCACACAGCAGATGTACCAGTATGCACAATCCGATTACCCTGATTATCAGCAATACACATGAAACAGCCTAGAGAGGGAGGTTGGCTTGCCTCTTATTGAGGTTCCTGTAGATCAAGAGGGTCCTTATGTACATAGTCAGGTATTAGGAAAGGATAGAAAGTTTTTGATTGACACAGGGGCAAGCAGAACTACCATTAGTCATGACGAGGTTCCAGGGGCACCCCTCTCAGGCTCACAGAATGTTTCCCTTGGATTTTCAGGAAAGCCTATTGTTAATGAAGTATCGAAACCTGTTCCCCTTGCAGTTGGTCCATTATCCCGTACTACAGACTTATTGCTCACGAAATCATGTCCAGAAAACTTGCTGGGTATCAAGACCCTGAAAGCTCTAGGAGCAGTAATTTGTTGTTCTCCGGAAGGAGTAAGGCTGTTCCTTCGTGATTACAAGGGTCATTATGTGTTGAGAGATTTTGATCCCAGGTTACAGAATGTTCCTGCACATTTATGGGCACAAGGCCCCACTGATGTGGGTTGTATGCACATTACACCATACCGTGTTACACTCAAGCCAGGAGTCGTACTGCCCCGAATCCGACAATACAAGTTACCACCTGATGCTGTAGTGGCTTTACTGAAAATCATTGACGAGCTCATTGCACATGGAGTGGTTGAAGAAACCGACTCGAATGTTTGTAATTCCCCTATCATTCCGATTCTTAAACGCACTGATCCAAATGCACCTCCCGTCTATCGATTAGTGATCGATTTGCGAGAGTTAAATAAATGCATTGTACCACAGTATCCAGTGGTCCCAGACATCTCTTCATTATTAACAGCTATTGATTCAGAGGCGACGTTCTTTACTGTAATCGATCTCAAGAACGCCTTTTTTAGTGTCCCCATTGATCCGGAAAGCCAGTACCTTTTCGGATTCTGTTTAAATGGCCGTAGCTTCAAATTTGCACGCGCCCCTCAAGGATTCACAGAAAGCCCCAGCATCTACAGCCAAGCATTGAAACGACAACTTGACAGTATTCACATGCCTACTAACACTGCCCTACTCCAATACGTCGATGATCTGTTGATCACCGCCCGAAGTGAACAAGAGTGTGAACAAGCATCACTGACAGTTTTGTATTTCCTGGCAGACAAAGGACACAAGGTGTCTCCTTCGAAGTTACAATTCTGTGCCCAGCAAGTGGTGTACCTTGGGCACTTGCTGTCCAAGTGGGGTAGGCAGCTGACACCTGATCGTATCCAGTTAATTGCACATCTTCCGCAACCCAAGACACAGAAGGAAGTACGAGCCTTTATTGGACTCACTTCCTATTGCAGACAATGGATTCCCCAATATGCATTTCTAGCCAAACCACTTATACAGTTGACAACACAAGAGGCAGCGTCTTCGTCTGTCCTCCCTTGGACTCAGGAACATACACATGCTTTTGACGAATTAAAGAAAGCCTTATGTCAAGCACCTGTTTTAGCGACACCATGTTACAGCAAACCTTTTACACTTTTTGTCACAGAACGCGATGGCACAGCGTTATCGGTTCTCACTCAGGTTCAAGCAGACAAACACAGACCGTGTGCTTATTTTTCAAGTACATTGGATCCAGTAGCCCAGGCCTTGCCTGCGTGCTTAAAATCAGTTGCAGCAACAGCTCTAGCAATCAGACAAAGTGATTCCATTGTATTAGGACATAAATTGACAGTACAGGTTCCACACTCTGTGGAAGTTCTCCTAAACAGAACACAGACTCAGCACTTGACCATAGCACGACTGACAGGTTATGAATTGACGTTATTTCAACCACACATAGAAATCAGACGCTGCAATACACTAAATCCTGCTACACTTTTACCATCGAGCACAACAGATCCTACTCCACATGACTGCGTGGAGGTCATTAACACAATCACGAAGCCCAGACAAGACTTGACAGATGTTGCACTACCCGATCCAGACCTGACACTTTATGTGGATGGTTCATGTATGAGAACAAGTACAGGAGAGCTAGTGGCCGCATATGCAGTGACCACTGAAACTGAAGTCTTAGAAACACATCGCATTGACACCCTGTCAGCTCAAGCAGCAGAGCTCATTGCTCTGACCCAAGCCTGTATACGAGCCAAGAACCTTAAAGTAAATATATACACAGATTCACGGTATGCATTTGGAGTCGTACACAATTTATGGTGTCCTCTGGCAAGAGAGGGGTTTCCTGACCTCTCACGGAGCCAAAATCCAGCATGGTCCCCTCATCCAAGCTCTGTTGGAAGCAATACATTTGCCTACAGCTATAGCCATCATGAAGTGCAAAGCACATACAAAAGTTACAGACACTATTTCCCAGGGTAACGACCTGGCAGATCGAACAGCGAAACATACAGCCCAGACTCATACTCATACGACTGATATGACAAAGACTGACGTATCTTCACTGACACATTGCATGACAGTTAGGGACCCCACACAAGATGTCATTGACATACAGACACATGCTACTCCTGATGAAATAAAGAGATGGACTGAACAAGGAGGGGTCCAGACTGAACAGGGATGGATGACGAAGGGAAAGACCACATGGTTTCTCCCCGACTCTATGGTTCAAGTTATTATCAACACTGCACACAGTCCAGCACATTTAGGAGAAAAAGCCATGTTAGACAGTTTACAGAACCTCTGGTTTAACAAACATTTACGAGCAGCAGCAAAACAGAAAGTGCGTACCTGCATGATCTGTTGTCAGTTCAATCCAGGAAAAGGTATTCCTGTGGAACGAGGTGGATTTCATCCTCCCGACCATCCTTTTGAAGTCCTCCAGATGGATTATATCCAGATGGACAGATGCCGAGGATTCAAGTATGTCCTCGTAGTTGTATGTGCCCTATCCCGATGGACAGAAGCATATCCCGTCCCAGATTACACTGCTCCGACCACTGCCAAGCAGTTGGTTCGTGAATTCTTCCCACGGTACGGTTTGCCCCGTGTCGTGTATTCAGATAATGGTCAGCCATTCTCGTCCGAACTCATGAAGCAGGTTTCACTTCTGTTAGGTTATCAATGGAAGTTCCACTGTGTCCGACATCCCGAGGCAGCAGGTCTCGTGGAGAGACACAATCAGACTCTGAAAACCCGTCTTGCCAAAGTGTGTAAAGAGAAAGGCGTAGATTGGATAGTAGCTTTACCAGTTGCCCTCTTTTATATGCGAATGGTAGCCCATTCTAGGACAGGGCTATCCCGGTATGAGGTGGTCTTTGGTAGGCCTCCTAATATGTGGGGGACGCCTATGCCACGAAAAATAACTGATGTTGATAGTACTATGCTGACAGATTACCTTGCTTCCTTGATGTCTGCACTACTATCATGTCGTTCACAGGTTGCGGCAGCCTTTCCAGACAACACCGAGGTGAAACCGCATGAGCTGGTCCCAGGAGATGTCGTCGTAGTTCGCAATTTTGATCGGTCAAGCCCTCTGGAGCCCCGCTGGAAAGAGCCGAAGATCGTTTTGTTGACCACAAGGACTGCGGTGAAACTAGAAGGAAGAAAAGGCTGGCTCCACTCGAGCCATGTGAAGAAATTTTATGGACTTCCGCCAAAGACTGATTCCCAGCCCTGCCGCATTCCAGACACTGATACTAAACTCCCCCTGGTAGAGAAAACTCCTCAGCAGGAGTATCGAATGAAATTGAGGTCTAGTAAGTCAGACAGTTTAATTGTTTAAGTCCCCTCCTGGGTGAAGCGGTTAGACAGTTTCTTGACATGTACAAGTTAGACCCCAATAGAGAGAGAGATAGACAGGAGATCAAGAAAAGAAATTATTGTAAAAATCTCCGAAGCCGTTGTATCTGCACGCTACTTATTATGTTTTTTCTGAGTCTTACGTTAATCTGCATCAATTGGATATTATATATGTACTTTCCTATTGCACATTCTTTTTCTAATGACACTGCAGAGCACACGTTTAGTGAACTACCCCCACATGAATTGTCTTATCGGCTTGCGCTGCGCAACAATACATTCATCCGTATGTTACACCATTCTCACCAGATCAACAATGCTACAAATTGTTGGATATGTGGCCGACTCCCTTCATATCAGAACTACAAGGGAGCTCTGCCCCTCTTTCCTTACCCGTTTACACATAATGGTTCCTGTGGTGCGTGGTTTAGTTTAATATCCTCTTTAGACACCGAATCCAGAGTTTCCCAAGGCAAATGGATATGGGGAAACCTGAACACAGTCATGAACAAAGCATGTTTCCCAGACGAAGATGGTCTTCCACAAATGACAGGGACCGATCTAGAAAATGAAGTGTATGGATTAGGTAATTTTACACTTAACCTCATGATTCTAAATGTTCAGTCGGAAACTAGTCCAGACTTGCCATCTATATCAGTCTTACCAGCAAAAGGTGTATTATGCGTCAGAAAGAATGGTTCAGTACATCTAGGCCATAGTGACTGTACTGCTGTGGTCGAATTCAGTGATGAAGGCAAGTCTACATTCAAAGCTTCCCGACATTCCTATTTCATTTGTGGTCATACAGCTTATGTACGTTTACCTCCAGATTGGGATGGTACTTGTTTCATTGCATTCCTATTGCCACCAGTTTTTCTAGCCCCATCTGATTATCACAGGAATTCCCGCCTCAATCTCGTTAGACACAAGAGAGATCTCCCAATCTTTGATCAGACTGAAACTACATGGGAACAATATACAGATTTCAATAAAGGATTCTTTCCTTATTTAGGCACTGTCTCAAATAGTAAACTGATACGCAAATTAACCAGAATCCTCGAAGCAGTAGTGAATGAGACTACTTCCGCTTTGGGCAACTTAACAGAGGAGCAGTCTGCTATGAGACTTGTTGTTCTTCAGAACCGCCTTGTCCTTGACGTCATCCTGGCCGATAGGGGCGGAGCTTGTAGAGTCATCGGATCCAGTTGGTGCGTGTTTATTCCTAATAACGCGCCATCAGTCTATAAGGCCATCACCAGACTTCACGAAATTGCCCATCAGATACATCAGAACCCAGGCTCCTGGACTTGGTCCGGTTGGCTCTGGAGTGTAATAACAGCCTGGGGATGGAAGCTACTGTCATTCCTAGGGATTATATTGGCCATAGTATTCAGTTGTTGTCTATGTCTTCAATGTGGGCCAGCGATTTGCGGCTTCTGCGCCACAGCTTGTATTCCCCGCTCAAGTTCACGTTCCCATTCCCGAATAAAGAAAGAAGAACAGATGATGTTATATGAACAGATAGATGGTCTCATGAAAATAGATATATCCTGATGGGTCCGTAGGGGACAAGGAGGGAATGAGGTAATTGAAAATGTTATGGTTAAGTATGTCCCCTAACGTGTACCCCAACGTCTCCATGTACGAGTTTAAAGTGCATGTAACTTCCCTCCGCAACCGATTCTGATGACGCAAATACATTTGCGTCCAACGTTAACATGTCCTCTATCAGATCCACTATGAATGGATTGATAATTCAGTTCCTAACCATGCCTTGCCAACGTCTTTACATGGTGCACTTTCACGTTTTTCCTGGCTCTGCAGAGCTAGGCCCTGATTTCTGCTCTCGAACCACTTCTGTCTCTGCCTCTGAAAGCTGCAACATGGAGATGCATCCCTGACCTCTGCCTTACTTCCTGCCAAGCGAAGCGGTGCCTGGCTCGGCCTGGCCTGCCTGCCAAAACAGTATTTTGCCTTCAAGTTATCAGCCAGCCTCCTCGAAAACACATTCCAGTCTAATGAAATAGGTAAACAGCTTCCCGGCTGCAGAGCAAAGGGCCAAGCCTTTCTGTCTCCTTCATGTAATTCATTGCTCCCGTTACCATGGTAGGCCCATGGCCCCGCGCATTACACTTAGACATATATGCATTTTAGTATAGAATAGCCTCTGCCCGAGAGACCTTTTACTTCAGATTAAACATCCCCCAAACACAAGATATCAGACATGTTATAGGGACAGGTCGATCTGACATGCCAGACTTCTGTCTCCCCTACTAGTGCTAAAGTCAAGCCCTCAGTTTTCCCCAGATACTCGTCAAATCACACGTCATACCAGCTGCGCGCGCACCCAGGTCATAGGTTTCAGCTGACTCTGCAGAATCCTCTATGCACCCACCCACTTATGACACGTTTTTGTGACGTTTCCAGCACACACCTCCGTGCACGCCTTTGTACACGCCTTTTTGCTACGCACATGTGTTCTTATCATATTCTTTTCACTCGTCACGCCTACTGTATCCATTGCTATTACACAGTTTTACTATATATGTCATGTACTGTTAATAAATCGTTGACATCTTTTTGCCATCATTGCATATACCCCGAACCCTTGTATTGATGGAATTGATTTCCATGGCTCGAGCCATCCCGATTAAAGCCCGTATGACTCAGACACCACGGACTCTGACTCTCATTGATTGAGCTATTCTTTTACTTGTCAGTAATTATATGGAAAAACTTGTACGGTAAATTATATTTACCACACCTTCTTCAAGAAACTTACTTAACCAAAATTGAGGCCTTAAGGCTTAAACATGGTTGGGTGGGCTCAGTCTTTGTATCATTGTCTAATAAAAATAAAATGAGTCATTCTCTTATGTTACGCATCCTCGAAGCAGAACCTCGCACCATAACTCCCCGGAATCACTACTGCGCAATATATCCTAAACACAGTACTGCGCATTACAGCCTGCTGCTCATCTGAACTGCTGCTGCATGATGCATCCTCAATGTGGGATCTCGCAATGCTCTGAAACCAGGTTTTAAGGTACTTTGTTCAGCTGGCCTAACCTAGTCCCTGTATCTGGCCAACTCGCCATCATAGTCGGCCTGAACTTGTGACTTGGTCCCAGTAAGTATATGACAGTGAGCAACCCCATATACCCTTGAGGGCTTGGGTACAAATATCTGAAAGGGTAGGAGATGCCTCCAAGGGAGTTTGTTCAGAGAATATTTTGAATTGATTAGTAAAGATTTGAGAGGACAAATCAATGGTCCTGTAATGGAATAACTCAATAATCATATATTTTAATAAATAATACAAATCAATGTTCAACATAAAGCATACATAAAACAGAAACACAAAGCAGGTGTATATTAAAATCTAGATTTTATCTAAAAATTAAGAGGCACATAGAATTACAATGCAAATATATAAACAGGCCTACAGGGAGAACAATAATGCATCAATCTTGTACTCTGTAGGACCTGATAACACCTTTCCTATTTTACAGATTAGTCAATTGGGTAGGAAAAGGCGAAGGTCGACGTTTCGGTCTCCTATGTGTGTGTCTGTAAGACCATCTTCAGGACTGTTAGAATAATATTTGTAATGCCCTATTGTAAAATGAAACACAAATATTTACAATTACAATTGGATCCAACATTGTGATCTGGTTTCTAAATTATACACCTGTTTGATACAAAACATACATAGACATAAAGAGACACATCTAAACATACATATTCATTCACTTATTTAACTCTAGCGTGCTAGCAATGGCTAATCACGAAGATTAATAATATACATATATTGACTTCAAATGAGGCAGTTTAATTCTATCACTCTCATGGTGAAAAACTTAAAGGAGTGTCTGGTGGATTAAGCCTAAAATATTCAAATCTCATAAATTGAAGAATTTGTTTATTAAATATGGTAAAAGGATCTTATTATTATCGTGATTAAATTAAAATGATTGTTATTTGTCTAAAGGACAAGGACCCACATTGTCACATTATCAATCGGTAAGAGTTGGTGGCAGCTACTCCCCGCTGGGCGCTGAGCACCGAATCCATTTGAATACAGCCCGTGTTCAGAGGCTGGGAATTATTTTATGCACTTCGCGCAGTGTACTGGAGCAGAAGCTCTAATTTTAAAATTTGTTAGAACTGTTGGTAGAATTTGTAGGATGTTTTTAATAGCACTCTGTTAAAAACGAGCACTCACTTGCAATCACCTGTGACCCTAATTGTGTCCCGTGAACTGTTTTCCGCCTAGTTTCTGAGGCAACCGGCACTCTAGCCAATCGCGGTTGTCGAGGGCGGGACAGGGGCGGCACCTCACGGAGCGTCGAGCGGTTAGCGCTCTAGACCTCCGCTTCTTGAGGGTATTTAGCTACTCGTCGGCTCCAGCGCGCAGCGATGGCGCGCAGGGTAGGCGCCATCGACTGCGCCGAAGACGAGCCAAAGACCAGCCCGTCTGTGCCCGTCCGGGCCAGGTTGGGGCATGGGGCAGGAAACGCTGTCAGAGGTACGCTCTCGGCGGGCCAACTAAAGGCTCTGCGCCCTAGCACAAATAGTAAATGTTCCATTTTAAACCCTGTATTAGCGGGCTCCCAAAGCTGTCATCATTGTGCTATTGCTTTATCCAATTGTCAGCCCTACCCAGACGTTACACACAAACGTAGGATACCTACTCAAACCGTGGCTCAAAACACACGTTCCTTTACATTCTATACTGTTAATTGCAGATCACTGCCTCAACATAAAGCAGATATTTACCATCTTTTAATAGAAGAAAAACCATGTGCGGTTTTCCTTACAGAGACCTGGTTGCATGATGGTGCTGGTCCCGATGTAGCGGCCGCACTACCCCCTAATTATGCTATCGCTAGAGCTGAAAGGTTGGAGGGGGGATTGCTGTGATTTTTAATAGGGAATTCAATTGTGATTTCCAAATGGTTAATATCCCAGGATGCAAAGCAGCATTTTTTAAAATTGCACTGAACCCTAATTTTACCTTCTCTGGTTTTTTAATTTATCGCCCTCCTGGAGGAAGTAACGTCTGGGCTGCGAATTTGGCCAACGTCATCTCACCTTACTTTCTGAATGCCCAAAATCTGACCATACTGGGTGATTTAAATCTCCATTTGGAGGACACATCAAACAGCACGGTTGTCAACCTTCTGGAAGATTTGAATACTCTTAGCATGACACTGCGGAATGAGGGTCCCACTCACCAAGCTGGCCATTTGTTGGACCCCATAATATCCAACTTACAGGAACTAAAATGGTTGAAAACCGACCCCATCTGTTGGTCGGACCATTTTTTAACCCTTTTTAGCATTTCCCCTACTGACCCTAAGCCGTCACTTTCTGCTCGGCCCCCAATTCTTATAAGAAATTGGAAAAGGTTAGACCTGGCTGAGTTGCAGAGTGCACTAAAGATTCACCCCCCCGTATTGGGCACCGACATGGAAGCGATTGCGCGTGAAGTCCATACCTGGCTGGAGGAAGCAGTCGACATCTGTTTGCCCGCTACTAAGTGCAGAGGCAATGTTCATCGCCCTCCAGCCCCTTGGTACAATGATGAATTACAACTAGAAAAAACCAAGTGTAAGGCATTAGAGCGGAAGTGGCGCAAACATTACGATCCTTTAAAAAAGGAAATTTATCGTAGTGCCAGAAACCTCTACCACAGAGCATGCACGAGAGCCAAGGCTTGTTACATAACTGAGACTATCAACACAGCCGCAAACAAAGCACGGACTCTTTTTAACACTGTTAAGGAACTGGCCGGAGCAAATTCTATGGCTGCCGCACCTCCCCTGACCCCTCAAAAATGTCAAAATCTTGCCACGTATTTTGTGGAAAAGATAGAGAAGATTATTGCCAATATTAATCCTCTGATGAGGGACGACGGGGAAGTTCCGTCCCCATTTTTGGCAAATCAAGTAGGACCACGGCTTGACTCTTGGCCACTTATTTCCTTGGATATTCTGAAATCCTTAGCCGCGTCCATTAAATCAGGTTCTCCCTGTGATCCTCTCCCCATCAACATCCTGAGGCAGTTGGACGACCCAGCTCTGGGGACTATTGCTGATACATTAAATGCCTCCATCCATCTGGCAACTGTTCCAGCGGCTTGGAAGCATGCCATGGTCAGCCCTCTATTGAAAAAGCCGGCGGCTGATCCTGAGGTGCTGGCCAACTACCGCCCAATTTCCCTGTTACCTGCGTTCTCTAAGATCTTAGAGAAGCACATTCACGGTGTACTCTCAATGTACACTGAGAACAATAATCTACTCCATTTTACTCAGTCAGGTTTTAGGGCAGGCCATTCCACCGAGTCCGCCCTCTTGGGAGTCACCGAAAAGATTAGGGGACTTTTGGATGAGGGGCAAACGGTTGCTCTTGTCTTACTTGATCTTAGTGCGGCCTTCGACACCATCTCACACAACAGACTACTTGCTAGGCTGAGTGATGATGGTGTCGGAGGGAAAGCGCTTGACTGGATCACGTCCTACTTGAGCAACCGGACGTTTCAGATCTCGTCCTCGCAAGCTCAGTCAGACACCTTTCTGTCTCCACATGGCGTGCCTCAGGGCTCAATCTTGAGCCCGCTGTTTTTTAATCTGTATCTCCGCCCACTCGCCGATCTAGCTGAGCGAGTTGGCTTAGAACTTATGTCCTATGCGGATGATTCGCAGATTATTTTTTCCCTCACCAACGCAAAGCCTTCATCCCCCTCTGCGTTGAAAACAGGCCTTCAGGAAGTCTTCAGCTGGATGTCAACTAATCAGCTGAAGCTTAACGGGGAGAAGACGGAGATTCTTCTCCTAGGGAAAAAGAGAGATCTATGGCAGAATACCCATTGGCCGCCCTCCCTGGGTGCTTTCCCCTGCCCGGCCACTCAAGTCAGAAACTTAGGGGTATGCATTGATGATTCTTTATCAATGAAACAGCAGGTAAACAAAGTAGCTGGCACGTGTTTTACCATCCTGAAATGGTTACGGAAGATCATCTGGATGCTGCCTATGGATACCCAGAAGACCGTAGTCAATGCACTGATTACATCTAGGCTTGACTACGGTAACATCTTATACCTGGGCTCCAATTTAGCTGTGATTAGGCGGCTCCAACTGGTCCAAAATTCCGCCGCCAGGCTGCTTTGTAAGATCCCTAGGACAGCTAGGATATCAAAGCACCTGAAGGACCTTCACTGGCTTAGGGTTGAGAACCGGGTCCGGTTCAAAGCATTGACCTACATGTTTAGGATCAAGGCAGGGACCGCACCAAAGTACCTGCAGAATCTGGTTAGGCCCTACGTTCCTGAACGAAACCTTCGCTCTTCAAATGGAGCCAACTTTGTGGTTCCTAGATTTAAACTGGCCCGTATGGGGGGAAAGTCTTTCTCCCATCTGGGACCAGTTCTCTGGAACTCTTTGCCTTTGGCCCTGCGTAAGGAGGTAAATCTCGCCAGTTTTAAGAAAGGTGTAAAAACCTGGCTCTTTGATAAATAATTGCAGGCGTCTAATAGGTTGTTTTCTGCGCTTTCGGTGTTTTTCTCAGCTCTCACATCTTCTGCGCCGGGAAACCCTTTGTGGGTATCTGTGCGCATTATAAGTGCAAAAAAAAAAAAAAAAAAAATTGTGAAGAATTGGTTCTGTTGATTTATAATCTTCCAATTCTCTGATTGCCTAGTCGAATATGAGGGACCTGTATTACATACCTCTATGCTTGACGAAATTTAATTCAAGCAAATCACTGACGCGAGAGTGTTGATTAAAAAGTTCAGCAATTGACACAGCTGAACGAAAAACCTATGTTATGTAAGGAGATAGTTTTACTCCTATTAGAGTTGCCAACCAAAAAGGGGGATGATGCTTCAAAAAATACCTGCAAGTCCGTTATATATCAAATAGGTGTGGAACTTGACGTGGGTTGGTGGTCGATATGCGGCAATCTGCAAATATATACATGTTTGTTTAGGGCTTATAATTTGATAAAAACCATCTGTCTAATATTTAACATCATGTGCATTTATGGTTACCTTCTGCTATTCAGAGAAAATTCAGGTGGGTCTTACGAAGATATTTGGAACAAGAACCCCTGCGGCTGAACTGTGCCGTTTATTTGGCGTATGGTCAAGGGCACACCGATCTGAAATATATATATATATAAAGCTGTGTGTTAGAATATTCGTTGGAGTTAAGTTACTTAACATTTGTGGGCATCGCTACCATAGGAAAGAATTTACCTTGATCTAGTTCTTTTAATCGCCAATTAGTATTGGAATGACCGCCAGTCTTTATAGTGAAGTCTAGAAATACAAACAGGTTCAATTAAGTATGAATTCGAATGAGGTTGTTTTTAACTAAAAAGTTGCGTTCCAACTAGCGTTTACCTGATAACTGGGACACTGCATCAATCGACTGTAGCGCCGGGTACGTTCAGAGTCAGGAAACAGCCGTAGACGTGCTGCCGGCTGGTTCTTAAGCTCCGTTTGGAGCACAAAAGAGGACTGTATTATCTACATCGGCGCCATCTTGGAATGGGGCCCTTATTGTTTGTAACAAACCTGACCGTTCAATAGTCACAGGAACGTGATATAGGAGCTTTCTCATAGATCCTAAAAGAAAATGTACTGATAATTTCCATATAAAAAGTAGTTATTTCAAATATGTCGATTTATCAAGTTAAGGATTTTAACATTGACAAGTCTAGTCATGGATTCAATATCGAATTTCGATTCTCATTTTGTTCTCGGCCGCTAAAATAATAAACGAGTGATGTGATAAGCGAGTCAGATAAAGAGAATCAAACTAATCAAAGCTTTTGATCAGAGAGAATTGTGTCATTTACATAAAGAACCATCGGTCGTTAATTGATCTGTATCTATACAGTGTGTATCTCAGTTGACCAGTGTATTTTCAATCTAGGTGCACCAATGGTGCATATCTCTGCCTCATCAATGCTGTACTTACCCGTTTCAAATCAAGTGCTTAAAAGTGGTTAGTACAATAGATTTTGCATATCATTTTAACTAAAAGAACAGAGGAAATTCACATTGTCCATGCATGGAGACAATTAATCAACCAGATCATGTGGCATATATACAGACAATAAATGGTGACAATAAATGGTATGATGATGGCATAAGACCAAACGGTAGGTAATTAAGCCTGCATAACTACTACATTTAGGCAATGCAGTACATTATAGAGCATAATTACATACATAATGATACCTTGTTTACTCAAGGACGATATAACATTGATCAACATAAGGTGAACATGGTAACAAAACATTGCAGAATTTATAACCCTGTAGGTGCAAGGGGCAGATATACATGGATCACACTAGGCATGCTAATGCATGCCATTCAGTAGCTGAGTTCAAACCTCGGGTGACCGTGTCAGTTAAACAGATTAGTTTGCCTTCCCTCAAGGAGAGAATTTTATCTACACTGTTTTGTCTCTTGTTGGGTTTGATTACTTCACGGACCCACGACATCATATCTGTCTCTTTATGGCCGAGACGGAGATAGTGCTCTACTAATGGTGCATTCTCTTTCTTACAGCGAATGCGTGACTGATGTTGGAGAATCCGTTTTATAATCAGTTGGAAGGTGTTACCGATATAATGCAATAGGCAAAGGCACTGTATACAGTATATAACGCTTGTGGTGTTACAGTTCGAGAAAGATCAAGCTGTGAACTTTACATCATTGATTTTACAGGCTTTGACTGTTGTAGTTGTTGTACAAGCTGTACAGTTATTGCATTTATAATGACCAACAATAGGTACTATTTGTCTCATGTTTTCAACTGTGTTTTTAAGTGACTGATCTTCATAAGCTTGAATGAGTCTATCCTGTAGATTCGTGTCCCTTTTGAACGCAAAAATTGGTTTTTGCATGAGTTCAGGGATAGAATTCAAAAGATTCCAGTGTTTTACCACTATTTTCTTTATTGCATTTGAGTGGGTGCCAAAGGTAGAAACACACACTCTATTTGTTTTGCATTGGCGTTCTTTTACTGTTAGTAGGGCATCACGATTATAATACCACGCCCTTTTCATTGATTTTCTGAGCAATCGCGATGGATAACCTCGAGATTGTAACTTGTCTTTAAGTTTTTGAGCTTCACAAAAGTAATCGTCTTTAAAGGTACAATTGCTGCGTAATCGCAGGAATCGGCCAACCGGTAACCTGTCTTTCAAAGCTTGTGGGTGGTGGCTTTTATAGCTCAGTAAGGTGTTTCTTGCAGTCTTTTTTGTAAAAAGGGTGGTATAAAGCTGATTGTTCTCAACCGATTTTGATTGTTATATCAAGAAAGGGCATCTCTTGTGTACTTTGTTCTATAGTAAATTGTAGATTGATGTCTCTAGAATTCAACCATATATGGAAATCATTAAGTTCTTCAGTGGTGCCATGCCAAACCATAAAAACATCGTCTATATAATGAAGCCATTTATGTATGTTACTTGCAAATGGGTTGGATGCATGCCAAATGTGTTCGTTCTCAAAGCATGAAACAAATATTCGCAATATCTGGGGCAAAAACTGCCCCCATTGCTACTCCTTTCAGTTGTTGGAAGAAAGTATTTTGAAACAGAATTTTTTTTTCACAAAGAGATATTCTCACACATTTCAGAATTAATGAGGTGGGTACCGAATGCGGTCTGGGTAGCAATTCTAGAAGGTTACTAAGAATGCTTAGCACTTCAGATTGTGGGATATTCGTGTATAAGCTTTCTATATCCATAGAAACCAATATATCACTGAGAGGGTCAAAATCAAAATTCTCTACAGCGTTAATGACTGACATAGTGTCTCTTATGTACGATGTTTGGTCAACAGCAAAAGGTCTGATGAAATGATCGGCATATTAAGCTAGGGGCTTAAGTATGGAATTGCACCCTGAAACAATAGGACGACCTGGTGGATTAATGGGGTCCTTATGCACCTTAGGTAGCATATATATCACAGGGACTGTTGGTGTTTTGTTTACTCAGAGCTGCAATCTCTTTCACTAGTCTCGTTGAAGGGTTACAGGACAATTTCTTGTAATGAGATGGAACTGCAAGTTGTTTAAGCATTTCCTCACCGTATTTAGATCTTTCCCAGAGTACTATTCCACCTCCTTTATCAACGGGTTTAAGTAACGCTTTCAGTATATTTTGTAGATTCTCTAAAGCCTGTTATTGTGGCTTTGGGAGGTTTGATTTATATCTGATGGGATTTTTGAAGAGATTTTCGATCTCTATTAGTGTGGCATTTTCAAAGGTTATATTCTCTTTTCTTACCATCACATTTGTGGGATAAAAAGTCGATGAATTTCTTAATCCCGTAATGCCGTTCTTAGGGTCTGAGATGTTAGAAGCAAAAAAAAAGTTTGAGACGGACAGTCCAAAAGAAACAATATAATTCTAATTTAGTTTGAAAAAGGCCGTTCTTGTATGTGGGAACAAAGCTCAAACCATAAGAGAGAACAGATATTTCTTGTTCCGAGAGGTTGTGGGAAGATTGTGTGCGATTGCTCACAAAATCAATGAAAAGGGCGTGGTATTATAATCGGGATGCTCTACTAACAGTAAAAGAACGCCAAAGCAAAACAAATAGAGTGTGTGTTTCTACCTTTGGCACCCACTCAAATGCAATAAAGAAAATAGTGGTAAAACACTGGAATCTTTTGAATTCTATCCCTGAACTCATGCAAAAACCAATGTTTGCGTTCAAAAGGGTCAATGATGTAAAGTTCACAGCTAGATCTTACTCGAACTGTAACACCACAAACGTTATATACTGTATACAGTGCCCTTGCCTATTGCATTATATCGGTAAAACCATCCAACCGATTAAAAAACGGATTCTCCAACATCAGTCACGCATTCGCTGTAAGAAAGAGAATGCACCATTAGTAGAGCACTATCTCCGTCTCGGCCACAAAGAGACAGGTATGATGTGGTGGGTCCTTGAAGTAATCAAACCCAACAAGAGACAAAACAGTGTAGATAAAATTCTCTCCTTGAGGGAAGGCAAACTAATCTGTTTGACTGACACAGTCACCCGAGGTTTGAACTCAACTACTGAATGGCATGCATTAGCATGCCTAGTGTGATCCATGTATATCTGTCCCTTGCACCTTCAGGGTTTTAAAGTCTGCAATGTTTTGTTACCATGTTCACCTTATGTTGATCAATGTTATATCGTCCTTGAGTAAACAAGGTATCATTATGTATGTAATTATGCTCTATAATATACTGCATTGCCTAAATGAAGTAGTTATGCAGGCTTAATTACCAACCATTTGGTCTTATGCCATCATCAAACCATTTATTGTCACCATTTATTGTTTGTATATATGCCACATGATCTTGTTGATTAATTGTATCCATGCATGGACAATGTGAATTTCCTCTGTTCTTTTAGTTAAAATGATATGCAAAATCTATTGTACTAACCACTTTTAAGCACTTGATTTGAAACGGGTAAGTACAACATTGATGAGGCAGAGATATGCACCATTGGTGCACCTAGATTGAAAATACACTGGTCAACTGAGATACACACTGTATAGATACAGATCAATTAACGACCGATGGTTCTTTATGTAAATGACACAATTCTCTCTGATCGAAAGCTTTGATTAGTTTGATTCTCTTTATCTGACTCGCTTATCACATCACTCGTTTATTATTTTTGCGGCCGAGAACAAAATGAGAATCGAAATTCGATATTGAATCCATGACTAGACTTGTCAATGTTAAAATCCTTAACTTGATAAATCGACATATTTGAAATAACTACTTTTTATATGGAAATTATCAGTACATTTTCTTTTAGGATCTATGAGAAAGCTCCTATATCACGTTCCTGTGACTATTGAACGGTCAGGTTTGTTACAAACAATAAGGGCCCCATTCCAAGATGGCGCCGATGTAGATAATACAGTCCTCTTTTGTGCTCCAACCAGAGCTTAAGAACCAGCCAGCAGCACGTCTACGGCTGTTTCCTGACTCTAAAGGTACCCTGCGCTACAGTCGATTGATGCAGTGTCCCCGTTATCAGGTAAACGCTAGTTGGAACGCAACTTTTTAGTTAAAAACAACCTCATTCGAATTCATACTTAATTTAACCTGTTTGTATTTCTAGACTTCACTATAAAGACTGGCGGTCATTTCAATACTAATTGGCGATTAAAAGAACTAGATCAAGGTAAATTCTTTCCTATGGTAGCGATGCCCACAAATGTTAAGTAACTTAACTCCAGCGGATATTCTAACACACAGCTTTATATATATATATATTTCAGATCGGTGTGCCCTTCACCATACGCCAAATACACGCCACAGTTCAGCCGCAGGGGTCCTTGCTCCAAATATCTTCGTAAGACCCACCTGAATTTTCTCTGAATAGCAGAAGGTAACCATAAATGCACATGATGTTAAATATTAGACAGATGGTTTTTATCAAATTATAAGCCCTAAACAAACATGTATATATTTGCAGATTGCCGCATATCGACCGCCAACCCATGTCAAGTTCCACACCTATTTGATATATAACGGACTTGCAGGTATTTTTTGAAGCATCATCCCCCTGTTTGGTTGGCAACTCTAATAGGAGTAAAACGATCGCCTTACGTAACATAAGTTTTTCGTTCAGCTGTTTCAATTGCTGAACTTTTTAATCAACAATCTCGCGTCAGTGATTTGCTTGAATTAAATTTCGTCAAGCATAGAGATATGTAATACAGGTCCTACATATTCGACTAGGCAATCAGAGAATTGGATGATTATAAATCAACAGGACCAATTCTTCACAATTGATAATGTGACAATGTGGGTCCTTGTCCTTTAGACAAATAACAATCATTTTAATTTAATCACGATAATAATAAGATCCTTTTACCATATTTAATAAACAAATTCTTCAATTTTTGAGATTTGAATATTTTATGCTTAATCCACCAGACACTCCTTTAAGTTTTTCACCATGAGAGTGATAGAATTAAACTGCCTAATTTGAAGTCAATATATGTATATTATTAATCTTCGTGATTAGCCATTGCTAGCACGCTAGAGTTAAATAAGTGAATGAACATGTATGTTTAGATGTTTCTCTTTATGTCTATGTATGTTTTGTATCAAACAGGTGTATAATTTAGAAACCAGATCACAATGTTGGATCCAATTGTAATTGTAAATATTTGTGTTTCATTTTACAATAGGGCATTACAAATATTATTCCAACAGTCCTGAAGATGGTCTCACAGATACACACATAGGAGAACGAAACGTCGACCTTCGCCTTTTCCTACCCAATTGACAAATCTGTAAAATAGGAAAGGTGTTATCAGGTCCTACAGAGTACAAGATTGATGCATTATTGTTCTCCCTGTTGGCCTGTTTATATATTTGTATTGTAATTCTATGTGCCTTGATAAAATCAAGATTTTCATATACACCTGCTTTGTGTTTCTGTTTTATGTATGCTTTATGTTGAACATTGATTTGCATTATTTATTAAAATATAGGATTATTGAGTTATTCCATTACAGGACCATTGATTTGTCCTCTCAAATCTTTACTAAGGAATTCAAAATATTCTCTGAACAAACTCACTTGGAGGCATCTCCTACCCTTTCAGATACTTGGTCCCAGTAAGGCGCAGCCAGATAACCACAGTTGGCACTTTGTGCTTTTAAGCACAAATTTTCACTCAAATCTTTAAAATTGCATATCTCTGGTTTTACTTATTGGATTTTTATCATTCTGGTGTCAAATAATGTATTACATTTTACTCTATTGTTTCTAATTTGGTGTGGGATTTTCCTGTGTACTGTTTTCACTTTATTATTGTTTGAAATGCTGCATAAATACTTCACACATTAACTCCAAGTTAAGCCTGCCTGCTTTTGTTCCAAGGTACCAGAGTGTTAAAGACAGGTTAAATTGGGGTCTCCTTGTTTTCACACTAACAGGAATTGTGGTTGCTGCTTGAGGAGGGTTTCCCCCCTGTCACCCAATGAGCCAGGTAGGGTCTGCCCTCCTGAAGACCAATACTGCCAATTCAGTTTTATCACCAACATTGAAGGCCTTCAGGCCTGTTGCCCCAGAAGATTTATTGAGGATTCTAAAATCGCTCAAATCTGGCTCTCCGGCTGATCCCTGTCTGGCCAGGCTGCTAGCAGCCGTAGCCGAGGTAGTTAATCTGAGGTTAATTTCCTCATTAATACATCATCCAGAATGCCACTGTGCCACTGGAGTGGAAGTAGGCAAAACTTCTACCCCTGCTAAAAAAGCCAGCATTGGACCCCTCTAGCTACCACCTTATTTTCCTTCTTCCGGCAGTGGCAAAGGTATGTGAGGAAGCGATTTACAAACATCTCACTGATTATGTTGAAACATCTGGCCTGCTACATCCAGCTCAATTTGGATTCAGGGCCACATATAGTACAGAGACGGCATTGGTTGAAATTACAGAGGCAATCAGGGACTGTCTGGATGCAAGGGGCAGAGCAGCTCTGATTTTATTGGACTCCTCTCCCGCCTTCGACGCGGTGCCTCATTCTCAACTTTTAGACCGTCTGTCGCATAAGCGTCTCTGGTCTGGCGTGGAAATGGCTCAAATCATTCTTGGAAGACAGATCACAGCAGGTCTGGCTACCGCCGGCCTCATCAGCACCTAAAGAGATCTCGACTGGGGTGCCACAGGGCTCCACTCTTAGCCCGTTGCTTTTCAATATATATGTCACCCCTTTGGTCCATCTTGCTGAGGAGCTGGTAGCCAAGATCATCGCATCTGTGTATGACACCCAGCTCCTCTTCACTTGGAGGGATAAAGACACTGATCCAACTCAGGCCAAGGAATGTCATTCTGGGGTCTTTAAGTGGCTTGCAGCTGCTCAGCTCAAGTGCAACGAGGATAAGTCAGAGATTTTCTTGTATGGGTCCTTCCTTCCGCAGTTCAGGGAAGCACTGTGGCCAACAGACTACCCTTTACCTAATTTTGAGGATTCATCAGTTAAGAACTTGGGGGTCTGGTTCAGTGAAGATCTTCATTTTGCAACACACACATAAAGAAATTAGCAGGTCAGTGTTTTGGAACTCTGAAATTCCTGAGGATGTTCTTGGCCTTGCTTCCCAGGACTTCGAAGGAAATGGTTACCCGCGCCCTTATCCTAACACACATTGATTACGCTAATGCTCTGTACATTGGTTTTCCAGGGTACTTATTGAGGAAGTTACAAACAATACAGAATGCGGCGGCCAGAATCCTGTTAGGTGTTGCAGGTAGGGCTAGTGTAAAACATCATCTGCATGATTTACACTTGCTCCCGGTGGCCCAAAGAGTTAAATTCAAAGCCCTGACCCTGGCCCATGCAGCCTTGCACAGGTCTGGTCCACCCTACCTTAGGAAACGTTTTAGTTTCTATGCGCCACAGTGACAACTACGCTCAGCCTCACAGCGTTTGGCGGAGATCCCTCGTTTCCGTCGGACAAGGATGGAGAGCAGCTCCCTCTCATTTAAGGCAGCAGAAGCATGGAATTCTATTCCATATGTACTGCGCAGCACCCAGGACCCTAGACTTTTCAGGAAACAACTTAAAACTCTGCTGTTTAGTTAATTTGCTGTATCCTTTACCAGCAGCAATGTTATCATTTGGCTTCCACGCCGCGACACTCCTGAGTAGCTGTGCACGTAACAAGTGCTTATAGCATAACATAACATAACATAACATTGGTGTTCAGCTGTGAGATCTAGAACTTGTGTTTTTGTGGTGCCATACATTGACTTTTGAAACACTAAAATCCCAGACAAATAATTTGATACCATTTTAACTCTCTTGTGCATTCTTCTTGATTGGCTCTTTTTCTGTTTTCAAATTCACCCTTGTTTTACCTGACTGTCTGTGCTTATTGGTAGACCTGGAATGGTGGAGTTTGAGTTTTTCAAACCTGAATAACTACACTGCGGTTGAGCTCAATGAGTTCTTTAAGGAAAGTGCACTTCCAGCCAGGCGGAAAATAGGGAAGCTGGAGCTCCAGAAAACCTTGTGTACTTGGAAGCAGAAGAGGATGACAAGGAGGGGGAAGATGATGTGGAGGAGGAAGGGAAGGACCTGGACACAGGTCTTAAAGTGCAGCATGCAAAGGAGGCGGATAACTTGTCTCCTGGATTGGAAATCCCTCCCGCAGCAGAAAGCAAGGAACCATTCAATGGCTAGTCCCAAGAGAAGCTGGCGGACCGAAAGAAGGATGAGGAGTTTAAGCTGCAGATGATCAAACTCAAGATGGGGGAAAAGAATGCGGAGTGTGAGAGATCCTTGACTGAAAATAACCTGGCCTTGGAGGAAAGGAGAATGGCCCATGAACTAAGTCTCAGAGAGCTGGACATCAGAGCCAGGCAGGCAGAGTTTAGCAATGATGGTGGCAGCATACATGCAGTGCCCTCTGAGGACTAGATGATCCAGGTTTCCCAGGATCTGGTGGCTAACTTTGCTGTAGGAGTTTATGTCGATAAGTGATTTGAAGCCTTTTACGTAGATTTTGAGATGCCCTGGGTCCCGGAGGAGTATTAGGGACCAGTCTCTGTAGGCACATACATAATGAAGATTCCCTGCTGGTCCTGGGAAAGTGAGATGGGGTGAGGTACCCAATGAAGGACAGCCTGGTCGGTAAATATGGCCTCACCCTGAAAAAATACAGGTAGATGTTTAGGGACAGCCAGAAGCTGCACCATCAGTCTTGGGTGGACTCCATTTGCAAGGTAATAGATGGTTGGGTGAAGGGCAGTGAAGTAAATGAATAGCAAGGGCTGTACAGTGTGATAGCAACAACGGGCATGTTCAGTCTTTGTTTTACAGAGCTGCACCAACAATGATTGATAGTAAGCTCACTGACCCCAGGGAACTTGCTAAGGTGTTGGACAACTGGCTCAGCATCACAAATGTACCTGGGGTGACCCCTAGGATCGGTTGTTCAGGTCCACTTAGTAGAGAGAGGAGGAGGTCAAAGGTGACCCAGATAAGTTCCAGACTAAGGTGGGGGAAAGGGTTCCCAATCCCCGTCTGAGAAACATGAGGGTGGTTCTGGCTGACAGAGGCACAGGGCATCCCAATTCCAACCCAGCTGCTTTGAGTGTTCCCAGTTAGGGCACAAGCAGGGAGACTCTGTCTGTTCTAAGGAACCCCTCACTGGTGGGAACATAGCCCTCAAGGGCATGTCATAGACCATTCCATGATTTCTCTTAATTGGGAGATAGCTAAGATAGTGAGCGTGTGATCCCTGAGAGTGGAAGTCGTCACTTCCACCAGGTGAGGGTGAATGGGATCCCTGTCACAGTACAGGATTCCAGATGAAAGGGCAGTGTGAGGGAGGCCTTTCCCCTGTCCCCTGTTCAGACCTAGGGTACAGACCCTGAGCTGAAAATCTAGCCTCGGTATACCACCCCAGGACTGATGGGAGGTAGAGTAGAAGTAGGGTGCCTAAAACCCAGGGCTGTTGCCCCCACTCTGAGAAACCCCAGTGATCAGAGAACATGACATGAAGAAACTGGCCTTCCAAAATATGGTACAAAAAGCCATTGCGTACTAAAAATATAAAATGTATTTAATGAATATAATATTACACTTTAAATAAAACACAGTGACAGTGACACTACAATAATCCAGGTGCATCCAAAATCACTCACACACAGGCGTTCATACAAGCAAACACATACTCACATGTCCTCCAGCATAAGGTTTCCACATTTACAAAATATCAAAGTATAAACACGAACAGGTCCCCCTTTTTTTTAGATATAAAACCAATGATCCTTGTAAAGTCAACTCATATGGAATACATATGATCAATAACAAAGTTAGTACATGAGGCAAGAGATCACTTGATGATACAGTTCATATTTTAAATTCCATTTTTTTCTAACTGTATTAATAGTTTAAAGTGGGGAAAACAAGAAACAACAGCAAGTTGACAAGAAGAACTCCAGCTCCGACGCGCATTTCGGTGTTTGACCCAATTGTGGGTCTCACCTTCTTCAGGGTGCAGCAATCAGGTGCAAAACGTGGTAGGACGTGCCTGGAAAGATAGAAAATACAGCACATTTTGTATAATACAAAAACACGACGTGCCGTGTGCCATTAATCTGCACATCAGATACCAGCACAGCATAGTAGAAAGGAAGGCTCAGTTTCATGGTGAATAAATAGACTGATAAGGGTAAGATCAAGAACAGGGGGGGCGTGCACACTAAAGAATAGATTGGCTGAGATTGTATAGAACAATCTAGGCACTAGATAGCAAAGACTAAGCCAATAACACCACTGTGTGAACATCCATATCGGAGAAATGAAAACATAGAATGTTGGTGCTCATGCTCACATCATTGTGTTACATGTGATAAAGAGTGACCCAAAAGGATAAAAAACAACTAAAAGATGAGGGAGAATACCTGAAAGCAATGACCAATGAGATGGTGGCTGAACAAGGGGCAGAATGAGCCACATCACCTTAATGGCCATGATGGCACTGTCTCCCTACTGGGAAGCATCTGTGAACAAGTTATGGATAAGAGATGCAAAGATAGGGTCCACATGTGAGGAGAAGGGTTCCTCATGGGTCAGTCCAGTGTCTCAGGAGACTGTAGACAGAGGAATCTAGCTGAGTTCAGAGGATCATGGAACAGACAAGTACCACTCCATACGAGGGCCTTTGCCCATGTTCTTCTGCCTAAGCAGGGAAGCCCATCAAGGTATTCGATAGTCTGCCCTGGCTTTTGGCTGCAGGGGAGTCATGTTGGACTTGGTCCTCACTGCAGGGTCATTCCCAAACTTTTTGCCTTCACCCTCCTGTGTTCTGAACGCATTTGTGTTGGCTTTTAGGACTCTACTCACTTTACCCCTGCTAACGAGTGCTAATGTACTTTTGCTCTCTCCTCTAAACATGGTAAAATTGGCTTACACCCAATAGTCACATTTAATTTACTTGTACGACCCTAGTAACATGGTAGAAACTGTACCCAGAACCTGCACATGCAATGCTTCTAGTGGGCCTGCAGCACTTATTGTGCCACCCACTTAAGTAGCCTTTTAAATGTCTTATGCCTGCCTTTGCAGCCTGTCAGTGCAGTTTAAACTGCCCCTTCGAACTGGCAAAATTAACAGTTTGCCATGCCTAAGCCTTCCTTTTTAGGTCTCGCCTGGCGTTGCAGCGCGAAAGCGCTGCCGCCAGCAAGACTTATTGTCAGCGGCATGCCTCTCAAGGGAGACAGATCGGGGCACGCGAGTCGAATGGGGTCTGTGGACGCGCACGTACAGCCACGTGCACATCGCCTGTCCCCCTTTCACAGGCAATCCAGCATGGAGTTTGCTTTTGCGAGCGTACAGCGGCGTTCAAGTGGGATAACATGAGATGTGTATGCGCACGGCGTGATCACACCACCTGCTCGCTCGCTCCTTGCCGTCCCTTGTGTTCATTGCATTGCTCGATGCACATCTATGTCATGCCCCCACCGTCATCACCCCTACCGCCACCCACCATCGTTGTTGCACACCGCAACCCGCCCCTCCTCCTTGTTTTCTTCCGTATTTCAAATTAACTTGCTCTGTTCTGTGAAATTTCCTGTACCGACGATTGTGCAACGCGCCCTTTCGAGCTTGTCAGTGTGTGAAGGCTTATGAAGCATAGACGACGGACATGAAAACAGTATCCCCCTGTCACAGCGCGCGCAACGATGGCTTCTGATGGGGGCCCTGCCACTTCCCCAGCAGGATTCGGAGCAGCTACCTGGCCGTCCTCCTGCTTCTGGTCTCGTACCAAGGTAAGCAACCCCAGTCCGTGCACAGACAGGATGGCAGATAAGAGGCTGTATTTTTGTTAGTTTCTATGGCACAATGGAACGCTTACATGTGCTTGTGTGTTCGTAGTTCTCCACTAATGTCCTTATTATATACTCAGTGCTGATTTACGAGAGGCGCGCCCTTTTCTAAGCAATAACAAGTTTGATAGCTAACGGAACTCGCACACGAGAAATGAAGAAACTTGTCCCTGATCAGATAACTGTGGTGATTGGGGAACCAGGAGATTTATTTTAACTGCTCTGCGCACAGTCGAGTGCCCTGTTATTATGCATGACATCTCTAAGGTTCACATATATAACTCGTAATTTCTCCGATGTATTGCATGAATGTTAGATAAAACACGTCAAAACAGTGGTGCAGTCTCTGTTCACTGGTTCTGACTTGTTCTATTTAAAGTTCACGCATGAACCTGGGAGAAACTGAGACTTGTATGTTTGAACTTTAAAGACCTCAGACACAAAAAAGATAAGCGGGTCTCAGCACTACGCAGAGCTGTCATGATAAGACGCCCGGGAGTACAAGTTACATGTGCTGGTTACTTTAACACATGAGCCACTTTGCCAACCTCCCCGCCCCTCACTTTAGATGCATCCTGGGAGCCTAATCTTGAGGAAACCTAGAAAGACTTCAGGTGAGAACCACCAAGGATCACTTTTGTTCGAAATGGTTTATGAGTCTTTTCGATTTACTCGGAATACAGAGGCCTATGGCCCTAGCTACTTTTTATTTGAGCTTAGTGAGCGGTTGTAAAAGTTTCCCTCGTGAAGAAGATGAGGCTGTGGTAGAAGTGAGACTAGGGTTTTGTAATTGGTCTCCTATTTTCAAAAATAATTTCTATCCTACCACGGCATGGAATGGGTTAACCTATGCGGACATCGATCCATCCATGGTGGCTCACTTCCTCTTTCCCCGGAGTTGAGTTTGAAGTGTCTGTCTTTACAGACACACATGCATACCCAGGAAAGGATGAAAGAAAGAGCCCAAGTCCCAATGCTGTGCTTGTCTTAGCATCTTGGGCACGGTATGTGTGGCCTTACCATACCATACGAATCTCCTAACTCTCACATCGTGACGTATGTGCCAGGTGTCTTCGAGTTTTGTTGATTTGCTCCTCACCATCACAAAGTAAGGCCGTTTTGGGCGCTCAGCAATGAACTAAATCCCCATTTCGGCTTTTTACCTGCCCTGCCACTTCACAATGGTCAGCACCTCCAGAATAGACAAAGAGGCTAGAGAGAGACGCATCTCACCAACCCTGAGAAGAATATGTTTAGGATACAGTCCCCCCCACCGATTCACTCATCACCTTGCAAATCCAACCTAAGGTGCCAGAACCACTCTTTCCCCCTGTCAGGCCTTATGTTGGTATAAGGTGATGATGCCACAGACAGGGCCGGCTTTAGGGTGGTGCAACTGGCGACACCTAGCTCGGGCCATTGTGTTTCGAAATAACTTATGGGTTTAAAGGCACCTGCTGCAGAGTTCTTGTATGTCCAGCAGTTTTCAGTCAAGAACACAAATGTTAAGATAACTCTGGTGATTAATGTTCTTGCTGGACAAGGATGGAGTTTTTGCTAGCAGCAATTTAGGTTCAATATAAAGTAGGGCAGCGGGTTAATATGCCTGCTGCAAAGAACATGTACCATGCTGATCACAGACTGTACTGTATTTTATATGGCTAGTTCAGTGGGCTACTGCTGTTGTTTGTTTTACGACAAGGAGATATTTATCATTTACCAGGGAATTAGGGCGCACACCTGTATGTCCGCTAGGTAGAGAGCACGGTGAAGTGGTTAGTACAGGCAATAGGGCGAGCGGTAATCTCACACAACCGCTCAAAGTTGGACCAGGAAGATCCACACAAGTAACAATAGAACAACAATGCCCCTGCACTATACAAGTATAGAACATTAAGGTGATACCATATGTAGCAAATGACGATCAATTAGTATACAACCACACTTTCGGAGTGACTTAAGGAGAATCAATGATCCAAGTTCGGGTACACGGGTTCCAAAAGCAAATAAATGTTCTGTTCCTGGTGTTACAAAAATGTTTTATTGTTCCTTTGATAATGCCAACACGTGTTTCATCGCAGGGAACCTACTGCGAATCTTCAGGGCTGAACAGAAAACATAAGAAATTCGCATTTGCAAAAGGTTCTCGTTGTGAATGCAAAAGGCTGGTGACTTGCCAAAGTGCA
Source organism: Lissotriton vulgaris (assembly GCF_964263255.1). Lineage (NCBI taxonomy): Eukaryota > Metazoa > Chordata > Amphibia > Caudata > Salamandridae > Lissotriton > Lissotriton vulgaris. The sequence continues at coordinate 967,219,389 of NC_141693.1, read as the reverse complement.
GAAGTGGTCATGCTCATGGTGACTCTGTGTAATTGTGACTCATGTTTGATAGCTGAGTGAATCAGTGAACTATAGAGTGTACGTGTGGTTAAGTGAATCTATTGTGACATGTATTGATATTTTTTATTACTTTTTTGTGCAAATGTCCATCTGAACAAAGAGTTAGTGAAAATAGTAGGTCTAAACACTGGCCGTAGAGAGAGTGTGGTGGTATAGTGCAAAGAGTGTGGTTGTGGTTGAAAGGGCGGTATTCCCATGTGACAATAGTGACAAAACGAATAAACTAGATGTAGTATTGTCGCAAAACACACTTCGCAAAATTCTTTATACATACATAGTCGGATACTTTTCGCCAATTGTCATGCATTTCCCTACTAGGGCATATCATCACAGTTATTTCACTATGTATACTCTACAGGTTAAATAAAGAAATTGTCCGGAAGGCTAATTCTGGTGCCATGCGAAATGTTGTTGCGATTTTACAAAATATATCCAAAGTACCTAGATGAGAAAGCATCGTGTGTTCGCAGGTATGTGTGGTTAAGTGAAAGGACCTACATGTTGTGTGAGAGAAGACAGTCAATGGCTAAAATTAGTAAGGTGATTAAGCATGTCTGCTAGGTTGAGAAATATCTGAGATGACAAAAGAGGAACCAGTAATATCGGGTAGAATCAATGAGTTTAAGGGGCGGTGTAGTCACAAAGACTTTTAGTGTTTCTGAAAGGCTCCTAGATTAGGGTTATTTTGGGGAAATTCCTAAACATTATGCCACACTCACCTTCTTGAGGAAAGTATGACAACACTTGTCAGAAGTGTGCGGGATGTCCGTTTCTGGACAAAGTTCTGGTTAACTGTTTCGAGTCGTTCGTGGTCTGTGGCACGCTGCCTGCGTGATTACAAGATCTGGGTAGGAACAGGCTATTCTTAGTTTGCACATGACATAATCATAGCGCATAAGTAAAGGAAAAGGAAAAACAAGGACTCGTAATAAGTAGATACACACTCGTACCTTATTCAGTTTGGGTGTGTGTCAATTCCGGGAGGAGTTGAAAAGAGTATACGAGGGGTCTTAATTAAGACACAGTATTCCTTGACAGGCGGGTACACCTGAAAGAAAAGGATTGAGTGAAGGTGGCTAAGAAAAAATATATACCGTAATATTGAGGACGATTACGGACGCCAGGATATGGGGTCCTCTAAGAGCGGGGGAGAGCCGGCTTACCTTGTGCGCGCTGAACTCCCTCTTGTGGTTCCCGGTGCCGTTTTCCAATGACGGTCACGTGACGGGAAGTGTTTTCAGGTTAAATACAGGAAGTCCGGCTGACACTCCCTGAATAGACTAGAGCGTGTATAACTTATCAGAAGGAAACAGTCATGGCACCAAAAAGAAGAGTTACTACAGATTGTTTATCATTGGCGTAGGAAGAAATGGGTGGGTATGGCGATCGTTCAGGCAGCGTTAGTAATCGGAAAGCTCTAGCATTTTAATGCAAGTAGAGCTTAGGTTAAAAGTGTAATGTGATGATAGTATGGTCCGTGTTTACATAAATAGCGGTATTGCTGTCTAAGGTGACGGCAGTCGGGCGGAGTTTTATTTAAAAAGGGGCATGTCCCCATGGATGCCCCATTTAGTGTGAATGGACTTTTTGTATTATCGAGGAGCCATGTATATTGATTCGTGGAATAAGTGAATAGTCAACGTCTGAGTTGGTGGGTTATGAACGGGAAGAGTACTATAGTGTACCTCACGTTTATAAGTTAGAACTGGCCTAAGAGGCTGTTCTGTTATACAAAGACACTTAATAGTGGAGCAAAGTATAATTCTTAGTGTATGTATGAATTGATGTCGCTGGAAAGATTTCCCTATTCATGCAATATAAATAGAGAGAGAACTGATCATAGTGTGTCCATGGATTATTGTAGCTCGATAAGTATCGCTACTCCTGTACCTAAGACAGGGAGAAAAAACATCGATACAGGAAATTTCCGAAAGTCTTTTAGCCTAAGAAATATTGCAGCTCGGGATCGTAGTTAAGCCCGAATTCAATGCTCCGGAGACGCATAATCCAGGTGGCTTCTTTACGTCTCAAGGTTAGTTCACGATTCCCACCTCTGATATGGGCGGGCACTGTTTCGATTCCGTAGAAAGACACACAAAAGTCCTCTGTGTTAGCCTGACACTTGGCTACATGAAGGGCTACGGGATATCTTGGATCTTGTTTCTGGATAGCTCTCATGTGTTCCGCTATTCTATCTTTTAGCATCCTGATGGTGCTTCCTACGTATTTTTTCCCACATCGACATTCTATTATGTAAACCACATATCTTGTGGTACAGTTGATGTTGACTCTGATGTCGTAGTTTTCTAGTTTCGGTCCTTGGAAGTGCTTGATTTTGTGCTTGGCCCATTTGCACATTGTGCAGAAACCACATTTGAAAAACCCATTGCTGTGTTGGGTGAGCCAGTTAGGGGTCACATCCACCTGTGGGACAGTAGGGCTTAGTCTGTTTCGCAAAGTTCTCCCTTTACGAAAAGTAATTTGTGGGGTGATTGGAATCAGTTCTCTCAGTACTCCGTCTTCTTTAAGCAGATCCCAATGTTTAGTGATACTTCTTCTGACTAAATGGTGTAGACCATTGTACTCAGTAATCATTCTAATTGTAGAATCTTTCGCCTGTTTGGAGTTGGTCATTTTCAGAATGTCCGGTCTCTTAATTTTGTCGAGTCTCTTTTTAGCTGTAGATAGTGTGGTCTTTTGATAACCACGTTTCACAAATCTGGACTCCATGTCCTTAACAGTTGCTTCGAGATCTGTATCATCACTGCAATTACGTCTGGCTCGGAGAAACTCCCCGAAAGGTATCGCCTTGATCTGGTGAGGAGGATGAAAGCTGTCTGCACGGAGTATCGCATTGCAGGATGTTGGTTTCCGGTAGAGTCTGCTTTCTAGTTTGTTATTTTTCACATAGAGTTCTAGATCTAAGAATTCTATGTTAGTTTTACTAGATTTCATGGTGAAGCTAAGTTCCCAGTTGTTTTGGTTGAGGTGATTGGCAAATTGTTGTAGTAATTTGTCTGTCCCTGTCCATAGTAAAATGCAATCGTCTATGTATCGACCCCAAAACAGAATGGAATCGGTATAATTACTTCCATGGGTGCCCCAGATGTGATCAGCTTCAAATGCACCCATGAAGAGGTTGGCGAAAGAGGGAGAGAATTTGGAACCCATGGCTACTCCACGTTTCTGTTGGAACCATTGTTTGTGGAAAATAAAGTAGTTGTTTTCCAGGATTAGGGTCATCATTGAGATTAGCATTTGAGTATGTGCCCAGAGGGATGCCGGTCTATTAGATAGCACACGGGTAATTTCTTTTATACCTAAAGTAGGATTAATACTGGTGTAGAGTGCTACAACATCCATGGTCACTAGGGTGGTATTAGGTTGCCATTCCAGGTCGCTCAAAAGGCTCAATATGTGCTTTGAGTCCTGTATATAAGAAGGAAGATTTCTGACTAGTGGACCTAGAAACACGTCTACATACTCAGCCAGTCTTTCGGTAGGCCCCCCTATTCCAGAGACGATGGGTCTGCCAGGTGGGAAAGGGAGATCCTTATGGATTTTTGGGAGAGTATAAAGCCATGGGTATGTTGGTTTGTTAACTTTCAGGTAGAGAAATTCATCATCATTTAGTAGACCATCCTCTTTCCATTTTCGTAAGCGGTCATTGATGGTCACAGTTAGTGGACCCATAGGGTTATATGCAAGTAGTTCATAGCAAGTGGGATCTGCTAATTGGCTTGATATTTCATTGTTATAGTCCTCGGTGTTCATAACCACGATATTTCCTCCTTTGTCTGCCTCACGTATAACGATGGTGGGAATTTGTGTGAGTGCTTTAAGTGCAAAACGTTCTCCTTTAGTTAAATTGTCTTTAAATGTGAATGTTTCATTCAGTTTGCTGGTATTTATTTTGTTTAGGTCTTCCAGAACCCGTTTGTGAAAATTGTCAATGTTGTTCCCACCCGGTAAAGTGGGTATCCAGGTAGATTTGCTTTTGAGACCACTCACAGTCCCAAGTTCTGTGTCTATATTTAGTTCCTCCAAAAGTTGCCCCATTTCTATAGGGCTATCTTCTCGTTCGGTAATAGACAACAGTAGATGAGTGGCTTGTACATCCTTTATTGTAAGTTCATCATGTAATACAGTATCGGGAATATTCAATACATTTCTGTTAGTGCAGGTTTTACCGGCAAAATGTTTTTTTATTTTAAGATTGCGGACAAATTTGAAGAGATCAATCTTAGTCTGACAGATGTCCCCTGTGGAGTAAGGATTAAAGTTAAGACCTTTTGAGAGAAGTTTATTCATGTCAGGAGATAGTGAGAAGGATGAAAGGTTTATTACTTGGACATCATTGTTCCCGCTATCTATTTCCTCATCGTCCCTGATCTCACTTTTTTGCGGTAATCTTCGTTTACCTCCTCTACTACCTCTGTGGGTTTTTGATTTTGTATAACCCTTTGGGGTTGAGTCCTGCTCCCCTTGCGGATACGTTTCATTTCCACTAAAAAAGGGAGACTATTGGCGTCTGACAGCCCACCCAGTTCTTGGTCGGGTGCATTTGTACCCGTACTGTTCAAAGACGTGTTGCTCGATGAAACAGAGCTGGGGGCAGATGTATTATCTCCGGATTTTCTGGAGTTGTCAGGTCGGATCATCGCATCATATTTGCGGTCATAGGTGAAGATTCTACCATTGCGGTAGTCTGCATCGTCTCTCTTAATTTGTCTCGCTTTTCTAGTTTTAATTTCTTCCTGGTGTTTTAGTAGGACATCATCTAAAATAGTATAGTTTTTGATTGTGGGTTCTGGTAGGTTGAGATCCTTGATCTCCTGTTCTAGTGTAGCAATTTCTCCTAGTAGTTGGTTAGATTTACGATCTGCGCTTTCTATCAGGATGTCCATTAGACAGAATGAGTTGTTGGTTACAGAGTCTTCCCATTTTTTTAAAAGGTCTATGTCGAGATCGTCATAAGTAGGGAAGATATTGGAGCGCAAACCTCTAGGTATTTGTTTGACTCGCATATATTGTTTTAAGGTTCTAGCATCCCACCATCTGGAGTTTTCTTGTTTTTTTAGCTTTTCTAATCTTTTGAATTTGTCTTTAAGGCCCTCTGTTCTGGGGGGACCAGAGTTGGCCGTGGCAGTATGAGTAGGTACGCCTTTTGCAAGATTCTCAAAAAGGTCTGTTGCTATTTTGTCTCTATCCATGTTGTGGTAGAGGACGTGTGGACGTTCAGATAAAGGTGGTTGTCAAAGAGTCAATTCAAAGGGAAAAAAAGGGTTGTTTTAGCGGGGGGCAGCCTTCTCTGGAGTACAGTATAAGTTTTACGACAAGGAGATATTTATCATTTACCAGGGAATTAGGGCGCACACCTGTATGTCCGCTAGGTAGAGAGCACGGTGAAGTGGTTAGTACAGGCAATAGGGCGAGCGGTAATCTCACACAACCGCTCAAAGTTGGACCAGGAAGATCCACACAAGTAACAATAGAACAACAATGCCCCTGCACTATACAAGTATAGAACATTAAGGTGATACCATATGTAGCAAATGACGATCAATTAGTATACAACCACACTTTCGGAGTGACTTAAGGAGAATCAATGATCCAAGTTCGGGTACACGGGTTCCAAAAGCAAATAAATGTTCTGTTCCTGGTGTTACAAAAATGTTTTATTGTTCCTTTGATAATGCCAACACGTGTTTCATCGCAGGGAACCTACTGCGAATCTTCAGGGCTGAACAGAAAACATAAGAAATTCGCATTTGCAAAAGGTTCTCGTTGTGAATGCAAAAGGCTGGTGACTTGCCAAAGTGCAGAAGTGGTCATGCTCATGGTGACTCTGTGTAATTGTGACTCATGTTTGATAGCTGAGTGAATCAGTGAACTATAGAGTGTACGTGTGGTTAAGTGAATCTATTGTGACATGTATTGATATTTTTTATTACTTTTTTGTGCAAATGTCCATCTGAACAAAGAGTTAGTGAAAATAGTAGGTCTAAACACTGGCCGTAGAGAGAGTGTGGTGGTATAGTGCAAAGAGTGTGGTTGTGGTTGAAAGGGCGGTATTCCCATGTGACAATAGTGACAAAGCGAATAAACTAGATGTAGTATTGTCGCAAAACACACGTCGCAAAATTCTTTATACATACATAGTCGGATACTTTTCGCCAATTGTCATGCATTTCCCTACTAGGGCATATCATCACAGTTACTTCACTATGTATACTCTACAGGTTAAATAAAGAAATTGTCCGGAAGGCTAATTCTGGTGCCATGCGAAATGTTGTTGCGATTTTACAAAATATATCCAAAGTACCTAGATGAGAAAGCATCATGTGTTCGCAGGTATGTGTGGTTAAGTGAAAGGACCTACATGTTGTGTGAGAGAAGACAGTCAATGGCTAAAATTAGTAAGGTGATTAAGCATGTCTGCTAGGTTGAGAAATATCTGAGATGACAAAAGAGGAACCAGTAATATTGGGTAGAATCAATGAGTTTAAGGGGCGGTGTAGTCACAAAGACTTTTAGTGTTTCTGAAAGGCTCCTAGATTAGGTTTATTTTGGGGAAATTCCTAAACATTATGCCACACTCACCTTCTTGAGGAAAGTATGACAACACTTGTCAGAAGTGTGCGGGATGTCCGTTTCTGGACAAAGTTCTGGTTAACTGTTTCGAGTCGTTCGTGGTCTGTGGCACGCTGCCTGCGTGATTACAAGATCTGGGTAGGAACAGGCTATTCTTAGTTTGCACATGACATAATCATAGAGCATAAGTAAAGGAAAAGGAAAAACAAGGACTCGTAATAAGTAGATACACACTCGTACCTTATTCAGTTTGGGTGTGTGTCAATTCCGGGAGGAGTTGAAAAGAGTATACGAGGGGTCTTAATTAAGACACAGTATTCCTTGACAGGCGGGTACACCTGAAAGAAAAGGATTGAGTGAAGGTGGCTAAGAAAAAATATATACCGTAATATTGAGGACGATTACGGACGCCAGGATATGGGGTCCTCTAAGAGCGGGGGAGAGCCGGCTTACCTTGTGCGCGCTGAACTCCCTCTTGTGGTTCCCGGTGCCGTTTTCCAATGACGGTCACGTGACGGGAAGTGTTTTCAGGTTAAATACAGGAAGTCCGGCTGACACTCCCTGAATAGACTAGAGCGTGTATAACTTATCAGAAGGAAACAGTCATGGCACCAAAAAGAAGAGTTACTACAGATTGTTTATCATTGGCGTAGGAAGAAATGGGTGGGTATGGCGATCGTTCAGGCAGCGTTAGTAATCGGAAAGCTCTAGCATTTTAATGCAAGTAGAGCTTAGGTTAAAAGTGTAATGTGATGATAGTATGGTCCGTGTTTACATAAATAGCGGTATTGCTGTCTAAGGTGACGGCAGTCGGGCGGAGTTTTATTTAAAAAGGGGCATGTCCCCATGGATGCGTGTATCTGTGTGTATCTACTTATTACGAGTCCTTGTTTTTCCTTTTCCTTTACTTATGTGCTATGATTATGTCATGTGCAAACTAAGAATAGCCTGTTCCTACCCAGATCTTGTAATCACGCAGGCAGCGTGCCACAGACCACGAACGACTCGAAACAGTTAACCAGAACTTTGTCCAGAAACGGACATCCCGCACACTTCTGACAAGTGTTGTCATACTTTCCTCAAGAAGGTGAGTGTGGCATAATGTTTAGGAATTTCCCCAAAATAAACCTAATCTAGGAGCCTTTCAGAAACACTAAAAGTCTTTGTGACTACACCGCCCCTTAAACTCATTGATTCTACCCGATATTACTGGTTCCTCTTTTGTCATCTCAGATATTTCTCAACCTAGCAGACATGCTTAATCACCTTACTAATTTTAGCCATTGACTGTCTTCTCTCACACAACATGTAGGTCCTTTCACTTAACCACACATACCTGCGAACACACGATGCTTTCTCATCTAGGTACTTTGGATATATTTTGTAAAATCGCAACAACATTTCGCATGGCACCAGAATTAGCCTTCCGGACAATTTCTTTATTTAACCTGTAGAGTATACATAGTGAAGTAACTGTGATGATATGCCCTAGTAGGGAAATGCATGACAATTGGCGAAAAGTATCCGACTATGTATGTATAAAGAATTTTGCGACGTGTGTTTTGCGACAATACTACATCTAGTTTATTCGCTTTGTCACTATTGTCACATGGGAATACCGCCCTTTCAACCACAACCACACTCTTTGCACTATACCACCACACTCTCTCTACGGCCAGTGTTTAGACCTACTATTTTCACTAACTCTTTGTTCAGATGGACATTTGCACAAAAAAGTAATAAAAAATATCAATACATGTCACAATAGATTCACTTAACCACACGTACACTCTATAGTTCACTGATTCACTCAGCTATCAAACATGAGTCACAATTACACAGAGTCACCATGAGCATGACCACTTCTGCACTTTGGCAAGTCACCAGCCTTTTGCATTCACAACGAGAACCTTTTGCAAATGCGAATTTCTTATGTTTTCTGTTCAGCCCTGAAGATTCGCAGTAGGTTCCCTGCGATGAAACACGTGTTGGCATTATCAAAGGAACAATAAAACATTTTTGTAACACCAGGAACAGAACATTTATTTGCTTTTGGAACCCGTGTACCCGAACTTGGATCATTGATTCTCCTTAAGTCACTCCGAAAGTGTGGTTGTATACTAATTGATCGTCATTTGCTACATATGGTATCACCTTAATGTTCTATACTTGTATAGTGCAGGGGCATTGTTGTTCTATGGCTACTGCTGTTGTCACAGAGATCTTTGTGTTAGTTGCGGTACATAAGTTACTATCCTAATACAGCACAGTGGCCTATAAGTTGTCTTCAAAGAGCTGCATGCAAACTGCATGGTATAAGTTAGATCATTATGTTTTTTCCCTAGTCTTTCATTGTTCTAATGTTGCTAAAAAGGGTTATTTTAGGTAGAAAAACATTTTTATTAGTAAAGCTAACCCCAATCACTGTGGTATGTTTTAAATCCTGAGTTTGTGATTCTCAGACAAAACACTCTTAGAAATATACTGCCTGCTATTGTGACATGTGATAGATTCCTACACCTTGTAATTATCATTGTCAAAGGACATTTCACATAAAATGTGTGATGCAAAGTGATCTGACACCTTCCACTGGTACGAGTACCGCCATAAAACAGATGAAATGCATGTGAAAGAGGGGCTATGGAGAGAAGAGGGCGCTGTTAGAGGGTAGTAGTGACGGAGACCATGGAGAAAGAGGTCAGTGGGGGCGCAGAAGAAATTGTGGCAGTGCTGAAGCTGGCCCTGGCCAAAGGAATCTTCTACCCCTCTCTCTTCCTGTGCTCCTAGTCAGTATCCGACTGTGGTCAGAAATTGATTGTCAGGGAAGGAGAACATGATCTCTGTGGCCAACAGGTCGGATGTGAGGGTTGCCTTCCTCCTTGCGGTCGATGAATGTATTGCTTTTTTCACATATGATACTTTTTGATAGCTCAGTGTGTGTCAATCATGATCCTTGTCGGAGTACCAAAACCAGCTGTTTTTTTTTACTTTTCTGAGCTCATGATAAAAGTCGGGACCTTGATTAGCTAGCCGCTGTGCACCAATGGCGCCTCTCAACTAAATTCCACCAACACCCTCACTGCAATCGCATGAGCTCTCCAGTTGTCACACTGTTGTGAAGTGAGCTTGGAGGAATAATGTGAAATGAAACTAAAGTGCTTTGTAACAGTAGATCGCAAGGGAAAGTCAAGGACTTAGCTGGCTTTTTGAGAGTGGAGAGGAGTAAAATGGGGCTCTGGAACCACTGTAATATAACAGTAGCGCAGAACCTTGTGTCCATGCTTTACAACCAACAGTGGCTACGAACAGACACATCAGCCTCTGCAGTCAGCAAAACAGGGCCGAGCTAAGCATAAGGCAGACTCTGTTGCTATGTAACACATAAGCGCAAGAGAAAACACAGGCAGTCTAGCACTAGAGAGGAGCCAGGGGACACACTCTGCAGTCAGTGCAGTGAGCGCAGGAGACAGCAGCCAAGGCTTTTCTCCACAGGAGAGTGAAGCTGATTAAGCAGGGCATGTGACCAGTGCACCATGCTAATGATGGAGAGAAGTCTGGTCCTCCAGCTAGTAAAAAAGGGGGTAGGAGACATGTCAGGCTTTGCTGCTGCTGGCACAGATGAAGAATATAAGCATTAGGGTGCCTCTAGTCCTCTGCCTAGAGGGTGATATTCAGACAGCTGTTTATAGCCAGCAACAATTAGCACGATTGGACTAATAGCTACATGTAATGAAATCCATAGCAGGCTTTCTGCGTTAAGTTAGTACAATAGGACTGGCTGAAAGTCACACTCATGACATGGCCTAGTTGTCAGATAAGTGAAGAAAGGACAGACTCTGTCCCAGCTGAACAATTGATATCATCAAAGAGGATAATGTAAAAAATGGCACATGGTGGGGAGGCTTTGCCCTCAGTGTACTCAGACACACCCGCTTTACATTGTGTTGTAGCAGATTCCACCTTCAAACATGACCATGTTCAAACAGAAGGCACCAGGATTTCCAAACACATGAGCAGGCAACATTTTTGAGAAATTCAGCCAACATGGGTTCAGGAAGGATGTTTGTATGACGGAACAACGCATTCCATTGCAAAGCATACCTTTACCACGCAAGTGTTACAACAGGAATGCCTTGACCACATATAACCTTTACCAAGCATTGTTTTACAACGTATTTTGTTGTAAAGCGTGTATGTTAAAGGCCTATGCGTGATAAATATTTTCCTTGACCCTTGCCCTCAGTCCTCAAGACGATTCTGGGAGCAGGTCACACTAACTTTGCACTCATTAGAAAGATGAACATTCAGACTGAGAATAACATTCAGGCCTGTGTTTATGAACCTCAAGCTCCAGGGCACTCTCTTTGGTGACAAGACACTAGCAACTCGACTTCAGCTTCATACACTTGTTTCATAGGCCAAAGGTGTCTGTGATCAGTCTTTAAATATACGTTATGTGGGGAGTTTGGCTTTCAATCACGCTCTTGGTCTATTTGATGTCACTTCGAGAAAGACATCCCTGTTATTAACAGTTCTATACATGACAAAACAGCAGAGAATCCAGAGTATCTCATTCACTGAGAGCAACGTTTAATGTGTGTTCCTAAAATTATGGATATTGCTTGAGCCCCGTGAAGCCACAATGAAGATGGTATGGTGTTATGGTGCTACAGCAGGCATGGCAATAGGCAAATGAGATGGGCTCTGACGCTCCATATATTGCTGATGTGCCTCTAAGGATCGGGCCACTTGAAGTTCTCTTAGACACCATCAACAGCTTCTGTTGTTCTCTTCTTCTTTGACAGCTATTTTTAGGTCTCTCCTAGCGACGCAGCACATGCGCTGCTTTCTTGCGAGATATATTGTCGTCGACTTTGCTTGCGAAGGGAGTCAGGAGATATGCACGTGTACGGACAGGAGATGTGCACGTGTAGGGCTCCCGGCTTTTCAGCACAAGGCGCGCTTTCACTTTCCCTCCCTTCTTCCCCCCCGTCGGCTCCAGAATATCTCGAAAGCTCTCGGGGACCCTGCATGGAGTCAGCAGTCTCAGAGTCGGCTCACCTTTTTCTGATTTTGGGCAAGTCACTAATCCCCGTCTCTTCTGCCTTGTGTATATTGACACTGTTAAACATCCCCTAATCTATTTACGTCATGTAGGTCTGACTCTTTCACCTCACGCATCACGTCTAGCGATACTCTTTTATTTGCAGACAGTATTCTGGCCTCCCAGCCGGACTGACAGTGAATGGGCTGCTTTGTAACTAACAGCCGGACGTAGAGGTATGGTGGTCAGTTTGGAACCAACCCCCTGTTTATTTGCAGAGGCGCCTGAAGGAAGGGTGTGTCGCTTTCCACAGCAGTATTATTTTATAATCAGTACCCTGGTGTACATAATCTCAGACAGCCGGCCCCAAGAAAGCCTGAAAGGGTTTCAATGCAAACCCTAAATTAACCTCTCAAACGTTCATGCATGCAGTATGCAGCAATGTTGGGACTCAGGGAAACACGTTTAGATGTGTCCGGCCCTTGTGTCGACCACAATATGTCTGACTTTCTGGTGTGTGGTTCTCCAACATACATGCAGACAAAACTAGGAAAACAGATTTTCGGGAAAAAAACGGGGAACTTCAATCTCCCCATTGACATACATTAAAGAAAAGGCAATTTTTGGTTGGAGACAAATAGCAGAAATGAAATGATTGGCATAAAAATCGGGAATCTCCTGGCGGAGTTGGATCTGTTAGTATGCGTGGGGGTGTTACCGGATGTCCCTTTTCCAGCTCTCGTGTCACGCTCTCACATTGGCCAGGAAATGAAAGAGGCGCTGTCATTTGTCAGGGCTAATGCGATGTTGTTGCACAACTGCAGGTGTATTATTCCACACACCGTCTACTGTTCACAAATTACACTAGATTCCATATATTTCTGTGTATTGAGCAGTTTTACTCCTTGCAACACACAAGCATGTCACCATTACTGCTAGGCCGAGAGTAAGATAAGGTTACCGTTTTTGTTTTATTATATAATTTTGGTGTTTTTTCTCTTCATTTTATCTACTTTTCCCAATTGGCTTCCTAATCAAATCCTACACTTTGTTCTTGGTCTCTGTGATTTTGCAGATGCAGCATTTTCCATATAATTATGGGTTTGCCACGTCTGCCAAACAGTTCATCATTAAATAAAACATTTTTTGTTTCCAGCTCAAACACATCAAAAGTTGCTAAATATGTGACTACACTTGACACAACGTGGAAGATTTGGCAAATATTGCTGGGTTACATTTCTGTTGCTTATTGCTGAATTTGGGTGTTGAACTGGCACTAATGAGGTGAAACATTTGCCCAGACAGTGTGAAAGCGTATTCAGATTACAAAATAATAATACTATTGCAAAATGTGCGGCATAATGGCCCGTAATTTGCCTTTTCTTGCGGCATAATTTAGTCAACCCAGGTTCATAATTTAGCCCTCCATTGCAGCATAATTCCAGTAGCCCTGATTATATATGTTTCTACTTACATGAACATCACCTGTCTACATACACTATGACATTAACTGTCTTCCTTCTCAAAATCTATGGGTGCACAGTGTATTGCTAGTGTTGCCAGGTGAGCGCACTACAATTACTAAAACATTAAACCAGCATTCAGATTGGCCAGTTCATAAGCCACTAAGATAGCTCTGTGGGTTAATGTTACAATCTTCTGCTTGCAACATCTAGTCACCGGTTAGAGTCTGAGGCGATCAGTGGGAAGAGGGTTGGAAAGGGATAAGGGGGCATAGCCTTGCATACTTTTCAAAGCAACATTGCACCTAACTGTCACTATGTCAAATGAGGCGACTTTAACTTCCTTTACAGACAATAGTAACTTGCATGGTTGGATTCGTAGGCCAATACTTCTAATTAAAAAAACACAATTGCCAGTCTGCAAAATAAAGTAGAGTGATATTGGCTAAAGAACCATGGGCAAGCTTAAAGTAACATATTTGATAGGGGACTATTGCACATTTATGGAAAAGTAAAATATGTTTCGAGTTATTATAATGTTACACCTATTTTTAGTTCCTGTGTTAACCAAGGCCTTTCCAATTTTACTAAAATTATATATATACTATTTTTATAAGGGCTTTCAACCTGCTCTCTTCACACATTGGCCTGTTATTTTGTCATTCACATTTTATTCCGCACACTACAGTATACAACATGGATCAATGTCGGTCAGCTCTTTTTAACTATTTCAAAAATATTTTTGAAGCCCCAGGTGCATCTCCAACAATAACTTTTTGCTAAATCTTGATCAACTAAATAAGCACTGAAAAGCTAAAAGGGTGCCTGACAACCCCCAACCTATTGGCTTACCCAATGATTGTTTATAGTTCTTACTGGTCTGGGGTGACACAGTTTAAGGCGAATACGTCGTTGTTTTTATAACAAAGGAGTAGAATGAAATGGCTTGCTAGAAATTGGAAGTTGTGAAATTGAGCATTTCAAGCCCCTGCTTGCTAAGCCACCCTTTTCGTAGCCTGATAGTTTTTCAGTATGTCTGTGCATGAATCGTCTTGAAAAAGTGAAGTGAACCTCTCTATGGAACAACTTGGCCTTCATTCTCAAACTAGGGAAATACTGAAGTGTAATCCCACCCTGATACATACTGATGTCACTGATACAGCCGTGTTTAATTTCTCTCACTTTGGTATTACCTTTCCATTTCACGTTCTGCAAATGACATTGGGGCTTAATGCTGTAAAAACATACCTTTTCCACCATTTCAAGCTGTTGAAGTCAAAATATTGACTTTTTTCCCCTGCTTAAATTTCCCATGGTTACCCTTTTTAGGTCGAGCCTGGACAGCGCTTGCGCTGCTCTGCGAGGCATGCTGTATTTAGATATGAACGTGCAGCGTTTAAAGAAAGGGGTGCGGCAATCATTAAAGTGATCTTGCATTCACGAGAGTTTGAGGTTTTGGAATTATAAATAACAATGCTTTTATATGTGTTGGGTTTAAAAACACATAAATAAAAGGCATTATCATTTACAAAACAAACAGCTTAAACTCTCGCAAAAGCGAGACCTATTGCATTGAAAATGCTTGTTAATACTTATAATTCATCTATAGGTTAGGCTCTACACAGCCCAGAGGGTAGTGTGCAGTGTATTTTAAAAGTTGGACATGTACTTTTGAGCTTTACATGCCCTGGAAGTGAAAAACTCTCACATTCATTGTTCAGATAACTTTTAATTGGAAGTAGGTGAGAATTTCGAGTATGACGTATAAAGAATTGTAATTGTATACCCTCTTTAATGGTAAAGTTGAATTTGAAGTTACACTTCTGAAAATGCTGCTGTTAGAAAGTTGGTATTTTCATGTCCCAACTATTTGGTGCCTACCGCCTGTAGCCCGGCCCATATGACTAGATGTAGCTGGCAGCTCGTCTTTTTTGTTTATCCCAGACAGTGAAACAGAGGGGGAATAGGTGTTGGCGGGATAGGCCATCTCTGACTTGATAGAGGGGTGGAGCTGTCACCTACCACACTTGCACATCACAAAGGCTCTGCTTCAGCAGGCTCACAAAGGGTTTCTTTTGTGCCCCCAGAAAAGCTGAGGCCAGGGCAGGGAAGAAGGACATTTCAAATACCTCTGGTTGTGGAACTTTATATAAACGTCTACTTCAAATCTGGCACCAAGGATAAATAGTCAACAGACAGACCCAACTCTTTAGTACACAACGAGACTTATGGAAAACTCAGAAAGAAGGATTGCTGTGCTGTTCTGCTGCAAGAAGGCTGCTAGTCTGCTGCCCTGGTGCCTAGCTACCCTGCTGCCTGAGTGAGAAGAACTGGATCTGCATCTTGAACACAGGATTTCCAGAGTGACTTCAGGGGGTAGTTGGCTGGCCTCCTTATCAGGGCATCAGGGACAGACAAGGCACCAACCACCTTGAACCATGCACCTAAAATCTGCCTGCTGTGAATCTTAATCCACAGGTGGTATCTACCCCAGTCCTGGACTATTGAAAAAGGGCCTGAATGTGCTCGGTTACACCAGCTATGGTTTTTGGGCATTGCTGATGTAGTGTGAGTCTTCTCACAGCTTCATATTGGAACTGCTGCTGGGCAACGTATCCCTGACTTAGGACTCTGTGGCTCTCATGAACCAATGCTGCACGTCACCTCCTTGCCGCAACCCATCGCATCACAGCCCCGCAGTTCCTCGGAACCGCTGTTGTGAGATGAATCCTTGACAGAGGACTTTGCATTGGAGACCCTCAGCTTCATGTCCCAGGCCGACGTGAACAGATCACCACAGTTGGTGCTTAGTGCTTTTAGGCACTATTTTTAGTTAAATCTTTAAAAGTGCATATCTCCTGTTTTACTAATTGGATGTTTGTCATTTTGATGTCAACTCATTTATTACATTTTACTCTATTTTTCTAAATTGGTGTGGGATTTTTGTTGTGCTGTGTTTTCCCTTTACTATTGTTTTAAAGTGCTGCATAAACACTTTACACATTGCCTCTAACTAAGCCTGACTGTTTTTGTGCCAAGCTGCAAGAGGGCAAAGCACAGGTTAATTTGGGGTGTGATTGTTTTTCACCCTGACAAGAATTGTCTTTGCTGCTTTCACTCCCCTCAAACAGTAACCCCATTTCCTGCACTACCTATCTTATTTCGGAGCTAAGTCTGTTTGCCTTTGGTGCTAGCTTTGCAAATTTCTACCACAAGAAATCACGTAGTTAACATCTGTTGCCTTTTTGTGCAGTAGCACCCATATTTAAGTGCTATTGTCCAGCTATTTACATCATACACACACCTAGATCAGGCCCCATAGTGAAAAAAAAACTTTCTTAAATTCCCCATATGGTTATCTTGTAGAGGAAGCGTAATGGCATAATAAACAGGTGTACATGTATACACTATTACATGTACAATTTTGTTGCCTTTTAATTCATCAACTTTACGGACTGCAATTAAGTTTTGATGTGGTAAACTACACAACAAACACCACACAGGTGCGACAAGATAAAAGTTATTAGTCCTAATACAATTGTTAAACAATTATTAAACTAATGGGAGGCAAATTAAAGAAAATGAACCTATAAATATATGTGTTTTTGAAATTAGTAATTGGATTTTGTGATGATCTTTGGCTTGACATTGATAAGCTGCTTCTCATAACAGTCTAATTAGGCAATATGTAAACTTTGGCATTCAGTTCAGTCCTAGTGGCTTTTTCAAATGATGTTTGTAAAATTTGCAATTTCATATTACAGATTAAAAATTAAAAACTGCAGGAGGCTAACATTAAAATGAGAATTCATTTCAGGGAAAGCCCTGTAGACAAAATTCGCCCTAATAGAATTGTGCATAAGGGGCTGCAAATCATGATCCCTCGTTACACAGGGGAGGACTTGTCAAACCCAGCATTGTTGGCCTGTAGCTCCATTCACAGTATTAAACCCATCAGTGAAGCCACTTCGGGGAAAATGTGAACATTATCAAAGAACAGTAAATTAGCAAGAAATTAAAGCATATACCCTTGCTTTTCCAAAACAAAAGATCCCTTCATTAAAAACCTTTCATCAGTGGTTTAATATTCATAGCAGTAATTTGCATAACGAAATCAGTTTTCACTGATGAGAGACGACCAAAGTTTTTCTTCTTATTTCTTTTCTGAATGAGCCCTCTCGCTTTTTTGATTACAATTTCACACCAGTAGTTGAATACAATTGAATACACGGCTAACCCATATTTGCAAGGAACATCTTTGCCCGTAATTGCTTTAAAAGATTTTTTTTATCTCCTTTGTTTTGCCTCGACTGGTTGTCAATTCCTTGATTTCTGAAACCGGGATTTTACTTTGAGAAAAGCATAAACTGCAGCGCGTTTTATCTGTCCATCTTTCTTTTTACGTCCACATCCAACCGTGTGCCTAGAAGCCCTACGGCTCCAAAGAGAGCACGTTTGCCGGCGTCGACTTTCTGCAATAACCACCTGCGAATTTACAAATACCTCATACGTGTTAACCTCAGTGAGCTACATTTCAAGGCTAGACTTAAATACACACAGAAACAAGTACACTGTCACTGAAAGTTCAGTTGTTTTTTTTCAGCCCTCTGGAGAAATCAATTCCCTTGCGGTTAGTAAATTAGTCGATGTTTGTAAAGCTCTCTGGAGAGGGCAGGCAAATGAGAGAAAAAAATGATTGTTTAATGGGCTCGCAATATTTGTATTCCGCCCGCTCTTGAGCAGACAATTGCCGCCGATGGGGGCCTTCTTTTCAAGGGATATCGCTTGAAAAGGATCCGTGATGAGTACATGCTTCCTTCGGTAATCTGTCTCAGTGACTGAAGCAGATAAAGCTTTTAACCGGCTTTCTGCAGAGAGCCGCGTTTCTGTAAGTGTCTGTAATAACCAGATAAATTGAAGCAATTGTAAATACAAATGCCTATTCTCTCCTCCTGATTTAGTGACGGAGAATCCTGATTTTATTAAAGGCACGGGGTTGAATATTATGCAGTCTTTCCTTGCTGTTTTTAATTAGTAAGCAGGCAAAGACAAAAACTACACATCCCATAATGCTGCCTACCTGGGCAGACCGCAGAAAAACTAATAAAGCCTCGCCTTAGTTCAGCTAGAGCTCTGCCAAACTTCCTGCCTCCTTTTGTGATGCTCGAAATCATGGGATAATAGGAATAACAAACGAAAACCAGACACTGAAGAAGTTCGACATTGAACTTCTCTTGGGGTGTTCTTCTGTGACCTCTGAGGGTGCTCCTGGGCAGATGCGACCCAGATTTAGAGAAGAAAAAAAAGGTTTTAGAACCCTCAGTCTGGGAGGGTTTCCCATCAAGTGATGGGACATTTACCCCCACGTCTTTAATAAAATCAAGACTCCCCTTCACTAATCAGTTAGGAGAATCTGCATTTTGTCAAGATCAGAGGATCTACTTTGTATGTTCCATCCACTATTGACAACGATCAGTGGCGGCTCCTCCGCTAAGGCGGAGGAGCGTCGCCCCACTGCTGCAAAGCAGGGAATGAAAGAACAAATATAATGACAATAACTCGAGGTTATAATCATTGTATTTGTTCTTGCTGTGCAGCTTTGCAGGCAGCGGGGCTGCTCCGCACTCAGAGCAGGGGAGGAGTGGTTAGCCCAAATCAAGTGTGCAATGTCTGGTGGGCTGGACCCCTGGGGCTGTCCAAAACAGTCATGCACACTTCGCATGTTCTACATGCAGGTTGCATTACAGCCTGCGTCCAGAACAAGCCCAGGCCCCCATTCCCTGGCTGAGCGCCGATCGGCGCTCAGACCAATCATAATGCTGCATTGCAGCATTGTGATTGGCTAAGGGTAGGGAGCCTGGCTGGTTCCTGTTTCGTCCCCGGATAGGAGAGACTGAGATGACGTGTGGGAGAGTGGCGAGAAGGTACATTTTTTAACTTTTTTTTTTACATCGCCCCTCTCCCCGCAACCACCCCACACTGACCGCCTCACCACTCTCAATCTGTGCCGGCACCCAGTGACAACGATGCATGTAGTATCGGTTTGCAGTGATACATTTTGAACCCTGGATCTGCCAGCAGACCTGAGAGTGTACTTTAAGCTGGCATCAGTGCAGAAAGCTTTAAAGGTCATGGCACCTCCAGCTGAGTGGGCTCAGAAAGATTTTTATCCCTACAAAGACATAAACCATTTGACACAGCGAATGAAAGTATTAGAGGAAACTGGAGAATAAGATATCCGAAAAGGAATCAACACTGAGAAAACATTCTCAGGCCCCTTGTAGAATGAACACACTACTGGATGGAGCAACCACATATAACTTTGGATGTCAGGGAAAAGAAAGGATATTCCACAATAGTAGTAGCATTCTTAGTTCATCTAGTGACCGAGAAATGACCCCAGGTGGAGTAAAATGCATTGAAGTAATATCTAAGGATCTAACATCAGAAACTCTCCTAATGGATACTAGACACAGGAACATAACTAGGTCTGGGGAGAATTTCAGTAACGCCCGAGTAATCAGAGTAATTTAGGCAATTCGACATTACTCTTTGATAATAAAGTCATTACGCCCGCTTGTGTAATTAAGAGTAATTTGGGGAGAAAAGTCTTATTGCGACACATTTAGCGAGCTTGAGTGGCTGCTCATGCTGGTGTTTACGTTCTATTGCATTATGAGATATTTTCTTAGTGCAAAATGCATACTGCCATGTATTTTTTATGTGAGGTTGCATTTTGCTCTAAGAAACTAGCACTAAATGCCTGGAGTAAGTTGGGAGAACATCCTACCCCAAGCACCAAGACTCATTTAGCGATTCTTCTCGGGATTGCCATTAATGTTCTGATGCATTTAGTTCTATTTATTTTTTTTTATTTAAATTTGTTTTTATTGTTGCAGTAAAAATTTTTAGTACAGCGTAAACAGTCCGCTGACGTGGCCTCAACATTCAGCCACGAACAGCTTATGTGTGCAACATTTTCTAGCTATATAGAGCTGGTACACGTAAACATGATTTCGGTGAATCAGTGCAGTATGATCATGTAAAGGCTCCTGCAGGCTGAGAGGTGATGGGGCGGTATCGCCACAGGGGCAATGAATAAGATCAGATGGGCACTCTCATGCCGTGGCCGTGCCGGATCCAGATCTGCACTGTGCGCATAACAGTGTTACCAGTGAACAGGGGGGTAACAGAACTGTGGGAGGGAAGCATGTGGGCGCGAGCAGGGTCTAAGTAGGGGGATGATGGCGGCGGGTGTCGAGGGGGGGGGGGGGGGGAGAAGCCCATGGATGGCCGGGCATGCGAGGAATTGCCTAGGGCGTAAGGGGTCAACGGGGCCCGTCTCTGGGGTGGCTCACTTCAGGTGAAGGCTACCGGCTTTCTTGGGTGGGGGGAGGGGACGGGTCAGGTGGGTCTCCAGCCTGCGCGGACTGGCGGAAGCTGTGAAGGAGCATGGCCCATTCCATGGAGATGGGAAGTTTGCGCGCGCCCTTGGCTTCTTCTTCCCTTAAAGCGTCTTCCTCCGCTGCCGCCCATTTGCTAACCGCCCCCTTCCACTGTGCTATGGGGGGACCCTCTGGGGATCGCCAGCGCATGGTTATACATCTATTGGCTAGTAGGAGCGCTAATGACACGAAGCGCCTATGCACCGGTTCACGTTTAGATATGTGGAGGATGCCTAATGCACTGGACTCCCAGGTGTCTAGTGTGGTGAGACCCGTGAGTTCCCGCAGTGTGTTATGTACGTCCTGCCAGAAGGGTTGAAGATTGGGACAGTCCCAGAACATGTGACGGAAGTTCGCAGTTGGGGAACAGCATCTGGGGCACAGGAATGGCGTGGAGGGGTAGAACTTCTGCAACCGCGCTGGAGTGAGATATGCCCTGTGTAATATATAATATTGAATATTTTTGAAGCGGGCGTTCCCAGAGACGCATTTAGGGGCCTCGAGAGCTTTAGTCCACTCCGAGTCATGCAAAACCCGGCCTATGTCCTCTTCCCAGGTGGCTCGAAGGGTCGCCAGGGGGGCGTATGAGAGTTCCCGGATGGATTTGTATAGCCACGTGACCAGGTGGCGACCCACCCCCATATGTAGAATGGTATGTATTACTGGATGCGTGTCCGGCTCGCCATTTTGGAGATTGAAATGGGGTCGGTATCCGTCGAGTAGTTGCCTATACCTGAGGAATTGGCCTGGGGAGAGCCCGTATTCTGCTATCAGGCGGTCCAACGGTTTCAGTTGGCCCTCCTCGAGGAGTGACTCCAGTTCTGTGATACCACAGCGGGACCAGTCGGCGAGTAGTGGGGCCGTAAAGTAGGAATCCTGCCTGGGGCCGCCTATTACCGGCAGCAACGGGGAGTATGGGGGTCTAGCGGGGGACAGCCGGTGTATCCGTAGCATACATCGGCGCGCAATCGTCACTTGGAGGGGGTAAGTGCGCCGTGGCTTGGTGCCCGGGAGGAGCAGACGGGTGAGCTCCGGAGTTGTGATTCTGCCCGTAGGGGTAACCGTTTCCTGAGTGTAACGGTCCGCTGTCCAGTAGGACAGCCACTGGAGCTGTGCTGCGAGGAAATATGCCTCGAAGGACGGTGCTCCGAGTCCCCCCTGTGTTGTAGGGAGTTGAAGAGTTTTCAGGGCGACTCTGTGGCGGCCCGCTCCCCAAATGAGAGTTCCTAAGAGGGAATCAACGTCGCGGAAGAAGGACTGGGGTGGTATCACCGGTAGGTTTGTGAAATGGTAGAGGAGCCGGGGGAGCATCACCATCTTAGCAAGGGCTATCCGTCCAATCGGGGCCAGTGGTAGTGTGCTCCAGAAGGCGACCGTCGGGCGCAGACTCTCGAGTACCGTGCGGTGATTGCCTTCAAGGATGGCCGCCGGAGAATGATATAAGCGGACGCCAAGGTACCGGGGAGCTTCCGTGGACCATGAAAGGCTATGCGGTCCGAGGTCGATGTCTCGGGGGGGCAGGTCCGGGTGTAGGGGGTAAACCACGGACTTGTCCCAGTTGACCTGTAGACCCGAGGCAGTGGCAAAGTCTGCCAATGCGGCCCCTATGGGGGTCAGGTCCATTTCAATGTCTCGGACATATAGGAGGAGATCATCCGCGTACATGGACACGCAATGGGTCCACATTTAGTTCTATTTAGTAGAGCAAAATACACCCTTGTGTCAATTTTGGACAAAAAGGGGCATTTTTGAGCTAAGAAAATAGCGCTACACGCAGAGTTACTCTTCTTCTGTAGTTCTGCGCAATCTTCGAAGAATTGTTTGGTAATACCGCATGATTACACTGCACAATTACGTGAAGTACGCCCACCACTAAATATAGCCAACTACATTGTTAACGAAAGAGCATCATTGTTTGACTATGACTGAAACAGTTGAAGCACCAGATTCACATTCCACAGGGAGAATAACACGATTTTGGAGGGTTGAATACCTGATCCTTTTTAACAATCTACATACCTGTGAGCGTTCCCTCACCACTTTATTACCAGCCTTTTTGGTGCCCTGCAGGTATAGCTGAACTGTACCCATTGACAGTACAATACGACTTCTGCTGAGCCACCAAGGAGGCTAGGAAGTTGAAAACAGATGTAATACCACTTCCCAGACAGCTGCTGGAGCTAGTACCCAGTAGAATAACCCGTGTGTCATGGACCTTAGTGCAAGGAAGGAAATGGGCTCTTGACTGCTGCTTAAATGATAAAATGCATCAATATTCAGGGTTCAAGGAGCCCCTCAGGCCTCTGGGCTGTGGTGCCCCTGCACCTGCTGCACCAAAGGAACCTACATTAGTGCAAGTGCCCCAGGGTAATTAAGGCCTTGGTTGTTTCCTGCGCCCAAGAGTCCCTGATGAGGTCAGAATCTCATTCCTAAAAGCTTGGGATACCCCAGAATGCCCTGAAAGGTTCCAAGCCACAAGGTCAAAGCATTGCAAGGGTATTAAAATATTGACTGATAACTCCAGGAGAGAGGGATACCATGTTTGCACCATCCACAGAGGTGGTATAATAATTCAATCTGCCTAAATGCAGATGTCAACCAGACATATAGATATTATCGCAAAAGGACAAGTCTGGTTATAAAAGCCTCTGTTGTTAATGATTCCGGATATGATTTCAAACTGAAAAATGTACGTAGATGAGTGGTTAGGTGGGAGATAGAAGGGAAACATCCTTTACCCCGCATGCGTTTCTCCGCATGCCGTTACCCCGCATCTTTTACACCGCAAAAACTTTTACAACGCAGGGCTTTACACCGCAAAGTATTACAATGCATTCCCCAAAGTAACGCCGCCCTGGAGTTAGAATAGTAATTTGGGTTGTAATGGGAAATGTGTTGTAATGGATTGCGTAGTAAAGCCCTGCGTTGTAAAAGATTTTGTGGTGTAAAAACTGAGGAGTAATGGCACGCGGAATAAAAACATGCGGAGTACAGTGTTCTATTCGAGATAGAAAGATGTATCGTAAAGGGGTGCCAGAAGTATTTCTGGGCCCAAACACTCGTGTACGTAGATGCTGTAATGTATCAGTCCACTACTGCACTGCAGAGTCTACACAGAACTCCTATAGAGACCTTGCTAAATGCTATGTTAATTCATCCTCACTTCGACTTATGTCATTCACATTTACCTCCTTATTCACAACGAACTCTCTAAATATAAGCTATTTATCAAGGAAAAATACATTTTTCACAAACAAACTAACTGAATAATTGAACCCTTGCCCCCACCTCACACAACCCCACCCCGCCCCCAATACATAGAAGTGTTACATGCTCAGCCAGGAATGTTCACTGGAAAATTATCAGTAAGAGAAGACTTCACACAGGAAAAGGAAGTTAAGTATTCAGGCTCGCAACGAGCCAAACGGCAGGGGACGCCCGCGCAGAGAGACAGAAACTGAGCCAAGGCTTGTTGAGACGTGCGGAAGCCGGCAGAATGCTGAGAGTCAGGAAACACTCCCTATTTTTATAAACAATGTATCAGGAAGCTTCCAAATCAAGTGCATGCAGGCAGGAGGGAAACTATACAAATAAAGAAAAGAACACTTTTCTTTCTTTTAGCAGCAGGAAAATAAGCTGCTCTGCCAATTGATTTTGCACCCGAGAAAGTGTCACTCATTGACACACTTGTTGAAATGTCACTCATAATTACACTGAAATTATGTAAATGTCACACATAGCATTCTGAAACCTTGGCAGCTGTGAAGAAGCGAGATGCTTTGAAGAGCGTCTACTGTTCATGAACTAAGTGCAGCCTTTCTTTGTGTTTCTAGTTTCTGCCAAGTAGCCAGTATAGAGCCTCCAGTCTTGTAATAAAAATAGATTCTCTGAAATATCTCTGCAGGGTTTTCAATAAAGTAATATCTTAGAAAGAGAAACTAGTAGGATTGTAGGTTAATAGAATAATCTAAACATGAATTCTACTACTAAGTATAAAAAAGTGAGTTTGGAATCATGCCTTTTTTTGTATTTTTGATAATTTTCATAGTGCCTAAACTTTCCTGTGTGGCAATGTGTTCAACAGTGCTGGTAGAGTATAGTGCTGTGCAGCCGTTAGTTTGGTCTCGTAGCTCTGCTGGATTCGTGTACTCTGCACTCGAGGATTCTCTCAGAAACTCTTTTGGTTGCTTTAGTAGGTAGTAAGTAGTGTGGACGCCATAATAGTTCAATGAAAAAATTTTTTTGGGTGTGTGTAGCTGGACATTTTTCTAGTTTGGATACTTGTTATATATCCAAGGTCCAATTTATTTTACAGTCAATTCTGTTTTTGATGATTGCTTACGAATGTATGTTGTCTTTACTCACCGTTACTAGTTAAAAGATTTGCTTAAGGACTCATAAATTTGGTGAGGTTTGGTTATTCTTGGATGAGGAGTGGGGAAACATCCAATAAATAGCCTGCGCCTTGCTAGCCCTTGTAGTTCACTTCATAAGTTGCAGTTATCACATTGTGTTGTCAAGGGTGCATAATAGACTGTATTGTTGATTTTTTTCATGGAGGTCTTAGTTAGTTTGACCATGCATGTTTTATGAATACTGACTACTTTTTGGAGTTTCATTTGTGACTCAGTGTGTTTCAGAGGATCTGAGATGTAAGAGCCACATTTCAGGGTTCCTTATGTCCTTGGCATCAACATTTTGATCCTTGATATCAGTGTGGGGAAATATCATATACCCACACCCTGTTTCTGTGAAGAAATCAGCAAACACTATGGCCCACATTCCCTGTGGCAGCCTCCTACAGTGTACAGCATTTGCTGAACCCTTCATTCTCCTACTAGATTGAAAATGACCTTTAAATAGTCAATTTCACCATGATGTAAGGTGTGGAAAAGAAAACTTAGACCACACTTTTCTGCAGGGCATAGTTATCATTGGTGCAACAGGTGCAGAAGCAGAGGAACCGGGCCAGGGGCATTAGGGAGCCCTGTGCCCAAATTTTGGCTGTCTTTTACTCGGTGGCGGATGGGCACAGGTAAGAGTAGTGAGGCAGGGGGGAAGGCAACAGACAACAGGATAGGTAAACTTAAATAAAAAAAGAAATCAAACCACTTACCTTGCGCTTGAAGCATCGCGGAATCTGCGATGCAGCGAGCGCAAGGTAAGTGTTTTAAAATATATATATAAATTTCATTTTACCTATCCCGTTATAAGTAGATTCCCCCCAACCCTGCCCCCACCCTGCCCCACTGCTCTTACCTGTGTCAGCCACCACTGCTTTAACTACCTAAAGCAGGCCTTGTGGGCGAATTTCCTTCCTTATATTAGGGTCCCGGGGAACCCTTACTATGCCATTCCATTTCTGTTAATCAGACAAACTCAGTGTATATCAGACTATAATAATTTCAAAAGTTGAGTCATTTACACACTAACGCCTACCATGCACCTGGCAGTTCTATTTGACCCCTTCCCACCAAAATAAACTGTAGTACAGCCATGAAATCTATTAGATTTAAAAAACAAAGTCAATGCCCGATACTCCCACAACCATACAACAGTGATAAGGCCTCTCTCGGGTTTCTTGGTTCAAATAGTTGGGTAAGGGGGCACAGAGTCTCCTGAACACCGAGGTTGGAGTCAGCCGAGGCATACTCATCTGATCTGTGGCAATTCTGCCTATAACAGATAGAGGGAGACCAGATCTGAACTTGAATGCAATGCTAAGTTGTCGTCTAAAGTTTTTCCTCTAGAACATATTCTTTGTGCTCTAAAGGTAAAATCCTAGTTTACTTTAACTCTGGTGTTTGTTGCCTGTTTCACATAATTTGGATTTAAATATAATACGCTGTGAACATAATTTGAAAGGCAATTATTGAGAAAATAAATAGTAAGGTGAATGATAGTGTCTAATTTGAGCTAGTGGTTCAAGTGGGGCCCACCAGCGCTCGTTTCTGGGGACTGACTCCTATTTCTCATCATCAGACTTTGACCCTGAGAGAGAGAAAGAGAGAGGAAAACACAAGAGAGTGAAAAAGGACCAGAAACATGGAAACAGAATGACATGAAAAATAACAAGGACGAACAGGAATCCGAAATAGTGTGATAAAGGATCAGGAAGTGACTGGTTGTAGATGAAAGCTTGAGGTGGACTCTAGACTAAGCAACCTTGGTATTCAGCAACATCACTTTTGATAGTGCCAGACCAAGGCTCATGAGAAAAGCTTTGGGCCCTGTCACTTATTCTTTCGTAAATTAAGCAGTGGAGATAGATTAAAAAAGGTTTGGGTAGAGTTAGTGTGATAGGATTAATGTAAAGGTTGTAGCTCCATTTTCTGCTAGGTTTAGAGATAGGGTGGTAGTTAAGGTGCTAAAGATGCTAGTGAAAAAACTGAATTATAACTAAATACAGAATTAAATCACTAGTCAAACCAATGACCATTTCAAGGGCATTTTCCAACCATTTGTATTCAAACCATTTGATTCCAACTCTACAATAGTCAAACTAACGTCTTCAAAAATCCACATGGTGGGGGGCGTTTCAAAGGGTCAGCAAGATAGCCGCAAGCTTGTGAAGCTGTGCATGGACCGGAGATGTAACGAGGATACGGGCAGCCGTAATGAGCTTTGCGGGCTATAAGTGAGCGGACTAGGTGTGCGAGCGTGGGGAAGCGAGGTATTTTCCTCTTTTTGCATTTTTGCAAGCATTTACCTCTCCTGTTCGTCTCCGCGTCGCACACTGCAGAAACGGTGGTTGTAGCCTCCATTTTACTAATTGGTGAGGCACGTTGGTGCCCGTTTTGGCTCCTGGTCGTGCTACAATATTTATTTATTTTTAAGGCTCTCTGGTCTATATTGGAGACAGAGGAGCCTAGAGGACCTGTTTTCAATTATATTTCCTGCCACACAATGAATGATTTATTTTGTGCTGGCATTTGAGAAATATTAAATGCTTATGGAATCGTATTCAACACATATTAAGTAATGTTGTGACAGGAGTTCTGCACCACAAATTTCTTTAAATATATGCCTCTATTATATTTATCTGCTTGGTTTTAATGCTGCAAATTTCAAGGAAATGGTCGAACTCGCTATCTAATGCACAGGAGATCTCACAGCTTGGTCTGTGTTTGGATATATGCTCCTTTCATGATAACTGACTTTGTTCATTCTCAGTATCAGAGGCCACACTTGATATTTTGTTGCCACGCATACAACTTGAATATTTTACTGTGTGTTGCATTTGGACTTTTCTCATTTTCTGCGATTTTTTTGCATGCTTATGGATTCCTATGGAAAAGTTGTTACCCCCATCTATATGCATGCCCACGGCTCTTAAAGACACAAATGCTCTGCCTAAGATGCAAAAAAAGTACCCTGGTTCTCCTACTAAGTCTCCCTTACCTCTGATGTTGAAATACTTAATGGAAGAGATAAAGCATTTGAAACCCTTTGTCATGGAGACTAATGTTACACTCCAACGTATTGAGGAGAAATGGTCTGCACTGAAGTCCAGAGTGACAAATGTTGAACAACGGATTTGTGATGTGCAGGAAGTTGCTATCAAGTTTGATGGTATGTCTAAGGAGATAGCGCTTCTGAAACAACAGACAGAAGAATTAGAAGACCGCAACAGGTGTAAGAATCTTCGAATTTATGGAATTCCGGAAGGAGCTGAGGAGTCAGACATACTCTCTTTTCTTGAGGTACATATCCCCATACTGGTGGGCCTGAAAGAAGGCAATCATCTCAACTTACAACTGCCCATTGCATTGGTCCTAATTCTACAAGTGCTTCAAATTCAGGAATAATTGTTCTCTTTTTAGAATACACTCAACTGCTTATGGTTCTAATGGCAGCTAAATATCCTATGGTCTGAACAGAAAGTCTTTATTTCTAAGGATGTACCATGCGCAACTGCTGCTGATGAAAAAGATTTTTGTCTTTCCGGCCAACTCTATGAGCTATGAACGCAAGATATGGAATTGTGCACCCATGCTTCTTTGAAGTCAAATTCAAGGGCCAAACTTTTTCATTTGACTGCCTGAAGAAATTCATTCAACAGCATAAAGGCGAAGTTATGGATTTTTGGAAAACCTGGGCTTTTGGTTTGAATGTCGCCTTATCAGTTATGGTCTTTGTCTTTGATCTTTGTTGCTGAATTGTATATATGTCTTAACTTGTGTGATTCTTTATATTATCACCAGTGTTTTCATGTTTTGTTTTAATGTGTCTGTTTATGATAGTTGTTATTCTTATTCGATTCGTATACTTGTCAAACCCCCTTCTTATTTATTTGTTCTCTCTTGCAGAATTTTGTTGTCTAATTTGGACTCCCTCTTTTGGTGTATTGTTCTCCAAATATCCCCTTCCTACACCTATTGTTGCCATGTTATCCTCGTGTTTGGTAAGTTGGTTTATTTGTGTATTAATGCATTATATTCTTTATAATGTTGACTATTCTACTCTATTTTATATTCTCTGTCTCTTTTCCAGGATATTAATCTTCTTCGTTACTATTGTTCTTTCATTTAAATGGTTCTTCATCTGTTGGCTGTCTTCAGTCTTGCGCTTTTCTACCCCTCCGATATATTCTTCTTACATATGTGTTCTTTTTTCGTGACTAGAGTATCTTTTGGCTTTTTGTCATCTTTTTCGTCTTTACCAAGACTATTTTCCCTCTTCTTATTCTTACTTTTCCTTTCTCTACCCTTTCTTTTTTTCCTTTTCTTTTCTCTTCCATAATTTTTCTTATTGATTTTACCATGTATTATTGTTCTTCAATGCATACAATGATTGACATAATTCATCAGTTATTTATATTCTGTTTGTTTGTTGCTATGGTTTCCTTTTCTAGATACCTTGACCTTGGAGAAGTGTGGCTCAATGGTTAGAGCGGCAGACCCTGATGCAGAGGTCTAGCCCGGGACCAGGGTTCAATTCCCCGCCTCGGCGGGTCTTGGACTCAAAAATTCCATGGACCTGATAATTCTCGTCTAGGTGCCTATTCCAATCATGGAGTCCCACTCTGCAACTCTGGGCAATAGCTTGCTTAATCTCCACAACGGCCCCCACAACGCTAAGGATGCCTGGCCTCCACCTTTGGGGTCCCCAGGAGTGGACGCCTCACAGGGAAAGCCAGGATGGGTTCCACAGTGGTATTCGTACAAGCGCCTTGAGATCCTTGCGGGTGAGTAGTGCGCTATACAAGTATCAATTTACAAGTATCAATTTACAATATGTATGTTTAAACATCACAATAGTTAACTCCCTTAAGATCATTTCATGGAACGTCAAGGGCTTGCGTAATCCTATTAAAAAAACAGCGGGTTCTGACCCATCTACATCGGCTTAAATGTAATATTGCTTTACTTCAGGAAACATACTTATTTGATAAAGATATAAACACATTACGTAAGAATTGGGTCAGACACATTTTTTGTTCTCCAAGTCCTGATCATAAAAACAGGGTTGTTATTCTAGTACAGAAATCTCTTCCCGTTGTGATAGAGAAGGAGGAAAGAGATGCGGATGGTAGATGGGTTTTAATTCATTCCACCATTCATCTTGAACCTATCTCTATAGTAAATATATATGGTCCCACTGGTATAGATATATAATTCTGGAAGCAAATGTCTGTGGTTCTACGTTCCTGCACATATGCAAATATAATAGTTGGTGGTGATTTTAATCAGATTCTTGATCCTTTCCTAGATAGAAAATCACAAGTTATATATGTCCCTAACAAGATGCAAAAATCATTTACACGATTTGTCCACTCTAGGGGATTAGTAGGTGCCTGAAGATTATTTTCTCCAGACACCTTAGAATACACTTTTTACTCTCCGGCTCATGGGTCTCATTCCAGAATTGACTACTTATTTCTTTCACCCCCCCCCCCCCCTTAGTTGCCTCTCTAACTCAAGCCCAAATTGATTCAATATTAATCTCTGATCATGCACCTGTCATTATAGATTTTAACTTATTGCCGGAGACATCTAGAAATGTAATACATAGTGCTTTAATAACAGTTTATTGAAAGATAAAGAATTTTACATAATTTTAAAAAGCTTCACAATAGAATTTTCTTTTGCATAATATCACACCTGATATACAATTTCATATTGTTTGAGATACTTTTAAAGCTTCTGCCCAAGGACACATAATTAATTTTGTTTCGGTTAAGAAGAAAAAAGCTGATAAAAAATCCTCACTGTTCCTTCAGTCCATCAAGCAATTAGACATGAGTTTTTCACCATTAATAATGATAGTTTGCTTCAAAGTTTAATGAGAACCAAATTTGAATTTAACAAAAGGTCTACAGAGGAAGCTGCTGGATAATTATTAAAAATAAATTGTATGTTTTATGGTAGACGTAATAAGGCAGGGAACCTACTTGCCAACTATTTGAAGGTTAAGTCTCAAAAATATAAAATAATTAAGATTTTAGATGATAATGTTAACCTGATTGTTAAGAATGATGACATTTTGAAGTGTTTTACTGATTGTTACACAGATTTATATACACTGGACCATTTCCCCACTGATGTAGCACTAGACTCCTACTTTCATTCTCAACCACCAAGATAGCAGCAATTATAGGATCTTTCTTTTTTGAAGAGCCTTTATCAATCTCTGAGCTAAAGTCTGCTCTCTGTGTATTACCCACGGATAAGGCACCGGGTCGAGATGGGTTTTCTGCTGAATTTTATTCCTGTTTTTCTCAGCTTCTGCTTCCACACTTAGGGCCCCATTAGGATGGCGGGCGGGCGGGACCGCCCGCCCCAAGGGCGGGGGTCCCGCACGCACCATTAGGATGTGCCCGCCACAGTGGCGGGCACATCCTGTATTTTTAGTATTGTGGCGGGCGGAGTTCTCTGCTCCGCCCACCACAATACTAAAAATGCTTTGCATCATTTACATAATGAAAGTGGCAGGCACACCGCAGTGCCTGCCGCTTTGATTATGCAAATGCAGGGGGGTACCACAGGTACCCCCCGTGTGCCACCCCCCTTTGGCCTTCACTC
The DNA here is from genome assembly GCF_964263255.1 of Lissotriton vulgaris. Classification (NCBI taxonomy): domain Eukaryota; kingdom Metazoa; phylum Chordata; class Amphibia; order Caudata; family Salamandridae; genus Lissotriton; species Lissotriton vulgaris. Next base: position 967,187,759 of record NC_141693.1, on the reverse strand, counting down.
TGGGGGCCGACAGGGGGCCCCCAGAGTGAACACCGCCCTGCCTTTCTGTGGCGGCATTGCCGCCGCGGAAAGGCATTGCACACTTGCCATTGATCTCATAGACACCGCCACATATTAATCATTTTCCGCCCCGGCCGCAATGCCACCGGGGCGGAAAAGTGGCGGGCGGTGTTTTGCTCCGCCATGGTCCCCCCGCCATTCTAATATGGCGGGGGGGAATACAGGGAAGGATGGCGGGCGGTTTTCCCCCGCCAAGCTGGCGGTGGCTACCGCCAGGCTGGCGGGGGCAATCCGCCCGCCATCCTAATGGAGCCCTTAGTTACTCTATATCAATTGTTTCTTTTGGAGGATGAAGCTAAGGGGGCCTTTTTAGAGGCTATGTTCTGCTTGATCCCTAAGAAAGACAAATACCCTTCCTTATGAGCCAACTATAGGCCCATTTCCCTTATTAATTTAGATAATAAGCTTTTCACCAAAACTTTGTCAATCAGGATCTCCTCCTTGATCCCTGATATGATTGGATTTGAACAGACAGGTTTCGTTAAAGGCGGACACATGACTGATAAATCTAGATTACTTTTGAATATATTACTTATGGCCTCCTCAGATTTTACGCCTCTAGTGCCGTAACATTAGATGGCGAAAAGCTTTTGATCACCTCAATTGGATATTTATGATGGGGGCTCTATAATGTCATGGATTTAGTCCAGCCTTTTAAAAGAATATAGCTATATTATATTCCTCCCCGATGACGTCTGTTTTTCTAAATGGTTCCCAGTCAGCATATTTTCCCCTTTTGTGAGGCACCAGACAGGGATGCCCTCTGTTTCCGTTGCTTTTGATTTTATCCCTTGAACCCTTCTTACACACATTACTGCATTTCTCTACATTCCATGGCTTTTGTCATAAAGATATAGAGATTAAGTTCTCAGCATATGCCGATGATGTGATTCTTTATGTCTCTAAAGCATCTATCCCGGCCTTTTCTAATTTACTACTTTCATGTTCTGGGTTATCTGGATATAAATTGAATTTTTCAAAATCAGATGTACTCCCTCTGAATAAATATTGTCTGAGGGCTATGTTTGATGGCACTGGACTTAAGTGGTCTCCACAAGCTATCAAGTGTGTAGGTATTAAATATTCTGCTTCCATAGCAAACACAATTCAGATAAATCTAGAAGTAGTACATCATAAGATCCTTCAAATGTCGGAAAGATGGTCTCCATTATATTTATCTTGGTGGGGCAGATTGGCTACTGTTAAGATTATGTTTCTACCGGTGATTCATTTTTATTTGTCCATGCTTCCTATTAAACGACCCTTAACTTTTTGTAAACTAATGAATACATCGATTACCTCATTCTTATGGAGTGGCAAAAAGGCACGTATTTCCTTAGCATCTTTATGTGTGCCCAAGGAGTTGGGAGGTGTAAGTTTTCCAAACTTTCAACAATATCATAAGGCCATTGTTTTAAAGCAGGTGTTACCATCTATGGGAGACACTGAATTACCTCCTAATAATATTTGGCGTAAATTGGAGGGCTCACTTCTGTTGCCTTTTGCTTTTTGCTCTCTACCATACTTTTTGAAACCTCCTTGTGCCTTCTCTGCTCTACCTATTATATTTTCCAATGTATTATCCTCTGATATTCTCATGAGACCCATGTCCCCAATACAGGATTTTTTGTAAACCTCTATTTGGCATAATAAATCTCTTAAAATTCAAGGTAATGAACGGCCATCCACTGGGACTAAAATTGATTGATCTCCATATACCAGCGGGCCATAGTCATGGCCACGCCCATCTGGGCGGGAGAAATACTTTTAAAATTGCCGTGTTTGCCTTCTTGCAGCATTTGCCCACAGCCCCTGAGGAAGTGATTCTTAATCATGAAATGCGTTGGGCAGGACATTGTGGCAGGACTATTCTTTGTGAGGCACAGCGTTATGCTCGAACATTGATTTCCTGTGATCTTAAAATAAAGGCATACTTCGAACTCACCTGTGTGGGGCACCTTAACTGCACCTTAACTGCAGGCAACTTGTGTTGGATCTATATATATATATATATATATATATATATATATATATATATATATATATATATATATATATATATATATATATATATATATATATATATATATATATATATATATATATTCACTGAAAAAACCATAGGTTTCAGGAGGCACGTCATAGTTAGGAATTAGCATTTAAAAAACCTTATAAATTCACTGAAAAAACCATAGGTTTCTGGGGCGTTATAGTTAGTTGGACATTTCACTCGTACAAAACCATTGAAATTCCCCTGTTATAGTTAGTTCAGCTAACTATAACTCGTGTGCCTGCAATGCACTGCTGATGACGCCACATATTACATCACTCATGACATGGTCAGTGACATCACTCATGACATCACTGATGCCTTCTCAAATAACATCACTCATGACATCATCCAGTGAATGTGTGTTTTTCTGAAAATTAAATATGTTTTATATATGTATATCTCAAGGCAGATGGTAGAATAAATGGGTAAATAAGTGTCTAAATGGATTTTTTTAATGAAAAATTGATGGTATAACTGACTGATAAGTGTATCTTAGTGAATACATGGGTTAGAAAGTAATGTTTAAATATGTACATATCTGTATGAGTCTCACACTTTGTGTATAAGTGGCTGCATGGGTTGGTGAGTAGCTACATGAGTATCTATATGGGTTATTAGTAGTTATTTTGAGTATCAGTATGAGTGTCTGAATGTCTGCATGGTTTGCTGGGGGTATTACTTAGCACATAGATGCATGAACGAGTGACTTACTGTTTTTATTTGTTGAAAACAGCATGTGTGCAGGACTGTGTGGGTAGATGAGTGTGTGTATGGGTGTGTTAGTGAGTGAATGACTGTCTCAATATTGTCTTTAGAAGTAACTACATATGTTTTAAATTGGTATATGTGAGTATTGGTGTATATAAGTGAGTATATGTGAGAGCGAGAGATTGGAAGAGTTCCTGTATAAATTAGTATGTGTTTCTATAAGTGATTGCTTAAGAGAATAAGTATGTGTAAGTTTCTGTAGAAGTAAGTGTGGTGGTGTATGTATAACTGTATATGCAAGTAAATGGATGTTTGATACTTTATTTGCATGTGTGACTATGTGTGTGAGTAACTCTATGGATGAGTGTCTGTGTGTAACAGGATGTATAGGTGTTTGAGTGCATATGATGAGTGAGCACATGTATGAGTGACTCTATAGGACTGTTGGTGAATTAGTGGATGTGTGTGTAGATTTTGGAATAACTGAATAGGTCTGTTGTAAGTGGTATTGGTATGTCCATTGTTTTGAAAATGTTGGTTTCTATTTTTGAGTGTTCTCTGCCACTCTATCACAAGGATGTTGTCATCAGTGATGTAATTTGAGATGTCATCAGTGATGTCATGAGTGATGTCACTGACCATGTCATGAGTGATGTAATATATGACGTCATCAGCAGTGCATTGCCGGCGCACGAGTTATAGTTAGCTGAACTAACTATAACAGGGGAATTTCAATGGTTTTGTACGAGTAAAATGTCCAAATACTATAACGCCCCTGAAACCTATGGTTTTTTCAGTGAATTTCTAAGGTTTTTAAAATGCTAATTCCTAACTATAACGTTCCTGAAACCTATGGTTTATTCAGTGAATTTCAAAAGTTTTTTAAATGCAAATTTCTAACTTTAACGTGACTGAAACCTATGGTTTTTTGAGTGAATTTCAAAGTTTTTTAACTGCTAGTTTCTAGCTATGCCTACAGAGGTAGGACATGTGAAGAAAGAAGAAAAAACACACAGAAAGAAAAAAAAGAAATGCAGAAAGAAGCAACAGAAGTCCTCAAAGACAAAGAAAAGTGCAGGAAGCAAGGAAAACGTGCAGAGGCCTTGTTGCAAAATCATCCTGTGCCCACAACTTTTTCAGATGGGTACTGGTGGTAACTGAAACTGACTCTGACTAACCAATCCTAGCGCCAGTGCAATGCTAAAAGACACTTAGAATACAGTTAAAACACCTACATACACTAGGGAACACTATGCGTCGGGGTACCCCTGTGATTACCATGGCCTCCTCTGTAAGCCCCTAGTACATAATAGGGCAAGGCGATTAAAACTACCTCTTAAAATGCGCCACAGGGCGCGTTTGCACACTGGTGAAGGAAGGGGGGGCCTGAGGTGACATGTGTGCAAACACGCCCTGTGGCCGTTTTAATTTGGTTGATGAAGTCCCCTTGAATCCTGAGAGACCCTTGGGTACACCTAACCCACCAGGTATCTCCAGTTAGCACCACAGATCTGCGTTGCAGAGAGTTGTAAAAATGGCCATGGCCTGGACCACCTCTCTGCAACACAGTGCAGTGGCGCTTACTGGAAGCACCTGGTGGGATAATGGCCCCCTGGGACCCTCAGGATTGAAGAGGAATTAATTCCCCAACTTAAAACGTGCCACAGGGCGTGTTTGCACACATCACCTCGGCCCCGCCCCCCATTCCCCCCATTCCCCAGTGTGCAAAGTTGGGAGATTAAGTTTCCTTGAATTCTGAGAGTCCCTAGGGTCAAACTATCCCACTAGGTACCTCCAGTAAGCTCCACAGAGCTGCGTTGCAGAGAGGTGTAAAAAGGGGTGTGACCTTTGAAAACATCTCTTCAATGCAGCTCCCTGGCGCATACTGGAGGTACCCAGTGGGCTAGTTGGCCCCCAGGGACCCTCAGTATTGAAGGGAAATTAATTCCCCAACTTACAACTTGCCAGGGAGTGCGTTTGCAAAGTGGTGAATGAAGGCGGAGGGGCTGAGGTGACGTGTGCAAGCACGCCCTGTGGCACGTTTTAAGTTCGGGAATTAATTCCTCTTCCATCCTGAGAGTCCCTGGGGGCCAACTAGCCCACCAGGTACCTCCAGTATGCGCCTGGGAGCTGTGTTGCAGAGAGGTGTTCAGAGACCACGAGCCTTTTTACAACACTCTGCAACGCAGCTCTGTGGCGCTTATTGGAGGTACCTGGTGGGCTAGTTGGCCCCCAGGGGACCTCAGGATTGAAGAGGAATTAATTCCTCAACTTAAAATGCGCCACAGGGCGTGTTTGCACACATGTCACCCAGGCCCCGCCACTTCCCTTCACTGCTGTGCAAATGCGCCCGTGGCATGTTTTAAGTTGGGGGATTCAGTCCCCTTGAATCCTGAGGGTCCCTGGGGTGCAACTAGCCCACCAGATCCCTCCATTAAGCCCCACAGAGCTGCGTTGCAGAGAGGTGTAAAAAGGGGTATGGCCTCTGAACACCTCTCTGCAATGCAGCTCCCTGGCGCATACTGGAGGTTCCTGGTGGGCTAGTTGGCCCCCAGGGATCCCCAGTATTCAAGAGGAATTAATTCCCAATTTGCAAACGCACCAGGGGGCGCGTTTGCAGAGTGCTGTAGGGAGGGGGCGGGGCCTTCGGCGCAATGCCGTTTTTAATTTTTAAGGAGGGGGGCTGTGTGGCCCCCTTCTTTTCCTTTCCTTTCCCTGACCCTTTTTTATTTTTTAATTAAAATATTGGAAGGGGGCCGCGTGGCCCCCCTCCCTAGGCCATAATCGGCCCGGGGACCCCATCCCCTGGGGCATGGCCATTTTTTTCTTTATGTAAATTTTTGGAGGGGGGCTGCGTGACCCCTTCCTCAGGCCATTCAAGGCCCCGGAGACCCCATTCCCCGGGGCCGGCCTTTACTTTTTGTATTTTTTTTATTATTTCCGAGTGGGGCCGCATATGGCTCCCCTCCTGTGCCACTTATGGCCCCGGGGACCCCATCCCCGGGGCCGGCCCTATCCATTGGGGATCGTGGGGGGGTCCCCAATACCCCCACGGTCCCGCCGGCTCCCCGCCTCCTGCAGGAGCTGGCATTGCTTTTCCACATGGGGAGCTGCTAAGATGCAGCTCCCAGTGTGGAAAAGCAATCGGCTTTGGTATTTGGAAGAGAGAGCAGGTTTCCTGCTCTCTCTTCCAAATACCAAAGCAGTTTGCTATGGTAGGGCGGGTGCCGCAAGGCTCCCACCCTGCCATAGCAAAGTACAGTGTCCCGGGGGTAGGCACCATGGGACACTGCTAGAGCCGGCCCTGGGGGGTGGCGGTCCCTGGTGCCATAACAAGGCTCCAGGAGGGGGGCCAAATGGCCCTCCTCCCACTATTACCAAAGCCCCGGGGAGGTGGTGGTCCCTGGGGCATGTGGGGGGGCTTGAGCCCCCATACAGGTTATAATTATTTTTTTAAACACAAGCCCCGGGGGGTGGCGGTCCCCGGGGCTAGGGGGCTGTGAGCCTCCCCGCACATATTTCAAAAAAGCCCCGGGGGTGGCGGTCCCCGGGGCTGGGGGCCCTCGGGCCCCCCATTACCATTAAAATATTGCTGCCAGGGCTTGCCCCCCAGGGGGCTAAATAGTAACGAAGCGCAAGATTCCACGCTTTGGTTTTTTTTCGCGGCCGGATCGCGTGACATTTTTTTTCAAAAAATGTTTGGGGCCTTGGGGGTCCTTGTGGGACCCCCTAAGCAGGCCTAGGGGGTCAGGGTGTTTCTACCCTGCCCCCTTTTTGCATTTTGCACACTTGTTTGACTGATTTCTTGTGCCTCGGTTCTACAGAGGCACAAGATGGCTGCCAACACTATCTGGTTTGGAATGTTGACAGCCAATTAGCATGAAGCTCGTGCTCAGGAGTGTGCGCGGAGGGTGCGCGAATCCTCCGGACCATAGATATTGAAACTTTTTAAATTATCATTTTCTCAGCAACTACTGAACGGATTTACACCATTTAGCAAAAAGGGTTCTTTCTTAACCAAGAATTACCTCTTTGCCAAATTTGGTGTAATTCCGTTCAGCAGTTCGGGCTGTAGTCGGGTCTAAAGTTTCCTATGTGAAATTGCATGGGAAAAACACATTTTTGGACCCCCCTTTTTTCTCGGCCCCAGCTTGACGAATCACCCAGAAACCTTCAAGATAGGAGCGGACCGGAGCGGGACATAAGTTTTAAATATTTCGCGAAGAATCGTCAACCAGCGCCAAAGTTACTGCAAATAGGATGGCGACCGCCAGTAGGTAATATATATATATATTTATATATATGTATATATATATATATATATATATATATATATATATATATATATATATATATCCAGCAAAATCCCTCCAAAGAAATGAAAGGCGGAGGCCTCAGTGGGGAACAAACGGAGCACACTTTATTTCACTTCATTACTTCAGGCGAATGCATTTCGGCGTGGTGTGCCTTCGTCAGCGCCCAGTGGAAGCAAGAAAAGGGGGTAAGTGTCCACACCTGTAGATTGTCCCGCTGCTGTTAGAATGGCTACTCCTCCCATAATAGGTCCACCTCTTGTAGAGCGCACAGTAGGTACACAAACTACGAGACCCAGAATGCAGTAATCCGGCTCTGGGTCTCGAGGCGACGCAGCAATGTGGAATGCCTCTGAGCAGGACGGTGTGCGCTGTTCTTTATATATATATATTAGTGACCAAGGCCGCTGGGACGGCCGAAACGCGTCATGGCAATCTGTCTGTTGGCTAAATAAAGTATGCTGAAGATAAGTTGGTCCTTGCCTCGTATTTCGGTGATGGAAAGCGTAGCTGCTGCGAGGTATTGCAGATATATATATATATATATATTCAAAGTCCCAAAGTCACGTGAACAAGGCTGTCCGCAGCCGAAACATGTTGTTAGGTGAATAAACACCCTTGGAGATGCAGTGGAGTTGCGTTTGTTTTGTGATCTGAGAGCACTACTACTTTGGGACTTTGAAATTGTGGTTACCGGTGTGCTCGGCCGGCATTGGTGCCACCTCCCTCGGGGCCGCAGGCAGCACGTCGGAGCGGACTTTGTAAACATATATATATATATATATATATATATATATATATATATATATATATATATATATATATATATTTATATTTGCACTACATTACTCCTTCTCATCCCAAATCTAGAGTTGATACATTGTGGGAATCTGATCTTCAACAACCCCTGTCTTTAAAGGCATGGGGCTCAATCTGGACCAAAGTACATTATGCCTCACTCAATGCTAGCACTACACAAGCCCGCTAATAATTTTATAACAGGCTATATATTACCCCACTTTCTTTGCAAAAATGTAATCCAAGTCTTTCAGGTTTGTGCAGGACTTGTGGAACCCTTCCTGGCACATATCTACACATGTGCTTTCATTGTCCACCATATACTGCTTTTTGGTCAGAGGTTTGTAGAACTTTTTCTGCTATTTGTTTCATTAATGTTCCCTTTGATGTTACACATATATTTCTAGGAAGTTCTTCACAGTCTTGGCCAACATGCTCTATATTAGGTAAATTTCTAGATCTGACACTTGCTATTGCTTTTCAAGTCATTACATCAAACTGGAAGAATACCAAGAACACAAGTGTCACTAGCTGGTGGAATATTTTTTGTTCTCATCATAGAAAGGATACAGCATTAACTATCTACTCTGCAGATGATAAGAAAAGATATGTTTTGGTCTCCGCTTGTTGGTTACTTGAGCAAAAGGCCTAAACCATCTAGGTATTCAACAATGGTTTTTCAACCTCCATGATTGATTTTTTCTTTTTGTTCATTAATATGCACTGTTGTTTTGTCATTGATCGTATATGACTTGTGATGTTATATGAAATGAAATATATTGTACAGAATATAATATACGGTTCAAGATGCAGTATATTTATAGATATGCGATATATATGGTAGTCTTCTTTCTCTCTTTTTTGTTTCCTTTTGCCCTCTTCTTTCTTTTTTTTCTCCTTCCTTTCTCTCATCACAAAATAAAAAAATTGCGAATGCATAAGTACAGATTTTTTATAATATTATAATAAGTGTATTGTATACGTTCTTTCAGCATAATTTTGGATATTGTTATTGTTGCCTTCTTTGTAAATGTACCATTTCATAACCTGATTTTTCCATTTAAAGTTACAGATTTTTCTGTACATTTGTATTTCACTTTAATAAAGCTTTTATTAAACATAAACAAAAATAAAATCCATATAGCATCAAAATCAAAAAAAGTAGGACGAGTCACAGGGCAATCAATGAAATGAAATGAAATTTGATTTGTAGAGCGCATGGCTGCCCGTAAGCGTCCCAGCGCTTGCTTAGGGAACCCGTCCTGGTATTCCCCTGCGAGATAACCCATTACTGGGCATCCCCAAGGTGAAAGCCAAGCATCCCGCTGCGAGGGGCCGTTGTGGAGATTAAGCAAGCTATTGCCCAGAGTTACAGAGTGGGACTCCATGATTGGAATAGGCACCAAGGCGTGAATTGTCAGGTCCGGGGAAATTTGAGCCCAAGGGAATTGAACCCTGGTCCGGGCCAGACCTCTGCATCAGGGTCTGCCGCTCCAACCACTTGAGCCACACTTCTCCAATCATGTGGCTAGCATATATCACCCTGGCATCCATTTCCTGATTTTTACCTTTGATGTGAATATGCAGCTATAATTATCTACAGTTGCCAGCTTTACAGGTATTACCTTTATCTGATTATTTAACATTTCTTCTTTGCATACAAGCATGCACGGCTAGGGCTCCACCAGAAACAAAAATGATAATGAAAAAAGGGGGCAACTTTGCCTGGTCCCATGTCCAACCTTAACAACCAGTGAAATCCAGACATTGGTAATGGGGTTGTTCATAGAGCTTTCTCACCCACCACAGCATATGGTGAGGGATGGCCAAGTGCTCCAGTGTTAAGTACATAAATTTGTGAAACAACTAAATTGCATGTTTTTTCAGCATTACTACTCGGAATGTATTCACCTGGTGCCGGATTATAAGAACTGCTCATGGGTAAAGCAAAGGTAATTTGTATCTGCTTTTTAAATCTCCTTATATATATTTGTAATTGCATGTTTGATAATCATGCAGTACCATTGTAAAATATGGGCAATAGTAGTATAGCAGTATTACAGTGTTCATCATCCAGTTAATTTTATTATCTAGTAGAAGAGTGAGCAAATGCCTTCTCATCTGTCTGGTGCAGCTTGAATACTACCATTTGTGTCTGGCCAACTGGGCTGGATAAGGGAAAAAACACCCAAACCCTTAAAATTGTAAGGGGAATCCGAATATTATAACGTGAATGACTTCTGTACATATTCTATCTGCTAAAACCTGGAGCGGCCAAGGACGCAGTCTCGAAATAAAAGACTTGAAAAGAGACAGGACAAATCAAAAGGGAGACTGTGATTTCTCAGCACTGGTGTTTGGAGAGGAAGGGGTTCAAGTGTTTGGAGATCCTTTAGATTACCTACCGAGTGGATTTTACGGCGATAGGGAAGCCTAGTGTTGTTCTTAGTATTTTTGGGAAATCCTCTCGAATTGCATTCGAATGGGAGGTGCATTATCCTTTAAGGGGGATGAGATTGAGATAGGATCCAGTTGGCCATCCAGGAAGAACTTGGAGAACCTCTCCTTCACAGGGGATGCCTGCTACGGAGCTCCACGCCTCAGAGTAGCCGGCTGTGACCTGTGATCCTAGGACCCGCTCCCAGGAATGGCAGAATGGATTGTGCAGACGCGAGACGCGAGGCACGAGTCAGACGAGCTGGAGCTGCTGCGTCTTCCCCGCGTCTTCCCCTGTTTTCATTAACGTTGTGTACCGCTGGGTTCCGCGGTTCCGCGGAAGAGACCAGGGTTTTCTGTGAAGCGCTGTGATGCGATGCGCTGCTGAAAATGGATTGCTGGATCTGTTGATTTGAGCCCTGATTCATTTTGGTTCATTTTGCCCTGCTTCTACACCGGCACTGCTGCCAGTACTGCTGCTGCTGCCGATACTGATTTGCTCTACCTCGGCGCTACCTCGGCCCTTACTCAACCTGGAAAGCCGGAGCGGAGGTTCAGAGAGGTAGTTTCCCAGCAATTCATCTGGATGAAAGTGTTGTGAGACTCTGGTTGCGGTGATTAGAGGATATCTCAATACGCTATGGTCTGAGTAGAATCTAAACATTGGAGACATATTTGTAAGCCTCAGAGAAGGCCGCTGAATAACGCTTATCATGTCACCTTATTCTACCTGATATTACCGGTTAATACCTGTGTTCTGGATGTCTTTCAGTCAAAAATAGTCAGATTCTGCTGGTACTACTGTCCCCGGACCGTCACATAAAATCAAGCTCTACACAGGATTTTGGGTACACAGTGAGTAGGACTTTAAATATATTGATTTTTCAATGGGTAAACCGCAGAAGGAGGGGGAAGAGCCCCTAAAACTGAATAGAACAGAATTGGATCCTCGTCAGAATACAAAGACTCGCCTTGCTCTAGCCAGGAAAGCTGCTCAAAAAGCAGCCAAAGATAAAGATAGAAATAAAGAGAAAAATAAAGAAGAAAATTCTGCGGAAGATACTCTACCTGAATCCTCGGATGATCATGGGCATCTTTCCTCCTCCCCTTTGAATGGTATAGAGTCCAAGAAAACAGCAGCGATCAAAGCACACATCTTAAATGAATCTCTATCCCCCAAGCCAGTAATACTGATAGCTATTTCTCCTCCCATAGCTTCAGAGAAAGAATCTCTGGACTTAGTAGGGAAAAATATGAATGGATCTGGCGTTACGGGAAGCAAGGAAAGGAAGGATTTTCCTCTTTTTGCTAAGAGAACTACCCCAAAATCGATCCTCCATCAAGCTCCGCTGGTTCCTGTCTCCCTTTAGGTGCCTGCTTCTACTGTACCGATTAAGGAAATAGGTCAAACTGTTTCATCTTTGACGCAGTCCCAAGAACAGAGACCGGAGTCCTTACTCATATTTCCAGTACAATCCTCTCAAATTGTGTCAGATGAGTTGATAGATGAGAGAACATCTGGCCAAATCTCCTTTCAAAATCTGATTACACAAGAGGGTGCACAGGTACCAACAGAAGAGTAGGCCCAGCTGAGCATTAACAAGAGCTCAAGGGATATAAATGTAGATCCTGCAGCAGATGAAATAAATCTATCTGGGACAGAAGTTAGATATCAAATGGATATTCGCGAGATGGTGAATCTGATTCTGGATGGAATACGTGAGATAAAACATAACCAACAAGTAGAGATAGCCACTCTTCACTCCAGAATGGATAAATTTGAGGAATCTATGCTGGCATTTCCCAGTAGACTGCAGGAGGCGGAGACTAGGATCTCCGTCCCCGAGGACAAGGTAAACTTGGTTGTGGGTGAAGCTAGGGAGGCAGCTAAGAAGAAGGTCTCGCTAGAACACAAACTTGAAGAGCTTGAAAATCACTTGAGAAGATCGAATCTAAGAATAGTAGGGGTTCCGGAGAGAACAGAAGGCTCCAATACTATCCAGTGGGTCTCCTCCTTTATTCATCATGCAGTTCTTCCCGAGTTTAAGGGTGATTGGACAATTACAAGGGCTCATCGGGTTCCAGCACACCGTTTTGCAAATTCACCATTTCCTAGAACGATACTCTTAAATTTTGCTGATTTTAGGATTAAGGAGAAGATTCTGTCCAAGGCTTATCAACAACGGCAGTTCTCTATGTCAGAAACAATAAAATGCAGGATTTTCTCGGATATAACTGCGGTGGCTGCCAAAAGGCGCATGGAGTTTGTTAAAATCTTACATTTATTTAAAGCCAATGGCGCTCAAGCATCGATTGCACAGCAATCAAAGTTGAAGGTCCTGGGTAACGGGAAGCTCTATATGTTTTCTGATATTGAAGATGCACAATCCCTCCTTAAAGAGATTTCTTCTGGGTCTAATGTTTGAAAATGCTGGAGGGGAAAGAATGTTTTCTCTTATACTTCTGCCCGATCAAACAGAAATATTTAGAGAGAAGGGGGCGTCCCAGGGTTAACGGGTTACAACAAGGTGTAGCAAGAGGACACCCAAAGAAGAAAGAAGAGGGGGGAATGTGGGCAGCGTGGACGGGGAGGGGGGCTCCACATTCCGGGGGGGGGGGGGTTTAGGGTGGGGGGGTAAACGCAGTGAAAAGGTACATGTGCAGTAGGTTTAGTAACTTGATTTTTATTAATGGTTGGTACGGAATATGCAGAAGATTTTACAAGCTTCTAGATGAAATATAATTCATGTGATATCCTGTCCATAAATGCGGATAGATTGCTGAATAAGCAGAAGTATGGAGCATTACTGAAATGAGTAATAACTTTTAATCCTCAGGTGGTCTTTTTCAGGAGACTCATTTGAAGTCAAATGCCCCGAAGTTGTTTTTGCCGAGATATTTCTCTCATGGGTTCTTCTCCTCAGCAGGGATTGCCCAGAGGGGAGTTGCTATTTATTTTGCAAGGAACCTTCCCTTGGAAATCCTTCAGTTTCAAAGAGACTCTAGAGGTAGATGGCTTTGGGTTGCAGCGAAGCTACTGGGGAAAATATTTAACTTTGTGAATTATTACGGCCCCATCCTCGATGATATCTCGGGCCTGATGGAAATTAGTGAAGTTTTAAGGGGCACTCCATGGCAGATCATACTAGAGGAGACTTCAATTATATTCAGGATTTGAAGAAGGATACTTCTAACAAGAACAAAAAGCAATTAAAACCTAAGACAAAATGTGTGTTCGAAGCACTTCTGGAAGAATACCAATTGCGGGACCCCTGGCGTTCTTTGAATGTAGATAAGGAGACCTATACATGCTATTCCAATAGGTTTCAATCAGCATCCAGAATAGATTTTTTTATATCTAGATCACTTCAGATCTCTAGAACTTTGATAGGATGTAATCCTTTTTCGGATAATGGGAGGGTCGAAGTTGAGCTTGTGTTAGGAGGAATGGAAGGGGAGTGCCCCAGGTGGCAGCTGGATCGCACCCTTCTTCAGAACAAGGATTGGGTTTCCGGTTTCAAGGAGTGGGTGACAGAATTTTTTTCAGTGAATAAAGATTCAGCTGAGCCTTTTTCTGTATGGGGTGCATTCAAAGCAGCTGCCCGGGGTCAGATCATTGCGTTTTCCAGCAATAAGGCAAATGATCACAAGTAAAAAATATTATATCTTCAGACTTCTGCCGAGAGGAAATATGCTCTAAAACTTAATCAGCAGCCGAATCAATGGGAGCAGGCTAAAGCACTATTAAGGGATTTTTTCACTCTAGAGGAGATAAATAGTTCAAAGGCCTTTCAGCAAAGGGTCTACGAAGCTTCTGGCTAACTCTATTAGAAAGAAACAAGAGTCATCCATCATTTTGAAAATTCGTGATCCTCGAGGCGGAGTGGAAACACAGAGTGAAAGAATTGCAAAAATATTCCTGGATCATTACGAGAGAATTTACTCCACGGAATATCAGGTGGAGGAAACAATGATTCAGGAATATTTTGATAACCTAGAAATTCCCAAAATCTCCGACACTCAAATTAATCAAATTGGGTGTGAAATAAGCTCAATTGAAATCCACAATAGCATAAAGGCAACATCGGGAGCAAAAGCTTCCGGACAGGATGGGTTCCCTATCGAATTTTATAAGGTCTTTATTAAGGAACTTGAAGAACCTTTGAAAAATGTATTTAATCATATTAGATTAGGTGGAAAGGTTCCTGCAGAATTCAAAGAATCCACAATTATTAGCTTCGTCAAAAGGGATAAAAATCCAGAGGATGTGAATTCTTATAGACCGATCAGCTTATTTAACTCTGATTATAAGATACTTATGAAAATCTGGGCGCAAAGATTTGTGTTTGCGGCTCAGGAGGTAATCCATCAAGATCAGACGGGGTTCATTGCGGGTCGGTATATGGCAGCTAATACAGAATTTCTGATACAGGCTTTAGATTATTTTAATATTAATTCGATTTCTGCATGTATTTTAATGATTGATGCAGAAAAGGCATTCGATCTAGTTAATTGGTCAGTGCTTTTTACTTCTCTGGGCCATTTCGGATTCCCTGCTCCAATTATTCAAATGATATATAATATCTATGAAGTGGCACCAGCCCAGGTAATTATCAATGCTAAGCAAGCTGGGAAGATTAAAATAAATTGGGGAACTAGGCAAGGCTGCCCATTGTCTCCCTTGCTTTTTACTTTCTTTATTGAACCCTTAGTAACAAGAATAAGGAACAATGTTGCTATCTTACCCCCCATCGTCGGGATGTCTAAGTTAAAATTGTTTGCCGACGATATTATCCTCTATCTGGCTCCTGAAAAAGAAAACATCATACGCCTCATGGGGGAGCTTAAGGATTATGAGAAGATAGGGGCGTATAAGATTAATGAAAAAAATGGAAGTTCTTGTATTAAACACTAGTATAGATTTTCTTCCAATTTATCTTCAGCCTCAAGCAGTAAAAAGGGATCCGATTAGATACTTAGGTATATATGTGACCGGAGAGTATGAAAAACTCTTTGCCTTGAATTATATTAAAATGAAGAACAAAATAAGGAATCTGCTAGATCAATGGTGTTTACTTCCTTTGTCATTGATTGGTAGAGTGTCACTAGTCAAAATGACAGTATTGCCATTGCTTATATTTTTGTTTAGTAATATCCCAATTAAAGTCAATATTGTTTTTTTAAAGAACTTGAATCCATGTTGAGAGGATTTATTTGGAACAAGAAGGCCTCAAGAGTCAAGCTTCCGGTGGTCCAACTTTCGGTTGATCAAGGTGGCCTGGCTCTTCCCCATTTCAAGACATATTATGAAGCAGCCTTTTTTGACATTGTGGCAGGATTATTAAGGACTAGACAGACAAGAGATAATTTCTTTCTTGAAATTATGATACAGGAAGCAGATTCCCAAATTCCTATCTTTTTAAAAACTGCAAAGCTCCCCAAGAAATCAAGCTATAAGACGTTGAAAGGGTATGCATCACGATTACTGCTCCATTTTAAAAGACATGGCTCTGATGGTTCTAATTATTTGAGCTTGACGGAATGTACCAAAATGGGGCTTAAGATAACCTTGAATCATCTGAAGAATTGGGAACTTTCCGGGTTTTGTGAATTAAGACATTTGTTGGTACAAAATAAAGTAATTAGCTGGCATGAGGTTTTAGCCAGAATGAATAATCCGAGGCGGCTTATGTTTTTTGAATATTGGCAGATGGTCTATTTTATTAGAAAGGAGATAGGTGGCTTGCTTATTTCTCCCACTGCCTTGATATCAGCTCTGTATGGAGATAAAAACAAAGGCATAGGATTTTGGTATAAAAAGCTTTACTTTTCTAGATCATCTCCTGTAATTGATAGACATCTAGAGAAAATAAGCCTCTTGACACAGTGCGTTCTTACAGATAAGGATTGGGAGGTATTGTGCCATCTGGGAAATAAAGCACTCCGGGCGGCTAACTACAAGAGAATGTCTTTTTTATCACGCTGGCTGGCGTATTATACACCGGAGGCCCTGATGAGAATGTTCCCTGAAGTCGGGAATAAGTGTTTTAGATGTAAAGCTATGGGCCAGGGAGGATGGTGTCATATTTTCTTTTCCTGCCCGAAGTTGGAATCTTTTTGGAAGGGGATATTCACAGATATGGAGCTGGCAACTGGGAAAGTTTTTTTGCCGGAAGCAGAGGTGGCCCTGTTTGGTATATGTAAAGAGAGGAGCAGGTTTAACAAAACAGAAGAAGTATTTATTTGTATTTCTTGTGTAGTTGCTCGGTCTCTGATTCTTCAAAATTGGAAATCTTGGGAGATTCCATCACAGTTAAAATGGTTCAATAAAATGAGAAGAACATGTAATTTCGAAAGAGCTTATGCAGGCAGGGTGGGAGCCATTGCAAGATTCGAAAGAAATTGGAAATATTTTGAGAATCTGGAATTGTTGAAGGGAAGATGATGAGGAAGGAGAGGAGAATGAGAATATTTGCACTTTTTTGTGGTAGTAATGCTGCTTTATAATAGTTGTTTTTGCACTATATTGCACTAGCACTTTAAAATTACACTTTATTGGATTATATCTCATCTTGCAGTTGCACTTTATTGCAGTTTTTGCACTTTTGCAGTGGTATTGTTTACTTAAAATTGCATTTTTTGCACAAGGACAGTTGTACGTTTTTATAATGGTCTCTTTCCTTTTTAGTCCTCTCTTTTTACTCCAGTTTTTTCTCTTGTAAATTGTCTAAAAATTGTCTAACTGTTAAAAATTTGATGTGAACAATGTCTTTTTTAAAATTCTGTACCAATGACTTTCTATTGCTTTGTTCAATAAAAAATTAAAAAGAAAAAAAAAGAATTGCATTCGAATCTAGTGCTATGGGTCATTTGTGTAGGTTTCTTTTTTCTCTCTGTGCAGAGCCACACTCTGCCTGTGTCAATATCATAGGCTTGTCTCTCCAATGGGGGAGCAGGGTGGGACTAGAGAACTTCCACCTCACAGAGAAAAGGCTCTTCGGTGCATGCCCTTATCTAGGTTCCTAGGCCTCATAATAAGAATTTGGGCTTGTCTTTATCCGTTCACCGTCAGGAGGCTCGTTCTGGGGCAACAGTTGCGCTTTATAAGTAATCCATTCAATTCAATACAATTCAAGACTTTCTCTGTCCTCTTCTGTAATACCCATCCTGCAGATGCATGTGTTATTCCTGTACAACGTCAAGGGGGTGTTCCATCGTTTGCATGCCAAGGGTATCCCCATCCAAAAGAAGGGACACCTTTGCCTTGTATCCACACTGTACTGCATACATAGGCAACTAGTATTTGGGAAGCAAAGTAACTGTTCACCACCTGTAAAGAGGCACAACGTTGGCGCACTCTCGTGGTTGTTTTATGGTCGTTGTCACATGGTTCCCTAGGACCTCACTTAATGTAAATGTTTAATCATAAGAATATGAGGTCACCAATATTTTCATTAATTTAACTATAAGCGTCCAAAATTCTTGTCTTGCTAGAGTAGTGCTAAGTCCTGCTTCAGGTCCTGCAATGCAAGGTGAGGACCTCTTTCAGGAAATCACCCAAATGACCACCCGAAGGTAAACAACTGTAGAAAAAAGGCTTAACAAGAATCTCACAAGTGCATTCCTCTGCGGAGGAGAGTGTAAATGAGAAATTACCAAGCAACTGTCTGTCTAACTTGGGTAGATAATCTTCTTTCAAGGATGTTCAAAGCACTTGGCCTTTATAGCTAATCTGATATTTTGCACATGCTCTTTTGTGACATGTCCCTTCCCTCAAATACAAGCTGTGATTATTGTGTGTTTGGACAGAGACAATAAAGCAGCGCGCAGAAACGACCCCTATATCATTAGTCCTTGCTTAGCTCTCCTCCCCTGGTTGAGGGTGGACTCTGAGGGGGCCCAAAGCTAGCCAAGGATTTTTACAGAGAATCCCCAGCCATCACCCTGCAAGCGAGTGCCTCATTCATTGCACCTGACTTTGGGGGAATTCCCACCACCCTCTCCAAAATCTAGCCATTCTGCTAACAATGAAGGAAAGCAGTATTCGAAACTCACTTCACCGTTCACTGCAGCACTGTTCCCAGTGCAGGCAAGAGTTTGCGCATGCGCTGAGGACAGCAGATTGTTGCTTCTAGCCTGGCACATGCTCTAAGTACGTGCTACTGGCGTTCGAATAGAGTGGACACTGCCTCATGTCTCAGAGCTGTGGTAAAGGTAAAGCAGCAGTTTTATAGAATCATCGACATTCCCGCAAATATTTCTGCCTGCAGAGAACACGTCTATTTTGTCTTCGTATTTTAGCTGCTGGACCCAATGAGGTGGATCCATGATTCTTTCTTGCAGATGAACAGTGTCCCGAAGCAAGGTGGGAATGAGCTCATGCCAAACCCTCTCCACTGGGGCTGCTCTGAATCCACTGTGAGACTCAGTATTCTGACGTGCAAAATCCATCAACTCACATTTTACTTTTTTTTTGTTTGTTTTGTTCTTTTTTACAGGAAACGTCCTTGTTTTCTTAAACAAGGTTCCCTCAATAGTTGTTCCTCTTTGTTCCACTTTCGTCTCTCTTTCCCCAATCCCTTTTCACTTATGACATAGTATATTGATGCTTCTTGCCAAGGCATTGATTTAACAGCCAATTTAGTTTTCCAGATGTTTTTATGAGGGCTCCCTATTCTCCTTCGCAGGTTCACCAGGCGTCCCATTGCTTTCCATCAAGTTGTTCAATTTAATCAGACCCTCTCGGGAAAATTGTTCTCTTAGTACGTTTGAGGCAGTGGCGGCTCGCCGAGGGAGTGCTGCGCGGCGGCGGGGCGGGGTGGGGGCTCGGAAGGGCCAGGGTGGGGGGTAGTGGAATCCGACATACGACGGACAGGAGTAAGGCAAGTAATTAAATAAATTAAACAATTTACCTTGCACTCGCTGCATCGCCAACTCGGCAATGCAGCGCACACAAGGTAAATCGTTTTTTTTATTCTGTCCATACCTGGACTGCCATGCCTTGTGTTGCAGTACTTGGTTGGAAAAATGTTTTGGAAGCCCTAAGCTAAGTATTCCAGTCTTTCTGATGCCTTAAAGATGGTTGGTGGCCTTGTGGTGGTGTGCTGCCACAAAGGGGTTTCAGACAAGGGAGTAGTCCATTGCTTTGCCATGAAAAATTCATCAGTTCCCCTTACATCTAAATATGGTCGGGCAATCATCAGGGTGAAGGCATCAGCTGATTTTTGGCAAATGTGACACAACCACCCTCCTCCAGCAAAAGCCAAACAATTGATAGATTTCTGAAATCATATTCGGCAGAGAAATTCCTCATCATTTCCATCAGTGGTAAGTACTATTTTAGTGGGATCCCATCAGGAATTCCTACAGCATAGCCACATTTTACAGATATATGTATTGAAGAAATTATGTGTAGGACTTCACTAAGATGTTATGAAAGTAGATAACCACGAAACAAGACTATTGGTAAATGAAGTGCTTGTTTATGTTGTATTTGCATCCTTTTATCTCACCCCAATTGTCTTTCACAAAGCTGGTTGTCATTTCCTGCCCCTGGGGTACTACTGTTTTGTAATTTTTTTTTTAATCATTACATTTATGTTTTTTCCTTTACTTTATTGTAATACTGTATTGAAAGGCCTTACTAAGTAGAATATCCTTCACACAATTAAAAAGAAGCGCTGTACTTAATTTGCTATCAAAAGATGAGCAGTGTGTCCAGGCTGAGACTTTACACTAGTGGCGATTGCATTGCTTTAGTGAATAAAATGTCCCTTTTTCAGCAATGACACGCAATGAAAATCTTTGTGCTGCTAGTGCACTTGACTGCACGATTTTGAAGCAATGAAATAAAGTAATAAAAGTGGACAACTCTGTCCTTCTTGATGCGAATCTCTAAATGTTATCTTTGTAGGCCCTCCCTATGAAATTACTGTATTGTGGCAACAGATGCCTGAGAGATCAAAGTCAGCTGCCCTTGCCATGCACAGTGTTGTCATCAACTATGTCATTTCAGATGTCATCAGAGATGGTATAAATTATGTCATACAACATGTCTTGAGTGATGAACTATGTGAGGTCATAAGCAGTGCATGATGAGGGAATGAATGAGTTAAAGTTACCTCAATAAATATACCTTGCTGAATTTCTGTCTTTATTTAGAGTTTAAAATGTTACTTTTAAACCGACATGTTCATCTAACTGTAATATCATTTTAACCTTTTTTTCTGTGAATTTCTAAGTTTAAAAAAATGTAAAGTAAGATATTATCACAACACATAAATATAAAATAACTTTAATCTATGCTTTTTTCGAGGAATTTCTCGTTTTTTTAACGTAACGTAAGATTTTATTACCATACGTAACTATGCCAACCACCTGCCATGCATGGTCTTTGGCTGTGAGCAGGGTGAGGTTGGTCACAGGCCCTGGCCTGTGGATAATCCCGGCATCCAACCCTCTAAAAGCACCCAACGCACCACAGACACCCTTGCACCCAACTTTGTTTAAAAAAAATCTTTATTTTTTGATCCAGCAGGACTCATGCAGGAGTCAACGTGGTCCCCAGTGCTTCTATGAGACCCTGCCTCCTCCCCCCACAAAGTCCATGGGTTCAGGCTACCCCTACCCTGCCTCATTATATTTTTTTTAATTTTCAGGACAGGGGGATCCAATGCATATGGCCTGTAATGGCAGTCACAACATTTCTGTTTAGGTTGCGGCCAGCCAATTAAAGTGCGAGCTCTCGCAGGACTTGCAGGAGCGAGGTGGCTGACGGGGAAAAAAGTCCACTCGGCCAATCAGGTCGATCTATTATTTTGAAGTTGCATGCCTGTCAGTGGCGGCTCTTCTGCTAAGGCAGAGGAGCACTGCCCCACTGTCAGGAGCAGCAAAGAAAGGAAAAAATAAAATGTTAATAGCGGAATGTTCTTATCATTTTATTTTTTCCTCCTGCTGTGGCAGTGCATGAAAGGGTAGGGTGGAGCTGCAGGGGAGGAGTGGTAGAACACTCCTGAGAGCAATGACTCTTTGGTCGGCCCTCTTGGGTTGCCCAAAACAGTCATGCACGCTCTCCTGTTTTCCATGCAGGCTGCATTAAACCCTTCATGGAGAACGTGCCAACTCCTCCAGCCCCAGGCTGAGCGCAGTGTCACGGCGCCCTGATCAATCACAATGCTGCATTGCCGCATTGTGATTGGCTTAGGGGTGGGAGGCTGGCTGCCTGCTTCCTTTTCTGACTTGGAGTCGGACACAGGCGAGCAGAAGAGGAGACGCGGGTCACGGTGGCGGCGGCAAGGTAAGATTTGTTTTATTACTTTCTTTTAAAAGCAGCTTGCGAGCCTATCCCCCTCCCCGCGCCCACCCCCTCCCACCCACGAGCCATGCCAGCCGCCCCTGGTGCCTGTGGAGCTCCCATGAGAGTCCTGAGAACTTAACCATCCAGATATCTACAAATTGTGACCATTAATTTCTCATAAACTACTGGGCGGATTTAGAGCAAACCACCCAAAGCATGCTTTCTGGGTAATGGTCTAGCTTGCTGCCAAATTTGGTGTAATTCCATTCACTATTTTGGCTGTAGTGGTGTCTAAACTTCCCTATGCAAATTAAATGGGGAATTGAGTTTTTGGCCCCCACTTTATTCTTGGCCCCTGCTTGATGTATCACCCCAAATCTTTCAAGGAAGGAGCTGAGGTGGATGAACAGTATTTTGGAAAGTATTGTGAAGATCCTTTTCACTGGCCCACAGTTACTGGCAAACTAAAAAATCCATCTCCTATGGTAACTAGGCCCTAACTATAACTATACATTGACAAACACCACTGTGTAATGTATGTATATATATATATATATATATATATATATATATATATATATATATATATATATATATATATATATATATATATATATATATATATATATATATATATATATATGTGTGTGTGTGTGTGTGTGTGTGTGTGTGTGTGTGTGATCACTTGAAAAAACAAAGGTTAAAGGGATTATATAGTTAAGTGAGAATATCAGCTAATATGTAACATTTTAGACAAAAAAACACTGAAAATCACCATTTTTAGTTTATTGAGCTAACTAGATTTGTGCCCTCACCATGTCCAGTGTTGTCATCAAAGAGGTCATTTGAGATGTAATCGGCGATATATCAATGAGCATATTATGATTTGCTATCTGTGATATTATAAGCAGAGCATGATGGGGGCACATGTTCTAGTTAGCTCAGTAATCTATAACTGGTGAATTTCCGTGGTTTTTAACATTTGTTATTTTACCTAAATATAATGTCACTTTAACCTTTGGTTATATTAGTAAATTTCTTTAACATAAAATAGGATCTTTAACCATACCCAGCCCCCAGCGGGTGGCTAAAGCCCCTACAAACCCCCACCTCACATTTTTTTGTACTTCATTTTCCCACTCCCGTGGGGCTCGCGATCTGGGTGAGATGGAGCCAGGCTCCAGTTAGCCTACCAGGAAGTACCTCAGACAGCTAAACCTGAAAAACCTCACCCTCCTTTCATTTTATAATTTTTTTTATGTTTCCCATGATCCATAATTCATCCCCCAATACATTCACAGAGTCTGTAAACTCCTGCCATTATGCCCTCTGGATTCCACTGAGGGAGAATGAAGGCATCGCTTATATGTGTTTGTCCTATTTAACCACACATTTAAGCGCAAGGGTTGTTTCCTCATCAGGGACATTTCTCTCCTTCAACACAAAGAGCATTCCTGAGGCAGAAAGATGCAGTGGTGGCTGCAGCACCAACAAGCTGAAGAGCAAAGAAACAGATCCTATGATGTGGGCAGTACTTATGTGGTTGTAAGCCATGTGGAGGTATCCTATTTTTAGACAAAAAATGTTTTATTACATTTGTAAGCATGATATGACAACAGTATTATGTGCAAATCCATTTGTTGCATTCCAACATGTCAAAAACAGGATGTCAGCTTGTCACGATTGTTAATACAAAGCATTAGGAGCAAACACGTAAACATTTACCAGTAACAATGATAAACATGGAGTCTACGTAGATTAAGGGTGAGTCGTTTCATACAATTCGGTTGGCCGGGTGAGAGCAATCCTTAAAGTGGGCTACTCGACAAGGGCGCCACAGAGGCACACGGAAAACCACTCAATAAGAGGCAAGGGACCCATGGGGGAGATTCGGGAGCAGTTCTGCAGGGTAACAGGGTGCAGGCCCGATAGTAACCTTGACAGGGTGTGGAGCACTCTGATGTCGTGCGCTCAGGTTCTTTGTTATTCCCCTGCTACCCCCAGGTCAGTGAACCCACTATCAGTTGTATGGTTGTAGACACACATTCATGCTATGATAGTGTGGCTCAGAGTTGCCATGTGTCGTTTTTTTGCTTCAGCGTCAATTAAATTGGTCTCCCAACACTCACCACTGGTTCATGAGTCCCCACTCATACGCAGCAACTTAACGGTACTATCTTCCACCAGTGTCCATGTCAGCAATGTGGCCAACCAACAAACTAAATCAGGAGTGGCAGACGCCTTCCATGTTATCACTAACTATCTCTTAAACAGGACAAATGTGTGGTCATTGAACCTATGGAGGTGTCTCTCGTCCTTCTCTCTGGGGTGTTGCTCCAACAGACAGAATTCGGGTGTGGGTGCAAGGGTGTGTTCTGTGAGTTCAACAACTGTGACAGTGACCGATCGCCGGATTGGTGGTCCCAGCATCCAGCAGTTTACATCGAGGGCACTCAGGGGCCAGAGTCAGGAACATTTGCCTAATGCGCTGAGGGGAGAAGTAAGCATGATGCATATAATTGAACTGTCTGAAGCAAAATCTAGGATTACAGGAGGCATCTTTAACGAGTTGAAGCCCTCTGGACCAAGCCAATTTAGACAATGGCTGCAACAACACTGTCCCATCTGGTGCGAGCCCCCACTGCGTAATCTGGTGGAGTGGAATTGATGGACATGTAGAGGATACTTGTGATAGCGTGACATGTACTATCAAATGTCTAGAGCACGTGTAATGTGGGAGATGCGGGAGATTCCCCTGTGCAATGTTAAAAACTGACCAGCTCCAATGCCATAAGTGTCCACAACATCCTGAAAAGACATGAGGGCACCCTTATGGTTGATTTCCCACAATTAGTCGATCCCCGCTTCCCTCCAT
The DNA here is from genome assembly GCF_964263255.1 of Lissotriton vulgaris. Taxonomy (NCBI): domain Eukaryota; kingdom Metazoa; phylum Chordata; class Amphibia; order Caudata; family Salamandridae; genus Lissotriton; species Lissotriton vulgaris. The sequence goes on along the minus strand of NC_141693.1, from coordinate 967,163,220 downwards.
GGTCTGTGTCATATGAGCGTGACACGCAAATGAAGCGCGGTAAGTCCCAAATTACAATGGATGGAGTGCATGCGAGGTGAGGCCCCCTTGAAATGGACAAATCTACACCAACAGATGCCGGCCACAGTCATCTAGTGCATCGCATGTCGGGGGCAGATGGTTAGATCGGACAACAATGTATGGATGCTCATTTTAATTAAGATCGAAAGGATGGGTGCTACCTTGGGGCATGTGGGTGTTTGCAACCAGGCCATTACCCATTGCAGCTGCGCCGTTGCATAATACAGCTCACAATTGGGCACATCAAGCCCGCTGTCAGTTAAAAGACATTGTAGGGTGGTAAGTGCAACCCTCCAGTGACACCAACCCCATTGCATTTCAAACAAGACCATGCAGCTCTAAAAAAAACTTATAGGTAGCACTATCGGGAGTGCTGCAAAAAATAAAATAGTCCAGCAGCACCAGCATTTTGGAGATCGTCACTCGACCCAGTGGAGACAGGGGGAGCGATCGCCAGAAGGGCAATGACTGGTGGATGGAACCTTTTGTCTTGTCTACATTGCTCTCCCTGAGGTCCCACTCCCAATGATAGATCTGGACACTCAGATACTTGAAGGTGTCATAACACCACTAGAGATGGCTCCCCAGTGGAGGAGCCCTATGCAGGTCGGGGCACAGTGCCAGTGGGGACTGACATGACTTAGGCCAATTCACCCAGAGCCCTGAAATGTTTCGGAAATTGTCCAACAAATGAATGAGGCCTAGCAGGACAGCCTCTACATCGTGCAGATGTACCAGGGCTTCATCCACGTACAGTGAGATGACTTGATGTACACCCAGCTCTCAAATCTCCCAGTGGTCCAACAAACGCATAAGGCCTAGCAGGGTGGCCTCTACATCGCAAAGATATACCAGGGCCTCATCCACGTACAGTAAAATGGCATGATGTACAGCTAGCTCTTGAATCCCCCAGAGTTGCACCTGTTGTCAGAGATAACAAGCCAGAGTCTCCATGGCAAGGGCAAAAATGTGTGAGTAGAGCACGCACCCCTATCTGGCGCCTCTCTGAAGAGCACAGTTGTTGGAGTTGAGCTGTCCAGTCTGAACCCATACTATTGGGTTATTATACAGAGTACATATCCATCCCATAAAACCTGGGCAGAACCCCATGCATTCAAGGATTAGAAGGAGAAAATCCCAGCTCAGGTTGTCAAACACCTTCTCAGTATCTAGTGACACAGCCATCTGGCCAAAGGCTTCAGCAGGATTGCGGTATATGAGGCACAACAAGCAGTGGATGTTGGTGAAACTGCTGTGCCCCGGTATAAAAGCAGATACAAAATACAGTGGTCCTAAACCTTATTTGGATAAGATACAAATCATTAATCCATAGGTGAACTAAGGAAACAGATAAATTATAAAGCTCACAATACTTAGTACATTATTCATACATCAAATGGACAAAATGCAACAAACCAAAACCTGATTCACCATTCAATTTATTATACTTCGTTTAAGTTGGTGATATATAAATTTCAATTATAATACTACAATATTCTCAGACAGAGAAGGTTGCACCAAGGGGGGGAGCGTGCGTAGGAGAGTAGTGCTCAGTGTTAGTTGGTGAGAAGGAAAGTAAATAGGAGTGATAAAAGAAAGACACTTTACATATTTTGTCTCAATAGGACCGGTTTTAAATCACCGTCCTGGTTGGCCTAGCCACATTTATAATATATGTAGTCGTGTTTATCTAGTTCTTACAAGTACACAAATAAATGTTTGGCATGATATGGGGTATAACAAAGAAGGAAGGGGTCTAGGCCTTTCCAAGGGGCATCCCTTGGAAAGGCCTGGACCCCTTCCTTCTTTGTACGAACTAGATAAACACGACTACATATATTATAAATGTGGCTAGGCCAATCAGGGCGGTGATTTAAAACCAGGTATTATGATTTGTGGTTATCTTGTCACTATATGTGCATAATTGTATAAGTATAGAGAAAGTTATGGGATTGCTTGGAAACCGTTTATAAACAAATATGATTGACAAGATAAAATGATAAAATGTGGAGAACAATTAGGAAGTGAATGAAATTGTACCCACTGGAGGGCATTACTAGCAAGATCGATATTGAGTTTTGTATTTGTATAGTGAAAGGCAATATGTTCACAGTAAACAGTGATCATGGGCTGAAAATGCTTGAAAAAAGAAAAATACAAATATATTAGTTGATTTATAATTGTGAGGAATTAACAATAACAATGATGAAATGCACCAAGTGAAATGTGACAAATTAAATGAATATATACAATGAAAATCTGAAAACTTTTTTATATAAAAATACTTGACACTACCATTACCAGAATGCCTAGCAGCAGATCAGAGGAAATGATGTCATCTAAGGTGGATACATAATGGTATTGTCGCTAATGGCATTTGCATGTTATCCCCGTGAGCAAGAGGCATGTTGCCTTGAAACGCGTAGGGGTTGCTGGTTTGCTGAGAATACCAAAATAAACGCGGAGTGAAAAGCGATTTTGGAAGAAGCTTCATTAATGTTGAGAGTGCGAGAAACCTACTGCTTGTAATAAGGAGCGTTTTTGAAATATTATCGGCGAGGCTCTGCCGACTTCCTTCCGCAGCACCAAATAGCGCCCGGAGACCAGAACGAGGGGCCGAGTTTTGGAAATATATATATATATATATATATATATATATATATATATATATATATATATATATATATATTACCTACTGGCGGTCGCCAGTAGGTATATATAGTTAGGATTTTTTCCCTATGGGATTTCTGAAAATTCTATGCCTAATAACTTTGGCGTTTGTGGACGGAATTGGCTGAAATTTTCAGGAAAATGGCACATTTTGTTTCTGAGCAGCCCTTGAAAATTTGGGGGGGTTTTGTGGAGGGGGGGCCGAGAAAAAAGGGGGGTCCCAAAACGCGTTTTTCCCATGTTAATTTCCATAGGGCGGTTGGACTCACTTTTAGCCCGAACGGCTGAATGGATTTTCACGAAACTTGGCAAAATTGTAGGGACTGTTAGCCCGATGTGCCTTTGCTAGGTCTCAATATATGTGCTTCAGTGGATTTTGAGAAATTAACGTTTAAATCAAGATATATATCTGTAACAGCGCTCCGGGCAGCGATCCGGTCCGCTTACTTTTCGCGAAACGGAACTTTGAGCGCAGAAAGCTGATTGGCTCTCCGGTGTCTGTCAACATTCTAAACAGTCCGGAGCGGCCGCCATCTTATCTCTCGGTAGGATCGAGAGAGAAGAAGAGGTGAAAAACGAAGGGGGAATTTAATGAAAGGGGGCAAGGTATACCCCTCTTGACCCCCTAGGAATGTTGTTGGGGTTATTAAAGGGTCCCGTGGGGAAAATAAAAAAAAAATGATTTTTCACGGTAGAAGCGCTTCACGGGCCGGGAACTGGGCCGCAAACTGGTAGCGAAACGGGAATTCGCCATTTTGTGCTTCGTTAATTAAATTACTAGGTATAAGGGGGTGCGGGAGATGTATCCTAATCCCCTATGTTTCATGAGGGTGGCTAAGGAGGCTCATATATGTTGATACATCTCTTCCAGCGGCTGTGCGTGAGCTTTTTATTTTTTTTGCTGCGTGACAGTCCGGAGCGGCCGCCATCTTATCTCTCGGTAGGATCGAGAGAGAAGAAGAGGTGAAAAACGAAGGGGGAATTTAATGAAAGGGGGCAAGGTATACCCCTCTTGACCTCCTAGGAATGTTGTTGGGGTTATTAAAGGGTCCCGTGGGGAAAATAAAAAAAAAAATGATTTTTCACGGTAGAAGCGCTTCACGGGCCGCGAACTGGGCCGCAAACTGGTAGCGAAACGGGAATTCGCCATTTTGTGCTTCGTTTTAATTAAATTACTAGGTATAAGGGGGTGCGGGAGACGTATCCTAATCCCCTATGTTTCATGAGGGTGGCTGAGGAGGCTCATATATGTTGATACATCTTTTCCAGCGGCTGTGCGTGAGCTTTTTTTTTTTTTTGCTGCGTGACGTCTGTTAACGTTCGATTCGATGGAAATCAGGAAGTGTTGACCGCCAATTTGTCACTGCGATAAAATATTTTGTTATAAATGAATCCTTATTGATAAACATTGTCTGCGCCATCTTGCCTTTTTTCCAATGCCACAATTTTGTCGTGCACGGCAGCCATTTTAGATGCCAGGCTGGTCCCAGGCTATCACCTACCCCTGCGGATGTAGTTTATGGCCCCAGCTAAAGAGAATCCAGACATGCCAACCCTCCCGATTCAGGCGTGAGACTACTGATTTCAGTGCTAGTCTCCCGCCTCCCGATTTCTGCAAGCAAACACCCGGGGGCATATTACGAACAACTAGCGATAATTTTTGTCTCTAACTTGTTTAGAGACAAAAATTTTCGCCGCACATCGGCGATTTTTATCGCAGATAAACCTTGCTATTATCGCAGAAAAGTCAGCGATATTCATGTATTATCAAGCAAATGCTCTTAGCCATGTTATCCACCTCCCATTGGATAACATGGCTAAGAACTGCTCAGGGCAGGTGTTAGCTTTTGGAGATATTCGCGTTTAGCGCGAATATCTCCAAAAGTTGGTAATAGGAGATAGCGATGTTAGGGACTGTTTCCAGTCGCTAACATCTTGGCACGCCCACTTTGCATGTCATTAGTGATAAGTATCACTGACATGCAAAGCGGGGCCCAAGATGGTCGCTATCTCCTTTTAGTTGTCACTAACTGGTGTTAGCGACAGCTTGGTAATAGGGAGATAATTTTATCTCCGCTTTCATGGCTTTTAAAGCCAAAAAAGCGGAGATAAACCCCCTTGATAATATGCCCCACGATTCCTCGGGGGTTTCAGCTGATAGGGCTTGGTATTGTGTTACGTGGTAATTTTTCCAGGAAACGTCAGAGGGTCGATGCAGGTGTTCTAGAAGAGGTGATAAACCATTTAAGCCTCATGAACAAGCGCATGGTCTTTTAAAGATTTGTGAAGTACTCGGGGCGGCGGTGTGTGTGTGCCCTCTTTCAGGAGCGGGCGGGGGGCACTGCCAGCAACTTGCCAGGTCAGGTAGTGTTCAACACGTGCATCACCCTTTCTCTGCCTGCTATTGCGCTCCATGCTTCGGAAAGGTAAGAAAAAGAACGTGCATTTGAGTTTGAAATGTCCGATCCTGTAGCAGTACACTTGCAAAGCCCACACATGACAATAACCCGATTCAAGGCCCCATTCACCCGTTTTTAAAAAAATTTATAACACTCCAACAAAGTAACATTATAAAACTTTATTAACTTTTAAATATAATGAACGGAACAAAAACTGTAAAAACATTTAAACATTTTTCACCCAAAAAAGCAACAATGGTCAGAAGCTGTCTTTTGTGCGAATAGTCCCAAGGCAGCACAACGTGCAGAGTTCTGGACGGCACCCAGGTGATGTCGCCTGGGTGCCGCACTGGTTTTGGGATCCTACAATGCTGCTCCGAAAATTGGCGTGGGGCGTCCCGGGTGGTGCGGGGGGAGGCCTCGTCAGTAGCGGTCTGTTGTGCAAATAGTCCCAAGGCAGCAGAACGCGCTGAGATGTTGATGGCACCCAGGTGATGTCCAGTAAACTGCCGCACTGGTTTTGGTATCCTACAATGCTGCTCCGAAAATTGGCGTGGGGCGGCCCGTGGGGGAGGCGGCGTGAACGGGCCTCCCCAGGTGGCGGCCATCCAGCTGAGTTGCGCCCGCTCTTGCGGCTACAGCGTCTCGCTCACCATGTTGTTGAGTTGCTCCCACTCTTGCAGTGCAGCGATAGGCGGCTGCCACATGACTCTTAAAATGGCGGCCGGCTCTTCGGTTTTGGGCCTGGTCCACTGAAATGGCCCTGGGACACCTTGGAACTCGGACGCTTGCCTGCTAGGGCTTGGGCTCCATTCTCGAAAAGCGTCCCCTCAGCCGTGAAGATTCTACAAAAGTCTTGGGGGCCCCCGACTCCCGCAGGCTTCCGGTGGGGAGCGGCTGCCATGATTGCTCGCGGAATGACCACGACGGAGCCACGAGATGGTGGTGCTCTCATGCTGACGCCAGCTTCAGTCTGAATGATCCAGAAACAAGGTGGGGCTTTCATCGTTTGGGAAAAAAAAATGTTCTAAACCAATGAAAAGTGTTATTTTAGGTCATATGACCAAGCCTTCCATCTTTAGGAAACCAAAAGTAAAATGAACCAATGAAAAGTTTTAGAAACAAGTCACATGACCTGTTATGCGGCATAGGGCTACAAAAAGCGTAGAAAATCCGTTGGCACGTGAGGCGGCGTCAGTAGCGGACCGATGTGCGAATAGGCCGAAGGCAGCACAACGCGTCGAGATCCGGATGGCACCGAGGTGGTGTCCAGCAAATTGCCGCACTGGTGTGGCCATCCTACAATGCTGCGCCGAAAGACGGCGTGTCCAGCTGAGTTGCGGTCACTCTTGCGGTACAGTGAATCGAACGCGCCGAGATCCGGATGGCACCGAGGTGGTGTCCAGCAAATTGCCGCACTGGTGTGGCCATCCTACAATGCTGCGCCGAAAGACGGCGTGTCCAGCTGAGTTGCGGTCACTCTTGCGGTACAGTGACTCGAACGCGCCGAGATCCGGATGGCACCGAGGTGGTGTCCAGCAAATTGCCGCACTGGTGTGGCCATCCTACAATGCTGCGCCGAAAGTCGGCGTGGGGTGCCCCGTTGGCTTATGAGGTGATGTCAGTAGTGGACCGATGTGTAAATAGGTCGGAACCAGCACAAGGCGCCAAGATCCGAATGGCAAGTTCTGGATGTTGAGTGCCATAGTTGAGAGTTCTGAGCAGTGCTTGTAAGACTATCTGAAGTTTATTATAAGAATCAGACTAAGTTGAAGACTGTCTGAAGCTTATTTGCACCTTTTGCAGCTTCACTATTGCCCAAGGTGGTGTCCAGCAAATTGCTGCACTGGTGTGGCCATCCTACAATGCTGCGCCGAAAGACGGCGTGTTCAGCTGAGTTCCGGTCACTCTTGCGGTACAGTGACTCGAACGCGCCGAGATCCGGATGGCACCGAGGTGGTGTCCAGCAAGTTGCCGCACTGGTATGGCCATCCTACAATGCTGCGCCGAAAGACGGCGTGACCAGCTGAGTTCCGGTCACTCTTGCGGTACAGTGATTCGAACGCGCCGAGATCCGGATGGCACCGAGGTCGTGTCCAGCAAGTTGCCGCACTGGTGTGGCCATCCTACAATGCTGCGCCGAAAGTCAGTGTGGGGTGCCCCGTTGGCTTATGAGGTGATGTCAGTAGTGGACCGATGTGTGAATAGGTCAGAACCAGCACAAGGCGCCCTGCACTGTTGAGCTTTTTTCAATGGCTGTTTTTTGTTGTTTCCCCTCCATCAAAAACAAAAAAAATATATAAAACTGTGCAAAAATACAAAGAAATGTTTAGAAAAGCAGTGCTTGTAAGACTGTCTGAAGCTCTTTTGCACCTGCTGCAGCTTCACTATTGCCCTGGTGTGGCCAAAGATCGCCCATGACATAGGCGGCCGGCTCCCGAGGTCCGGCGGAACTTTTTTCCTTTTCCTTTCTGCTTGTCCCACAATCCGTTTCACCTGAAGACACGACCAGGTTCCTGAATGTGTGCAGGGGGACGCTATTGATTGAATGAAAATGGCGACTTGACACAAAGCTGACTCAAGCGTTGGGGTTGATGCTATACAGACAAAAATTGGTTTTCAGTTTGTACATTCTTCAGGATTTTTTTTTCCATCCAAGGCTGATTGAGAGTTTGTAGAAAAATGGCTTCAGATTTTCCACATATTACTCTTCAACATTCTTCCTAAATGTAACAATGTGAGACTCACTAGGAGAACGGCTGTTTATCTTTCCTTTCAAAATGCTGCCAACAATATTTTCTGAATGGAAGACACCATCTTGTAGCATAAAGGGCCGAAAGGGGTTCTGGTCTGGCCGATTGTTGGTGGAGACATTTTGACTATATCTTGGACCTGCCCGGCCTCGCCCAAAATGGCGCCGGTATAAATGGGACTCGTAACTCATTGTTGTGTACTGGTTGAACAACCTTGATATCACGAGATATGAATGCAGTTTTGATGCTCATGGCGGGCGGGGACGAGAATTGATTGAATATTTCGACATCCCTATTGATATTAAGTTCTGATGTGTTATTGATTACTTTACTATTGAAAGTTCGAATTTCAGTTTGCTCCGTGGCCGGCCCACGTGGTTATAGGCCCGTATTTGTATGCTGACATTTTCACAATAAAGGTTTTTAAAACAAAACACGGTAGTAGTATTTAGATTGGTAAAGTTTTTACTTTTAGTCACTGTTTTCGAATCAGTAAAAGGCAAGTGAAATAAAGCAGTCCAATTACATGACGGATAAAAGGTATAATACGTAGGAACGCAGTAAAGATAAATGGTCAAGGGCAGTTGTGTTTTCCACTCCTGCAACATAAAGTGATCGATAAGAATCTGATAATCAGGCGTATCGGCGACTAAGACAGCAGGCCGAGTCTCTTTTACTCAACGGCTCCGTCATGGAACGAAGAAACGCCCTTTTTCTCGAAAAAGGAATATATTTTACTTGCAGGACAGTTGTAAATTTTCCGGGAAAGTACATTAGCCTGGAATATTATAACATATATGTTTAAAAAAAAAAGTTCGAAATCAATAAAAAGCGTATTTTTTAGGTTATATGACCAAGCTTTTCATTATTAAAATAACAAAAGTAAAATGAACCAATAAAAAGTTTTATTAACAAGTCACATGACCTGTTATGCTTACGTTACGCGCTGCGCGCCGCGCCCCCCGGATCACTTCCGGGTGCGCTAACGCGGCGTGTCATATAACGCATTACGCGACAACGTAGGTCAAGAATATAGTCAAAATGTCTCCACCAACCAGCGTTCGGAACACAACCCCTTTCAGCAGTCCAAAAAGTTCTGTTAAATGACAACAGAGGGGACAGGCAACAAGAACCATCAGTCAAAGAGGGGAGGGCAAGTTCTTCTCTTCCGGGTCATGTTGGGGCGCTACCGGAACTGATCGAATTGGTAGACTACAGTGTTTCTGGATGTTTCAGACTAAAGCTGGCGTCAGCATGAGAGCACTACCATCTCGTAGCTCCGTCGTGGCCATTTCACGAGCAGACATGGCAGCCACTCCCCACCAGAAGCCTGCGGGAGTCGGGGGCCCCCAAGACTTTTGTAGAATCTTCAAGGCTGAGGGGACGCTTTCGAGAATGGGACCCAAGCCCTATCAGGGAAGCGTCCGAGTTCCAAGGTGTCCCAGGGCCATTTTAGTGGACCAGGCCTAAAACCGAAGAGCCGGCCGCCATTTTGAGAGTCCTGTGGCAGCCGCCTATCGCTGCACCGCAAGATCGGGAGCAACTTAACTACATGGTGAGCGAGACGCTGTAGTCGCAAGAGCGGGCGGTAAACAGCTGAATGGCGGAAGAGGCACAGTGTAGCAAAAGCGGGCGGAATGGCAACTAAAACGGTAAAGGGGCGCCCCACTACAGCGTGTCTTCAGGTCAAACGGATTGTGGGACAAAGTCCAGAATAGAAGAGTCATCAAAAGGCAAAAAGTTCCGCCGGACCCCGGGAGCCGGCCGCCTATGTCGGGGGCGATCTCAGGCTACACCAGTGCTATAAGACTTGGGGAGGGGGTCGGAGCCAAGCGTCTTCTCCGAGTCCGTGCCATCACACCGCCCCTCGGGGGCCTCCGTCAAGCGGTTTAGGGAGGTACCATATAACATTGTTTTCAAATGCAGTCAGGTCCACAAACGACCCTCACTTACTTTGAGAATAGTGAAGCTGCAGTAGGTGGAAATAAGCTTCAGACAGTCTTACAAGCACTGCTTTTGTAAACATTTTTTGATTTTTTTGTATTTTTGCACAGTTTTATATTTTTTTTTTGTTTTTGATGGAGGGGAAACAACAAAGCACAGGCATTGAAAAAGGCTCTAACTCAGAACTCTGAACTATGGCACCCAACATCCAGGACTTTCCATCCAGATCTTGGCGCCTTGTGCTACTTCCGACCTATTCACACATCGGTCCACTACTGACATCATCTTATAAACCAACGTTATGTAAATAGTTATTTAATAAAATGTTTTACCCTGTTTCTTTGCTGGTGTGTTGTCTATATTTTTAATATTTGCATAGGGTTTGTCGTTATTTTGGGCGGGGTGGGTGACGGAGTCGAGCTGTCTTGCAGCCCTCATGGTGTGGAGCTAAGTTCATCTCACTATTTTCGTATTTCTCATGAAGGGTTGTTCCTAATATTTCTATTTTAGCGAGGTCAAAAAGAGATCCAATTAGTGGCCTACTGATTTTGCTCGATTACTTTTATTTTTTTACACGATTTTTCACTATCCGCAAAGACTAAACAGAGTATTGCGACTTTGTGCTTGTTTGTAAATAGAGAATGATCCAAAGAGAACCAATTCTAAAACAGTAAATGCTTGGATAACAATCAATCAAATGGAGAGACAAGCAGGCACGACGGATTACAACGGGGGCAAAGGCCTGCGTTAACTACCGTTCACTATCTGCAAAGAGAGAGTACTACTAAGAGAAAAGAGGGGAGGGGGGGGGGCAGCGTTCAAAGCACATCAGCGTGCATAAATACGAAAATGTTTTTATCTATCACGTACTTGACATTTTAAAGCTTTTCATATTTGCTATTAAAAAACCAATGAAATTCACAGAAAAAACCATAGGTTATAGTGGATATATAGTTAGGAATTTGCATTTACAAAACCTTGAAAATTCAATGAAAAAACCATTGGTTTTAGGCCATATATAGTTAGGGATTTGCATTTACAAAACCTTATTTTACTCGCATAAAACCATTGAAATTCCATATATAGTTATAAGCGCTAACTATATATCGCGCACCCGCAATCCACTGCTGATGATGTCACATATTACATCATTCATGACATGGTTAGTGACATCACTGATGACATCACTGATGACATCTCAAATGACATCACTGATGACATCACTGAAAACATCTCATTTGACATGACTGATAACATCACTGATGATATCATTCATGTGATAATACCATGAACCTCTTAAGACTCTAATATAACCTTAGATACAATCAGTGTAAACAGACAGTCACAGACTGTCACTCATCCATGGAGTTACTCACACACCTAGTCAGTTATGCCAAAAATCAATCACAACTCCATTTTCTCAACTATACAGTTATACACACCTTACTTATTCAAACATATACTAACACATATTTACTTTACTCTCTTATACAATCTCTGATACATGTTCACAATGATCCATACAGCCACTCACACATTCACTGGCTCTTATGCACAGTTATTTATAGATGTCAACTCTCACATGTACTGTGTTTTACATATGTACTTAATTTGACATGTAGCACTGAGATATCCATTCACTCACTAATACACTCATGCACAGTCAACCGCCCATACAGCTGTTTGCACATGCACTTTTGAATCTATACATATAGTGAATCAACTACTCACACATCTATGTAGAGAGTCACACACCTCCCAGCCACCCATACACACACACTCAGTTTCCCATACAAATACTTGGACAACCAATCAATAACCCATACAGTTACTCATATAGCTACTGATCAACATATGCAGCAGTTTGTAGAACAACAGATATAATGATGCACAAATTAAAACAGTTTAGTCACTAACCCATGCACTCAGTGAGACACATTTAATCACTCACTCAATCAGTCAGTCATGCACCTAGTAAATCCTTCATCCAGACACTTATATATCCACTCATTCTTCAATATGTAAAACATATTTTAACTTTACAGAAACATACAGTCACTGGATGTTGTAATCAGTGATGTCATTTGAGATGTCATCAGTGATGTCATCAGTGATGTCACTAACCATGTCATGAATGATGTAATATGTGACATCATCAGCAGTGGATTGCGGGTGCGCGATATATAGTTAGCGCTTATAACTATATATGGAATTTCAATGGTTTTATGCGAGTAAAATAAGGTTTTGTAAATGCAAATCCCTAACTATATATGGCCTAAAACCAATGGTTTTTTCATTGAATTTTCAAGGTTTTGTAAATGCAAATTCCTAACTATATATCCACTATAACCTATGGTTTTTTCTGTGAATATATATATATATATATATATATATATATATATATATATATCCGTTCCACACTCCTACTGATCGGTACTGGACTCCGATTCCACAAACGTAGGTACAGACCACAAAACAGCGCTTAGATTACTTCAAAGGTGGTTTATTGTTCTTCTGTCCCCAGCATAACGCGTTTCGGCTGCAACACGGCAGCCTTGATCACATGACCATAAGAACCAATAGGTGCAATTTATATACTGTGTGTGTCCCAATTGAAGAAACGTCAGCAATGCATGGACATAAAGAGAATACTTCGTTATAGCAGATATTGCTTATAACCTCATATCCATCGGTCTATTTACAGAGGGAACAGGTAAATTGATATACTTACAAAATAGCTTTAAAAAATATATCATACATTTAATTTACCACACGGAAATGATTATAATAATACTGCCATTCCATCCTCCTTTTTCCTTCTTTTAAACAATAAGCATGTTATTACTCTCCATATTATGATTAATATACAAGTCAAAAACGCTGCAAAAGTTTCAACACTCTGGGACAGTGCAAATATTCTATTTGATAAAGTGCTTATTTGTGAAAATGTGCAAATTCAGTGAATCTTAAAACTAAGAATTCAAATTCATATGTACAAGGGAGTGCATTGGTGATGGCACGTTCAATACGACCTCTATTGTTGTCTGTCGGGTTGTCTGGATCTTTCCCAGCACGGTTTCAGGAGGGAACATAGCACCGAGTCTGCCCTCACCATAGTGCTGGACAATATCCGCACGCGTGTGGATGGGGGACAGACCTCCCTCCTGATCCTCTTAGACCTTACGGCAGCCTTCGACACCCTTTCTCCCTCAGTCTTAACATCTCGCCTGACGGAGATCGGGGTTCAGGGGGAGGCCCTGAGGTTACTCACCTCTTTCCTCGATCAAAGAGAGCAAAGAGTGATGCTGGATAAATTTCTATAAATTTCTATCTCCATCCCTGTCTTTGCAATGTGGTGTCCCCCAGGGGTCGGCGCTAAGTCCGACCCTTTTTAACATTTATGTGACCCCCCTTGCCAGACTAATTAGATCTTTTGGGATGGAGGTAGTTTCATACGCGGATGACACGCAGATCCTCGTCTCTCTCTCTCCCAGTCAGTTACTTCGACTGCCTCCAACCTTAGATCTTGTATGGAGGCAGTCGGTCAATGGATGATTTACAATTCGTTGAAACTGAATGGAGAGAAGACTGAGGTGATGGCGTTCGGAGGAAAGGAGGAGATATGGTCAGCCGATTGGTGGCCAGACTCATTGGGAGCTTGTCCTGCTCCTGCCTCTTATGCCAAAAACCTTGGGGTCGTGATAGATCCCACCCTCAGTATGTGCCAACAGGTTAACAGAACGGTATCTACCTGTTGGGGTATTATTCGCATACTGAGGAAGATTAGGCACTACCTTTCACAGCAGGCAAGGAAACAACTTGCTGTTGCCCTTGTTGGTTCTCGGCTGGACTACTGCAATAAAAGCCTGCTGCAGCGCTTGCAGGTGGTCCAGAATGCAGCTGCTAGGTTTGTTCTTGATCTACCCCGGCGCACCTCGGCTACCTCCGCCAGAAAATTGCTTCACTGGCTTCCTATAGAGGACCGTATATTGTTCAAGACCATGTGCATGATCTACAGGGCCTTAGCAAAAAGCAGCCCCACTGGAATTGGATCCATTCTGTATCGCTACAGCCCTGGTAGGAACCTACGTTCCTCTAACAGACTCCTTCTTTCAGTCCCTCGTATTCGGAGAACCAGATGGGGTGGTAAAGCCTTTTCCAATCTGGCACCTAAGTGGTGGAACGCCCTCCCATTGGAACTAAGGTCCCTTCCCACCCTTCAGCTTTTTAGAAATGCTTTGAAAACCCATCTCTTTGTGCGGACATACCTGTAGTTGGGCTTTGCCTTTTTTTTAATCTGTTTTGGTAGGCGCCTTGATACCTTCGGGTTTTAGTCGCGCAATACAAATTGCTTTTCAATTCAATTCAATTCAATTTATGAAGAGTTACATGCCACCCACATACAGAAGTAGTTGTACTTATAATTATATCATTGCTGAAAACTGGATTAGATCAAACTAATAATAGGACAAAAAATGTACATTATGGCATAGTGCCCTTATTTCTACAAGAAAAAACCCCACGGATAAAGGCATATTCAAAACCCTTTCCCTTCTTTACCCGATTGAAAGCAGGGAATGATACAGGGGAGATCAATTTGGAGCACCCTATATGCACTATATGCACTTTAAAGATGCCAAATAAGAGGATTTCTGGGATCCCTGTGTGTATACCCCACAGACTAACCAGGCCCTCTGGACAATGAAATGTTATAATTTACTCTACTTCTGCCCAATCGGGTCCCTGAAAGATGGTAACGCAGCAGGTAGGTGTCCAGTATTCCTGTCAATCCACCCAACTATAGGAAGCAATGGAGATCTTCCCCTATGTTTAATCCATTAGGGATCCTGGTATCTAAAAGTAGGATGTATTTACTTTCAAGCTGTCTTAAGGCTTTCTCCCTATTTCCCCCCCTGATATTTTTGGGCACCGCATCAATAATGAAATACTTCAAGTCATTGAGATTTTTGTTGTGAATCAATTCAAAATGCCGGGCGACATGGTAATTAACATCAGAATTGACCACGGCTCGTAGGTGTTGCAGAATGCGGTTGAAAGCCTGTAATTTAGTGCTACCAACGTACCTAAGCCCGCAGGTACACTGGAGCACATAAACCGCAAACTCTGTACGGCAGGTGAAGTGCTCCTTGATCTTAATAGGATTAGAATCAAAAGCAGAGCAGTACTCGCTGGTATTTACGCCAAACTTGCACGCTCTGCAAGAGATGCATTTGAAAAAGCCACATTTATTCGAAATCCGATGAGGTTTAATTACTACCTCAGGACTGGATTTGACCAAAACGTTCCTCATGGACGGAGCTCTTCTAAAAACCACCGAAGGCTCATCTGGTATAAGTGGAGCTAAACTGATATCAGTCTTCAAAAGCGGCCAATGCTTTTTCAAAATCCCTCTCACCTTCCTGTGTACTCCATTAAAAGTCGTTATTAAACTGATGTTTTTACTCACTGTCTCATCCTCCATCTCCACTGGGCTAGATGTGACATCTGCATTAATTGAGGCGAGATAATATATATATATAAAGAGAGAGAGAGAAAGAGAGAGAGAGAGAGAGAGAGAGTGTCAGTGGAAGTATACAATTCTGCAGCTGCATCATTTTTCACAACATTTGAATTTGAAGCATTTTCTACATAATCTATCATCTGCTGCATAATCTTACCTCAAAATCTTTTGTTTCTTGCTCAAACGGATCACAAGTTCTTTTTTGTTTGTTTATTGTTTCAATTAATTAAAATTGTTAACAAAAGAAAAAAGGCTGGTTGGAGAACGCTCCGTCCAGACACTTTTTTGAACATAAATAATACATGATCATTTAATTTAACAAAACTGTTAGTAATATATAAGACATCATCATTTCTTTAAAACATTCTGGTGATTAATTATTTTTAAAAAAAGCGGGACCACAAGTTTAAAACTACAGTTTGTCTCTAGTCTTCGACTGAGTCATTATGTAATAGTTCAGGCGTCTCCAACCAGTAGCTCGGGAGCTACTGGTAGCTCACCAGCACCCTCAAAGTAGCTCTCAGAGGTAAAGCCAAACCAATCTGATCTCAGGGATTCTATGTATATTAAAGAAGGCAGCACTGCTTGTTTCATTACCCGTAAGAGTTACAGACAGCTAAACCAATGGCAGGACCTCTTGATAACACACACTCTGTTGGCCTATCAATCAATCAATCAGGGATTTATAGAGTGCACTACTCACCTGTGAGGGTCTCAAAGTGCTGGGGGGGGCATTTGGGCAGCTCCATTCATTCGAAAAGCCAGGTCTTGAGGCTCTTCCTGAATGCTTTCAGCGTGGCGCATCGTCTGATGCTGAGGGGCAGTTTGTTCCAGGTCTTGGCTGCGATGAAGGAGAAAGTTCTGTCTCCTGTTCTGTGGATGCGGGTGATTTTGGCCAAGGTCTGGTCAGCAGAGCTCAGGTTAATCTTGGAGGCGTAGAAGAAGATTCTTTCATTGAGGTATTGAGGTCCAATGTTGTGGAGGGCTTTGTAAGTGTGTGTGAGCTGCTTGAAGGTCACTCTTTTTTCAAAGGGGAGCCAGTGGGGGTCCAGTAGGTGCTGGGTGATGTGGTCTTCTCGTGGATGCTGAGGACGAGTCTGGCTGCGGTGTTTTGGACGGTCTGGGGTTCGTGGAGCAGAGATTTGTTGATTCCAGCATAGAGGGCATTCCTGTATTCCAGCCTGCTGGTGATGAATGCATTTGTGATGGCCTTCCTGGATTCGGGAGGGATCCATTTAAAGGTCCTGCGAAGTATGTGGAGGGTGTTGAAGCATGTGTAGGCTACGGTGTTGGGTCTGTCACATGAACCATCTTTATCCACTTTAAATCTACCTAAAAAGGAGATCGGCCATGTTATATGCCCTGCTCTATCAGTCACACCGTGTGTGACATCAAAGAATAGGGGGAGCTGTAACCAGGGTTGACCCACCAAAGTGTGTGACTGCAAGAACTAGAGTGAAAATGTGTTAGATGGGAGCATGATCAACCAATGAGTTGAGGGGAGAGAGGATGCATCCCGGGCAGAGAAAATTAGAAGCATCATAATCATTTTTGTGTGGCTGTGTGACATTGTGTCCTTCCCTAATAAACAGTGTTGGTTGCTTAAAGCTACTCCTAGTGTCAAGGGCTGCCAAACATGTATGCTGGTCCCCATCATAAGAGTATTATCTCTGACGCAATTGTGCTCATTCATGGTATAATTGTGCCATTGCCATAATATTACATCCTTGACTATTTTGGGCATACAAGTCTAGTAATTACTTACTTGCATAGTGTAATATTAATACATATCATCAGCATTTTACAGTGAGAAAATATGCTAGTAGCTCAGCAGGACTTTCCTTGAGCAGAATTAGCTCTCACTACAAAAAAGTTTGGAGACCCCTGTAATAGTTCTTTCACCTTGTGGGGAAATTCGCTAATATTGCTAGTTCCATTGGGATCTCCAGCTTAAAGAGAAGTTTCATGGTGTCTAAACATGTGCGTATCCCATATTTTAAAAACAAGGGTTTCAGTAAAGTGCGACGTGCATAATTCAAACGGTGACATATACAGACCATGTGGGCCATGGATCCTCATACTGGTGAGACAATCTGCAAGTAGTAACAACCTCTAATGTTTTCCAACGGCTGTTGATGTCTTTTAACGGTAGTACCATCAATCTCACTGACAGAATTTTCTTTAAAATTGACTTATTCAGGGCAGAGTCAAGGTATGGCTGGCTCAGTTTATCATGGAAGGAACTGGCTAATAGCCTGATGTTGCTGCTGGAGGACTCCAGTTCCTTCAAGTCCTCTTCCTCGGATAGCAATCTAACTTGTTTCTTTAGAATGTTTTTAAGGTTCCAGGATGATAAATAAAATCCTGCCAGTTGGACAAGTCAAGATGCAATTCAGTGCAAGAAGTTAGAAGGTCGTTGGCCCACGAGTTGCTACTTTTCACAACGATTTCCTTCAAGATTGCCTTCATTGTGTTTGGGGGGGCAGCACAAACCCCTCGGTAGTACAGAACAAACGATGCCAGTGTTTATAGCACTGTTTGTTTAGCCCAAATTCAAGGCGTTCCAAGGTGTTCCGAACATGGGCAGGTATTTGAAAGATCTGTTTAAATGCCCGGCAATTGGCGCGTTGTGGCGGATCACAAGTTACTAAAAACGTTGCAAAATATTTTTGCACACAGTGGAATGCTCTTCACAAAGGTTAATTGGTCATCTTTCTGTTCCCTATTTCTGGATTTGGTTGTTAACCTGGTAGTAATCTTTGCGTAGACAGTATTACCATGTGTAATAATTACAAAATAGTGAAGTAATGGTATTAAAAAATGTGCCACATTATACCCCACAATTTGACTTTTTTTAATGCATAATTTAGTCAACTCTGCCACAAAATTTGGTACTCCACTGCCGCATAATTTCAGTGGCCCTGGTCTATACTTAAAAATATATAAAAATCAAATTAAATTACACTAATAAGACATAGTCTTATTTCGGAAGAGTTACCTCGAACTAATTTCGTTATAGTATGAATTGTATCTTACATTTCAACATCAATATTTATTTTTCCATAAATCTGATTGATTTTCTTATGCAAGAGCAATTTGAAATACAACAATATATGGGATCTGACACAAAAAGAGTTTTTTTAACTTATAAATGCGAATGCAGTTCTTCGTCCTGATTAAGTCCCATCGGGGTCAATGTTCTGAAATTTAAGATATGTTTAGATTCCTCTGCCTTAATATCTTTTCTCGATCACCGCCCCTCACATTCATTGGCACTTGTTCCACAGCATAAAATTTCAGTTCCTGCCAATTGCTTGTGTGATATTTCTCCATATGTTTCGCAATGATGTTACTCCTGTTATTATTTGTTGTTGCTCTGACATGTTCTAGAATGCGCTTTTTTACCTCGCAGATAGTACTGCCCACATATTTTTCAAAGCACATGGGCATTCCATAATACAAATTACAAACTGGCTCTTAAATGTGATTGATTGGTGGATTTTCAATTTTTTCTTATTCGCCATTTCTATTTCTTTCATGTTCTTTGCGATTGCGCAACTTTACATTTCAACATTTTACAAACCTGACTGTTTTCAACCATGTTTTTGGTGGTGTGTTTATAAAGTGACTATGGACCAGTTGCTTCTTCAAATTTGCTGCTCTTCTGTATGTTATTTTTGGGGCATCTCCCACGATTTCAGCCAATGTCAGGTCTAATCGTAGTATATTCCAATGTTGTTTAATATTTTCTTAATCTGTTTATTTTCTGTGGAAAACATTGTTATCAGACACATTTCTTTATCTTAAGTTGTTTGCTTGATCTTTGGCTCCATTAGTTCCGTTCTTTTAATTTTTTCAGTTTTTTGGTTGCTTGTACATATCACTTTGGTGTTATATTTCCGTTTCTTGAATCTTGCACACATAGCCTTACTGTTCTTATGCCATTCAGTTTCTTCTGAGCAAATTCTTTGAACCCTGAGTAATTCCCTTAGGGGATACTCTTGATTGTGCTTGGCTGATGAAAACTCTCCGCGTGAAGAATTGCGTTTGTGGCCGTAGTTTCATGGTGCAGAGTTGAGTGGACCTGATTTTCGTGTATATAAATCTCCGTATCCAAGAATATCGTTGGTTCCTCACTTATAGTATATGTGAATCTCAAGTTGCAGTCTGTGTTATTCAGAACATCAAAGTACTCTGCAAATTCCTCCTTACTCCAATCCCAGATGATGAATAGGATGTCAATGTAGCGTAGCCACATGACGATTTTGATAACATACTGATCATTTCTTGATTTCCACGCATAGTTAGACTCCCACCACCCCATGGTGAGGCATGCGTAGCTGGGACTATGAGCCAATCCCATCGCTGTTCCGTTAACTTGCCTGTAGATTTCTTCTCCGAACATAAATACATTTTCTGTTGTACAAATTTTTATCATTTCCAATAACAATTTATTATGATTGGAAAATTGAATGTTCCGTTCCTGTAGTTCTATTCACAAGTCATGTGACCATGAGTTTTTAAGTAAGCACGCATGCACTATGCATTGACATTTTTCCCACCTGTGAGCAAGGCAGTATTCAACACCGAAACACGTAAGGAGATGGAACTTTTCTGTGCTGCTGTGTCACAGATTAAATGCCACGTTTTTCACTATTGGGCCTCACCTCTGTGCTTCATATATATATATATATATATATATATATATATATATATATATATATATATATATTTTTTTTTTTTTTTTAAAAAAAAAAATTATATCAAGATCGGAATGGGAAGCAATAAAGTCTCTCAAGGAGGACAACACCATCGAAATAAAGTCCTCCGACAAAGGGGGAAATATCGTCATCTTCAGCAAAGAACATTACAAACAAGAGGCACTGAGGCAACTGAATGACACTGATTGCTATAAAATCATGGACAAAAGGGATTTCGTGAATTGTGTCACTGAATATCACACACTACTTTTGGGTTGGAAAGAAGAGGGGATGCTCAATAAACACGAATATGATTACTTGCTTTGTGAGCACCCTATCATTCCAACATTCTACCACCTTCCTAAGGTGCACAAGGATATCAGAAATCCCCCAGGCAGGCCAATTGTCTCTTCCATAGGGAGTTTACTCGAGAACACATCGAGGTTCATAGATGGATATTTGTCCCCATTTGTGAAAGATCTACCTTCCTATGTGAGAGACACCCAGGACTTTATAAGGCAAATTGAGGGCATCGGGTGGGAGGATGACATGCTTCTCATCACCCTTGATGCTACAAGTTTATACACCTGTATTGAACATTGCAATGGTATCTCTGCCGTTAAATGGTTTCTGGGCAAAAAAAGTATGCAATACCATCAGCATAACAAAATGATAGTGAAAATGACTGAATTCTGCCTCAACAATAACATGTTTCTATTTGCAGGCAATATGTACCATCAGTTGAGAGGGACTGCGATGGGCACGTGCTTCGCCCCCAGCTACGCGAACCTATTCGTGGGCTGGTGGGAGAAGCACGTGGCCTGGGGGGGCCCTAATGAAAAATGGCTTGACAACATCATGATCTGGTCGAGATATATCGACGACTTGTTTGTCGTCTGGCGTGGCGACGTCTCCTCGGCTGAGGAGTACATGGCGGGGCTAAACGACAATGAGTTGAACCTCAGATTTACCAGCACAATGAGTAAAACATCTATACACTATCCCGACCTAGAGGTCTTTGTCAAGGAGAATTCCCTGCATACCAGGCTTTACCGCAAGCCAACGGCTGGCAACACCGTGTTACACGCGGCAAGCCACCACCCGAGAAGTATGGTTAAAAACATTCCCTTCGGAGAACTACTGCGCATAAAAAGGAATTGCTCAGATTCTAGCGATTTCACGCAGGCACAAGAAGGAGCGGTAACCAGGTTTTGAGAGAGAGGGTACTCCAGGTCAATACCTATGGAAGCAACTAGGCGAGTAGACCAAATTGACAGGAAAGACCTCATACAAACTGTCACGAAAAACAGAACAGATGACTGTACAACTAGGATGATCACCAGTTATAACATGAGATCCAACGAACTGGTGCAGATATTTAATAAGAACTGGCACATCCTAGGTACAGACCCAGTGTTGAAAAGAGTGATACCGGAAAGGCCGTCTATTACCTACAGACGTTGCCAATCCCTGAGTGACCATCTTGTAAAAAGCCACTATGTAGACCCCCCCAAAAATGTAAGAAGTAAACCCATCAACGGTTTCTTCCCATGCATGCAATGCAAGGCATGCAAATACAGTAAAAAAAGAACCAAATATGAAGGGAGGACCAACGACCCACGGCCAATGAGAGAAATAAAGAAATTTCTGAACTGCAATTCAGAATTTGTAGTGTACTGCCTGATATGCCCTTGTGCCAAAAGGAGTAAAGGGAGGGGGTCCCAGTAATATGGAGACATTAACCAAAGAAATGAAAATAATCAAACCAACAAAACTTCAGTCCACATTGTTTTATTTACAATGGGATGATATTTTGAATATGCATAATTTACACAATAATCAATCAATGGTTAATTACAGTGCCCCAAAGGTAGAAGCAGGGAGGGTAATGTGATAGTGATGGGAGTTGGTGAAGAAAAGAGAGAAGATTCTTAAGTGACGGTAAAATCAGCAATTGAGACTTGTTTCACAAAGTTACAAACTCTGTACCAAAAACAGGACCGACAGGTTCATGCGTATTATTTTTAGACGTAAATCATACTCCAAATGTTCAATGAATGAAACCAATGGGGTGTGGAGTTGACAGTGAAAGGCAATCAGATGTCGACGTTTCGACCCTCGTACGCGCAGATATTAGTTTAATCTTGCTGTGGGGTCTTCATCAGGACTGGAGTGTGGGGGACACGTAACCACAAACGTGGTATAGATGGGACCCGGTGATAAGTGGGTTCGAACTCAATTACGAGAAAGGATCGTGATGTAACCCAGACGTTGTTCATATGATTCCACGGATTCAGGGGGGTCCCTTGTACCATCGATAATTTATAATCTGCACGCCGTAGCCAGGACACGTCCAGCGTAGATCGTGTTCAGTGGCGATCAGGCGGAGCTGGGTCAAGAGCTGTGTCGGTCACGGAGTTAATCCTGCTCTGGTCTCTGCTCGCAGTTGCAAACTGCGAGCAGAGACCAGAGCAGGATTAACTCCGTGACCGACACGTGTCCTGGCTACGGCGTGCACCGAGCCCATTCAGGGCTTAATTATGTGTATATATATGAATTATTTGTAAATAATCTCAATTTTCACTCGTGGAAATGGTTAAAATGAAAATGCATTATACAAGGTGGATGCAAAATATGTACATGTACAATTGACATTATTTGACAATATGCCCTGTCACTCAACCCGTTTTTAATATTTTCATGTTTAATGAACTTTTGCACCAGCACTTTTTCCAAATGCCATTAATCCCCCTGTGAAAACTGTAAACAATGTTACAAACGATATGTGAATTTGCACGTTTGAACATGGCCGCCGCAAAACCATCTAGGCGAGCACTAGTCCACTTTCTATGTTTGGGGAAGTGGTAGGGGATTTAATGGTGGTATGCACATTATATGGCTGACACTGAGGAAGCCAAATAGGTGAAACGCGTATGTCAAGGGGGCAGGGGGGTCTGCCAATAAACCACTTTGGTTAAACATCGACTCGGAGTGCCGTCCTTCTTTGACCTCTGGGGGAATCACGGAGGTGTGTGGAAACATATATATATATATATATATATATATATATATATATATATATATATATATATATATATATATATATATATATATATATATAATATATATATATATATATATATATATATATATATATATATATATTTATATATATATGTGTGTGTGTGTATATATATATATATATTTTTTGTGCCCTTATTGGTTGTTGGTCTGCACTTATGTGGTGTATAGATGAGTATTTCATCTATGTTTAGTCATCATGTGACTCACTAGAGAGGTGGAGCATCACGTAGAAAAAAAGTATTTAATTGTTTATTGACCAGGTGTATGGTGTGTGATCAAGAGCACGAGTTGCTCGAAACGCGTCGCCTGAGAGGTTGAATAAAATCTCCCTTACTGCAGCCTGGGGTCTGTGTCTTCATTTCAAGAAGCTGGTGGTATGAAGGTTGCGTTGTATATATATATATATATATATATATTGTTTCGAAACCTGCTCCTTAGAATCTCGTTTCCCAAACTTGAAAGCAGGCACGGACCACGTTTCTGTGCAAAGTTGTTTGTTTATTCCAAATTAGTCAGCCATGACGCGTTTCAGTCCATTCTTGACCTTGATCACATGACGATATATATATATATATATATATATATATATATATATATATATATATATATATATATATATATATATACTTCCATTTAGTGTGATTTCCATGCACAAATAATCCACAAGTCGCCCCAATGGAAGTTCCCGTGCTGCACCTCTATAATTACATTGACTATCATTGGAAACCATGGGTTGCCGTAACAAGTGGCGGAGAGGTGAGGTGTGAACCTTTGGTGAGTGGAAATGTATATACGTATAAACAGCTGCTGCTGTTTTACCTGCACCATTAAAATCACCTAAAGCCATATCTGGTGGTCCGTCTCTCTCTTCGCTTCGCTGATCAGAACGATTGGAGGTGGCTTGTGGAATCTGTTCAAACTGTCTCCTGGCGGGAAAGACATAGCTGCACTCACAATGATGAGGGTCAAAATTAATTTATTTACAGCGTGGGCAGTCCTGACGCACTTTGGTCTTCATGACCTTTTTTGAAGGTAAGCCCCGGCATATAGGGAAAGCGCACCTTTAGATACTTGCTCATTTTATACATGCTTGCCCTCTGGTGGACGCCCTGATGGGACCATTCTCTAAGCATGCTGGAACTTGTAGTGTGCTTACCCCACAATCACACCCTCCAGTGGGTCATGCCATTTTATTGAATATCATTTCTTTGCTGTGTTCATCATTGCTCCGTCGCATAACCAATTTTAAGGCTGCACAGAGTCCAATCCGAAGCCAGTCTTCGGCTGCAACCACTGTCCCTGGTCGTTTTCACGGGCTGCTGAAAGCGGTTCAATTCGTGACAGTCACAGCGCTCTTTGCTGGCAGTGTATAGCTTGCGGTGGAACCAAGTCGCTGAATATCTCACAAACTCTCTCCTGGTGGGAAAGACATAGCCGCACTCACAATAATGAGAGTCAAAATTCATTTATTTACATTGTGAGCAGTCCTGACACGTTTCGGTCTTCATGACCCTTTTCGAAGGTAAGCCCCGGCATATAGGGGAAAGTGCACCTTTAGTTACTTGCTCATGTTATACATTCTTGCCCTCTGGTGGACGCCCTTATGGGACCATTTTCTAAGCATGCTGAAAATTGTAGTGTGCTTACCCCACAATCACACCCTCCAGTGGGTAATGCTGTTTTATTTAATATCATTTCTTTGCTGTGTTAATCATTGCTCCATTGCATAACCAATTTTAAGGCTGCAAAGAGTCCATACCGAAGCCAGTCTTCGGCAGCAACCACTGCCCCTGGTCGTTTTCACGGGCTGCAGGAAGCGGTTCAATTCAGGACAGTCACGACGCTCTTTGCTGGCGGTGCGTAGCTTGCGGTGGAACCAAGCCGTTGAACATTTCATAGCCGCACTCACAATGACGAGGGTCAAAATTAATTTATTTACAGCGTGACCAGTCCTGACGCGTTTCGGTCTTCATGACCTTGTTTGTAGGGAAGCCCCCGTGTGAGAAAGTGCCATCTTTCTTGCCTTGGTATGCTCCCACTTTTTTTCTGAATTGCTGATGTGCTTTGACTGAGTGTGCCCTGGGCTCCTGCCAACCAGGTACCCAGGGCCTGTGTTCCTTCCCTAAAAACTGTGTTGAAACAAAACCCAATTGGCATCTCAGGCCACCTATCAGCTCCTAGTAAATGGTACCCTAGGTACCCAGGGCATGGTGACCAGAGAAGACCCCTAAGGGCTGCAGCACTTATTGTGCCACCCTTAGGGGCCCTGTACCTGGGTACCCACCCACTGCCTTTGACAGGTTGAGTGCCTAGGTACAGAACTAAACAAAGAGTCGATATGGCACACATCCCTGTATGCCATGCCCACAAACCCACCGCCCTGGCATACATCAGTCACCCCTGTAGCTGGGTGCCCTATGTCAGTGGTGTGGGCCCAGGTGCATGAGCCCTGTGCTCCTACAGTACCCAGGGCTATTCCTGGGCACTGTAAGTGCAGTGATGCCATTAAGAGTATATGGACCTGGGAGGTTGTCATTACGAACTCCACAGTACCATAATGGCTACACTGAAGGCTGACAAGTCTGGTATCAAACTTCTCAGCACATGAAACCCGCACTGATGCCAGTGTAAGATTTAATGTAAAATTCACCAGAGGGCATCTTACAGATGCCCCCTGAAACCCTACCTTACAATCCACTTATGGCTGAGTGGCTGCAGAGGCTACCATACAACAGCCATGTGGCTGGACCCCTCGGTAGGAGAGCCCCCGCTCTCCTGGGCCTGCAACAATGCACATCCTGGGCGAGGTGCTAGGTCTCCTCCCCCAGGATGGGCAGGGGGAAGCTTCAAAGGCATGCGGCCTCTCTGAGCTTCTCCAGACCATTTGCTGTACCCAGCAACCAGCCCCCACCAGTCCTGCCCCCCCACTCTGGCGGGAAGACAGGCGGGAAAAACTACGCCAGGAAGGGGGGGTGTGCCAGCCTGTGCCAAACCCCACCCCTCAGGTGGGGGAGACGAGGTGAAGCACGACCCTGGGCTCAGGCCATCTTGAAGATGGGGAGCCCTGCCCCATCACAGCTAGGCTCCTGCCCCCTTGCCACAGGAGAGGAGCAGGCTAGGGGGTGTACTCACCCCAGGGCAGGGACCCATTGGTCCCTGTCCTTGCCCTACCTGTAACACCCCTAAATTCAGTTTTAGGGGCTCCCTGAACCTTCCTTCCTCAGATACCGTTATGAGAAGAAGAAATAAGATCAAAAAGAAGACTCGCCGTGCAGCTGCTAACAACAGGACGACAACAACTGACTTGGCCCCAGCCCTACCGGCATGTCGATCCTTGAACCTGCTCCTGCCTAATCCCGGCAACTCCTGCGGACAGCAACCTTGGGACAGCCGGAGGACCTGCCTGCCTCGACCCTCTTGAAGACTGGGACTCCCATCAGAAGAGGCTCTGCTGCAACAACCCACCTGGTGCCAACCAGGTAGCTCTAGACCAGCCCACTCTGCTCCCGCCGAGCCTGGGCCAGGCCCAACCGAACCAAGACCTTGAGGACGTCCCCCCGGCGACTGGGACCCGAAGTCCAGTGCCCAAAGACCCTCCTAGTCGAACCAGCCGACGTCTGCAGACTCAGAACCAGGGGCCACCCCAACTACGACCAGCAGAGGGTAAGCTTTTCCGACACCCAAACACACCCCTGCACCCGGTGCCCTATAGCCCCCTGTGCCTCCCTTTGGGGTACCTACCTGTGCTCCAAGATCCCACCTTACCTCTCGAAGTGCTGGTTGCCCCTGGAGAGTGTCCGTCCCCGAGCCTGCAGCCTTTGTTCCTTTTTGACCTTTCCCATTGGATAACATTGAGCGCCTGAAGGCTCAAAAGCACCCTGCACCCAGCCGCCCGAGTGCTGTTGGCTGTGACCCCTGTGTCCTATCCTACTTCCCCCTTGCCCTGAGCAAGTGACCAGGAGCCCAGCTTCCACAGCTGTGTGGCCTAAAAGCCAGCAGCCACCAACCAAAGGCCTCCCTTCCCTCATTGGATATCATTGGGCCTACCTACCTCTGCACCCAGCTGCCCATGTGCCGCTGGGAGTGAACTAACTGTACTTACCTGACCCTGGGGGACACCTGAGTCTATGCCCAGAACCTTAACTTCCCCAACCAAGTACTCACCTGGAAACCGGTTATTTACTTACCTGCCATTGGATAACATTGACTCATTTTGACTCGAAAGTTTTCCAAGTGTGAAGTTGTGAAATCTAAAAATGTTCAGATAAAATCACACGAAGTCCATATTCCGAAGTACTCAGGGGAGAAGCCAGCACTGTACCTTTCAACCCAATACTGAACCGCAAAAGTAATCCCTAGCGGGGTTACTAGTAATCTGTATTTTCTCCATAGGAACCTATTGACTGCTTTGCTATGAAATTTCTTCTGTCTACTTTTGAAAACTTGAAATAATCTTTAAAAATCACACGAAATACTGAAACGCAATTACCTACCTGTTTTGAGTTAAGACCCCAGTGCTGGGCCTAGGAGACCAGTACTGGATTACAAAAGTAACGCGATCGTACTTTATCTGCGACCTGAATTTTCTCCCATTGAATAACATTGTCAGATTTCCATTGAAAAGTTTCTAAGTGTGAACTTTTAAAACAGCTTTATATTCCTGAAAATTCACTACAGTAACTAAAACGTTTTTGCTAATCTGGTTTCAGCTTAGACCCTAGGACCGAATCTAAGATCTAGTCCTGGGACTACTAAAGACATCTATATAGTAATCAACTGTACTTACATGTGGAAAACCCATTGAGCTCAATGCTATAGTGTGTTTTAGGATTGTGTTGCTTACTGTCAATACTGTATTAATTGTGTGCACAAACTTTATTGCTCCTTTGCAAAGTAATTACGTGAGAGAACTCATAACAAGAAAAGTATATTTTTATAACTGTTAGTTTGAAAAATAAAACACCTATATCTGTGGATATAAAAACAATTGGCCTGGAGTTCAGTCCTTGAGTGTGTGAAACCTTTTGCTGACTGAGTGTGCATAACAAATGCTTTACACTTTCCTGGTACTGCCTTACTGCTCTACCAAGCTACCACTTTGGAGAGTAAGGTCAATTCTGACTTTAACCTCTGTTATACCTCTGGGGTTGGTGGAGTCTATACACACTGTACTTCATTCTAGTCCAGTATATATAGAGCCACTTTCTCACACCCGGCATATAGGGAAAGAGCACCTTTAGTTACTTGCTCATTTTATATATTCTTGCCCTCTGATGGACGCCCTGATGAGACCATTTTCTAAATGTAATGTATATTACACAATATTATGGTAGCACAATAATATTTTAAATTATATATAGGTATATTACCCAAAAGGCTTGGATCAAACCTTTGGTTACTGGCCGAATCTGTGCTTAATACTTTTGTTTACCATTGGTGTCTGATGGCCTAAGTCGCTATTTAATTCTATCTACATCAGTCTTATTCTTTTTGTGCACTGTCTTCATTTGTGACATAGCGCAGAAGGAACATCACTCAATGGCTGGCGAAGTTAGACCATGTCTCAATACCATGTGGAGACATGTACTGTCTCCCAGTTAAGGATTTCACCCACATTTATGATCTGAAGCTAAGTTCCTTATACTATGCAGTCATGAATTTTGAATTCCTTACCCCAATATAATCTTCAGAAAATGCACTTTAATTTCAAGTGATCTCACGAAATTAGGAGAATGCAATTGCCACATCAATGCCTCCAGTAAAGCAAAGGTTTTGACTTCAACAGAGTAGGCCAGAAGTATATATAGCATTGCTTCATACCCTTAATGAGAACCCCCCAAAGTGCGTTCTTCGTGGTTGAATAACTCAGTAGGGACGTATAGTTGGTAGAGTGGTAGTTTATAGTGTAGCCTATCTGTAGTGTGTTTATTTTGTGCATGAGATTTGAAGTTGTGCTCCAGTCGTGTTGCAGTTACCTTTTAGTAGCACATTAGTGAAATATATACATGTATGCCCCTTTACATTTTATAGTCTGCACCTGATCACGTTAGGTATCAGCCAGTCTGTATTGTGCATGAGATTCTAAAAGTTTGTTGATTATCTTTATGATGAAGGAGTCTCGATGGGATTGTCAGGAGTCCCAATATGACACTTTCAACACCATAGTTCTCCTGATCTTATTGCTGTAGGTGAACACCGGAACTTTAGGCTGGAGTTGGCTCCATGGCTGAACAGACTCAGCAACAGCCTGGAAGTAGCATATTCATGCCAGGAGAGTGTACTTCAATCAATCAATCAGGAGTTTGTTAAAGCGCGACTACTCACCCGTAAGGGTCTCAAGGCGCTAGGGGTGGAGGGTGGGGGGGTGCAGGTTCCATTCCATCAAGGAGGGGTCTGTCGAAGAGCCAGGTTTTGAGGTTTCTTGCGAAGATGGGGAGCGATGTTGTCTGTCTGAGGTGGAGCGGAAGGGCGTTCCATGCTTTGGCCGCGAGGAAGGAGAAGGAGCGGCCTCCCGATCTGGTCTTTCTGGTGCGGGGGACCACGGCGTAGGAAAGCTGGGCTGATCGTAGGGTCCTTTGGGGTGCGTGGAATTTGAGTCGGCTGTTCAGGTATGCTGGTCCGGTGCCGTGGAGGGCCTTGTGTGCGTGGGTGAGCATCTTAAAGGTGATTCTCGCCTCGACGGGGAGCCATTGGAGTGTGCGCAGGTGCTGGGAGATGTGGCAGTGTTTTGGCAGGTTGAGGACCAGTCTTGCGGCGGCGTTCTGGATGTTCTGCAGCTTGCGGATGAGGTTTTTGTTTATTCCCGGGTAGAGTGCGTTGCCGTAGTCGAGTCTGCTGGTGACCAGGGCGTGAGTGACTGTCTTTCGGTGTTCGAGGGGGATCCATTTGAAGGTCTTACGAAGGAGGCGGAGGGTGTGGAAGCAGGAAGATGAGACAGAGTTGATCTGGCAGTCCATTTTGAGCTCGGAGTCCAGGATGAATCCCAGGTTGCGTGCGTGGTCTGTGGGGGTTGGCGGGTTTCCGAGGGCGGTGGGCCACCAGGTGTCGCTCCAGGCATCGGGGTTTGGACCCATGATGACTTAAACTTTGATTTCTGGACAGATAAAACTTCTACCAATGAGGGATTTAGTGAAATTTCAAAAGTAATATGGAACCTTTCTTCCATTGATTTTACACTGCTGGACCCCAACATTTCCACTGTTCAAGTCTACGGACTACTAGGGGTGGCAGAGCACTAGCAAGTGAAGGTAAAGAAGTTTGCCTTATTATGGGTAATTAAATGGCCATGTAAATCAAAAGCTCTCATTTTAGGATTTGTTAGGTTATGTGTTGCACACAATTGCATTCTGACTTAATGCATGTCTTTCTTGCATGCAGCTTTGATGTCCTGTACAGAGATCATTCATTGCCACATAGGGAGAAACAAAATTAGAAGGAACATTGGGGGTAACCTATAGGTTTTCCACACCCTACCATCCCCAAACTAACAAGCTTGTCTAGAAGTTCAACAAGACACTGAAGTGCATGGTCATGGGCCTGTCAGCGCCTGTTTGCATACAGGGAAGTACCACAAAAGGGAATGGATTCAGCCCTTTTGAACTTCTGTACGGTTACCCTGTGCACAGGCCTATAGTCTGGTGGAGAAGGGTTGTGAGCAAGCCAGAAGGAAAGTGCCGCAGGATGTAGTTAGCTATGTTCTGGCACTTCATATGCAAACGAAGCACTTCTGGAAGAAGGCCACATAGAGTCTAGAAGCCAGCCAAGAGGTCATGAGAAAGTACTATTTTCAGAGGTCACTGTGGTCGAGTTTCAGCCTGGCCAAAAAGTATGGGTAATGGAGCCTGTGGAGGCACGGCCTTATAAGACTACTGGTATGGGCCCTATGAGGTGAAAGAACGCAAGAATGAGGTCACCTACCCGATGGACCTCAAGACCCCCAGGTACCCTTTAAGGGTTTTGCATGACAATAGCCTCAAACTCCTCTTTGAGAAGTCTGAGGTAACCATGCTCCTCATCACGGACGATAACGTGGAGAAGGAGAGTGAACCGCTCCCCAACCTCCTTTCTTCTAAGGAGCAGGATTGGTCAGTGGAGGGTTTCAGCATTTCCCTTACCCTGACCTTAAAGCAGAACAGAGGGACTGCAGACAATTGTTGTGGCAGTTTGCATCTCTTTTTGCTAAACCAGAACTGACGCATCTCCTCCACTGCACAGCGCATCTCCAGCAGAACCGGTGCATTAACTCTGCTGCTTGATGCATTGTCCTCAGAAACGATGCATTGACTCAGCTGTGCAGACTTCTGAATGCCAGGAAATCGCATCGCCCATGGCATCCCATCAGATCCGCCACTACATGACGCATCTCAACACATGTATATTGCGTCGCCAATCTCAGCCCATTGAAACCTCTGCAGTGCAATGCATCTCCATGTAAATATATTGCGTGGTACCTCGCAGCTCCCCCGAACCGCCGCTGCGTGACATATCTCCTTGCTTGGACTTTTCATCGCCTTTGCTGCATGACTCATCCTGAAGTGGGACTCAGCACCTCTTTGCAACCAGGATTTAATATACTCTTAACCTGTGCTCAACCATCTGGTTGCTTGGCACAGAGCAGTCAGGCTTAACTTAGAGGCAATGTGTAAAGAATTTGAGCAATACTTCATACAGTAATACAGCGAAAACACATCACAAGAACAACTGCACAACATTTTGGAAAAATAGAGCATATTTTAATAAATAAATCAAGGACAAAATGTCAATAATCCAATCAGTTGAACTGGAAAAATACAAGTTTAAATATTTCACTGAAAATAACACCAAAAAGCACAAAGCACCAACTGAGTTATCTGGCCATGCCGGATCGGAACAAAGTCACAAGTTCAGGTCGATCATGATGGAGCACAGGCCAGCAGCAGGGACCCAGTTAGGCCTTCTGAACAAGAGTACCTTAAATCCTGGTTGTAAAGAGTTGCCGAGTCCCGTGTTGAGGGTGCGTCGCACAGCGGCGATTCCTTAAAAACTACGAAGCTGCCATGCAAGGACCAGTAATGTTGAAGATACCATAGACAAGTAGCTTGCGATGGGAATTTCTACATCAAGAAGCATTGTGCAGCAGGTTTGTGGAAGTCTGCTGGTGGTTATGTGAAGTCTTTGCATTGGAGAAATCAACACAGCAGAGGTAATGCATCAGTTCTGCTCGGGGTTGCACCACGCAGCATAGGTAATGCATTAGTTCTGCTGGGTCCACAGATGGGCTGACAGAGCACCTTCAGGCTCACTTCCAAGGGTCCAGGACTGGGGTGGCACCACTATGCAGGGTCGGACTCACACATGGCAGAGTCCTGTTGCTGGAGTTAAGGCTGTTGGAGTCATCTGTCTCTGAGGCTCCTATCAGAAGCAAGACAACTAGCCCTTTTAGTCCCTCTGGGGTCCTGGGTTCAACAGATCCAGTCGTTCTCACTCAGGCAAAAAGCAGCAGGTCAGCACAGCAGGGCAGCAGTCCAGCGGAGTGGCAGTCCTTTCAGCAGCACAACAGCCCTTCCTCTTGGCAGAGTCAACAGGTTCAGAAGAGTACTGAAGAGTTGGGGTCTGAGGTCTAAAATGTACACCAGGTACCCACTTTAAAGTGGAAGAAACCTCTACAGGTTTCCAATTCCCTGAGGTATTAGGCATCCCCTTCCTCCCTGTCCTGGCCCCAGCTTGCCTGTGGTGCCAATAAACAAGTGAAAAAACCTTTGTAAGAGTGCTCAGACAGGGCCTTTGTGATGTTCAAGTGTGGTAGGTGACTCAGAGTGGCTCATCCTGCCAACACCTATCTTCCCTTTGTCTCACTGTCTGGGTGCAATACACAAAGTCCAACTGCCAGCTACACTTAGTAATGTGATCCAGGATCAGGATACAAGCACCAAATGTTCAGGACAAAAAAATACCAACTCTCTAAAAGTGACATTTTCAGAATTGTGATTATAAATCCGACGTTACCTTTAAAGAGAGCATTTAATTGCAATTCTTCAGACACCAAATGTCAGATATGTCTACCTGCTCCCAATTGGAAGTTGCAGCTTATTAATTGTAATATGGTAACTCTAGTGTTATAATATGGGAGAGTTGGGCCTTGCAGTAGTAAAAAATGACTTTAGGAATTTCCCACTACCAGGACATGTAAAACATAAAAGGGCATATGCTACTTTTTAAATACATGGCACCCTGCCCCCTCTGCCTCCTGGGCTGATCAGGGCCTACCCTAAGGGGGAACTATATGTATTAAAAAGTAAGGTGTGGATCTGGCAAAAGGTTTATTTTGTCATGTCGAAATGGCAGTTTAAAACTGCATACACAGACTTCAATGACAGGCCTGAGACGTGTTTAAAGGGATACCTAAGTGCCTGGTACAATTAGTGCTGCAGGCCCACTAGTAGCATTTAATTTACAGGCCCTAGGTACATGTAGTGCCAATTGGGTGTCAGCCAATTTACCATGTCTAAAGGTAAGGGTATACGCACTTAAGGACTGGTTTGCAGTGGTAAAGGGCACAGAGTTCCAAAAAACAGCAAAAAGGGTTCAGAAAGCAGGAGGGTGAAGGCATAAAGTTAGGGAATAACCCTGCAAAAAGGACCAAGTCCAACACTGTAGATGAAGTTTAACTCATTATCAGTAATGGTTTTGGAACCTGACTCCTAAATCTTTGAATCAGTACCTGTAAATCCTACTTTTGACGAGGACCAAATCCTGATGTACCCTTGCCAGCACATAGTTACGTCCTCCATCTTCTCTAGCATAAAAAGAGCCCACTAGAATAAAGCATATTCCTTTAACTGTATAAAGTTGACACTGGTTGGCTCCCTTTTATTATTTTTTCTTTTTTTTTTGTTTTAAATATGACTACACATACCTATGTCAAGAGATTTGCACGGCTGTAGCACAAGCCAGATTTCATTCCTCGCCTTGAGAGTTTATATAAAGTGTGTCAGCTCTGGGAGGTAGGATTTGAGATGTAACTCCAAGGAATCACCTGGCGTGCTGTAGGTTGCTCTTCTCTTAGAACTGACGAGCTCTCCTAGTTAATTGGAAATCTTGGTGATTTGCTATGTATTCCTTTGGTCGCAAATGAGACATGATGGATGGATTCTCCTGCACATTTTGTGCTAGCATTTGGAAAACATTTTGCTCATCATTATACAGTAGAAGGTCCCAAATCTAGAGTTATATAAAGCCACAGTGTCTCATGCTAATAGACCTCTGTAAACATTTTATAACTCCCAGGCGGACGTGGATGGAGCAATTTCTGCATTCAGATCATAAATAAAACGATTCTGAAGAAAGCCCTTATCTAATGCTTCCTGGCAACATACTAACAGCGCTTTGCTCCTAAAAACCAAAAGCACTCAAAAACATGTTTCTTTTGTATTTAAATATTAATTAAAATTAAACAATATCATTTTTACGAATATACATTGATGTTTGTGGCTAACAGAATAATCATAAAACTATACAATGAAAAATGACACACACTGAACACAGAATACAACCCGCTTTGGCAACTTCTGTGATAAAGTACATGAATGTGTTCCATACCACAGGGTTTTAACTAACTTGATTGAAAAATGGCGGTTGCTATGGAAAATGTCGGCTGAGAGACATTTAGATGACAATTCTAAAACTTACATAAAGAAACGCAGGTATACATAGTCTAATTTCGCTAGCTGTAAACAATCTTACCCTGAACGTAGATGTTTAGTTTTCACTCTCCCTGGTCCTAATGACGTCGTCTTAGACGTCATTTGTTGAGAACCCCAAGGATCCCATGTAAAATCCATACTGCTCTACCAGTCTTTGCACACCATTAGCAGTTCTGGACTGCATGAATGGATCACGAGCACAGAGGTGAGGAGGTGCTTCAATTCGTATTGTGGGATGTCCTTGCACTCACTCCGTAGTTCTTTTTCTTAAGTCCTTTTGCACAAATTATAAAAGAGGGGCACCTGGACACGACCTTGCAGTGCCACATTGACAGCTAAACCAACTTTGCACATTTCTCATTTGGGTCCTATTTTACCACTCTGCAGATGTCAATGTATTAATTTGTAGGTTCACGAGGGGTTTGTTCTTTACCCATAAATATAAGCCTAGCCCATACAGTTTTTCAATTGACGTGGTTGAAAGCATACGTTAAGTACAAAAACACGAAGTTATATTTTGGACGTTACGTAGGGGCGACATATTAAGAATTGTAATGAGTGTTAACAGGCGTTCACCCCTTTTTAAAAAAACATGTTGGATATTCAAGAATACAGCGTTCTCTTTTACCAAATTTTGAACTCTGCTCATTTGAACATGCCCCAATCATCTTGCCTTTGCATTTGTAAAAAGTATGGGTCTTTCGAAAATAAGTTTTTTTAATCACCCGTCTTAAAAATGGATTCTCATAGAGTGATTCCCTGTCTCTGGCACGGCTACCTAATTACATGCTGTGTTATGGAAAACAGGGTTAAACCCACTAGAGTCAAAGGGACCTGGGTAATTTATGATACAAAGGAAGGGGTCCCAGACACAAAACAAATGATTCAAAATTATTTCATAATATATAATTAATTCAAAGAGCAAAGCTATTGGATGCAAAAAAGTTTAATTCAGATTTGCATGTACATCCTTTCAGTGGTTGAAACTCATAATACATTTGTTCAAAGCATGGCAAATTGCATTAAATGTGTGTGCCCACATTCACAACGGGAAGGGGTGAAGTGAGGGGAGTGTCAAGGATAGGAAAGGGTAAGGGATAGTCTGATTCATTCAGTGTCAAGTCTTATTCACAATTTTAAGACCAAGTCCATGTGGTCCCTTTAGCCAAAGGCCACAACATAAAGGCTCATAAAGAGTCCAAAATCTAACTGATAAATAAAACCAAACTCCGCTGGCGCCGTTAAGGTCCTGCTTGGGGTAGGAGTTGGTCGTGGTCGTGTAGTCTACGTTTCGACCCAATTGGTTAGTAGGAGAATGATCCTTACGGGGTGGGTCTTCTTCAGGACAAAGAAGTTGTGGGTGGGTAAACCTCCTAGCGCGACAGGTGCAAGGGGCTGGGTCAAGAGAGTCTCACGGATCAAATTGTTGGTTTTGAAACTCATATATCTGTAGTTTCCCAAATCGTCTTGCCAATTGAGTGAATTATTCTTAGGGGATTGTGGAGTCAGTCACCGCTATTATTCCTTTTACTAGCATATAGGGTGAATTCTACGCACAAAACATCATTTTCCAGTAGTTCTGTGAATCAAGACACTTTTAGGTGCTTCCGTGGATCGTACTACCAGGTTCTAATTAGTTAAGAAAACCATTGATTGTGCCTCTGATAGTCGGAAGGTTCTAAACGCATCTACCATTAAATTGATGGATTTACATGACGTACCTTCCAAATCCCCAACTTTACTCGAGGAAGGCTGGATCTCAAGTACATAACACAGCTCCCTTATTTCATATCGAGTATGCCTGGAATAATATCCTCCGAGTTTGAAGTGCTTCACGATCGCAACTTTTTTGCATCCAATCATTTGTTTTGTGTCTGGGACCCCTTCCTTTGTATCACCTAATTACATGCGGCCATTTAAAATCCTAGCGAGCAAAGTTCGGGAGTCATGCCAAAGTGAGTCAAGTGGGATGCTATCTAGACCTGCACTTTATTTTAATTTTCAGTTCATATTACTGTCTGCTTTTTGTGTAGAAAGTTGCCCATGGAGATTTCCATGTAAACCACTAATATTCAGATATGCTGGTAACCAATTTATACCTTTGACAGCCACCTTTCTTTGACCTATCACCTCCAAATTTGGTAGTGCAATATTGAGTTTACTGTCCTTGTTATTTCCAAGTTTCTTGTTCAAGGTAGAGTAGGTTTATTACTAATGCAAAAATTTCTATTTCTCTAAGGAGTGTTGTGTCACCCTTAACTACAGAGACGCTGATTTCGCCACTGTACATCTATACTAATATAATAAAGAGAGAGCACAAACCTTTGAGGCGGGTAATCTCAGGAACCACAGCACCAATCACAACACCCAATACAGTGTTGGAAAGGGCAGTTGCAGCAGAAGGACATAGGATATGCAGACGCCCACCATATACATTTAAAAGGTAAAAGAACGGCACCAGCAAAGTAGTCCCTTGTGGGCGTGTCTGCATTGTGCTTTGGGCGTGTGCTGGGGGCGTGACAAATGCTGGGGGCGTGTTGTACGTTCCGCCCTTCATGCCATGTCTCATATCGTGTGCTAATCCCACGCTGCTCCCTTTAAATACCCCTGCAACCCATAATCATAACCCACCCTTACTCCTTAAAATACCCCAACACCCTTAAACACTAACCCATCTTAACCCTATAAATATACCCTGTACCCCAAAACCCAAACCTATCCCTAAACCCTAAAAATACCCCTGTACCCCAAAACCCAAACCTAGCCCTGAACCCTATAAATACCCCTGTACCTCAAAACCCAAACCTACTCCTGAACCCTAAAATACCCCTGTACCCCAAAACCCAAACCTAGCCCTGAACCCTTAAAATACCCCTGTACCCCAAAACCCAAACCTAGCCCTTAACCTTAAAAATAACCCTGTACCCCAAAACCCAAAGCTACCCCTGAACCCTAAAATACCCCTGTACCCCAAAACCCAAACCTAGCCCTGAACCCTAAAAATACCCCTGTACCCCAAAACCCAAACCTAGCCCTGAACCCTTAAGATGCCCCTGTACTCCAAAACCTAAACCTACCCCTGAACCCTAAAAATACCCCTATACCCCAAAACCCAAACCTAGCCCTGAACCCTAAAAATACCCCTGTACCCCAAAACCCATACATATCCCTAAACCCTAAAACTACCCCTGTACCCCATAACCCAAAACTATATCTGAACCCTTAAAATACCCAAACACCCCAAAACATATACCTCAGTACCCCAAAACATACACCCCTACAGCCATACTTACCTTATCCAAACATTAAAAAAAACATGCTTTTACCATTTATGCATTTACAACGAATTTTGTTGGAAATGTATGCATGGTAAAAGCATAAAAAATGTAATGCCATGCGTTATAATGGCATTGCGGAGTCATTGTACTTTAGTAATGAAAGTATGCAGAGTGATGGTATGCGGAAAGAAAGTTGCGGAATAATGTGTGTTTACCCTCCCCCGGTAAGTACATTGGTGGCACGGCGGCCCACATCTCCAGCAACATACTCATATTTTTTCACCACCCATTTGAAAAATGCACAGGTCTCTCTCATTGATGGCCAGCACCGACATACACTTTTAGACACACCTCCCGCCACAAGTTCTAGAATTGCGAACTTTAGAGCTGGGGAGCTACGTTCGAATCTCAGCATCAGCTCAACATCCTGTGATTCCAGGAAAATCGCTTTGTCTCCCCATGCCTACCACAAATGAATGTGTTCTTCTGTAATGTAAATTGTGCTCATGCCATGTTGTCGAGTTCGCGCTATATAATATTGCAAGGAAAAATAAAGTAGGGAAACTCGAGTTCACACACTACTGAACGTGCACTCTTAAGTGCATCAGCAGTGCACTGTGAATCGGAGCGTTTCACAGGCCTGTCACAGATAAGAAATGCTATCAAAACTAAATCCTACAAAACAATATACTACTGGCCGGAAGCAATTGATACCCGGACAACGTCGGGACGGGCTGCTTGTACAAATATAATGGCTGAAGAAGGAATGTTATAGTTACGAGAAAAAAAAAACTAAACGTCACTGCAATTCACTAGTTAAAGAGAGTAACGCTGCCATAACATTCCAACCAAAACCACTACTCACGATCTCACACTGATTGTGAAAAATAGCAAAGGCCTAGCCCAATATGGTAGTAACCAAGGTGTATGGAGGCATGTCCTGCTTTCAGCCAGTCCATGTGTTCAACATGCCTAGATGTCTTGGCATAAACTTTATCCAAACAACGTGTTCATTACCTGTGCTCAGTCTGGCCCTGCACCCATACCAACTGCAGTTTTCTAAATGTGTAACACCATGATCAGTGCATTGTGAGGGAGTTGTGTTGGCATTACTTAGTATGAATGAAGAATTAGAGGTTTGTTTTACGGTTTTTGTCATAACCATGAAATCCCCTCAACATTATTTCTCTTCTGGGTAACGAACCATAACTTACCCTTACATTTATTGTGGGTACTTTTGTATGCAGGAGATAAAGCAAAATGTTGTTTATGACAATTCTATCCTCAGGTATTGTAGATGTACATACAACACTGGTGGTTCTGGGATTCTATGCCCTGTGGCTGTCTACGCCATGGGCGGATCACCTTTTTTGGTTGAAACACTAGGAACATTAACAGGAAAGTCCGTGGCGGATTGTGAAATGTATATGATCATTAATGGGCGGTTTAAGTCAAAATATCGAGATTAAGCATATCAATCGGCGCACA
Organism: Lissotriton vulgaris; assembly: GCF_964263255.1. Classification (NCBI taxonomy): domain Eukaryota; kingdom Metazoa; phylum Chordata; class Amphibia; order Caudata; family Salamandridae; genus Lissotriton; species Lissotriton vulgaris. Next base: position 967,123,642 of record NC_141693.1, on the reverse strand, counting down.
CAACAACTGAACAATATTCACTACCAACAATATCATCACGGTCAGCATACACTGGAAAGCATAGATTTACTATTCTAACTCGACCTCTACTTAGCTTTTATATAGGTGGAATGGAGAGAAGAGCATATTCTGGTGGCTCTTGACATTAGCTCCTTGTACACCAGTATAGAACACACGGATGGCCTCAATGCTGTTAGATATTTTTTGAATCAACGTAACCTTAGTTTCAAGAATCATAATGACATGTTAATAACTATGATTAGGTTATGTTTAACAAACAATTACTTTTTGTTCAATAAGGAAATCTATCAGCAACAAAGAGGGGTTGCCATGGGGGCATGTTTCTCCCCCACCTACGCGTGTTTACACGTGGGGTGGTGGGAGGAGCATGTCCTCAGGCATATCCCTGGTTATTCCAGTAATGTCATTCATTACTGGAGATTTATTGACGACATCTGTCTGGTTTGGAAGGGAGAAAGATTTTGTGAAAGTCATGAATGTTAACAGCCTCAACCTCACCTTTACCTGTCAGATTAGTAAGACTAATATACAATTCCTGGACGTTGACATCTACGTCCAAAATAATGCCCTTGCCACTAGACTTCACAGGAAGAGCACGGCCGGCAATTCTATCTTGCACGCCTCTAGCGCTCATCCGAGACATCTAATAAAAAGTATCCCCTATGGGGAATTTATACGGATGCGCAGGATATGTAGCTCTGAATCTGATCTAATCAACTGTCAGAGTGAGGCCATCCAGAGATTTCTAAAACGTGGCTACCTTATTAAAGATCTTTTGGTAGCCAAAGACAAGGCCACCAGCATGAACAGAAAAGAATGCCTTGATAGATCTAGTGAGGCGGTGAGTACAGTGGTAGAAATTCCCCCTAGTCATGACATTAACACCATCAGTCTGATTACCACCTACAACACAGAGGAAAGGAAAATAAGGGGCATTCTCAAAAAACATTGGCCCATACTCCACACTGACATTAATTTGTCGCCATTACTTCCAACTGAGCCTTCTATCATTTTTAGGAGAGGACCCTCTATGAGGGACTCTCTAGTCAGAACCAGTCCAGAGGTGAATGATAGTAAAGTATGGGTTTCAAATAAAAAAGGCTTCCACAAGTGTATTTCGTGCAGGGCATGCAAGTTCGGGGTCAACACTGCTGAATTTCTATCACCATTCAACCCCACCCCTACACCTATAAGAGAGCTATATACCTGCCGTACCGACCATGCTGTATATGTATTGGAATGCTCATGTGGGTTGAAATATGTGGGCAGCACTAAGTTGCAGGTATTCAATAGAATATTACAGCATTTAAGGGCAATCATTAATTCTGATGTCAATTATCCTGTCGCCCGTCATTTTGAACTAGTGCATGCTAAGAACTTAAACCACCTCACTTACTTCGTGATCAATTCCGTACCCAAAAACATCCGTGGTGGGGATCGAGAGAAGCTTTTAAGACAGCTTGAGAGTAAATACATTGTACTCCTCAATACCAGAATACCTAATGGGCTGAACAGGGGGGAAGATTTACAGGTCTTCCTTTAAGCTTCAGTTTTTAGTGAGTTGTAAATGAGTCTTTTAAAAGTATGTAAGCAATGTTCCCCTGTTTCCATCACAATCTTCTGGATAATCAGTCTCATTCATTAAGTTTCTTTTCTCCATTGTATATTATATACTAGGTCCATCTATATTCAATTTTCTGTACAAGATTGTCATTCCACAAGCCGGTTTCTTACATTGAACCCAATGTAATATACAATATTTAGTCACTATGGCTATAGTTGGTTCACAGCATTAGCAGTGATGCTTTACACGTTTTTTAACTGTGTTTATAGCTAGAATTTTTTGCGCAGGTACAATGAGTTGAAAGCTTGAAATTGATTGATCATGATATTTGGTAATCCATCATCATGTACATACTGCGAGTAGATTGAGCACTTTGTTTTAAGCACTTTAGCACTTTTTTTTTTAATAACATCTTATGGGTTTGTCTTACATTTTGTGACATGGTATTATAGATCTTAATATACCATCTTTTGCACACAGCTATATTATTATCTCATGTACAGTTACCAATGACAACATCGTGAGTCAACAATGGAACTTAAAAATGCACTAGCACGTTATTGTATTTTGCACATTGGATCGATTGCACTTTACTAGAAACAATGATTATCATAAATGAACTTAGGAATAGGATAAAAATTTTAATCAATGTTTCAAATAGTTCCTGTGTATATTCAATGCTCTATAGTGTTGTACATAGCGTAATTCTGTGCAGAAGTATTTTCTTTATGTTCATTACCCATGTGATCGGATGTTATTATTGTTGAGCACAGTATTTAAACACCCCCATTGGTTATTTGAAGCCATGTGATCAAGGCTGTTTTTGACGGCCGAAACGCGTCATGCCGGTGACGAGGGAAAAATAAAACCACTTTGAAATTCATTCCTGGTGTTGAGAGATCTGTACCTGAAGAACGTGTGGGGAGCCACTCTCGCAGGACTTTGTTTTCATATATATATAGCTAGTCATGTTGTGCAGTCAATATAAGTATATAGAGCACCTCAATATTTTGCTAGAACACCATGCTCGGCTCTTGGGCTATGCCTAAAGTGGGGAATACTTTGTCAGTAGCTGCATATTTAAATCCTCCAACATGCAGGGGAGCTGAGGATGGTGGGTACCACCTGTTAGGCATCACACGTCCCATGATAGTGTTTCATGCACTTCGATCTTCAAACATAGTTGCAGACCCATCCGCCTAGACTGGGTGTCTGTATGACGGCATTTTTGGTGGAATTGTTAACACATCTTAGTATGCCCGTTGGTGGCACTGCAAGATGCTTTAATTAATTTTTAATGTATTAGTTTAATATAGTGATAGCTAGACCTAAAGGTATCATAGCGCTTTACAATTTTAAAAAATCGCATAACTTACCTTTACATAGGATGCTTAAAATGACAAATTGAATAACGTTGCTCTGCAAATGATGCTAGACACATAGATTCAAGAGCAAGCCTAAAATAGAGATAGTGAGAATCTGTGGGCAAGACAGGTGTGATTACAGTGTGTGGATTATAACAGCATAAATTAAAGGAGTGAATGACATATTATACAGCTGAAACTTTCAAATAACCAACTGTCACAAACGGTTAGGTTGTGGAGAGAGTGAGCTATTAGAGGCTAGTTCAGTTCATTGGTCAGAGATCCACCATCAAAGGAGCTCCATACTGAGCGGTTTGGCCGCTATAGCAGAATGTAAATGTTGTATTATTTGTATAGCACCCGAATCACCCCACATGGGGTCTCTCCGGCGCTTGTACGAATACCGCTGTGGAACCCTTGCTGGCTTTTTCCCTGTGAGGCGCCCACTCCTGGGCACCCCCAAAGTGCAGCCAGGCATCCTAGCGCTGTTGGGGCCATTGTGGAGATTAAGCAAGCTATTTCCCAGAGTTGCAGAGTGGGGCCCATGATTAGAATAGGCACGAGGCGAGAATTATCAGGTCTGAGGAAATTGAGCCCGAGACCCGCCGAGGCGGGAATTGAACCCTGGTCCCGGGCCAGACCTCTGCATCAGGGTCTGCCGCTCTAACCATTGAGCCACACTTCTCCACTAGAAGACTGAGATTTTGCAGTTTCTTCACAGAATCACCGTATCTGCCCTCCTCTAACACAAGCCCTTACTTGCTGTATCAGAATATTTCCAAAAATGTACACCTTTTCAATATTAAATGTGTAGTATGCATCATAGCAATGGAATCAATATCAATCAATCAATCAATCAATCAATCAATCAGGATTTGTAAAGCGTGGCTAATCACCCGATAGGGTATCCAGGTGCTTGCAGGTCCCAGAGGCTAATTCAAACAGCCAGGCCTTAAGGGTCATTTGGAATTCCGGCAGTGAGATGATAGTCCAGAGGTGCGTGGGGAGGCTGTTCTAGGTTTTTGCTGTGATGTGTGAGAAGGAGCTTCCACCACTTCTGCTTCGGTAGATGCAGAGAGTATTGGCAAGTGAAAGGGAGGTGGAGAGTAGTCTTAGTCTTCTCGACAGTTGGAGGAAGTTCAGACAGAGGATAATGTAGGCAGGTCCATGGTTGTGTAGAGCCTTGTGTGCATGGGTCAACTGCTTGAATTGACATCTCTCTGTACGGGAGCCTGGGGAGTTTCCTGAGATGGGGTGTGATGGGAGTTCATCGGGGAAGATCAAGAATGAGTCTGACTGTGCTGTACTCTATGGTCTGAAGTCTCTGTAGGAGGTTTGCAGCGTTTCCTGAGGGCATTGTTGTAGTTCAGTCGTGTGGTGATGAGGGCTTTATCACTGTGTGTCTAATGTGAAGGGGTAGCCACTTGAAGATCTTGCGTAGCATGTGCAGAGTGAGGAAGTAGGTTGAGGAGACATCATTGATCAGTGATTTCATGGTGAGCTTGTTGTCAATGATGATTCCAAGGTTTCTGGCGTGGTTGGAGGGAGTAGCTGCCAGTCCTAGGTCTGATGGCCACCAGGAGCCGTTCCATGTGTTGCTGCTGTTACCAAAGATCAGTACATCCATCTTGTCCAGCTACAGGCAGTTCTTCTTCATCCAGTCGGCGACATTTGTCATGCATCTGTGGAAGTTGTTTCTGGTGGTGGTGGGTTCGTCAGTGAGTGAGAGGATGAGTTTGGTGTCATATGCATAGGAAATTATGTTGAGACCGTGGGATCCGACGATGTTGGCCAGCGGGGTCATATATGTGTTGAAGAGCGTGGGCCTGAGAGATGAGCCCTGGGGGACACCACAGTTGATCTCCTTGGGTTGGGTTCATAGGTGAAAGTTGAGAGGTGTATCCTCTGGGTTCTTCCAGTGAGGAAGGAGGTGGTCATTCTCAGCGTGTTCCCTTGGATGCCGATGTGGTGGAGTCTTTTGATCAGAGTGTGATGGGATACGGTGTCAAAGACAGCAGAGAGGTTGAGGAGGATCAAAGCTGACATTTCTCCTCAGTCGAGGGGGGTTCGTATGTCATCGGTGGCTGTGATCAGGCAGTTTTGGTGCTGTGATTGCCACTGAAGCTGGATTGTGTGGCGTTAAGTAGCTGGTTCTGCTCCATTTAAACAAACCACACCCTGGACCCCTCCCAATCAGGCTTCAGAAGCAACCAGAGGACAGGGACTGCACTCCTCACTGCAATAGACAACATCTGCACTCTCCTCAAACGAGGCAAAACCGCAGCCCTCATCCTCCTGGACTTCTCTGCTGCCTTCGACACCATCTCCCACCACAACCTCTACAACAGACTCCATGACTCCGACATTCACAGCAAAGCCTTAGAGTGGATCCTCTTCTTCCTCACTGGCTGAACCTAAAGAGTCAAGCCCCCACCGTTCTCCTCAAAAACCCATAGAGATCAGCTGCGGAGTTCCTCAGGGCCCCTCTCTGAGCCGCACCCTCTTCAACATCCACATGGCCCTGCTTGCAGCCATTGTCAGAAACCACAGACTCAACATCGTCTCCTACGCCGATAACACCAGCTGATTTTCTCCCTCACCAACAAACCTACAGCCGCTAAGAGCAACTTTCACAATGGGATGAATGTAGTCGCCACCTGGATGAAGGACTGCTGCCTCAAACTCAAACTCTGACAAAACCAAAGTCCTCATACTGGGTACCACTCCCTCCGCCTAGGACGACTCATGTTGCCCCATAGCACTCGGACCCCTCCACACACACGACCACACAAGTAACCCCTGCATCATACTCGACTCCTCGCTCTCAATAAACCGCTAAATCAACACCGTTTTATCCTCCTGCTTTCACACTCTCTGCCTGCTTCAGAAGATCTTCAACTGAATCCCCACTGAGTCCAGGAGAAAGGGTCACCCAGGTGTCAGCAGCAAGCTTGACTACCGCAAGGCACTCTACTCCAGTGCCAACTAAAAACTCCAAAAGAAATTGCAGGGTATCCAGAATGACTCTGCCAGACTTATGCTGGACATCTCCTGCCACAGCCATATCTTAGGTCACCTGATAGACCTTCACCGGCTCCCAATCAACAAAATAATCACCTTCAAGCTCCTCACGCCCGCCTACATAGCCCTCCACAGCATTGGACCTGCATACCTCAACCACCGCTTCTAGTCCAACACACCCACCAGACATCTCCACTCCGCCCAACTGGCCCTGGCCATTATCCCACAGATCCGAAAGACCTCATCTGGAAGAAGATCATTCTCCTACCTCGCTGCAAAGACCTGGAACTCTCTACCTCTACATCTCAGACAATAACATTCACATTCACTGCCGCAATTAAGGTAATACCACAAGACCTGGCTTTTGACTGCAAAACCCACACCCCCAGCGCTTTGAGATCCCAATGAGTGATTAGTTGCGCTCTATAAGGACCCTGATTCATTGATTGACGTGTGCCATGAGTTGATTGTTGGTGATCTTTTCCAGTGCCTTCGATGGGAATGAGAGCATGGAGATTGGCCAGTAGTTTTTGAGTTTGCTGGGGTCGGCAGAGGGTTTTTTGAGTAGTGGTCTGACTTCAGCGTGTTTCCAGGTGTCTGGAAATGTTGAGGTGGTGATCGAGGTGTTGAGTAGGATGTTAAGTACCTGGCTGGTTGACCCATGCACACAAGGCTCTACACAACTATGGACCTGCCTACATTATCCTCTGTCTGAACTTCCACCAACTTTCGATAAGACTACTCTTCGCCTCCCTTTCACTTGCCAATATTTTCTGCATCTACCGAAACCTTTGGTTTCTGTGGTTGAAGATGTGGTGCGGGCATGTGTCTTTGGGAGCACCGGAGTGATGGATTTTATGGCAGAGGTTGTGTCCTGGGTAGAGAGGATATTTCAGGTGGTCAGTGTGTGGTTCATGCCAGTTACGATGGTGGCATTTCTGTTGAGGCAGTCCGTAGGTGTGGGTTGGGGTTTGACATTTCTGTATATGGTTGAGATCTTGTCATGGAAGAAGTGGGAGATTTCGTTCCACAGCTTCTTTGAGAGTATGATGTTGTTTTCGCTGCCAGGTTGGAGAATTCCTTAGCAATGTGGAAAAGTTCCTTGGTGTTGTTGGTGCTGGTTTCGATGCATGGGGCAAAGGCTGTCTTCTTTGTAGCCCTCAGCAGACGGCGGTAGAGGTTGAGGGTGGTCTTGAAGGCTGCTCTTTGGGAGATGTCCTTGCTGGTGGGTTATCTCCTCTCCAACTGTTTGCTGTCTCGTTTTGCTGTTCTTAGTTCTTTGGTGTACCAATTGGCCTTTATGGAGAATTTTCTCTGGATGTTGCCCTTGATGGGGACAATTCTGTCTGCACAATTGGTGATCCAGGCATTGAGGTTTTTCGGACCCTGTTCGAGGATGGTGGTGGTAGCGGGGTTGGAGGTGTTGAGGGCATTGGCACAGCTGGTGTCTGAGATTTTGTTCCTTCTCTGGTGGGGGGCACTGGTCATCTTGGGGATGACGGTATGGAGGCCGGAAATGTTTAAGTGGACGATGGAGTGATCGATCGATGCGAGTTCTGTGACATGGCTGTATTTGACGCGATTGCTGAAGATGAAAAGTGTTTCCTGCACTGTGTGTACAGTCGTCCATGATCTGGGTGAATCTGAGGCTGCTCATACTGTCAAGGAGGTGTATGGCGTTTTTGTTGATGTGGTCGTCAATGTGGAAATTTAGGTCATCGAGGAAGATGTAGTCCTTGGAGTCCAAGGCTAGGGGCGCAATGAAGTCTACAATGGTGTTGCAGAAGCTGGAACGCAGGCCAGGGGTTCGGTATGCAAAGGTGCCCCTGATGGTTGTCTTGTCCATGTGGAGCCTGAAATTGAGATGTTCCATAGGGGTGGTGGAGTTGTCGGTAGTGGTGTTGCACTGTATGGTATCTTTGTGGATGATGGCTGTTCCTCCTCCCAGCTTGTTGCTGCAGTCTTGGTGAATGATTTTATATCTGTTGAGGTTCGCTGTGGCAATGTCTGGGGTGGATGTGCACTTGAGCCAGGTTTCAGTGAGGAAGACGATGTCAGGTGCAAGGGTGGATGGTGTATCTTCGGTCGCGGGAGAGCCAGCGGTTGTGGCGCTAGGCGCGGTCCAGGCACAGACATTAATATTTACGGTAGCATATTTTTTTCTAGTTAAAAAACAATATACGCACACATTTTCAGATGCGTATACACATGTAATACTTAATGACACTTTTTGTAATTGTTAATGTAGAATTAATACATGAACTAAATAAACAATTTTTATTTAGAATAAGCGTGTCAGAACTGTGTAAAACAGACTGAAGTATTTTGTAAAGACATTTCAACATAGCATATTTTAATCTTATTGATTTAAAAAAAAGAAATATAGCTAATAAGAGTAATTCAGGGGAAAATGAACAAAGAGTAGCAGGATAAAGAGGTTTATTTTGCATAGATGGCAAGGAATGAATTTAAATAAATGCTAATGTGAGGTCTTTTATGTAAAGCAGGCCTACTTTTCAATGGGCGGAGGGTCTTCATGTTACTACAAAGCACAGTACCTGGGAGTAGAGTGATTTATGAGCCACGAGGAGCCCTGGAGTGAAATCCAAGTTTGCATTACACATGACAGACCTTGCATTTCTCTATTTATAGAAAGTAAACCCGTTTTCAAGCTGACATTTTCTTGAATCTAATTGTTATTGTAAATACACTTATTTCCTTCTGTTAAGCTAACAAAATGGTCCTTAGAGGTCGAGGCCTTCTTTAAATTTCCGAAATACGTACAAACATTATAATACATAAACCATAAGAGTGTCACGATTATATAACCCATAATATGACAGATTTGAAGCTTAAAAGTGTTGCCAACATCAGGTGTTAGTCTATCTTCTCACTATCCCTGCTCTCTTCATCGACCTGTGAAGGATGAGGTGCTGAGAGAAAGAACATGTGATTGTAGGTGATACAGTGGTGCCAACACCCGAGGTAACCCACTGCCTCTTCCAGCTGCAGCGGTATGGTATCTCATTGTATAGGGCTCCCTGTTAGAGTTTGTTGGTAAAGTTATTCGAACCCTGAACGCTTTGGCACAGTCGGGACGATAGCATGAGTTACACTGAGCTGTGCTATAGCCATACTTGTTGTGTATGGTCTCATTAGGAGCCTTTAGAGAGAAGAATCATTTTGAAAGATGATTATCCATTACTCTTACGTCAAAGCAGCAATATAGTGTGCGCTAATGCTCTGCTGGGTGGTGATATGTCGCCTCACAAGCGCCTCCTGGGCGGAAGTGGAGGATTACGGGTATGCTACTTGCATCACCAGCCACAATCTCCCCTGCCAGCTGCTGCTCTGAAAGCACTTGCACTGATAGATAAAGGCAGGCCACATTTATGAGAATCTCTCACAAGCCGTGACACTGGCTTCCCTTCACGTTTAGAGGAGAGTGAGTGTTATTTGGTAACAAGGGAATGTGGGAGGGTGGTACTCGAGCCGTGTATCCCTTATGTATTAATGGAAGGTGAGGAGAAGCTACTGCTGAGAGGGGATGAGAAGGATAGTAAGACGCACATTTGATTTGTTCTGAGAAGGGTTCCCCTGAGGTAGATAAGGGAGGATGGAAAAACCCCAGGTATTTTTATTTTTAATGGGCAGTGGAAAAGGGACGATCTTCTGACGGTGGTGGAGGAGGGTTGAAGGATGGCTGGCATTTTTTGATTGGGCAGGGCAGGGAGAGTTCATCTCAGGGTGGTGTGGAGGCTGGAAAGATGGCAGGTACTTTCAACACCTTGGCTGCAGTGCGAATTCTGCCACAGTGGTGGACATTCTATTCTTGGGCGTGGTTCGGACGGCCCCCAGACGTCGTGCGCATAGGCCCACCGTGACTCATGACGGCCAGGTGCCCTCATGAGCATGGAAGGGCTTAATGGGGGCTAAGGGAGACATGGCCATTCTCTTTATGGCTCCCTGGTGACTTTTCTACACCTGCTCTGATCTGATCAGGGGTACTGGACTTGGGCCTGGGCAAACACTGCATACAAATATAGTTGTGTAGTCGCCAGTACCTTGAAGATTAAGACATTTTCGACAACTTGAACTTTGCTTTTGTTCCTCTTGTCTATTTGATTTGACGTGTTACCCCTCTGTAGAAAACAATCCCACTATTGAAAGCTACCATCTATAATTCTATATGTTATTGTCGTCCATTAAGACAAATCAGTTTGTGGGGACAGTAATGTAAATAGTCATTATTATATTCCTAATTATTGACAGAGTTATGCAATACATTTTTTACGCTGCATCATAGCACTGCACATAACTTTAGTGGACAATGGCACAAAAGGAGCTGTTCTGTGGCTATACAGGGATTCCCCTTCTTTGAAGAACAAACAAGGACTTGCAAAGCAGCAGTCATAAACTATCTCGGTGGTTCCTCTGTTGAATTGTCTTGTAAGACAATAACATTTCTGAACATAGGGGTGAAAGAGCTTGAAAAGAAGGGCAGATGATTAGGATCCCATCACGCAATCTTGTGGAATTCCCCCAAGTATTTTTTTCTCATCAGTACAAGCACTTTACCCCAAGCCGTAGGAATACACACGCTTACAAACAATCCTAAAGAATACTGCTTGAAGTGTCCTATCACAAAAACGTTGGTCTTTGAAATCAATTACATCTTGAGTGGTTCACTATTTAGATAAATGTTTTTATTGTAATTTTAACCCAGATTAATTGCGTTATATTGTACATATAATGGTGGTTTGTTCCACCCATTTATGATTTTAAGAAAATCAAATAACCGTATTTTTTCACTCCTTCTTTGTAGAAATACCACTATCTACACAGCATAAGCACTACCCCAGAAAATCAGAAAGTCAGTACATGAGCACCCCCTGCTCTGTGCTCCACAGCTTTACTGTGCTGTAATCACAGGTGTAATAAATTGGATTATTATTTGGAGTGGGTGACTCCCCACCTCAAGAAGTAATCACAGCACGTGTCAGGAAGGGATGTATGACGTTACAACACATACTTTTACAACGCCTACCTTTACAACGCAATTTTTACACCGCAACATCCATTACAACGCATATCATTACAACGCATGCCATTACAACGAATTCTTTGAAACTACCTTTACAACGCATTCCACTACAACGCATACTACATTTACAATGCATACCATTACAACGCATAGCATTACAACACATAGTACCCTTACACTATCCAACACTTACCCTACTGTTGCACCCCCTGGAGTTAGAATAGTAATTTTTACCCCTAGACTATCCAATACTTACCTTACTTGCAATGTAATGTTATGCGTTGTAATGACTGCGTTGTAATGGCATGCGTTGTAGTGGTGTGCATTGTAGTGTCATGCGTTGTAATGGTTGCGTTGTAAATGCATGCGTTGTAATGGATGTTGCGTTGTAAAAGTTAAGGTTCTAATGGTAGTGTGGTGTAAAAGTTGCGTTGTAAAGGTTGTTTCCCGTCAGGAAGAACCCTTAAAGTCACTAAATTAACATGAACTCAACCCCCCTCCCGGGAAGCTATGGCACAGAGCAGACAGGCTTAACTTAGGACAATGTGGAAATTATTTACGCTATATCAATACAGTAATAAAGTTAAAAAGGAAAACAATAAAAATCCCAAACTGAATTATAAACAATAAAATCGAATCAACAAAATGAAACCAAAATGAAAAAAATTTTGTAAGAGGAACCAGAGATCCGATTTTTTTTTTTTTAAGTAGCAATAGTCCAGGAGCCAAAGGGCAATATCGGGCCAACCGCGAAGGAACCTGGGTCAGATACACTAAGCTGATTGGTCCCGGTGACAGTCAGAAAGTTAAAAAACAATTCTCATTTTCACCAATTTGGAGGAAAAGTTTTCAATAGTTTCCAAACTTTTTTTCTGGTTCCTGAACAATCACATGAGTACATTTTGAAAGGCCTCCCCGAACCTCAAAGGTCGCACTTAGAGACTCATAGGGTGTCAAACAGAGCAAAAAACAAGGTGCAGTCCTGGGGCCGTACTACAGAAAATGCCCCAAGGGCACAACAGGCATATGTGCCCACTTTGTGCGTCCCCAGGGCACGTTGGTAATACAGAAGGGGCGGCAGATGCTTGTGCGGCCCCATCTGTAATACTCAAGAGATGGTGCACATACAGCACCAGCGCTTTTTCAAAAGAGCATTCCTTCATTTGCATGGGGGCATGCAAATGAGATAATCTCTTTGCCTCTGTGCCAGCACTTTATTATAGATGCTGGCACAGAGGCAAAGAAGCTGTCAGGAGCGCCCACTGAAGGCAGCCCGTGGAAGGGGGGAAAGGGTGTCCTTTGAACCCCAGACATCCCCTTGCTCACTGCACCCGCCTGCAAGGGGAGCTCAAATCCCTTGTTAAAGTGCAGGAGGGTTGCCGTCTGCACAGAGAAACACGGAGTGGATTCTCCATATCTCTCTTGAATGCACCTCTCCAAGGGCCGCGTCAGTTCACAGCTGCCCTGAAAGCAGTGCCTTGTTATGTTATATGTTCTTTTATAGCGCTCAAATCACCTGGGGGCATCTCGGCGCTTGACTAGAACTGATTCCTGAGATTGGAAGAGGACCAAAGAAATTAAACAAGCATTTGCAATGCAATAGGTCTGGCATTAGGAAAGTTTGAGCTATTGGTATTGTAAATGACAATTTTTTTAATAATGTATTAATGTATTTATTGGTTTGGAAAATAGTGAATTGAATAGCTTTGTCATTTACAATGCCAATAGTTTTAACTTTCGCAAATGTGACACCTAAAGCATTTGTAATGCAATATGTGTTGTAATTACGTGACTTAGATGTATTGATATTACAAATAAAAATGGCTTTTATTTTTTTAATAATTAATACTTAAAAGTTATTGTAATTTATAATGGCAATAGCTTTTGTAAATAACTTTTGTGAAGATTATGTTTATTGTATTTTATTGTGATGAAAATCCAAGAACAGAAGTGAACTATTAACATATTTTTGTGACATTTGTAATGAAGCTTGAAACATTGAGAGAACATATTTGAACCAGTTGTTGAATGGTTGCAAAGATTGATGCTGTGGTGGCGCGGAGTGATGTTGTGGTGGCGACAAGTGATGCTGTGGCATTCAGTGATGCTGTGGTAGCGCATAGTGATGTTGTGGTACCCCTGAGTGATGCTCTGGTGGTGCTGAGTGATGCTGTGGTGATGCGATAGATAGATAGATAGAGTGTGTGCGATAGATAGATAGATAGAGTGAGGGCGATAGATAGAGGGAGGGCGATAGGTAGAGTGAGGGCGATAGATAGAGTGAGGGCGATAGATAAATAGACAGATAGATAGATAGAGTGAGGGTGATAGAGAAATAGACAGATAGAAGGGTGATAGATAGATAGACAGATAGATAAAGTGTATTTATGTTGCATTGAGTAGAGTGTAAGTATGAGGCATGTAATTATATGGCACTGAGTGGTAATATGGGGAGTGTATATTGTATTCAGTAAAGTGTAATTGTGTGCCGTGTAATTATGTGGCACTGAGTGGTATTTGGAGTGTATGTTGCATTGAGTGCAGTGTAATTATGTAGCGTGTAATTTTGTGGTACTGAGTGGTAATATGGGGAGTGTGTGTTGCATTCAGTAGAGTGTACTTATGTGGTGTGTAATTATGTGTCACTGAGTGGTATTGAGTGGAGTGTGTGTTGCATACAGTAGAGTGTAATTATGTGGTGTGTAATTATGTGGCACTGAGTGGTATTTGGAGTGTATGTTGCATATAACTATGTGATTAAGGAACAGTGAGCAACCCAAAATACCCTTGAGGGCTTGGGTGAGTGAGTAGAAAGGTATAGGTGCCTTCAAGGGGATTTGTTTAACAAAATATAATTAAACGTGATTCAACACACTCTTTAGGACAGGTCAATGGTCCTTATTCTTGAAAGTACCATTGACTTGTCCTAAAGAGTTAGTTAAATCACGTTTAATTATATTTTGTTAAACAAATCCCCTTGAAGGCACCTATACCTTTCTGCATATAACTATGTGGCACTGAGTGGTATTTGGAGTGTATGTTGCATTGAGTGCATTGTAATTATGTGGCGTGTAATTATGTGGCACTGAGTGGTATTTGGAGTGTATGTTGCATTGAGTGCAGTGTAATTATGTGTCTTGTAATTATGTGGCACTGAGTGGTATTTGGAGTGTGTGTTGCGTTGAGCGCAGTGTAATTATGAAGCATATAATTATGTTGCACTGAGTGGTATTGTGTGGAGTGTCTGTTGCATTGAGTGCAGTGTAATTATGTGGCGTGTAATTATGTGGCACTGAGTGGTATTTGGAGTGTATGTTGCAATGAGTGCAGTGTAAATATGTGGCGTGTAATTATGTGGCACTGAGTGGTATTTTGAGTGTATGTTGCGTGGAGCGCAGTGTAATTATATAGCATATAATTATGTGGCACTGAGTGGTATTGTGTGGAGTGTATGTTGTATTCAGTAGAGTGTAATTATGTGGTGTGTAATTATGTGGCACTGAGTGTTATTTGGAGTGTATATTGCACTGAGTGCTGTGTAATTATATAGCATATAATTATGTGGCACTGAGTGGTATTGTGTGGAGTGTGTGTTGCATTCAGTAGAGTGTAATTATGTGGTGTTTAATTATGTGGCTCTGAGTGGAATTTGGAGTGTATGTTGCATTGAGTTGCAGTGTAATTATGTAGCATATAATTTTGTGGCACTGAGTGGTATTGTGTGGAGTGTGTGTTGCATTCAGTAGAGTGTAATTATGTGGTGTGTAATTATGTGGTACTGAGTGGTATTTGGAGTGTATGTTGCATTGAGTGCAGTGTAATTATGTGGCGCGTAACTATGTGGCACTGAGTGTTATTTGGAGTGTATATTGCATTGAGTGCAGTGTGTGTGTGTGCCTGGTGAAAGCGTGCACTGACGGCCGGTGGTGTGTATGCCTGGTGAAATCGTGCACTGATGGCTGGTGGTGTGTGTGTGTGCCTGGTGAAAGTGTACACTGACGGCTGGTGGTGTGTGCCTGATGGAAGTGTGCACTGAGGACTGATGGCGTCTGTGCCCGGTGAAAGTGTGCACTGACGGCCGGTGGTGTGTATGCCTGGTGAAAGCTTGCACTGATGGCTGGTGGTGTGTGTGTGCCTGTTGAAAGCATGCAATGATGGCTGGTGGTGTGTGTGTGCCTGGCCGGCTGGTGGTGTGCGTGCCTGGTGGAAGCCTGCACTGATGGCTGGTAGTGTGTGTATCTGGTGAAAGCGTGCACTGACAGCTGGTGGTGTGTGCCTGGTGAAAGCGTGCACTGACGGCTGGTGGTGTGTGTGCCTGGTGAAAGCGTGCACTGCCGTTTGGTGGTGTGTGTGCCTGGTGGAAGCGTATACTGACGGCTGGTGGTGTTTGTGCCCAGTGAAAGCGTGCCCTGATGACTGATGGTGTCTGTGCCTGGTGAGAGTGTGCACTGACGGCTGGTGGTGTGTATGCCTGGTGAAAGCGTACACTGATGGCTGGTGGTGTGTGTGTGTGCCTGGTGAAAGCGTGCACTGACGGCCGGTGGTGTGTATGCCTGGTGAAAGTGTGCACTTATGGCTGGTGGTGTGTGTGTGTGCCTGGTGAAACCGTGCACTAACGGCCGGTGGTGTGTATGCCTGGTGAATGCGTGCACTGATGACTGATGGTGTCTGTGCCTGGTGAGAGTGTGCACTGATGGCTGGTGGTGTGTGTGTGCCTGGTGAAAGCGTGCACTGTTGGCTGGTGGTGTGTGTGTGTGCCTGGTGAAAGGTAGAAGGAAGCGCTATGGACTGTGTGTGAAATCCAAGAAAGAGTTCAGAATGCAAAGGCAGAGGGCAGCTCGGGTTACAAGCTGCCTTTGAAGAAGATCAGGCAGCACTGGGCAACCATGCCAGCATTCCAAGGAGCAGACGGTCGTTCACGTTAGAAGTGTGATGCCCTGAGGACATATGGCACTGTGAGGAGCCTGGGAGACACACGTAGACGCTAAGTGCCTGAGGAGATAAGGAGCGGAAGGAATTCCTCTGAAGTGTGATGCCGAGGCTCGGGAGAAAAGCTCGTGCACGGGCACATGCACTGTGCGTAATCCGTCTCCCAAAGCCCTTGGTTTTAAGAATTGGTTTCAACACACTAGTTTCAAGTAATAAATTAGTCGACCTAAAAAGGAAGGCTTTTAGCTGTTTGCTAAATGTGCCATAATTATCAATTTTACGAAGGGGATTTGGTAACTCATTCCAGTGTCTTGGTGCTAGATATGAGAATGCTCTTCCTCCCGCACGACATAGCCTTATACGTAGTATTTGCAGGAGACCATGCGTACCAGACCTCAGGTTCCTATTAGGTACATGTTTGATAAGTCTTTTTGGAGGTATTTTTGACCTCTACCATTGAGTGCTGTGTAAGTAAGACAGCAGATATTAAAAAAGGATCTTTTCCTCACCGCTAGCCAGTGGAGTTCATGCAAGAGGGGTGACGATGCGGAGCCTGCTGGGCGATTCAGAACCATCCTGGCTGCAGTGTTCTGGATCACCTGCAGCTTGTTTAACAGGGTCTCTCCTGATCCTGCCAGTAAAGCGTTGCCATAATCCAATCGACTAATAACCATAGCTTGGATCAAGGTTTTTCGATGAGCGGTAGGCATGAAGGGGAGGATTTTTCGCAGCAGATGCAGGTTGTAGTAGCAGGAGCTGGTCGTGGTGGCAATATGATCTTTCATTGATGGGGACTGATCTAATTTTATCCTTAGGTTTTTCACACAGTGAGTAGGCACTGGAGCTGCTCCCAACTGAGCGGGCCACCAGTCATCAGACCAGCTTGCTGTGACTTTGCCCATTAGCATTAATTCGGTTTTACCAGGGTTCAGCTGGAGACAGATCTGCATCATCCAGCTGGAGATCTCAAGTATGCCTCTGGAAAACCTTGCTTTCTCTGCGACTAAGTCTGTACCAAACGAGAACATGAGCTGAGTATCATCAGCGTACGAGCTAGTTGTCAGAAGGCCACAGACACTCCCTCATGGCTGGTTTACACCCACACAACACCCATCCAGCACAAGTGTCACAGGACATGTTACCCTGCCAAAAAAATGGTCTGGGTGCACGTGCTTGATGCCATTTCCAACCTCTTGTGGGTTATATCCGTGTGGTGTGCATATAGGCATGGGGGCCTAGGGGCCTGCGACATCACATTCCGCCAGCCCGGAGGTGACATGAGGGCGTCCGCACCACGATACCCAATCATAGAGGGTAAATGATTTGCGGGGAACAGACTTGGTGGCACCGGATACACTGCTGCTGGCACAGGCACACCACCAACAGACTTGACTTTCGGTGCACTGAGGTAGGGGTACCTTAAGTGCTGAGCGGGTGTGCAGCCTGCGATGATGCCCTGTCCCGGCAGTCCTGACTGCTCAGGTTTTGTGTCCTGCTGGACCACAGTGTAGGCCTGAGCCAGCGTCATCTCCTGGATCACAAAGTTAGTGGCACCTATAAGGCTGAGCGGGTATGCAGCCTGCTATGATGCCGGGTGCACTGCTATGCCCTCTGCCATGGTGAAATCAAGACCCAGAATCAAAAGTGAGACCTGGCGGCCTGCGGAGCGGGGCTGCATGATGTGGGGGGTGCCATGTCTGTGGGCCCCGGGCTTATGGCTTGCAGCGGCACATCGTGGGCTCTCTTGTCTACACGCCGTTGGTGGAAGGTGAGCAGTGAGGCCTGGGTTAGCAGGGGCAGGCATGTACCCTTGGGCGGTGAGAGGGGCTGGGGTGCAGCTGCCTGGGTGTGCAGGAGTGGACAGGCGATGATGTTGTGTGCAATTGTATGTACTTTGCCGTTCATGTATATTTCAGATGACGGGTCTGTCTTAGATGTGGGACCTGGTGAACTGCACTACATACCAGCATGTGGTTGGAGACACACCAGTGACAACAGGTGAGCAGTGTGGCCTGGGTACACAGTGTTGGCACTCTCTCTCCCTGTCCCTCTCTTCTTTTCTCTGTGTCTCTCTCCCCCTCTCTGTCCGTCCATCTCTCTCTCCCCCTCTCTGTCGTCTATCTCTCTCTCTCCCTCTCTGTCCGTCAGTCTCTCTCTCATCTTCTTGTCCGATCATTTCTCTCTCCCCCACTCTGTCCGTCTATCTCTCGCGCCCCCTCTCCGTCCGTCTATCCCTCTCTCCCCCTCTCTGTCCGTCTATCTCTTGCTCCCCCTCTCCGTCCATCTATCTCTCACTTCTCCTCTCTGTCCGTCTCTCTCTCTGTCTCCCCCTCTCTGTCCGTCTATCTCTCGCTCCCCCTCTCTGCCCGTCTATTTCTCGCTCCTCCTCTTTGTCCGTCTATCATTCTCTCCCTCTCTGTCTCTCTCTCTCTGTATCTCCCTCTCTCCTTCGCTCTCTCTCTGTCCCTTGATGTGCAAAGGGCACATCTTCTCATCATGATTTTTGTCTTGCAGGCCTACGGATTGTCCCGAGGGGAGCCGCCATGTGTCTTCATTTCTGTTCTGTGTTTATTTGAATACATTGTCATTTGTTGATTCTAAGGTGAATGTGTGATGCTCATTTTTGTGACGACACATGCATGTCACCAGATGTGATTTGCGGCATCAGGTGGATTATTTGGTACATGATTTCCTGTAGTTTATGTGGCATGTCTTTGGCCTGTGGGGGGCCCGGGGAGGGGGGTCCTGGGGTTGGTGCTGGTGGGTGTTTTGATCCTGTTTGGGCTCCAAGCTGCATGATCAGTGGCTCCATGTCATCTTTTGCCCTTCAGGTGTGGCTCTGGACTGGGCTCCCTTTTGTGGTGCAGGCTGTGGTCTGACTTTACACCAGGTCAGAGCAGGTGTTAGTTTCCTGCTGCTAACGTACCTTATTGCATGTTTTTTGGTCGTATCGCCGATCTGGCTGGTCTTTGAGAATTTTGCGGAGTGGTGTTGTTGCAGCTTTTTGCAAGGATATACCTACTCTGCATCTCATTAGCGATAGTTGCGGCGGTCACCTGTGGCGATGTTTTTCGCAGGTAAACTGGTGCTAATGGCTGGTGTTAGCACCATCTTGTGAAATGGGGTGATAACTTTATCGCGACTTTGGCTGCAGTAAAGTACCATTAACTCGGCGATAACTCCTTGGGAATATGCCCCCTAGGTTCCAAACTTGCCACCAACCGATGGAGTTAGTATTGGCTGCTCTATCCTTGTAGAGCCATGAGTACAAAGGGAGGACGTGCCTGTAGAACTGGAAGGTAATATTACCAAAACTCTGAGACACCAGTGGTAAGTGAGACTTCTCATTGTGTGGAATATTCACAAGGGCTCAACTCCGAATAATACCCACCGTAACACATCAAAAGTGGAGATAGATATAACACCCCATTCACAGGCTGGTGCAAACTGCAGACATCGCCTTATTCCCGCAATAACTGCCCCAAAATTTATCTCCACGGTGTACACCACCAACTAACTCTAATGAGATGCAGAGTATGCATTCCTGTGCAAAAACACATGAAAAAACCACAACACCACTTTCACAACGAACTGCCAGATCTGCGATGCGAAACAGAAACAGGCGATAAGCCACGGTAGCATCAGGGAATTAACACCTGCTAATGGCTGGTGTAAAGCAGGATGACCGCCTGCAGTATAAAAGGGAGCCCAGCAAAGAGCCACACCTGAAGACCCACAGATGCCATGGAGACAATGACCACGCACCGCGGATACCCATGAGGGCACAACACCCACCGTAACCACCCCAGACCCGCCACCACCCCCGGGACCCGTCCTGCCCTCCCCGCGGAACACCACTGAGGCAGCGTACACAAAGACAGTGGACCTACCTGAAACTCCTATGCCACCCACAGTCATGCAACTCACGACACTGCTAATGGGCACCCAGCACAACTACATCCAACATGACACACAACATGCCAACCAACCAGACACAACAACACAACTCCATTGGGAATCTGGCCTTGCCATGCCCACAACCCAGCCACAAGCGGTATAAAAGGGGGTGGTGATGGACGGAGCATCTGAATCAATCAAACACTCACACCCAGTCAAAAGATCTGGGTTTAATCCATCACCGTTCTTTAGCCCACTCTGCCACCCCAGTTCAGACATGGCTATATGCAAATCAGTCTGACCCTGTGCCTCATGGGAACAGTCCAGCCCGAACTGCCAAGCCATGTCTTCCCTGGACCGGAAACAAGCTTCTGAGGACCGGTTTCTGGCATTCCAGCCGTCTTCAGCCCGGCTTGCTTGAATCCAGTGGCAAAGTGAGCAAGGGACTCACGTCTGAGCTGAGGGGGTGGTGATGGACGGAGCATTGGCAGTTTGGGCTGGACTGTTCCCATGAGGCACAGGGTCAGACTGATTTGCATAGTAGTCGATGTTGCAACGTAGCATGCACCAGGAGGGCAGACCCGCACATATGGGGACAAAACCGCTCGGGGTCTTGGCACATGCATGCCAAGTGTTATGTGTATCAGCCCTGCGGATGCATGAGTCATTTGCCTAGCCTCATTCGCAGCGCGATCCCATCCAGCCATGGGCTGTACACCTGAGTCCGCCCTGTCCTGTCTATTGGCCTACACTCACTTGGCCGCACACCTTCAAAGGCCAGCACCACGGTGTTCCCAGGGTCGCAGACATCCCACCACACCCATGCCAGGCCATGTGAATCTCCTGTATGCATGCAGATGGTGAAGTTACTGTAAGGATGAAAGGTCCTTTTTGTGAACTATCAGGCGGTAGCACATCTGCAGCTCCGAGCAGGAACTGCATATGGCCAGCACCCTCTGACAGATACAACAGCATTTGCTTGTGACTCCCCCACTACGCACTGCCCAAAGTGAGACCAATGTGTACACATCCCACAAGCAGTAGACCTTGGTCATAGTTGGCCTTCACACGTACTCCCACCCCACCCCAAGCCTGCACCCGTTGCACACAGACACTGCTCATTGCACCGGGCTGAGCCATTTCATCCACAGGACTGGTGCAGGGCAAGCCGGTGCCGCTCCTAGCAGAGCCACTGACGCCATGGCAGATCATCCCGGACAAACGTTCGGATCCAGTTACGTAGACCTGTACCGTGCATGTCTGCTGCATGTACTGGGGGCACTGCCTCTGGCCGTCTTGCAGATCACTTACCGGCTGAGCATCCGCCTTGCGGAAGTCACCCGCATTCAGCCTGTGTTGCATTGTCGCTCATGCATATTCAAGTGGTCCATGGATGTCTGCCTCACCAACGTAACGGTAGCTGACCTGGATTACGACGTGTGTATGCGCCCCCTGTTGTCCAGGACCAGGAGTGTCACTGTGATGCCCGCTTATGGCATGCATGGATTTTGGACACTGGACTGGGAGATAGCATGAGTCCTCGTGTGCAATGAGCACATTGAGCTACTACCCGATTGGGCTTTGGTGCACATTGGGGCCAGTGGTTGGAGTCAGCACATCTGTCTGGCTCCGCTGATGGATTACATCGACGACATATCAGATGTGGTGGACAACGATCGCTCATTGGAGATGTTGGCCTACTCAGCTAAAGTCACGATGATGGATGAGTGACAAGGTACCTGCAGCCACAACTGAATGTGACTCATTGTACGTGTCCCGACGACTGGTTGCATTTTTGTGAATCTGGTCACATGTCCCAAGACGACAGTGGACATGGCTGCATTGGTCTGGACTCATGATCCATACATGGAGAACCGACGCGGGTTGACAAAGACTTGTGTTGCTGATGGACTCCCCGGAGGTGGACATGGGCATTTTCCTACGTTCCTCATGCAGACATGCTGCCGCATTGGTCTGCATATCGTGGCACTTCTCTTGGCCGTACTGACACGCACTTGTTGATAAAGTTTCCGCTCTTCCACTTGTCTCCGACTGTGTTGTGTCTTGATTTGTATGCCAATGTGTGTCACGCACTCTCTGGCTCCCTGCCATACGTCCATTGCTACCCCATCAGAACTGTGGGTTTGTACTTGTGCATTGTCATGTCCCTCTTTCGTGCTTAGGAAGATGCGTATGGCCATTTACCGGCCATTTACCGGCACCAGGCAGGTGCACTTGTGTCCTGTGTTTGGTTGTGCAAATGTTTGTGTTTGTGCCACATTGTGTTCGAGGTTGGGGCGCACTGCTTCCTATTTGTGTGTGCTACATTGTGTGTGGGATGTCCCTTCAGCTCTGATTTGGCTCACCCTTCTCCCTTTCAGGCAGTGTGGTTTTCACTTCTGTGCTTGTTGAGTGGTGTGATGTTGCTGGGTTGTGCAACTTGAGCTTGTGATTGGTGTTGTTCAGTGGTGCTGTGCTTACTTGTGCATGTGTGCCTTTGTGCCCATCTCCCCAAGGTCCCTGCTAGTTCATCTCCTTGTTTTTGTTGTGTCTGTTTTGGGCAGTTTCCAGTCCCTGAGTACTGCCACTGTCTCCAGACTGATGTGGTGGACACCATTTCCACCATGTCACCCAGCTCCTGGTGTGGCGCTGGCCTCCCACCTCCGTCGTGCATTGCTGCCTTCTTGTTGTCGGCGTGTTTCTGATTGTTGTGCTTTTTGCATCATTCCGGATGTTCTGGTTTTCTTCCATTGTCCACCTCAGCTCTCAGGCTGCATTCACCTTGTCCAAGATGGGCTGCAATGCACAATGTTTCGTTGCCAATGGGGCTTCTGGGGTTGTGTGCTGACTCGGGTTGCCTCCATTGTGCTTGGTTGTTGTTTTCTGTTTGGGTTGTGTCTTTTTTTCAGGCTTTTGTTGTGCTTCTTCCTGCCTGCCGTGTATGTCGCGGGCCTGGTGGTGCTTATCATTGCTTTCCTAATCGCGAATGGACTCTTTGCACATTTTTTGGTGTTTTGGTTTGTGTTTTTATCACTGTCGAGGTGGTTGTATTGTGGACATTGGCTGCGGTTTGGGCAGACTATTGCATTCCACGTTGACACAGGGTTATTTTCCCGCAATCGGCTGCGATGTGTAAAGGTGCGTTCACTTTTTTTTGGTGGTGTTTAGCACACGTTCTTGTGAATATACCCCTCTGTGTACTGCTCATCTACCACTGACCATAGACTTGCATGGCTCAAGTGTGCTTATTCTTATCAAATACACCTTCTGAACAGTAGCCATTCCTCAGTAATTAAAAATAAAAATAAAAACTTGGGTCGATATTGTTTTCAATTTTGTGGGATAAGAGCGTGCTGACAAGAACCTCCTCCCTTCACTTTATGACCCATTCCACTGATTTGATTGACCGCCTACTAAATTTACTATTGGGAGATGTTTTCAGAACTCTCCTTGTTTTGGTCAAAGCAGCAAATTTAGACAGTATTGCTGAAATAAGACCCAAGGGAAGCAAAAGACCACAAACCGATAGGTAAACACTAACGGTGAGCAAAGATCTGGTTGCTAATTTAAATACAATCAATACAATTCAGGTGATGACGCTGAGAGTGCCGCAACGAAATTGTGCTAAACTAATAATATTATGCCTCAGAAAAAAACTCCATGGGGCAGATTTATGAGGCCCTTGCGCCACGTTTACGCCGCTGTTGCGTCACGCAAGGCGGCGTAAACGTGGCGCATCCCTACGAACGATTTACAACGTGACGCATCTAGGCAGATGCGTCACGTTGTAAAGCCCTGCGCCGCTTGTGGGCGTTCCGGCGCAGGGTGGGCGTTCCGGGGGAGGTGCGCCTCGCAAAAGTGGCTGAGTGAAATCTATGAGATTTCACTCAGTCACTTTTAAGCCAATGCTGCGTCAAAAGCCTGCGCCTGCTTGAAGCAGGCGTAGGTCTTGACGCAGCATTGTTCAAATGGGGCACCCCCGAGCCTTGCTGGAGCTGCGTCGCGCTTGCGACGCAACTCCAGCAATGCGCCACATTTCCGGCACAGATGCGTCACGCATCTGTGCCGTTTTTGCACCATGGTGCGCCGCATTATAAATGCGGCGCACCATGGCTGGCGGAGCTGTGGCGCACTGTGGCGCATGTTAACTGGCGCATCCCTGGGGATGCGCCAGTTAACATAAATCTGCCCCCATGTGTATACTAAAGCATTGTAGTCGAAGTCCACGGTTTTAACTAAAAAAGAAAAAACCTAACGTTCTACAAAAAGAAACAAATCTCTTGGGACAAAGGTGCTGAATGGCCGCTCCTGCCATTGCAGTCGCAAAGGTGAATTTCACTGTGAAAAAGACGCACATTATAAAGGTAATGGATGGAACAAGTCATTTCATATTGGACCATTCAGGAGAACGCGGTTATTTGTAGTCTGCCAGGACTGAAAAATAGGAAGCTTGCTGGGTTGTTTGGTCCCCAGTGGACGCCTTAGGTCATTACTCTTGATCTCCAAGAGTTCACACATCAGACTTTATAAATTCAGGAATACGCGTTGGTGGGACCTCTTGTAGTTAGAGCTCCGTTAAGCTGCAGCGCTTGAGCCTTGCAGACCTGTGCTGCATAACGTGAAACTACTGAGTTTGCAAAGATGCTGTTCTCTTTGCACAGAATGCAACGATCTTAACAAAAAAAAAAAGAATCTGGAAAGTATCCAATACCTTACTAAGGCCCCAGTGGAGAAAGTTGTCAAATGCACACTCTGTTGAAACTAATGATGTAGCCCCCTCTGGCGGTCACAGCTACCAGAAACCATCGGATGGCGTCGGCGACGTAGCTAATGGTTACGTTACAGTGACTAGTTTACCAATGTGGGACCCGCAGATTGCAAGTCAGACCCCTTTCTACTTTGAAATATTAGTTATGCATTGCAAAAGAAGTGGACAGTTGGGGATTGCTGAGAAGGTTGTTGTTTCGGTTGTCAGGATGTCACAAAACAAAATGCCATGCATGAGTTAGATGAATCCTGCATTTCAGGTATGCAGATCAAAGTGTCTTAGCAAAGAATGGCATACAATCACGACCCCTTCACCAAATGAAGTTAGGTTAGATTCAAAGGGTAACATGCCATAGATCACTCCTATACACATGAGAATAGGCTGTTGTGACCAGATTCATGCTTCAAATTGCCTGTAGCTAGTTACTGTCGAAGAAAGACAATATCAGGAGTTTCGGACTGTACAGTGCACTCATATTCTACAACTGAACTATTTAACAAATGCTGAAAAAAGGAGGCCCACATACATGCTTTTCCATTCCCCATCAAGCATGTACATTTTAGGGTCAAGCCTGCGAGAGCATGCGCTGGCACATGAGTCTCGCTTGCTAGACGTTGTTAACGAAAAGGGCTTGGAGCCCACCCGTTGCTTGCCATTTGTTGGCTTGCATGGCACTCTTCGTTACAGCCTCGTAATTCGTCACTGCAGGCCTAACATCATTTCCGCTCCTCTCTGTGGAGCAGGGACCAAGCACTGATTGATTCAACTTAATCAGTGCCCGTCCGCTGCTCCTAAAGTAATTGAGGTACTATTTCGTTCTGTTTAACTTTTAGTGATCTGCAAACCGAAGGTGCTTGACTGGCAAAAATGTGCCCAGCAGGACAAACAAAATGACAAAGATTTATTTTACTATAGTTAGCTTTACTTTATTTTGCCAAGTCTTCTTTTCTCACTTTGCACTCTTGTTTTCGCTTTTTCAAAAGATGAGAATTATTGTATTACAAAGTGACATTGTTTCTTTTGTGTGCGTAATTTCTGAAATAATGCTTTAACACATAATCGTGCAGTACACACCAACCCATCCCACTCCATTCCACATAAATCCACCCCACCCCACACCAAACAACCTCACTCCAATCCACCCCACTCCAATCCAAACCACTAACCCCAATCCAATCCACCATACTCCAATCCTCCCAACCCACCCACTCCAATCCAAAACCGTCTACCCAACTCCAATCTTCCGCACCCCAATCTGCTGCCTCACTCCAAGCCAAAACAATTTGCCCCACTCCAGTCTGAAACAATCTGCCCCACTCAAATCCAAAACAATCTTCCCCACTCAAACGAAAAACAATCTGCCTGACTCCAGTCTATTCACACTTCATTCTACCTCACTCTAATCCAAAACAATATGCCCCACTCCAATCTGACCCACCCAAATTCAAAACAATCTGCCCCACTCCAATCTGCCCACTCCAGTCAGTCAAGTCCAAAACAACCCGCCCCACTCCAATCCATCCCATTCCAATCTGCCCCACTACAAACCAAAACAATCTGCCCAACTCCAATCTGCCCACTCCAGTCTGCCCCACTCTAATCCACCCCATTCAAATCTTCCCCACTCCAATCCAAAACAATTCCCCCACTCCAGTCTGGCCCACTCCAATGCAAAACAATCTTCCCCACTCCAATCTGCCCCACTCCAATGCAAAACAATCTTCCCCAGTCCAATCATCCCCACTCCAATCTGCCACACTCCAATCTGCCCCTCTTCAATCTGCCTCACTCCAATCCAAAACAGTTTGGCCCACTCCAATCCAAAACCAACTGCCCACTCAAATCCAGCCCACTCCAATCCAAAACAACCTGCCCCACTCCAATCCATCCCACTCCAATACAAAACAATCCGTCTCACTCTAACACACCCCATTCCAATCCGGCCCACTTCAATGTGCCCCACTCCAATCTGCCCCACTCCAATCTGCCACATTCCAATCCACTCAACTTCAATTCACCTCACTCCAATCCACTTCACCCCAATTTACCCACTCCATCTCACTTCATACCACTCCAATCCACCAAAATCCACCCACTCCAATTCAATCCACCCACACCAATACAATCCAACCCCACTCCCTCCCGAATTCACCCCATTCCATTCCAATGTACCCCACTCTAGATCAAAACAATCTGACCCACTCCAGTCTGCCACCACCAATCCACCCCACTCCAATACAAAACATCCTCTCCGCTCAAATCCACTCCACTCCGATCTGCCCAACTCAAATCCAAAGCAATTTGTCCCACTGCAACTCAAAACAATCTGCCCCACTCATATCTGCCCCACTCCAATCTGCCCCATTCCAATCTACCCACTCCATTTCACCCACCGCTCCAATCCAATCCAACCCACACCACCCTAATCCACCCACTTCATCTCAATTCACCTCACCTGAATCCACCACAATCCACCTCACCTCACTCCAATTCAATCCACCCTAAAACAATACAAACTAACCCCACTCCCTCCCGAATCCACCCCACTCTAATCCAATCCACCCCATTCCACGCCAAAACAATCTGCCCCACTCCAATCCATCCCACTCCAATCCAAAACAATCTGTACCACTCTAATCCACCCCATTCCAATCCGTCCCACTTCAATGTGTCCCATTCCAATCCACCCAATTCCAATTCATCCCACTCCAATCCACTTCACCCCCATCCACCCACTCCATCTCAATTCACCCCACTCCAATCCACCAAAATCCACCCACTCCAGTTCAATCCACCCACACCAATACAATCCAACCCCACTCCCTCCCGAATTCACCCCATTCCATTCCAATGTACCCCACTCTAGATCAAAACAATCTGACCCACTCCAGTCTGCCACCACCAATCCACCCCACTCCAATACAAAACATCCTCTCCGCTCAAATCCACTCCACTCCGATCTGCCCAACTCAAATCCAAAGCAATTTGTCCCACTGCAACTCAAAACAATCTGCCCCACTCATATCTGCCCCACTCCAATCTGCCCCATTCCAATCTACCCACTCCATTTCACCCACCGCTCCAATCCAATCCAACCCACACCACCCTAATCCACCCACTTCATCTCAATTCACCTCACCTGAATCCACCACAATCCACCTCACCTCACTCCAATTCAATCCACCCTAAAACAATACAAACTAACCCCACTCCCTCCCGAATCCACCCCACTCTAATCCAATCCACCCCATTCCACGCCAAAACAATCTGCCCCACTCCAATCCATCCCACTCCAATCCAAAACAATCTGTACCACTCTAATCCACCCCATTCCAATCCGTCCCACTTCAATGTGTCCCATTCCAATCCACCCAATTCCAATTCATCCCACTTCAATCTACTTCACCCCCATCCACCCACTCCATCTCAATTCACCCCACTCCAATCCACCCAAATCCACCCCACTCCAATTCAATCCACCCTACACCAATACAATCCAACCCCACTCCTTCCCGAATTCACTTTACTCCATTCCAATCCACCCCACTCTAATTCAAAACAATCTGACCCACTCCAGTCTGCCCCCCACCAATCTGCCCCACTCCAATCCAAAATAATCGGCCTCACACCAATCCAAAGCAATCTGTCCCACTCCAACTCAAAACAATCTACCCCACTCCAATCCACCCCACTCCAATCTGCCCGACTCATATCTGCCCCACTCCAATCTGCCCCATTCCAATCCACCCACTCCATTTCACCCCACCACTCCAATCCAATCCAACCCACACCACCCTAATCCACCCACTCCATCTCAATCCACCTCACTCCAATTCAATCCACCCTAAAACAATACAAACCAACCCCACTCCCTCCCAAATCCATCCCAATCCAATCCAATCCACTGCACTCTAAGCCAAAACAATCTGCCCCACTCCAGTCTGCCCTACTCCAATCCACCCCACTCCAATCTGCCCCAAACCAAACTGCCGCATTCCAATCCGCTTCACTCCAATCCAATCTACCTCACCGCAATCCACCCACTCCATACCAATTTACCCCACTTCAAATCCCCTCAATCCACCCAACTCCAATCCACCCTACACAAATAGATTCCAGCCCAATCCAATCTACCCCACTCCAATCCACCTCAATCCAATCTACCTCACTCCCTCCCAAATCCACCCCACTCCATTCCAATCCAATCCACCCCACTCCAAGCCAAAACAATCTGACCCACTCCAATCTGCCCCACACCAATCCGCCCTACTCCAATCTAAAACAATCTGCCCCACTCAATCCAAAACCATCTGCCCCACTTCAATCCAAAACAATCTGACCCACTCTAATCTGCCCCATGCCAATCCACCCTTCTCCAATCTAAAACAATCTGCCCCACTCAATCCAAAACCATCTGCCTCACTTCAATCCAAAACAATCTTCCCCACTCCAATTCCAAAAATTCCAGCCACTCCAATCTGCCTCACTCCAATCCAAAACAATCTGACCCACTCCAATCCACCCGACTCCAGTCCAAAACAATCGACCCCACTCCAATGCAAAACAATCTTCCCCAGTCCAATCATCCCCACTCCAATCTGCCACACTCCAATCTGCCCCTCTTCAATCTGCCTCACTCCAATCCAAAACAGTTTGGCCCACTCCAATCCAAAACCAACTGCCCACTCAAATCCAGCCCACTCCAATCCAAAACAACCTGCCCCACTCCAATCCATCCCACTCCAATACAAAACAATCTGTCTCACTCTAACACACCCCATTCCAATCCGGCCCACTTCAATGTGCCCCACTCCAATCTGCCCCATTCCAATCCACCCACTCCATTTCACCCCACCACTCCAATCCAATCCAACCCACACCACCCTAATCCACCCACTCCATCTCAATCCACCTCACTCCAATTCAATCCACCCTAAAACAATACAAACCAACCCCACTCCCTCCCAAATCCATCCCAATCCAATCCACTGCACTCTAAGCCAAAACAATTTGCCCCACTCCAGTCTGCCCTACTCCAATCCACCCCACTCCAATCTGCCCCAAACCAAACTGCCGCATTCCAATCCGCTTCACTCCAATCCAATCTACCTCACCGCAATCCACCCACTCCATACCAATTTACCCCACTTCAAATCCCCTCAATCCACCCACCTTCAATCCACCCTACACAAATACATTCCAGCCCAATCCAATCTACCCCACTCCAATCCACCTCAATCCAATCTCCCTCACTCCCTCCCAAATCCACCCCACTCCACTCCAATCCAATCCACCCCACTCCAAGCCAAAACAATTTGACCCACTCCAATCTGCCCCACACCAATCCACCCTACTCCAATCTAAAACAATCTGCCCCACTCAATCCAAAACCATCTGCCCCACTTCAATCCAAAACAATCTGACCCACTCTAATCTGCCCCATGCCAATCCACCCTACTCCAATCCAAAACAATCTGCCCCACTCAATCCAAAACCATCTGCCTCACTTCAATCCAAAACAATCTTCCCCACTCCAATCCCAAAAATTCCAGCCACTCCAATCTGCCTCATTCCAATCCAAAACAATCTGACCCACTCCAATCTACCCGACTCCAGTCCAAAACAATCGACCCCACTCCAATGCAAAACAATCTTCCCCAGTCCAATCATCCCCACTCCAATCTGCCACACTCCAATCTGCCCCTCTTCAATCTGCCTCACTCCAATCCAAAACAGTTTGGCCCACTCCAATCCAAAACCAACTGCCCACTCAAATCCAGCCCACTCCAATCTAAAACAACCTGCCCCACTCAATCCAAAACCATCTGCCCCACTTCAATCCAAAACAATCTGACCCACTCTAATCTGCCCCATGCCAATCCACCCTACTCCAATCTAAAACAATCTGCCCCACTCAATCCAAAACCATCTGCCTCACTTCAATCCAAAACAATCTTCCCCACTCCAATCCCAAAAATTCCAGCCAGTCCAATCTGCCTCACTCCAATCCAAAACAATCTGACCCACTCCAATCTACCGACTCCAGTCCAAAACAATCGACCCCACTCCAATGCAAAACAATCTTCCCCAGTCCAATCCAAAATAACCTGACCCACTTCAATCCACCCAACTTCAATCCAAAACAATGAGCCCACTCCAATGCGCCCCACTCCAATCCTCTCCACTCCAATGCAACCTGTCTCAACCCAATTTATTTCCCCCACTCCAATTCAGTCCAACCCACCCTAGTGCAAACCTTTCCAATCCAGCCAAATCCAATCCACCCACTCCTATCCACCTACCCCAATTCACACCACCCCATCCCAATCTAATCTGACTCAATCCAATCCATCCCAATACAATCCAATTCACCCCACTCCATTCCACCCCTCTCCAGTCCACCCCAATCAACACCAACCAACCAATTTCAATCCACCCTACTCCAATCTAAAACACCCCATCCAATCCACCCCACTTCAATCCAATCCACCCAACTCCAAGCCAAAACACTCTGCCCCACTCTAGTCTACCCCATTCCAATCCACCCCATGCCAATCTGCCCCTCTCCAATTTACCCCAATCCAAACTGCCCAATTGTAATCCGCCCCACTCCAATTCACCCCACTCCAACCCGTTCTACCTCACCCAAATTTACCCACTCCATCTCAATTCACCCCAGTCCAATCCGCCACAATCCACCCCACTCCAATTCAATCCACCCCACTCCGATCCAATCCACCCCACTCCAAGCCAAAACAATCTGCCCTACTCCAGTCTGCCCCACACCAATCCACCCACGTCAATTTAAAACAATCTGCCCCACTCAATCCAAAACCATCTGCCCCACTCAACCCACTCCAATCTGCCCCACTACAATCCAAAATAGTCTGCCTCACTCCCATCTACCCCACTTCAATCCAAAACAATGTGTCCCACTCCAATCAACCCCACTCTAATTCAAAACAATCTGCACCAGTCCAATCTGCCCTACTCCAATCCATCCCACTCCAATCTTGTAAACTCCAATCCAAAACCATATGTTCCACTCTATTCCAAAACAATCTCCCCCACTCCAATCTGCCCCACTCCAATCTTGTCCACTCAAATCCAAAACAATATGTTCCACTTGATTCCAAAACAATCTACCCCACTCCAATCTATCCCACTCCAATCTGACCCATTCCAATCCACCCCACTCCAATTCACCCCACTCCAGTCCAACCAACCTCACCCTAATCTACCCACTCCAATCCACCTCAAACCAATCCAATCTACCCCACTCCCTCCCAAATCCACCCCACTCCAATCCAACCCACCTAACTCCAAGCCACAACAATCTGACCCACTCAAATCTGCCCCACACCAATCGACCCACTCCAATCCAAAACAATCTGTTACAACCAATCCAAAACCATCTGCCCCACTCAATCCTAAACAATCTGCCCCACTTCATTCCAAAACAATCTACCCCACTCCAATCCAAAAAAATCCATCCACTCCAATCTGCCTCACTCCAATCCAAAACAACCTGCCCCAATCCAATCTGTCCTACTTCAATCCAAAACAATCAGCCTCACTCCAAATCTAAAACAATCTGCCCCATTCCAATCCAAAACAATCTGACCCATTTCAATCTGCCCCACTTCAATCCAAAACAATGCGCCCACTCCAATACGCCCGCTCCAATACTCTCCATTCCAATTCAACCCACCTCACCCCACTCCAACCCACCCCACCCCACCCCACCCCACTCCACTCAATTCACCCATCCCAATCCAGTTCACTTCAATCCAATCGACCCCAATCCAATCCACCTCAATCCAATCCACACCAATCCAATCCAATTCACCCCACTCGAATCCAATTTACTCCACTCCAATCTACTCTATTCCACCCCAGCCCACTCCACATAAATCCAATGCTTCTGCTGCAATTCACCCCACATCATTCCACCCCAACCCATTTCAATCCACCCCACTCCAATCTAATCCACCCCATCCAATCCACCCTAATCCAATCCAATCCACCCACCCACTCCAATCCAATGCACTCCAGTCAAATCCACCCCTTCGGTCCTGTCCAATCCACCCCCCTTCACTCCACTCTAATTAACCCCACTCCAAACCATGATACTGTAATCCAATCCACCCCACCCCACCCCAATGCAATCCAATCTAATCCACCCCACCCCAAAGCAATCCAATCCAATCCAATCCACCCCATCCAATCTTTCCACCCCATTCCACTCAATGCAACCCACTTTACCCCAAATCCAATCCACCGCAATCTACTCCATTCCAATCCACCCCAATACCCCAATCCACTCCAACCCACTCTACCCTATTCCACCCCACTCCACTCTACACCACTTTACGCCATTCCACGACATTGCACTCTGGAGTTCACTCCCCTCTACTGAACTCTACAACACTCTACTTCCTTTACTCTGCTAGACAACACTCTACTCCGACAAAGCCTGTTTACAACATTCTTTTCTCCCCTGTCTTCACTCTAGGACACTACAAGCCACTAACCTTTAGCCATGCCGACCAGCAGCCGCACTGGTGTACAACATGGCAAAGCCATATTGCCAAAGCCAATACATCTTGGATAGGTGAGACCTATTGCTTTGCCAATACTTGTTTTATTTTTATCTGAATAGATGTGAACTAGATGATGTTTTCAGGCACCGGCTCCAGATAACAATTTACAACGGAAGCATCGTGGACATTAACCTTGCTTCATTATCTGTACAAAGTGATACTTGTTTTCATTAAGTACATCATGCCAAAGCACAATCATTTATATATGCTTCTGTGACGGTGGATGAATGTATTGCTAATTGAATTTTCACCTTGCTAAGCAATGGTAGGGGAAATACAACATGCTAGGCAACGTGCATGTAGAAAGGTAGAAATAATTCCAACTCCAATTCACCTCACTCCATTCCACCCCACTCCAGTCAAAGCAATGTGCGGGTTTTGCCTGGAAATATAGAAGCTTTGGCGGGAAACAACCTTTACAATGCAACTTTTACAACGCACTACCATTACAACAAAACTTTTACAACGCAACATCCATTACATCGCATGCCATTACAACGCAACCATTATAACGCATGACACTACAACGCATACCACTACAACGCATGTCATTACTACGCAGTCATTACAATGCATACCATTACAATGCATACCATTACAACGCATAGTACCCTTACACTATCCAACACTTACCCTACTGTTGCACCCCCTGGAGTTAGAATAGTAATTTTTACCCCTACACTATCCAATACTTAACATACATGCAATGTAATGGTATGCGTTGTAAAGGTAGTGTGCGTTGTAATGGAATGCGTTGCAATGGATGTTGCGTTGTAAAAAATGCGTTGTAAAGGTATGCGTTGTAAAAGTATGCGTTGTAACGTCATACATCCAGCTTTGACTGTCATCTCTAAAGTAATTACAGAGCACACCAGAACACAACACAATACAGAACACAAAGCAAAATAACGACACAACAAAAACATAAGAGGACATAACACAACAAAAAAGAAAGCAACACAACAACTACAGTACAACACTATAATGATGCAGTGCAATGATTCAGTACAAAAACACAATAGTACAAAGAGCAACACATCACCAACAACACTCAACATAACAAATATGCACAAATATACTTGTGACACATTACTACCTCCACTCATCGTGGTGGTAAATAGGGTTATTATCAAGCACACCTTACCAAAAAGGACATATTATAGCACCAATCAAAAATGTTTTGTGATCTGATCCATAGGATTTATAGCATTTTCTAGTCTGATGATGTTTATAAATGTAATTTTCCAAGACCAAGAAACAGTACAAATCTGGCTCAATGACATGAACCTTGGCAAGCTTCCTTCAGGTTCAAGGTAACATCCTCCCTTTAAATCTGCATTATGTTGATATGCTAAGAGA
This sequence comes from Lissotriton vulgaris, assembly GCF_964263255.1. Taxonomy (NCBI): domain Eukaryota; kingdom Metazoa; phylum Chordata; class Amphibia; order Caudata; family Salamandridae; genus Lissotriton; species Lissotriton vulgaris. The sequence goes on along the minus strand of NC_141693.1, from coordinate 967,089,072 downwards.
AGGAGGAGACATCCGGCTCCAGTGGAGTATAAAGTCCTATAGAGAAATGGACAGATTAGACAATTGAACATTTCTAAAAGAGACTGAGGGGGATATTCACAAGGACTTATCTCTGATTTATCTCCACCTTAACGCATCAAAAGTGGAGATAGATTTAACACCCCATTCACAAGATGGTACAAACTGCAGACATCATCAGTATTCCCGCGATGACCCAAAATTTATCTCCATGGTGGACACCATCAACTAACCCTAACGAGATGCAGAGTAGGTGTTCCCATGTAAAAACACATGAAAAAACCACAACACCACTTTCACAACGAACTGCCAGATCTGGGGTACGAACCAAAAACAGGCGATAAGATGCAGTAGCAGCAGGGATTTAACAACTGCCTTTTGCTGGTGTTAAGCAGGACGACTACTCGCAGCATGAAAGGGAGCCCAGCCAAGAGCCACACCTGAAGACCCACAGATGGCATGGAGACAATGATCATGCAGCTCCGATACCCATGAGAGCGCAGCATCCCCAGCCACCACCTCCAGCCCCCCGTGCCCTCCCTGGACATACACATAATGTGCACAACACAAGAGCCCCAAAAAAGCGCATGATGATGCACATTGCCAAAATAAATACACATGTGTGGCCAGAAGAACGAGAAACAGTCACACAGCCCTGAAGTAACAACTAAAAACTTTATTGAAATACTACACAAAACACCAATGCGGAAGACTCCTGTCGGGTCCGTCAGGGACAATCTCGACATCACAGCCTGGAAAAGAAAGCACAAAACCACAAAACAAAGGAGCGAGACACCGAGAAACAGAGAAGGAAAGTAAACCAGAAAGAGAAAGAGAGGGAAGGAAAGGAAGGGAGAGAGAGAGAGAGAGAGAGGGAAGGGAGAGAGAGCGAGAGAGAGAGAAGGAAAGGAAGGGAGAGAGGGAGAGAGACACCGCCACCCCTTCACACACAGGCCCCACTGTTCACCTGCTGCCAACGGTCTGTCTACCAGTAGGCACACCACATGCCTGTGCAAGCTCCAGGGCCTGGTTCCGCCACCATGGCATGGTCCACATTATGAGGGCGCGCCCCTTTGCCCAGAAGGTCCCACACATGACACTGAGTCCTGAGTCATCAATGGCAGAGACCACATCAGTGCACACATCATCAACGCATGCTGCACACCTGCTCAGCTATTTTGGTGCCACCAACCCTGTGAAACGCCAGTCAGCGCCACGTGGTTGTAGGCCTGGGACGGCCGCAAGGCTTCGGGTGCCACTAACCCTGTGCAATGCCAGTCAGTGCCATGTGGCGGTAGGCCAGTGATGGCCGCAAGGCTTCGGGTGCCCACAACCCTGTGCAACGCCAGTCAGCGCCGCATGGTGGTAGGCCCGTGATGGCCACAAGGCTTCGGGTGCCACTAACCATGTGCAACGCCAGTCAGGACCACGTGGTGGTAGGCCTGTGACAGCCGCAAGGCTTCGGGTGCCACTAACCCTGTGTGCAACAAATCATGGGCCCTTTATGATTGAGAACCATGGAGCGTCCATCATCTAGTCACCACCGGCAGAGGGGAATGTGACGTAGTCGGCCCCTTATATTTGCGGGGTCACATGACCTGTGATGCCTGTGCCGGATAGGTGTGGTATGTGTGCAAACCTGCCCTCCGGCAGGGGCCGTCACCTGCTGACAACTAGACCAGTGACCTGCACACCACCAGCGAGTACGTCTGCGACATGTAGCTATTTGGGCCCCCCTCTGAGCCTAAGCGGAGTGATCTGGCCTGGCATACGCCGGACCAGCACAGGGCTTGCAACAATGACTCAGGGGCTCTTGGCGTGGTTCAGTCCATGTCCGGACAAGGAAGTAACTAATGCGCGTGTCCCTGTTGTAGTGTCCAAGGCACCTGCAACACAATAGGCAATGTAGCACACTGTGACTGGCAAACCACTAGATGAGCATCATTGACGTAAGGGAAATCACTGTACCTACATTCATCAACACATTCATACATGAATGATGAAAGACATGACACAGCAGTGCAACACTGGCCTCATCAACTGCCCAATGACAAGTTGGAGGTGATGAACAGTTGTTGATGGTGTTCCATCACATCTGTGGCCAGGATCCTGTTTTCCTCGGGACTGAACTTCGTCTTCATCTTCTTGTCCTTGCCCTTACCTGTCCCAGACTTCCCAGACTTCCCAGGCTGGTCGTCTATGGTGCTTGTGGGGTTGCGCTCGTCCTCTGCGCCTGCGCCAGCTGCCTCCATGGTTCTTGGGTGTTGGTCAGTTTGTGTTTGAGTGTTTTTTTCTACCGTTATAGTGATTTTTCCCACCTGCCATGTGTGTGTTGCAGGCCTGGCGCTGCTTGTCGCTCATTTTCTCATCGCACTTTGGCCCATCGCATGTTTTTTCGCGTTGAGGTTTGTGTTTTAATCTCCGTCGAGTTGTTTGTATCACGAACATTGGCCGGGCTTTCGGCAGACTATCGCATGGTACCACCTTGTTGTGAATTCCACGGTGACACAGGGTTATTTTCCCGTGATCAGCTGTGATGTGTAAAGGTGCGTTAGCATTTTTTTGTGAAGTTTAGCACACGTCCTTGTGAATATACCCCTGAGACTTTGAAAAAGGCTAAAAGGATTGGGACAGTCGGTCCATATCTGAGATGTGGGCTAGATCTGTTCTACCGACCTGTCAGATGCAACAACCTACTTCAAGATGCCTCCAAATGGTCCGTCATTCCACCAGTGTCCTGCTATCACAGTATCACTCAGAATTTTGAAAAGGCTGGCCATGCCTATGCATTTCACTGCCAGATATTGACAAGCCTTCATGCACTCAGAATGTGACATTCTGATATTGACCACTCTACCTCATGTTTACAAATTCAGAGTAACAATGGATGACAGAGGTAAGATGGACTTTGCTATACTTCCAATACCACTGCATGCCTAAAAAAATCAAATACAACACACATGTGCACTAACTTCTAGCAATGAAATATGGGTATGATGGGATTGAAATTTAAACTTTTCTCCAAAACCAATATGAAAGCATTCTTTCTGATTACACAGTGCACATTTGTTGCTATGTAGTTTTCCACAATGTTCTTCATTGATTGATCAATATCAAAATTACATTGGCTCCAATCTACTTGTGCCACAGTGCAATTGTTACACGGTAGAACCTCTATAGTGTTGTTTTTGCACTGACCAATAGATTTTACTCTATGTTAAGTAGGAAAATACTGACTATCCTATGCAAAAATAAAATTAAATTATCTATTACAATCCTGAATGAGGTAAGCATGCAGATTGACTTGAACAGGATGTGATTGGCCAGAATGGCTACCATTCCTCTGTATGTTTACTTGCTTTATGTACTGATGGTGCAAAAGAGACAGACTTTCTCCTCTATCAAGATATATTTGGCATTTTGTATAAGAGAGAGTCTGCTTGAGCCATTATCTTGTCAGCATGATACATTTTGTTTGGCAGCTGAACACTCCAATTTGTTGATCAGTGCTGAAGTGAATCATGTGCTGGTGTGCTTTTGTGTCTGTGTGACTTGCCCTGGGAGATCTGTACCTAGTAGTGTAATTCCTAATATAGGCTTCATCAGTCTCAAGGCTGGCCCTAAGGAAGGTGCAGCTCTTTGCTGATGAGCGTTTGGTGGTTGGTGGGGAAGAATTGCCCAGATAAAAGGAGTGCTCATTCAATACACACTTTGACTTCTCTTAGAAGAGGGCTAACACCTTCCTTTCTTCGCTCACCAATTTTTTGGTAAATCTAGTAATTTCTGGGAAGCATAGTATTTTCTGCATCAAAAGTGTTCCCCATTGTTATGGTACAGCAGCTAGAGTATGTTTTCTTCCCATATTTTTGTCAGAGAACATAGGGTCTACAGAATCCACATTGGGGTGAAACAGTTGTTATTTCTACATTTAATAAACCCTGGATTCTATTGAGGACTATTTTCGTGGACTAATGTGTTTTAATATTCTTTGGTGCTTATGCGACTCTAAGTAGCTCTTCGCGATGCCAAGTGGTGCAATTGACAACATTATTCAACTTTGTGATGCAAAAGCTTAATTTGGCACTGAGTGTAGGCATGAAACACTGAAATCTGAAAAAAACAAACTAGCCCGATTCACATAGGTAAAGTTAGACAAAAGTCTAACTTTACGACTTTCGGTTTTCACAAAGGGCATTTACGAGTAGTACATGCCCTTTGTCAATAACAGAAGTTGTAAAGTTAGACATTTGTCTAACTTAACCTTTGTCTCTAACTTTATGAATTTCGGTATTCACAAAGGGCATTTACGAGTAGTAAATGCCCATTGCAAATACCGAAAGTCGTAAAGTTAGACTTTCATCTAACTTTACCTTTGTGAATCTGGCCCATCGTGTTGTGGCAAACGAACACATAAGCAGTGGGTGTAATGGGGTGGGAAGAGCACAAACACTTTTACGATTCCACAAATAGCCAGATCTATTTATATAATGTAATCTGGCTGTGTGTAAAATTGAGTGGCAAACAAAATTGAGCATAAATAATATGCAAGTGGAATATTGCAGGATATTCCCATACATACGATATGTTATGTTTGTAAAATTACACTTTTGACATGCTCTCCTCTGGCTGGTTGTCATCACTTAGAAATTTGTACTGAAGGGTATGCCTTTTTTTTCAGAGCTTTCTATAGTGAAAATTCGACCTGAAGGTATCAGAGCGCCTTACATGAGCACCAGTTGTGTTACAGATTGACTCATTCATTTTGATAGGCAATGGGACATTAGGGAAATGGCCCAAAATCACAGGATGTTGAGCATCCCTGCCGAGACTTGAACCCGGTTCCCTAGTATAAAAAAGTTAGAAAGAGTTCCCTAGTATAAAAAAATTAGAAAGATCCAGGAAGGTACAAAAAGGTACTTTTATTGGCAATGCGGCACAGTACAACTGTTTTAAGTGAAAAAAGGCAGGAACTGTCATGCGATAGCATTGGAACATGGAACCATGGTTGTACAACGCAGGAGCATGGTTCCATGTTCTAGGCACGAGATAATCACAAGTGAAAGAAATATGAAAGAAAACAAAAGGAAACAAATGGTAAGGAAAATGTACCACATCTCATCCCTAACAACAAAAACAAAGTATGAAATGAACAAGCAAACCAAAGAACAAAAACAAGTTCAGGACATATATCTTGCTGGTAGAACACTAGGGGGGGCATTAGGATGACGGGCGGACTTAGTCCGCCCGACATCCTATCGGTCATTGGGACCCCCGCTGTAAAGAAGTTAGCAGTCCAGTAGCTGGGTGGGCGGAGTTAGGTGGGCAGAGGGGAAGAGGTGGGGACAGGACAGGAAGGGGTTAGTTAGTGTAGGGACGGGGAGCAGAGCGGACGTGAGAATAAAGAGTTAGCCAAGTACCTCTGTGTCCGCGTGTTATTGTAGTAAGACACTACAACTGGCGACGAAGGGTGGGATCCAGAAACAAACCTACCAGAGTGAGCCCCGTCCCGCAGCGTGGAGCGCCTGGAGCTCCGCTGCCACCGCGACCCTGTGGCGCCAAAAGTGAAGCCCACAGAAGTGACCTGGCACCCCTCAGAAGCGGGAGTTTGCCGAGAGAAAAGAGAACGGAAAGAAAAGTGAAAGCGCCGAAGCGCCAGAGGAGGAAACGCCGGTCGCGTCGGACACGCGAGTCCCATGGGTGTGGAAGACCCGACAGAAACACAAGCGAAGGTCGGGAGCCCACTCCGACCCTGCCCAGCGCACCCCGAAGTACTGTGAGGGTGAGAGAAGTGCCCCACGAACAAGCAAAGAAGCGCCCCACCGCCGGCACTGACACCGACAAGAAAAGTAAAGCCTCGACGCCCGATGCGTGAGGTTTAGCATCGGGTCGGTGCGTGAGACCGGAAGACCACGCTGGGCAGCGGGAGCCCACCCCAACCTCACCTGAGGAGTTGAAGCATCCAACCGTGAGTCTGGCAGCCTGAATGTATGCCTGGAAACGAGAGAGAGAGCCTCGTGTGCTGCGAAGGGGGCGGCCATCTTGAAGTCAGGCAGCCCTGAAGACAAACCCTGTGTAAATGTGCGGTGGCCATTTTGGAGTCAGGCAAAGACCAAAAACAAGCATTGGCATTGAAAATAAACAAGCAGTGGCAAGAGAACCCAGCAAATTTTGACAAATAAGCATTGGTAACTGGAAAAAAATAAACATTGGTGACTGAAAACAACAATTCTTGGCAAACGAACACTGGTAGCAGAACGACACAAGTTCCACCAGCAGCGCCAAGGGAAAGAAGAACCACTGAGCTTGTCATACATCGACTGCGACGACAATCAAAATACAGTGATTTTACAAACTTCTCGCCTGATGCAGCCATTAAATCCCAAATAATCACTGGTTGTCACTCGGAATCTCTGAGGCGACGATTGCTAAGAAAACCGCAAGAACTAGAAGAAATTGAAGAGAACTCCCGGTTGTACGACCAAGCTGAAGAAGACGCGGCGGACATTGAAACCGGACCGAGTACCAGTCGCGAACACGCCAACCGCATCTCGGAACGAAGTCATGGAAGACAGGAACGGCGTGACAGTGGAAGAAGAAACCCGCGAGACAGATCACGACGCTCTAGATTCTCGCCCAGACGACGCCCGGACTACCGGAGGAAGGAACCTGAGAGGAGGGATCGACGACCCGAACGCACGAGGCGGTGCTTCAGGTGCGGATACGACTACCCTCACATCGACTCCTGCCCTGCCATGGGCCAACGCTGCAGAAAATGTGGACGGTCCAACCACTTTGAAGCCATGTGTGGGGACTACCACAGAGAAAGACGTAATGATAATGACAGACGCGATGGCCCGCAGAGGCCCTCGAGATCGGAGACCAAACGTCACCAGATCAGAGCAGTTCAAGGAGAGCCCATCAGATCTCCCGCGTCATCACATTCCAGCCAAGAATCTCGACGTTCCAGATGGGACCGTCGTTCTCCATCAAGGGAATCAAGATCATCCTCGTCCAAGCGGTCTTCATACACCGTTGAATACATCAACATTGCTGATAATGATCAGCTCAAACGATACCCACGTCTCAACATCAAAGTGGGTAACCACGCCACCAGGTTTGTGATGGACAGTGGAGCGTCACTCAATTACATCTCGGTTGCAGAGCATGAACGCATGGACCCGAAACCTCGCCTGCAGTTCGCGCCTGTCCGTGTGTTCACCTGGATGTCGAGGAAACAGCTCCCATGTCTGGGCAAATTTGACACCACCCTTACGTACGGCGACATCTCCATCCCAGCGGTCATCCACGTCATTAAAGGGCCTGAGGCGGACTGTTTACTGAGCCTTCCCACCGCTGAACGTCTTCGACTGGTGCATGTCCTCTTTAACGTGAATGACAGCTCGGACTGTGCTGAGAAATTTCCCACACTATTCCAAGGCTTGGGAAAATTGAGGGGCCGGCAAATTAATCTGCACATTAATGAGCAAATCAAACCGGTGGCTCAGCATCCGCGGCGGGTGCCCTTTCACCTACAATCGGCGGTTGAAAGTGAACTGCAAGAACTCTTGGACGCCGACACCATCGAGCGCACTGAGGGCCCCACTCCCTGGGTGTCCCGGTGGTCATCGTCCCCAAGAAAGGGACCCACAACAAGATCAGACTCTGTGTGGACATGCGCTTGCCGAACACGGCCATGGAAAGGGAGAGACACCCCGGGCCACACTTGAGCGACATGATCACGGCGCTCAACGGGGCAAAAGTGTTTTCTAAACTGGACTTGAACAAGGGCTACCATCAGCTCGAACTGGATGACAGCTCTCGCTCCATCACGACATTCGCCACACACCTTGGTCTCTTCCGTTACAAATGGCTCAGTTTTGGCGTCCCATCGGCTGCCGAAATCTTCCAGGAGGCCATACGGCTCGTCATCCAACACATACCTAACGCCCTCAATTACAGCGATGATATCTTAGTCTACGGATCTGACACGCGGGAGCACGACATCGCCCTGGATCGCGTCTGCCACGCCCTGATGGAAGCCAACCTGACCCTCAACAGAGGAAAATGTGAATTTCATCAATCCACCTTGAAATTCTTCGGTCACATTTTCTCGTCGAGTGGCATGAAACCGGACCCTGATAAAATCGCCACGCTCAATAACACCAAGAGTCCGGCTGACGTCAACGACCTATGCTCCTTACTCGGAATGGCGAGTTACTGCGCCCGCTACATTCGTGATTACGCCACTGTAAGTCACCCACTGAGGCTCCTCATGAAAGCTGGCCAGCCATTTGTGTGGACCCCGGAGTGTGAGCGTGCTTTCAAGAACATCAAACACGCCGTGGAATCGGCCGACTGCCTCTCCTATTTCAACCCCAGGAGGAAAACGGAAATCACCGTGGACGCAAGCCCTGTGGGCTTGGGAGCCATTCTTGCACAATATGACAATGAGTCGGATCAGAGGCGGATCATCGCCTACGCCAGTCAGAGCCTAACCGACCCGGAAAAAAAATATTCCCAACCGGAGAAAGAGAGCTTGGCCGTTGTGTGGGCGTGTGAACACTTCCACATCTTTGTGTACGGAAAACATTTCACGCTCATAACCGACTACCAGGCACTCGTCACGATCTACGGGAACCCCAAATGCAAGATGCCCCCCAGGATCGAAAGATGGGGTTTACGACTACAAGAATATACTTTCACAATTGTCCACAAACCGGGGAAGGCGGAGAATCCAGCCAACTACATGTCCCGCCACCCCCGAGAATCCTCAGAGGCTGAGCCTTCCATTGCGGAGGAGTACATCCACTTCGTGACTGGTCATGCTCGTCCACCGGCTATCCCCATGCACACCATTCGGGAAGCGACCAATCAAGACAACATCTTACAAATGGTGCTGAAGCGTATACGATCCAACCGGTGGAGATACCACCCGCAGGAGGAAGAGGAAGATCCTGCCGTCAAGAAAGAACTCCAGGCTTTCCGACATGTCTCTGATGAACTCTCTGTAACTACTGACGGCATCCTTCTGAGAGACCACAGACTGGTCATTCCTGCGATACTGAGGCAAGGAGCAATTGACCTCGCTCACGAAGGCCATCAGGGAGTCGTGTCCACCAAAAGAGCACTGACAGAGCGTGTCTGGTTTCCGGCCCTCGACCAGATGGTTGAAGACACATTGAAAGATTGCCACCTCTGTCAACTGACCAGCCACAGCAGTCCACCCGCACCTCTACAAATGACCCCATTGCCTGATGGGGTGTGGCAGGAAGTTGCCATGGACTTTTATGGGCCCCTGCAATCAGGGAAATACGTGGTCGTCATCATGGACGAATACTCGAGATTCCCAGTGACTCATTTCACATCATCCACCAGTGCCGCCTGCACCCTCAAGGTACTCGAGGAAGCATTCGCGACATGGGGCGTCCCCAAGGTCATCAAGACGGACAACGGACCCCCATTCAACGGTCATGAATTCAGCGATTTCGCGAAGCAAATGGACTTTCAACACCGCAAAGTCACGCCCCTCTGGCCACAGGCCAACGGCACTGTAGAGAGATTCATGTCCACCATTAAGAGAACTTTCCAGCAAGCCACTGCCGAGAAGAAGGATTTGAGGTCGGCGTTGAACGAGGTCCTTAGCGCCTACAGAACTACTCCACATTCCACAACGGGCCAGTGCCCTGCCACTCTCATGCTCGGGAGGACAATGAGGAATCGGATCCCAAAATGGGACGGAGCACTGAGGAAGCCCCTCTCGGACCAACAACATCGAGAGATGGCCGTGACAGATCGGCTTCGCAAAGATAAAATGAAAGAGTATGCTGACAGCAAGCGGAGAGCCCGGTCACCCTCTCTGAAGGAAGGTGACAGAGTCTTTGTCAAGCAGGAACAACGCCAAAAGACTGACTGTCGTTTCAAGGATGAGCCTCTAACAGTTGTCCAACAAAAGGGCACCATGGTGACTGCGGAATCGGAAACCCGGCGAGTCACCCGCAACGCTTCTCACTTCAAGAAGTGTTCTCCCGAAGACCATGAAAGTACAACCTTAACTCCTACGCCTGCGGGCCGGGATAACCCTGAGTCTGTCGCACCAAACACAGGACATTCATCAGCAGAGGGACTACCGGAAGAGGGCACTGGGCCCACTCCAACGAGACCCAGACGTCACGTGCAGCCTCCCAAGAGACTGATCGAAGAGATGGACTAATCTCTATTTCATTTGTTGCTTTAATAAGAAACGGGGAGATGTAAAGAAGTTAGCAGTCCAGTAGCTGGGTGGGCGGAGTTAGGTGGGCAGAGGGGAAGAGGTGGGGACAGGACAGGAAGGGGTTAGTTAGTGTAGGGACGGGGAGCAGAGCGGACGTGAGAATAAAGAGTTAGCCAAGTACCTCTGTGTCCGCGTGTTATTGTAGTAAGACACTACACCCGCCATAAGGGAGGGGGTCCCGTGGGGGGTATTAGGATGTGCCCACCACTGTGGCGGGCGCATCCTGCATTTTTAGCATTGTGGTGGGCGGTGCCCTCAGCACCGCCCGTCAAATGCTAAAAATGCACGAATGCATTTGCATTAACAAAGCAGCAGGCACCGCGCGGTGCCTGCCACTATGTTAATGCAAATGCAGGGGGCACCCCCCAACTCTCCTTCACTCTGGGGGCTCCAGGGGGACCTCGAAGTGAAGACGGCATGCCTTTCCATGGAGGCATCGCCGTGGCCCATCATAATATGGCTGGCGGTGTCTAATAGACGCCGCCACCATATTAAACCTTTTCCTCCCCGGCCGCAAGGCGACCGGGGCGGAAAAGCGGCAGACGGTCTTTCCGTCCGACGCAGACCCCTAGCCATCCTAATGTGGCGGGGGATCATTTCAGTGCGGATGGCGGGCGGATTGCCCCCGCCAGGCCAGCGGTGGCTACCGCCAGCCTGGCGGGGGCAATCCGCCTGCCTTGGTCTATTATTCCTCTTGACTCTGGATGCTACGGATTGGAAATGACCATTTGACACTGAATGTTTATATAATGGCACGGCATCATTATTGTACGCTCCAAGCTCTTGATTTTTGCATTTTGCAACTCTCCTAACATTCCATACTTTTCCATCCTGGGTAACAACACTGTTTTTGCAGACTTTAACAATTTTAATGGGATGACCGAACTTGGAAACCCCTTTAATTAAGGAACCAGGTTTCTTGATTCTGACCCAATCTCCAACAGAAAAGTTGGGAACTTTCACTTTCATACCAGAATCAAACAAGGACTTTATCTTGTCTTGCTTAACTTCAATACGGTCAGCAACAAGATTAAGATCAATGTAATCAACAGCTTTATTGACTTTCATGATCCACCATGGCCAGATATCTGAAATAGGTTCTCTGCCCTTCAAAAGCCTAAAGGACTCACCTAGGTAACAGAGTGAGGGGTGATGCGGTACATCCACAATCTCTTTCTTACAGCATCTCTCCACGGCACACTAGATTTACAGGTAGATTCTACACAATCTTTGAGGACTTGGTTGAAACGTTCTACCTGACCATTTTCTCTTGGTTCGTAATGAGATGTGGTGACATGTTTAATTCCACATCCATGATAGAAGTACTCTATCTCCTGTGATGTGAGTTGTGTCCCGTTGTCCTTTACAAGAACTTCGGGAAACCCCTCACGTGCAAAGACCTTCTTAAAGAAAGTGACAATTACTTGAGAAGTGGCATTCGCTACAAACTTCACCTCTGGCCATTTTGAATGATAATCATCACAAGTGCAAAATGCGCATTAGAAGGCAAAAGATTGAAAGGGCCAAACATATCAAAAGCCACCATCTACCAGGGAAATTCAGGCCACGGCACTGGTTTGAGGGGGGCAGATGAAACCCTAAGCATCTTATCACTGCTGATGCAGTCAGGACTTTCTCTAATAGTTCTATCGACAATTCTGTCAAGACCAGGCCACCAAAAATTGGCTCTTATAAGTCGTTTCATAGAAAACATACCAAGATGTCCTTGATGACCAAGCAGTAATATCTTGTTTTGCATGGAGGCAGGGGGAATGGCCTTACCAGCCTTAAAAAGTAAACCAGCACTTTCTTCAATCTAGTCCAAGACTTGACAAAACAGAGCAATGTCAGCAGTGGAAAACTTCTCCTTAGACCAACCTTTTTCCAAATACTCAGAAATGCGTTGAGATACAGTATCCTTACTCATCTCTGTGACCCACTGAGATTCAGACTAACTCACAAACTCGTCAGAAATAAAATCCTTGATGGTGGTAACAATGTCAACATCTTGTTCCTCATAGGGGGTACAATCACTGGCACAGGGCAATCTGGATAAGAAATCAGCAGTGACATTACTCTTGTCAGGGCCATAAACAACCTCAAAGTCATATTCCTGTAATCTAGATGTGAGTCTGGCAATACGAGCCGGTGAATTCCATCCCTCTAGGAGATCAGATCACAACAAGGGGCTTATGGACAGTCCTAAGTAAAAATCTGTTACCCCATATGCAGTTATGAAAGTGTTCAATAGTCCAAATGCATGCTAGTAATTCCCTCTCGATAACAGAATATCTTCTCTCAGTAGCTGAAAGAGTCCTTGAAGCAAAAGCTACACACCCCAAATGCATGCTAGTAATTCCCTCTCGATAACAGAATATCTTCTCTCAGTTGCCGAAAGAGTCCTTGAAGCAAAAGCTACACACCACTCTTCCTTACCTGAACACTGACTCAACACTCGTCCTAACCCATAAAGGCTGGCATCGACCATAATAATACATTTTCTTCCCACACAAAAAGATTTAAGGGTAGGTGTATTCACAATCTCTTTTTTAATCTCCTTAAAGGCAGCTTCCTTCTTTTCAGACCACACAAAATCGGAAGACTTCCTGGTCAACTCTCTGAGCGGCTCCATTTTGGTAGCGAAGTTCTGTGTGAATTTACTATAGTATTCACAAAGTCCTGAAAACTAAAGCAATTTCTCTTTGTTGTCGGGAGAGGGGAAGTTAATGATGGCGTCCACTAAAGACTTTTTTGGCACCATACCATCACCTGAAAGAGTGTGCCCAAGATACTCCACTGACTTGCGGAAGAATTTACATTTCCCGGCTTTAAGTGTCAAACTACTCTCGCTCAATCTCTCAATCTCTGGCAGACTTCCTTGACATGGCCTAAATGATCATCCTCATTCTTGGAAAAAATGAGAATGTCATCCTGGAAACACTTGACAAACTCGCTGACCTCCTTAAAAATGTGTTACATGGCCCTTTGGAATACAGATGAGGCCGATGCTATACCAAAAGGCATCCTTTTGAATTGGAACAAACCATGAGGTGTAATTAACAAAGTGAAGTGCTTAGAGTCTTTCGTGAGTTCAATCTGGTGGTTCGCAGACCATCTCATTGATATTAGGAAGAGGGTGGCAATCAGGAACTAACTTTGCATTCAATGCTCTCATATCAACACACAATCTGATACTTTTGTCAGGTTTTTGGGCCAAAACAATGGGGGAAACTCATTCAGATTACTCAATTTCTTCAGTCATACCACTTACGACCATGTAATTCAACATTCTTTTCAACTCAGATCTAATGCTGATGGGAACTCCTCTAAGTTTCTGCTTGATAGGCACAGATCCTTCTTTAACTTTGATCATGTGTCTGAAACCCTTAGGTTTCCCTAGGCCTTCTGAAAACACATCAGGAAAAAAGGCAGAAAAATCAACAGAAGTCGGAGTGATGGCGAGAACAGACACAGGTTCTTTCTCCCTGGGGTTTAACACAATTCTGAGCTTGGCTCGGTCAAGCCATCCCAGTACATTCACACCCTTAAAAGCAATGTAAAGTTTAATCAAAGCAGTACTGTCTTTGAATTCAATGAAAACCTTCCTAAAACCTATGAAATCAATACTGGAACCATCAAAATTCTGCACCACAATGTCAGGTTTACACAAGGAGTTTAGATCAATAAGATCCCCAAAGGATTCTTAGCAGTTTTTCTCTGTGATAATTGTCCATGGCGAACCAGAGTCTGCCACCAACTCAAGCTTCCTTCCCAAGATTGTTATGGTGGAAATAGGTATCCACCCAATCGCGCACTGTTCACTTAGTGCTTTTGCACCTTTGTTTTCTTTTTCTTTTAAACTATATTTAAACCACAGGTATATCTCATGCTGTTCAAATGATATATTTTTTTTTTTTTAACTCATATTTATATTTTTTTCTTCATATAAACTTAGTATTGGTTATAAAACATTTACAAGACAATATTCTGACTAACGTTTTCTTTAGTGCATTTTCATATTAGCCATGCTTATCAACATTTTTTCTTGGCACATATAGTATAATACATTTAGTTCACAATTTTTAGTTGAGCCCAATGCATTTCGGCACTCGTGTGTGCCTTCATCAGGGGCTGTGTCTTGTTGTAGTAGGTGTGTGCCGTGTAATAGCTGAACTTCAGTTTGATCACTCTACTTCTTTAACTATAGTCTCACGTGCTTCTTATACTGTTGTGCCTCAGGAGTCTTGTCTTGCGATGTCGACTCCTATCTTGTCTTCCGTTATCAGCGCGTATCTAGATGAAAACCTCCGGCCGTTTTCTGAAGAACCGCAATCTGGTTGACTATCATAGTCAACCAGATTGCGGTTCTTCAGAAAACGGGCGGAGGTTTTCATCTAGATACGCGCTGATAACGGAAGACAAGATAGGAGTCGACATCGCAAGACAAGACTCCTGAGGCACAACAGTATAAGAAGCACGTGAGACTATAGTTAAAGAAGTAGAGTGATCAAACTGAAGTTCAGCTATTACACGGCACACACCTACTACAACAAGACACAGCCCCTGATGAAGGCACACACGAGTGCCGAAATGCATTGAGCTCAACTAAAAATTGTGAACTAAATGTATTATACTATATGTGCCAAGAAAAAATGTTGATAAGCATGGCTAATATGAAAATGCACTAAAGAAAACGTTAGTCAGAATATTGTCTTGCAAATGTTTTATAACCAATACTAAGTTTATATGAAGAAAAAAATATAAATATGAGTTAAAAAAGAATAAAAATATCATTTGAACAGCATGAGATATACCTGTGGTTTAAATATAGTTTGAAAAGAAAAAGAAAACAAAGGTGCAAAAGCACTAAGTGAACAGTGCGCGATTGGGTGGATACCTATTTCCACCATAACAAACTTGTGAACCAGGACTGACAACCCTTTACAATCACGGCACCATTAACTAAAATTGTTAAATTCAGTTAAACAACGGAGTGCTCCTACAAACCCCATAAACTCCTTCCCAAGATTGACACAAAACATTTAGTAGAAACAATTTTGTCAGTTTTAGAAGTGTCAAGTGAGCCACGAATAGAGACAACAATACCAGTCTCCAATTCATCTTGAGAGTTATCACACAAAGGCCTATTTTGAGATAAACAAGAAACTTTACCTATGGAATTGTTGGGAAGAGAAGAAAGATTTTTCTTGATGTCTTGGCACATCTTAGAAAAATCTCCTGATCGTCCACACTTACTACATTCTTTTCCAAGTGCAGGACAACGTGGAAAAGAAGCTAAATGACTGGGATTACCACATCTGTAACAATAAAACGTTTTGGTGTTGGAATTACTCTTGTAGTTGGAAATACAAGAGCCTTTGAAATTACCAGGGGTGACACTACTAATTTCATTAGAGGGAGGAGACTTGACTTCTTTGTTGAGAGACTTCATCCATTTTTCGGGCTGTTCTAACGACTTAGCCGTGCTAATAGCAGCTTCTAAATTTGGGTCACTCATTATCCAAAGCTGTTCTTGGACTTTTTTGCTCCTTACATGGACAATGATTTGATCCCTGATCATCTCATCAGTAATCAAACCAAAGGTGCAATGCAAAGATAGAGCACGGAGAGCGGTTAAAAAATCGTCAAAACTTTCTCCCTTCTCTTGGGATCTGGTATAAAACTTAAATCTGTTTAAGGCAACACTAGTGGTAGGTTTGAAACGGTTTTCAATACGTAAAACATCTTCATCATAAACATTGTGATCACCACTAGACCTGACAGGAGGAAGAATTCTATAGACTACTTGTCCTTCAGTCCCTAAACAATGAAGAAAAATGTTCTTTTTCCTTTCTGCAGACATGCGTTCTCCATCAATTGCTTTTAAATATGTAATAAATTCTTCTTTCCATTCATTCCATGGAATAGGAGGTTCTCCCTTGCTCTGTAAAAATGTGCTAGGAGGATCAAACAGCATTATAAAAATGACAATAAAGTTGTGAACTATACATTTTCACAATAAATTGAATCTGGGTAATTTCCACAATTACCTATTGGAGCACAAATTGCAATGGCGAGTAACGCAAAATAGGCAGTTAATACCCAGAAAGTATTGCAAAATAATACCAATATATGCTTGTTAGAGGGAAAAAACTGCAAGCAAATACAACTGACAAAGTGTGACTGTCACTTAATAAAACAAGGTATGATGAAACGTAAAAGCAAAGAGTCTTGAAAATTACCAACAACAAGGTGTGCCTGTCACCGCAAAGTAGACAGGCTTTCTATAAACCAAATGTCTTGAAGATTATCAACAGCAAGGTGTGCCTGTCACCGCAAAGTAAACAGGCTTCCTACCTGAAACCACGTAAAAAGTTCAAGGTGATGCAAGGAAAAAAAAAACCTCAAACCTTGCAAAAAGTAAATCAGTATCTGGTGAAGAACCGCAGGTATCTTTGAGGTAGTAACGGCAGAAATGCAGGAACAAATGATTGCTGCAAAGTAGAAACGTCACCTCAGAAGAACTACGAGGATCTTGACAGGAGATAATTACGATGTAATTGTAGTTCCAGATTTGACCACTCCAAAATGGCCGCTGACATGATGACGCTTGTCGTGACTTGCGCCAGTAGCGTGATGATGTAAGGACACAGCAGTAGACTTTGTGGAACAGTCGTCACGGAGAACTCTGGGCAGCAGTATCCGAGCAAAAGTAGGGAAGTTTGACGACGCCGTGTCCAGGCAACAACAGGAATGTCACTGGAGGATGTCACAGCACAGCAACCGTTGATCAGCCAAAAGAGCCAAAACTGTACATAAATGCATCAAAATGGTACTGGAGGAGCTTAGAAAATGTGGTCTCCACAGAGACAGGAGGAAAAACCACTGGAGGTAAGAAAATGCTCTAGGAAGTAAAGGGAAAAACCAAAGAGGATGATGAACGGAGTGTTGAACATTGCAAGCAATCACCCCCAGTCAACTGTTCTGGGTTTAATCCATCATCAGGAAGTACAGGAACAGGCAGAAAAGTTTGGAAAATATAGTTGCACCTGTGCCACTATAGAGATGTAGCCTGCAAACTCTTCTTTTCCTCGTCGCCACAAAAAAAAGTTTGAAAGATCCAGGAAGGTACAAAAGGTACTTTTACTGTTGATGCGGCACAGTACAACTGTTTTAAGTAAAAGAAGGCAGGAACTGTCGTGCGATAGCATTGGAAAATGGAACCAAGGTTGTACAACGCAGGTACATGGTTCCATGTTCTAGGCACGAGATAATCATGAAGGAAAGAAATGTGAAAGAAAACAAAAGGAAACAAATAGTAAGGAAAATGTAACACCTAGCTTTGACATCGACCTTCTAGCTGTTATGCCTTGAGTACAAATCTCACCAAGCCAGAGCTGGTTTGCACTTACACTGTGGCGCAATGGTTATTTTTGCACTAAAATGACTTTTTTGTGTAAGTGCAGTCAAAAAAATAATTGGCACTCAACTCCTTATGAATATGACACTTCACATTTTTTCACCATTGTGGAATGCAGTACTGCTGATTTTCATGCAGTGCTGCATTGTAGACTATCAAAAAATTGGACCTTTTTGAAGAAAGACCTATTTGAAGAGACCCCATTCAAGAATACCCTATAATAATAACAATGACATTTTTCTTTGCTGTACCCGTAGAAATGTTATGTTATGTTATAACATTTATAGAGCAGATAGCTGCCCAAAAATCAGGGCTGCCCACTGCTGGTCCGTACATAAATAAGAACTGTGGCAGTGACCTAAAGAAAAGACACCAGCAGAATAAAACAAAGAGGAGAAAAGCCAAGTTTTCAGAGTTTTCCTGAAGGACAAATGGTTCTGGATGTTTCTGATGGACAGAGGGAGC
The DNA here is from genome assembly GCF_964263255.1 of Lissotriton vulgaris. Classification (NCBI taxonomy): domain Eukaryota; kingdom Metazoa; phylum Chordata; class Amphibia; order Caudata; family Salamandridae; genus Lissotriton; species Lissotriton vulgaris. Next base: position 967,070,899 of record NC_141693.1, on the reverse strand, counting down.
GAATTCCAAAGAGCTGGGGCTTTTGCTTGAAACGAAAGACCACCCATTCTTACTCTCTTAACACAGGGAACAGAAGCAAAATTAAGGGTGACTGAACGCAGGGGTTCTGCAGGTTGATGACCCCCGCATATGACATGTATTCCTATAGTGAAACATAAGGATCTAATAACGTCCCACATTAATCAAATACATTTATATTTGTTTTCTTACAACATTTGTATTCATTTTAACAGAACGTATTGTTCAAAATACAAACAATCCATGCTGTATCAAGTGCAGGATATATCAGGTCATCTGAAACAAACACTAATATAGGAAGATGGAATACTGCTTTCTATCATGCTGTAAACTAAAGAACAATCCTTTGTATGAAGTTCTAAAAAAATGAAATTAAATTAAAATTAAAAACAGCATAAGGTTGCTCAAATGACGTCTGGTGCTCATTCTTCTCCACTGATCAACAAATAGGTTGTAATGAATAAAATAAATACAATATACAAGGCCTGCTGTGGTGAGGAACTCTGTATAGTTTCCCATGACAGATCTTTGAAATTATGCAGCTGGGAGAGAAATTAGTGGATGTGGCTAGCATTGTTGCCGGTCTGTGGGCAGAAGCAGTCCTCCTCTTGCATGCATCATTTTTATATTCTAGAAATGTTCATGATCACCCAAAGGTAACTCTAGTGCCTTGTGCACTAGATCAATAATGCAAAACCAATTCACATAATGTACTCGATCATCCATGTTTATTACAAAAAATAAAATAAAAGGTCCTCATTTAATACAGGCCATTAGAATACATTAACTTGGGCTGGGAAGAATGCATCATCCCTTGGTACAGCTACAACATCCTAAAATCCATCATGTTTTGCACCCGCCAGAATCTTGTCGTAATGGGTGAAGGCACAATCACTTACGACTACAAGGTGGGAGCACCAATAGAGGGTGTCAGCCATCTCAGGGCACACCAGCGGTTCCTTGAGGAGAATTCGACTTGCAATTGGGGTTACATTTGGATTAGAGTCACCTCAAATTGTACCCAAAATTTGTAAATTGGGGATTAGTCTGGAGGATAAAAAAAATGGATGTTATGGAACAGCTACACTTATAATTGGATACTTCCATCCAAACATGACTGACCGACCTCCTGTCGGCAGTCCTGATCACTGTTCGGTCACATTCTGACATTTCCCTATGGGAGCATGTGTTACGGACGTAAACTGGCTGCAGTACATGCTCCCATAGGGAAATGGGAGGTGGTTTTAATCTCTGCAACCCACGACAGGCACCTCAAGGTACCTACCATGGGGTGTAAGGATTAATAATGGGCACCATAGGTGCCCCCTCGGCCCTCGAGCACACAAGAGGGTCCTGCTAGGGGCCCCCAAACACGCTTTCCAACAGGGTTTCCATGTCGGAAAGGCCTGCATGGAAACCCTGCCTGAAACAGTGCATCGTAATCACAAGGGCGGTAAAGCCGCCCTTTGGGATTATGGGCCGGCCTCCGACTGGCTGATGGAATGGCCGGCCAGTTTCAATTCCGACCGGCTGATTCATAATCAGCCGGTTGGAATTGAAACCGATGATGGTGGTCGGAAAGCCTCTGATTGCCATCGTAATAAGCCCCATAGTGCTTCAAAGACAAAAGTCAAATGACAGGCTATATGACTTCTGACAAATTGCAACTTATGGGATTGCTGTCTACGTTTCTTTCTCCAACTGCAAAGTGAGAGGAGTTTTTAAAGTGAAGCATGTGACAATATTGCTGGAGTACAGCAAAGTGTGAGGTCGTTTATTTGCAAAACCCAGCAAAATGTAGATACCTGTAAATGAACTGTATTTATTCATCAGTCAATAAAAGCAAAAATGACACACATTTTTTGTAATTCTGATGTGTGCTGGTGACTGAGATTTTAATTGGAACAAAGCAAATCAGGACACTTAACATGGTGATGTACAAATGATAAGATTTCACATACACCTGAATTCCAGAAAATATAGTTGTGCGCTGTAGGATTTTATCAGTAAAACAGTATGTCTATGCAAAGTTAGTGGATACTTCAATGCAAAATGTGGTGTCTGTAAATGACAATGTACTACAATACAATGCTTAATTTACATTTGAAATTGACCCCATCTCATGTCTTTTAAAGTTAGGTGGGTCACAAAAGTTTGTCATTCTAAAAAAGTGGGTTGTGGTTCTGAAAAGTTTGGCAACCACTGCCCCAGTGAGTATTTGCCTTTTTTTCATTGGTTGACAACGAAAACATTTTAGGTGAAACCTACTCTTTGGGTAAATACACAAATTAATATATAAATATTATTAAAATAAATGCTTGACAGACTGATCCAGTTAAACATCTATCCCAATTGACACCACAACAACCCTGGTCAATGGGGCCTTTTCTCTCAGGCAAGTATAATATACAAACACAGTTTGGATAAAACAACCCAAAATCACATTCTACTACTTCTTCCAGTGCTAAACCCCAAACATTTGTGAAAACCTTTGCCTATATTTAATCAAACGAACTAATGGTGACATATACAAATGAATCTTATTTACTGCTGTTTAAAACAGTCTTACTTCGTCCATTACGCATGTTCATCTTTCGACCTATTTCAGATCTCTCATTTATTATTACTCATTTTAGTATGGCCAAACAGAATGTGATTATATAATATCAGAACCATTTAGCTTATTAGCAAGTTAATGAGTACTGTATGTGGGGAACAGAACCAGCCCAAATCTCTCTACTGGATGGTTTACTGATGGCAACGGATAGCAAAATGGTCCACTGGTTCACTGATTTCACTTAATCTACCTATCTGACACTCCTGAGGCATTTGGAGCCAAATGACATATGGTATTTGCCCTTCAATGCTTATTCACCAGATTGATCAGTATAAACCAAAATGATTCAGTGCAAAACTTTTCAAGGCTGTCAAAACCTCTTCTTCATGGCGCTTTTATATTGCTCCTTTCTATCTCCTATTTTGTGCATGATGTGCCTTCATCTTTGATTATCTCTTATATGATTTTCTGGTCACCTTTGACCATGAACTAAATTCCATGTAGACCAGTAAAAAAGTCTTAGTGCTTTGCAAGTCATCTTCAGACCCTTTATCCACCTTGCTCAGATCTGCATACAACAAATTTGGCTAAAGTTAAATCCATTTATGACAAAAGAGATGATTCTTATGGAATTTCTAGATCTCTGATGTAACAAGTTTTTATCATAATCCAGGAGCTGTCAGGTATACCTGTTTTCACTATTCATAAAACTGACCTTTTCTTGATTCCTAGTCATTACTTTATCAGCACATGACTGCAATTGTTAATGTGTGTGTTTAGCACCTAATTTCATTATGTTGTCAAGGTAAGCTACACAATTAGATAACATTTTCCTTGGACTTTAAATATTCCTTCTGAGGCAAATGCAACATTCTCACAATGTGCAGCCTTTTGATACCCTTAATCAAATATTAAAGGGCATAGCAATTTTTCAACCATTCACCGAAAGTCATCCAGTAACTAAGCAATTTCATTGTAAAGCTCAGTGTACTGTTCACGTGAGGTTTCACTCTCTAGGATTATTATCTTCTTTGCTACATCCACATATAGAAGCCTATGTCATCCTCCAGTTAACTGCTAGGGTTTCCCAATATCCACAAATTTAGGATCACTCTCCCTTTGCCTACTCTTTGTCCTCCAGATACATAGGCAACATTGAGCCAGATTGCCTAGCAGTTAAAACCTTAATGTTGTCCATGTAGTCTGGTTTATTAGCTTCAGAATTGATCCTATGATGAGAGGCCACCATTGTTACAAACACACACTTTCAAACTATTCCATCATTAACATGTATTTGATTTAATTATGAGTTTTGTATAGCAGGAAAGTATTCCGATGGAAACAGATTGTGATACAATATCAAAGATAATAAAACAAAAATAGAGAAATAAGTGTACAAAATATCCAGCAAAGAGCCAGTTCATTATATTATCATAAAACCATCTAGAAAAATACAATGAATTTAGAAGTGATGTCAAAGCTTAATAGAATTTCTGCAAAGAAGGAGATGGTGCAAAGTGAGCTAATACTGCTCCAAAAAGAAACTGTTTGCAGCTCAAGGGATCAATGGCAGAACAACAGAAACACAAATATTGTGTTGCCAGAATATTTTGTCAAAAATATCCAGGACAAGAATATCGAGAAGGTAAGTCAAATAGGTAAGTATAAATGTACTATTCTTAACTCCAGATCTTCGTACCTTAAAAAATTAAAAGAATTAACTATATATATTGTGACAGTACATATATGTAGAGTTATATATAGTAAAACTTTACTTATACATAGAAAATGAACTACGCAATATTCTTGTCCTCGATATTTTTGACACAATATTCTGGCAACAGTATATTTGTGTTTCCCGTAATTTGTCCAAATACCAAGTCCACGAGAAGGTATATTTATGATTCTAGCCTTATTTGTGGAGGAGGTCTTCAGATTTGTTTGCAATGAAAAATGATAAAGCACTTTTTATAACTGTAATGTTGTTTTGTATTCAACACTTTAGGTACACTCTTGGTGGATCTTGTACTACGTATTTCAGCTGTCTGGAACCAAACAATGTGATGTTGCAAGTAAAGAATCTGTGATTCAGGATCATTTGAAGGTTATTTGGGAGCGCAGAAATCTTATAATAATGTCCACACCTTAAAACTTACCTAGAGAGCTTGGAAGTTCCTTGCTTTCCTAGGGAGATGAATCTTTGCCACCATTTTAGAATAGAGCTTTACACAAAAGGGCATTAATAATTGCATATGACGTTCAGCCAATAAAGAGAGATTTGGTGAAGTTTTAACGTTTTTTTTCAAATTTTAGTAGATTAGTCAGTATTTTGTTCTTTTTATTCAAATTAGTAGCAAATTGATTACAGAAATAATAAGAAATAAGATTGTTTAGAACAAGCATAGTGAAATAAAAACAATGTGTTCCATTCAGAATTTACTCCCTATTCTAAACAAAAGGACCTATCCTATCCTAACAAAATCCCATAAAGAATTCCTTCGGGAAAAGAGCAAGTAGATTTTTGGAGCAAAGTCAGATAACTAAAGGGAAGATCGAACACCCCATAAAGGGTAGATCTACAGACTCAGCTGAAGTCTTCGGACAATTGAATTAGCAACCATGTTATGTTATGTTAAAGGGGTTTTGTTAAGCGCACAGCTACTCAAGTGAGTGTCCCAGCGCTAGGCGTGATGACAGATATCTCCAAGCCTCTGTGACCGCTGATCAGGACGTTAAAGCTGAAACAACCCCGTTTCAGTGATTTCCTAAATGCCAGGAGGTCCGGCATCATCCTTAGTTCCAACGGCAACTTATTCTATAGTTTTGCAGCTTGAACATGGAAGGAACGTCCCCCAATGCCAACTCGCAGATATCTAGGTGTACGTGCCAATTGGAGTGCTGAAGACCTGAGAATGCGATGAGGAGGATAGAATTGCACCCTCTTTGCAATGTATCCAGCACCACTACAGTGGAGTGCCTTAAAAGTGAGAACCAAGGACTTAAATTGGATCCTCTTGCGAACAGGAAACCAACGCAAGTTCCAGTTGTGTCGTCATGCGGACTCCAGGGCCAAGCATCAGTATTGCCCTGGCTGATGCGTTCTGGGCCATCTGTAGTCTAGCCAGTAAATACTCTGGTAGCCCTAGGTAAAGTGCATTCACATAGCCCAGCCTAGAAATTATTAAGGCTTGGACCACCGTTCTTCTATGGGAGATAGGCAATAGAGGTAAAAACTGCTTCAGCATCCTAAGCATGCCGAAGCAAGTGCCAGCCATGGACTGGATCTGTGACTGCATGGAAAGGTCCTCATCCATCTTCACTCCCAGATTTTTTATTGATTTTACGGATGTGGTGGGAGGGGACATGTCAGCCGGCCACCACATCCTTCTTCCCAGGGTTGCACTTCAGCTGAATACACTGGAGCCAGGAGAACACTTTTGCTAGGCAACTGTTAATCCTGCCTCCATTGAAATCTGTGTCTTTGTTGCAGGTGAATAGCAGCTGCGTATCATCGGCGTATGATACGATTTTGGCTCCATATTCGTCTGCTAGAGTCGCTAAGGGTGTCATATATATGTTAAAAAGAGTCAGGCTCATAATGGAGCCCTGAGGTATACCCACCCCTAAAGGAGGAATAGGGGCAGCGAAAGGGGGGGACTACACTATTTGCTGGTGGTCTTTTAGAAAGGAGGCAAACCAATAAGCACTGTACCCCCAAACCCGCACTCCCGGAGTCTCAATAGGAGTCGTCCTTGCAGATGGTGTGAAAGGCCGCGAATAGATCTAGCAATATGAGAATGGTTTTGCCGCGTCTGTCCATAACCTCCTTTATGGCCTCAGAGACCTCCAGCAGTGTCGTCTTGGTGCTAAAATTAGCCCTGAATCCGTACTGGCTCGGTGTAATAATGAGTTAGTCTCGACAAAAGGGGTAGTGGCCATATTCACCGCTTTTTCAAGAGCTTTAGAGAAAAAGGGGAGAAGAGATATAGACCTGTAATTAGAGGCTAACTCTGGGTCCAGTGTAGGTTTTTTCATTGGGGTAACATTTTAGCTCTTTTTCACCTGTCTGGTACCTGCCCTGACTCTAAAGAGAGATTGAAGACCCGATTGACCTCTGGATTAATAATCTTCGCAGTCAAGGCCAGAATGGGGGAGGGCAAGGATCGGAGGGAGAACCGGATTTGAGGCCTTTCATAATGTCTAAAGACTTTTCCATGGAGATCCTCAGAAACTCTTCGAAAGAGGGAACTTTGGCTTGTGTAAGTAAGGAGACAGGCATAACGCTGTCTCTACACATCGCCGGTGTTGTCAAAAAGGACTCCTGGATGTCTTTGATCTTGTCATAGAAATAAGCAGCCATACGGCCAGTCCATTCCTCCGTAGGGGTGAAAGACTTAACTGCAGCTGCAGAGGAAGTGAAGTCACTGATTATTTTAAAAGTGTCTCTACTTTTATTCATTGCCAGTTCTATTCTAGCTGAGAGAAACGTTTTTTTAGCCTCTATGACTTGTTTATAGTAAGCTGTCAGAGCCTGTTTATCAATTATGTTGTCCTTGGGGTTAAAAAATGTATGCCAGATCTTTTCTAAGTGTTTACAAGTCCTCTTACTTTCTCTGAGGGCAGTAGCAAACTAGGGGGCAGAGGTCTGTCTGTTCTTCCCAAAACGAGAAAGTGGAGGTGCGAGGTCCTCGGCCCGGAGCCGGATCCATGTGTCCAGGATCTCTGCGTCAGCCTCTAAATCCCCACTAAAAGTAATCGGGTGCTGATTGATGGCATTACTTAGTGCTTCGGATGTGATTAAATGGAAGGGTCCAAAATTACTACTCCTGAGCTTCCCTGTGGCCTTAGAGGGATGTGTTTCTGTATTAATTGCAAAGTCCAAGAGGAAATGGTCAGACCATATAAGAGGAAGAGGTTGGCGCTTATCTAGCTTAGTCGTAGAGAAGATCTGATCTAAGGCATGACCCTTCTCGTGGGTAGGGGAGTGGACATAAGGGGTCAATTCTAGCACTTCTAGGAGTTTTATTGAGTCTGTGTCTTCTGGAATATCCATATGGATGTTAAAATCTCCTAATATTACACAGTGTTTGTGTTTCAAGACAAAAGGTGAGACGGCGTCGCCAATTGAAGCTTGCGGCAGGACCCTGGGGTATACATTAGAATGCCCGCCAAGGATTGATGGGAACACCACCAAATGGAATCCAAGACATTCCGCTCCTTCTACATCGGCCGATGAAACAATAGTACAAAAGAAATGGTTCTTAAAGATGATGGCGATACCTCCCCTGATGCCTGCCTGATCATCTTTCCTTATAATCTGAAAGCCCGGCGGGATAGCAGAGGCTATTGTGGGGTTTGAGGTCTTGCTCAACCAAGTCTCGGTTAAAAATAAGAAATCAGGGGATTTATCCACTAATAAATCATACACGTTAAGAGCGTGTGATTTGAGGGAACGTGTGTTGAGAAGCAGAGCTTGCAGTTGCGCATTTCCCTGAGCAAGAGAAGCATCACCCTGGCTTGAATTACACCCTGCCTGCTTTATTGAAAGCTGCCCAGTTTCTCTGACAAAGCCCACCCAGCCGCATTGTGCACAACTGTTTAGTGTTGGCTGCGCAAAACAGAAGCGGATAGAGGGGTGCAATTACTCTCTTTCCTTCCTATATCCATGAGCGAGGTGCCACTGTAACATCTGCGTGACCCAGAAATCATCTTGCCAGCAGCATGCCTGGTGCCGGCCGCCTCTGGGATGCTGATGGGCGCAGACGGGCTTGCCTTTGTTGTGCCTTTGGCGTGCCCGAGCCATCAGAGTCTTTTATGTTGGCGAGAGCGAGATTGCAGAGCAACAGCTCGAACACTGACCCGGGGGGCGGAGTTGCTCTTACAGATGGATACCGCCAGTTGCGTGAGGAGAACGGCAAGTTTAAAAACACAAATAATAGCCCATGTTTAAAAATGCTCAGTCTAGCGGTATAAAACAAGTTAAAACATGAATTTCAGTGCAATGATAGCAGCAGTTTACACCCGATGCAAGGCGACAGCGTCCAGCAATAATCATACGTTGCACGGCCGAGCCATCGGGGTCGTTTATGTGGGTGGGAGGGAGCTTCCAGAGCAACAGCTCAAACGCTGACCAGGTAGGCAGATCCGCTCTTACAGACGGATACCGCTGGTCGTGTGAGGAGAATGCCAAGTTTAAAAACACAAATAATATCCCACATTTAAAAATGCTCAGTCTAGCGATATAAAACAAGTTAAAACATGAATTTCAGTGCAATGATAGCAGCAGTTTACACCCGATGCAAGGCAACAGCGTTTAGCAATAATCATACACTGCGCGGCCGAGCTATCGGGGTCTTTTATGTGGGCGTGAGGGAGATTGCAGAGCAACAGCTCAAACGCTGACCAGGGGGGCGGATCCACTCTTAGAGACGGATACTGCTGGTCGCGTGAGGAGAATGCCAAGTTTAAAAACACAAATAATATCCCACGTTTAAAAATGCTCAGTCTAGCGATATAAAACAAGTTAAAACATGAATTTCAGTGCAATGATAGCAGCAGTTTACACCCGATGCAAGGCGACAGCGTTCAGTAATAATCATATGCAGGTGAGAAGGAGAGAATCACAAATGGCACTTTGATCACTATAAAAAAAAGAGTCTCCTCACAAAGCATATGGAAAACAAAGAAATTGTTGTAAGTAGTAGCTTATGGTAAGTCGGGTTAGCACACCAAAGTGCCCAGGGGCACGGCATGTAGGGATGCATAGAATGATGAACCTCTCTAGCCAGGAACACATACTATATAGAAAGCAGCTAAACATATTGCAAAAACAGATTAATGTGGTGACATTTTTGTAAAAATGTTCAGCTTCCTCAGTAAATAGGATACTGAACAACAACCTGACTAGAGCACTTTTATCATTTTCATATTCTATGTATCTTAGATGTATTTGTTTTTTTTAATAAAGCGGTGCGTGTAGCCATTCAGTTTCTCAGATTGCTGTTTTTGTATTGATTGTTAGTGGGGAAATTCCACCATGTGCTATGTTTCTGTATCTTGAATTACTGATGCTGCAAATTCTAGACCCAGTATTTCCGAGTCTGGAAATACTGGGCCAGTTATTTTCGGGTCTCAAAACACTACACCCAGGCTCCCTGGATGTGTTTGCGTACCTTGTGAAACTGCTGCATAGGCAGGGGCTAAGAAAGAGAGCTCAGGCCATCTCCTGTCTCACCCCTGCAAGCTATGGGGGACCATACAACGGCCACATGCAGAGGCTGGGCCAGAGGCCATGGCCCATGGCAGATAGCGCACACACCTGACTCCAGCATTAACATGGGGGCATACTCTGCCCAACTCCTTCCAGGGAAAGCTAAGAAACTGTCCTGGACCCTGAACAAGGAAAGCATTGTCGAATCTAAGTGCCGTAAGTATCTTGGAGTCATCTTTAACAACAACAACAAGTATAAATCTCAATTAGAAGAACAAAAAAGGAAGGGTGCTGCACTCGCTTTTGCAATTGGATCAATCCACAAGAAACTACAAGGCCCAACCTTTGCACCCACACTACAGGTCACTCAAGCAAAAATAATTCCTACACTAACCTACAGTAGCGAAGTCCTAAAAGGACTGGACAGTGGTCAATTGGACAAAATCATAACAAAGATCTATAGAATAGTGTAGTGTTCAAGCTACCAATCCAAACATCACCGGCACAAATTAGGTTGGAACTGGGAATTTGCCATCAACCACTCTCCAGAGCCATGACTTTTCTTGTGTGCTGTCACAAATTGAGGTCATCTAAGGCAGGTAGCCTAGCACACCATCTTTGGGCCAGTCTCGATACGATCTCATGGCGAGCAGGGTATGATTATTGGAAAAAAGGCCTAACAACTCTATGCCTAAACTATCTTTGAAAGATGCACGTAAGTCAAAAGGAATTCAAACGGCTGGCGAAAATAAGCACAAAAAGTTGTTAATAGTGGAAGACAAGGCTCGCCTAGCAAAAAGAAGTCACGAGTGGTTGACCCTGCAAACCTATGCCCTGTTGATTCCACAGCAGTACCTAACCGTACCTTTCACTGTACGAACAAAACTAAAGTTCCTAAAACTGAGACTGGGAGTCATCAACCTGTTGGTTCATCTCCCAAAATGGAAAAGAGATCATGGAGGAGAACTATGTCGACTCTGTGGGAATCACAGAGAAGACATAATGCATATTATATGCCTTTGTCTAAAATTGCTGAATGAAAGACGGTCCATCCTGAAGTATCTTTGGAACATAAACAAGATCAGATCGTGTAGAGCAGCAATTCTGGCCTGCTTTGATCCTAGGAACACCAAATTAAACTGTGCCTTAGTAAGGTTCATGGATCTTGCAGCACAAAAACTTTGTGAGGGGCCCAAAGTTGGTGATCCTTCAACTGCATAACGTGCTGGCAAGCCCTATTGGTCGTCCCTTCGCATATTGGACCCAATACAGACCCTTTATTTTTAACGTATCTTTTAAACATTTTAAATTCTGTACTTGCAATGATTTTTCCTTTTAATCACGCAATATATATATATATATATATACTCTGCCCAACCCTTCTCTGGACCACCCAATCCATGGCACTACAGAAAATGGACAACCTTAGGTGCTGGCTTGGAGCTGACTGCAAACCCCTCTACTACACACTGCCAAAGCACAAACAGGGGGCAAGGAACACTCCACTAGCTTATACTCCTGCTGCCCTAACCTGCTTGGATGCCTCACTATACCTCAAACAGACCCTCCCAAACAACTGAACATCGCGGAAAACTTATACGATGGATGCGATACGGGCGTGAATCGACGTTGACTCACAAATCAAGATAGACTAAATGCTGTACCTCCACCACTAATGGAAGTTAGAACCGAACATAATACAAATACTGCTCTTGACTTTTGGGACAAATAACGACTATTAATGTAATTCAGTTTTGTGATATAGGAAGCTTCTGGGTGAGAGTGACTTATCGCAAGCATTCCAATTTATGAAAATAGAAACAGATTCTTTGAAAATGTATCGGCCTTGAAGAAGTCCTTAGGGACGAAACGTGTTGGCTACGTTTTCCTTTTAAAGAAGATTTTGAATAAAGAAAAGTTACACAGGACCTGCTGTTTGGATTTGAAACTTTGTTAATTATAACCTTTTTTGATATTGAGTGGAGTGCTGGATCTCTTTATTTGATTATCAAACAACTGAACAAGGACTACCCAGCCATAGCAGAGCCCGGGGCAGAATGTCAACCCCTTCCTCTTCTTCCTCACTCAAAGCACAACACGGGGAAGCCAGCAATGCTCCTCCAAAACAAGCTTGCCATGCCATGACTCCCAAACCGTAACCCCACTTTCCTCTTGCTCTGAATAGTTGGAAAATATCAGCAGATTTGCCCATCAAACTGGGAAATATCACATGCTAAAGGATCCAGTATTCCCACGGTGCGTGTGATTTTTTTTTCTGAAAATCTTTTTATTGAACATGAATGCAGAATTTAAACAATTGACATCAATATTGTACTGTGCATGTTTTTACAGTTTCGAATATATAAGGACAACATGTCTCCATGTACCTTATTCCCGTTGTTGATCAGTGTCCGCCATCGGCATACAAATCATTCCTCTACTTTTGTTCCATGTACCCCAGATCTTGGACCTTTTTTGCGGGCAGTGTCTACCCTCGTAAACCACTCTTTCAGCTTATATACACCAATCCATGTCTGTCACCCAGTCTCGGTATCTAGGACCATTCGTATCCCTCCATGACCTTGCAATGTTGCGCTTTGTGACCATACATCCCAAGGAAACCCAAGGTATTTGTTTTGCAGTTAGGTCCGTCGCATCCCATATGTTAAGGAGGCACCATCTAGGTGAGACTTCCAACTCTCTCCCACTCAAAGTTAGCATTTTTGATGTTATTCTCTGCCCATATAACTTAATCACTGGACACTCCCACCATTGGTGTATGTACGTTCCCTTCTGGCCACAACTCCGGGGGCATAAGGTGAGCTCAATATACCCATTTTAACTAATGGCACACTGGTATAATACACTCTGTGCCGAACCTTTAGCTGTATTAATTTGAATCTTGCACAAATCGCTACTACCCGAGGGGATGCCAATGCATCCTGCCACTCCTCGTCACTCATATCCCCCACATCATCCACCCATTTTGAACGTATTTTTTTTTAACTTCACTGTAAGTTATTTAATGTCTTCCTGTATGCCTTTTTCCGATATATAGTTGTCTAATAGCCTATGTTCTAAAGGTGAGGAGGCCATGAAATCAGCACCCCTGGGGAGTGCTTTTTGTAGTACACTGCAAACCTGAAGGTATCGAAAAATGTCCCACTCATTCAGCTCATAGTCTCTTTTGAGGTCCTTAACACCATCGATGCTAGTGTTATTTTCCTCCTGTGCTGCAGATCCTTATTTCCCATTGTTCATGACGAGCTCAGCTCGTCATGAGTGTATGGAGGTGTACATCATGACGAGCTGAGCTCGTCATGAGCGTCCAAGGGGTTAAAGGGAACTATTCTGCCTCCTACCCACAGATCTCCAACCTTAGGGCGTCGGATCAGTTCAAGGTGCATGTGATTAAGTCCAATTACAGGAGCAAAACTTGACATAGCCATTTTTTATTGCAGGGATACCACCAGGAATCAGAGAACCCATCTCCGGTATCCTCACACCAAAGATGATGGTGAGTTGATCTGCCTACTTGGTATAGTTCTGCTTCACCTGTTGGCCCTTGTCATTTGCCTAAAGTCAAGTAGGAGGGTGATCTACTGCTGAATTACAGATTTAATGATTTCCATCCTCATCCGAAAATGGATACTTAATGAATGCTTTGACTTTATCAGGAGGTGTAGGGATCTCCTCATAAAAAAGAAAATTGTACTAAACTTTGTGAGCGTCAGGTTTCACTAATGCAGCAGCTGCAGAGTACTACAAGACTGCTGCAGTAGAACATCCTAGTTTAAAGACGAATAAGCAGTTACCAGCAGTTCATTACAACGTGACCCCACCGCAGCACATTGGGCCACATTTATGCCAGCATATTTGTTGATTTATTAGAACATCACCAATGGAATCAGTGTAAATGCCCTTAATCTACTCCATTGAAAATCTAACCAAGTCAATAAGAATACCTGGAATTAGATTACCACCTCAGGCTAAAAGCCTGAATTAGAATATAGTTCTTACTGAAAATAATTAATTTTAACTATGACCTCCTAATGCAGCGTAGAATTCACTAGCTGAATTTCCTCCACCATACTACCCCTCTGATGGAAGAAATTCAGCTGGTAAATTCTACTCTGTGTTTACAGTTTCCTCCAGAAATTGGAGGATTTATTTTCACCACCAAACTCACAATGAGGCGCTACTGACCTCAGTTAACCATTCAGGGCCTTTCCCTTTAGAGTTCCCTGTCTTACCTGTTGTAATTTTTTCACCTACATACCGCAGATGCTTTCAGAAAAAATGTATCATTCCAACCATTCAACCCTGATGCTGTGTAACTAACACATGGGCAGATGAGTTATCTGCCTATGTTTGGCATGTGTCTCATTACATCTCATCTGTAAATGAGGGCCTACTTAGTTCATTTAGAGACCATCAGGCTGGCTACCGCAAGACTGTGGTAGAGCCTTCCACACATCCGCTGCACAGTCCACTGCTACTCCAGACTGGGTGGAAATTTTCACCGAAAGCCCTAATGAGGAGAAGCCCTTTTTTTTGCAAAATTGCTGAATGCCTGTTGTTCCACCATGTTTTGGAAGATAGACAGAGGGGGCAGAATGTTGTTTATTATTAAAAAACAAATGTACAAACCTTTTGAAAAAACAACTTTGAAAGATTGGTGGTTGTCTCCAAGTGTGAGGGTGCATTGTGCATTGTGGGGGGAAGAACCGGTCTAAAGGGAATTACTTTCTGAAAGAAAAGATGATAATTCTGTGGGGGCTGACCCAATGGTTCCCCCACATGTACATGATCGGATATCCCTGATTTCTGAAGGTGCCTGATTGTCATTCACCTCAAAATTACCACACAAGTAATTTACAGGAGTTCTGCCACATGCATGACATTCAATACAACATCAGCTACATGATACCGTTGAAGAACATATAACATTTTCCATTTACGAGAATCCATAGTCCCGGAGGAATGGAAAAGAGCTATGGTGATTCCTCTCTTAAAAAAACTGGGCGCTGACCCTGAGACTTATTCTAACTACCGCCCCATTTCCCTGCTGCCTATATTTTCAAAACTTTTGGAAAGACATGTCAATACCCACCTTACCTCCCATATCGAGGCAACAGGCTTCCTACATCCATCCCAATCTGGGTTCCGTACCCACTTTTCTTCAGAAACCACTCTTCTAGGAGTCACTGAGAACTTACGTCTCCGCCTCGATCAGGGTGAAACCTCGGCGCTTATTCTTTTAGACTTAAGCACCGCATTCGACACGGTTTCGCACCCTGTCCTTCTGAAGCCATTGGAGGCGGCCGGAGTCACCGGACCTGCACTGGCCTGGCTCTCCTCCTACCTCAGTGATCCTTCTTTCCAAGTTTTTTCTTCCAATTCTGCTTCTTCTGTGCGTTCGTCTGCGCATGGGGTGCCCCAGGGGTCTTCACTTAGCCCAATGCTATTTAACATCTACGTGAGACCCCTGGCCACCATCGTGGAAGACTCTGGTCTTTCCCTTTACTCATAAGCAGACGATATCCAAATCATTTTTTCTCTTTCCTCTGCCAAAACATGTGACCCATCTGCTCTCAAACTAGGGCTCAGCAGAGTTGCTGAATGGATGAGGTCTAATCTCCTGAAATTGAACGGGGACAAGATGGAGGTAGTCATCCTAGGCAAACAGAAACACCTCTGGGGCCCCCAACATTGGCCACCAGAAATGGAGCCTCTACCCCTGCCTGTTACACAGGTACGTAACCTTGGCTTTGTCCTAAATGACTCACTAACCATGCGACACCAGGTTGTCAAGGTGGCAGCCACCTGTTTTTCCATTCTTGGGTGGCTCCGCAAAATCCTTTGGATGCTCCCGGACTCGACAAGGCGTACGGTAGTCCAGGCTTTAGTCATCGCGCGCCTGGACTACGGCAACATGCTTTACCTCGGAGTCACCGCGGAGACACAGAGGAAACTCCAGCTGGTTCAAAACTCTGCTGCCCGCCTACTCTGCCAAGTTCCCTGGAGATCTTCCATCTCCCCCTATCTCAAAGACCTACATTGGCTCCGCATTGAAAGCAGAATTAAATTCAAGGCCCTCTGCTTTATGCATAAGATCAAGCAGGGGCTTGCTCCTGCTTATCTCCAGTCTATTGTCCAACCTTACACTCCCTCCCGCCCTCTTAGATCCTCTTCTCAAGGGAATTTCCTAACTCCTCGTTTCAAATTGGCAAGAATTGGCGGACGATCCTTCGCCTGCCTTGCCCCTAAGCTATGGAATGCTCTTCCGGCTCCACTGAAACTTGAGCTTTCCCTGACCAAATTTCGAAAAAAGCTTAAAACCCTGCTCTTCCCTCAGTGATAACCCTCTAACCTCATGACCACTGCCTTCAGTCTTGCGCCGGGAGACCCCATGTGGGTAGCTGCGCGCACTATAAATTTAAAATACAATACAATACAATACAATACATTACAACCTGTTTCACAACATGATAAAGAGACTGCATACATTTAAGTTACTGATAATTATAGCCACCCAATCACATTAATGAAGAAATGGGGGCATATTAGCAAGAACCTCGTTAAAATTATCATTGTTTTAGCGGCAGGAAACTGTCGCTAAAACGGCGATAATGGGCTTGCTAATATGCGTTATAAAATTCCAATAGAAGCCCAGGTTAGATGTGCAGGACATCTAACCTGGGCTTCTATTGGAATTCTATAACGCATATTAGCAAGTCCATTATCGCCGTTTTAGCAGCAGTTTTCTGCCGCTAAAACAGCGATAATTTTAAGTAGGTTCTTGCTACTATGCCCCATAGTGTTTGAGTGGGTAGTGTTCTAGTTTAAAAGTTCATGGAACAGCAGCACAGTCACAAACTTTCACAGATTGGTGGCAGATGTGGGTTGTTGATGATGACTTTCTATAGTAACTGATAAAAATGGCATTCGGGAAAATGTGTGAATAGGTGCCATGAGTCCATTTCTCTAATGGGTGTGTGGAGCAACCACAAATTTGAAAACTTTTGGATCCAGTAAGAGACACATTCATGAGGTGTGACACTGTGCAGGCCTACTTCAACAGTAGGGGTAGGGTAGTGTAATGCTGACAACCTTCATATGTTTGCTAGTTCCTGGTGCAAAGCTTTGGTTGGTGTTGCATTGCCTACTCTAATATGCAGGGGAACCTCCAGCACAATAATAACATGGCTTGATGAAAGGGATATGCAGGGAGACCAGGAAAACATTTTTCTTGTTGACATTCATTCATTAGACGTCCTGTGGTTCCTATCCCACTGGGAAACATTGTTAAGCGTAGTTTCTTTGTATAGGGCACGGTCAGCAAGAAATACGCGAGGCAGGAGAGTGGATTTTTAGAGGAAAACTATTGGAAATGGATAGCTATTGCATATGATCTTACTGGCTGAATATGACGAAATGTTGAACAGTAAATCATTACAAGGGGTTGTGTGAACATTTCTTTCAGTATTTAAGAGGTTTGGACTCCTTTCGTGGGATTTGGATAAGCTCCATTTGAATTTCAATAATTTGTAAAAGAACTTAGAACTCAGCAAGTTTGTTTACTTGACACTTTTCAGAATATATTCTGCTGTTTTGGATTCACTATGTTTCCCATGGTTTAAGTGGGATTGAGGAGGAGAAGATTTGGCTCAGAGTGATGAGTGTCTCCCTGTCAGCTTGACTCTGTTCACCTATTTCGTAATGTGCCTTTCAAATTCTGTGAAACTAAGGTCAAACCACGAATGGTCTTAAAAAGGCACTCTAATTGGTGGTCATGCTTATGGGAATAATTAATCAGCTACTGGGAAAGATGAATTGAAATATATGGACTCGGCCATCATAATAAAAAGATATCTCTTCCAAAGCTATGGTTCATGAGAGTATTGCAACCGAACGGGAGGTGGTGTCGGCCCTAGAGGGAGGGTGGATAGCCCCCCTCGTGGGCAGCAGACAAAGAAAGGGCACGGCAGCAGCAGTGTGCGAGAGCGCATCCAAAGAAAGGATCAATGAATGACCAGGGGAGTTTGGGTTCAAAGTACCCCATCAAGAGAGATGAGTGTGGTCACAAGGATGGCCATAAAGGCGACCAGGACAAGCAGTCCCCAGCTTTCTCGCCAGAGGAAATTGATCCCATCCACCCACACCAGAGAATGCGGGCGTCACAGTGAGAAGAGGGGGCAGGGAGTTATAATGTTTAACAATAAATATCTTCACATAAGGTGACAATTGCCCGAAAAAGGTCCTTGGCATGCCTTTTTTTTGTTCCAATATCTTTATTGTTATTTAAAAAGAGTGAATACATTTATAATACAATGCAATATAACAAAACTTTATGAGATATACAATAAGTTAAAAGCTAATAAATACATAATCGAAAATAAAATTCATAACAGAGAGTAATGAACTCACAAGGAAGCAGAATATATAAATTACATATCCTATATGATATAAGTTGAATTGAAAAGTATTACAAAGACCAGGGCGAAGGAATATGAGAGATCAACATCTCATATCACTTTTATGCCAAAACCTAGTCATATTGCACAAATAAATGAAATTGCATAAAAAAGAGCGTAGAAGAGAAGACAGAAAGAAGTAAAGAAGAGTAAAGAGAGGAAGAGATGGGGACACCTTCTTTAATGCGGGAAACAAATTAAATAGGAGAATCAAAGGGATACTGAGGTACCAACCCCTGAGAAGACACATTCATATATTTATCAAATGACCTCCAAACACTACTAGAAATGGAAGTAGTATAACGCTTCTCTTCAACAAAAGTATGAGCCCCACGAAGATATGATACCCATGCCCACCAGGTATAATAAGACAAAATATTAAAAGATTTCCACTCTGCTAATATAACTGAAACAACAATGGAAATAAGTAAATACAATAACTGTAGCGGCTCTTGAGACAAGTGTAATTGCCCGAACAAGGTCCTTGGGATACCTTACGGCAGGGATACGTGAGGCATAAAGCAAAAATGGTCAGTGCGGGTCAGACATGGCACTGGCAGCCCAGGTATGGACACAGCACCATGAACGCCACACATTCGGTTGCAAGTTGAAGCCTCAAAGCTGCGACCCGCTGTACCAAGGGACACAGTAGAGCTGTCACAGCAGTTGGAGGCGATTTATGACAACCTTGAAGAAACATCATGACTGTAAGGTTGATGTATTGCAGGATTAGGCAAATTATGGGTCATTAAGATGGAATAAAGTATAGGATGTATACTATATAACCTGTTATGAAACAGATTATGTTGTAATCCGAGATAAAACAGAAATGAGACTGTCATGACCAATGCTATCATGACAAGTGCGCACCAACTTATGAGGTGAATAAACTGTAGTCGTTCTAACGCCACAAATGTCTTGGTGTACATAATTGATGGGAATGAAGGAACGCAGGAGGGCCCATGAGACGCTCACACAGATGGGGGCGTTAGGTTTTTTCAATTTACTATTTGCAATGTTGTTTGGATTCTTGAACAGCGCTTTTCACATGCAGCACAATGCAGCATATGGCAATATAATTATGTATGCAGCATAGCCAAGAGAAGACACATAGACAAATGGAAGATTGTACTGAAAGTACCATCTGAACAGATATACGCAGGGTGTAGTTGATGACATTTACAAAAGGCTTACAGTTGCAGGCCAGAGCTTTGTCATTGGTCACGAGGAATGTGTGTCCATTTTCGGTGTTTGTAAGTGGGTTTAGGTCTCCGGGGCATCTGTCTATCATGAGTGGAACAAAGCATCATCATGATAGCATCCATGATGATTTTGTGAATGTGGCAATTTAAATTGGAAAATTGTGGCAGTGCCTTTCCAGTGATATGTCGAAAGTGGTGTTAGGCATAGTGAACTTTTTTTTGACGAAGTACCAATTTGGTGAAATACATAATTTTATGTTCAACTGTTCAACCAAGTTTGAGTTTAGAAAAAACACACTATTATCTGTATCAAAGGTGGACTAGAGAAAAAGGGGGGTGTTGAACCCTAACAAAGAAAACTGACTGTGTTTAGACAACCTGTGTCTCCATGGCAATAAAACGCAATGCAAGAGCTATTCTGTTTGGCTGCCAGCAGCCAGTAAAAATGGCCTAAAAACAAGGACCTATTCTGATTGGCTGATGGGGGAGGAGAGCAAAGTAATTGCTGTTGTCTCAGCAACCATACTGGCTGTCCTTTCAAAAATAAGCTGAACCCCTTGTTAAATCTGTCCTGACTCTCATCAAAAAATCTGTGGAAAAGCTGGCCACGGCTCAAGTACATGCTAGCAATATAGTGGTTGTCTGTGGACTGTCTATTGTGTGGTAGCCTCTGCAGGTTCTGTGTTTAACAGTATGTGACAGGTGGGAACGGATCTACTGAAAAGGCTGATTTGTCTTGGGATTTGCAACCACTTACAATGAACTGAAAAAACATTAACCCAACCCTAATGTCTCACTATCCTGCAGCTCAGGTGTTTTCCTTAATATCTGGGAGGACAGTGAGGAGATGTCTTCCACATAGACTGCTAAGGAGGCATAACAAATATATTTACCCATGCCTGGTCCATTTTGGTCAGCCTTTGTTTCCCTAATGGAAGGCATTGTTGGGAATGGCATCAGGAAAGTCTATTCTCTGAATATCATGGATTATGATCTAAAAAGACCTCTTTTATTGAGTATTTTGAACTGACTAATATGTTGTATTGGCAGCCTCTTAAGCAATTTTAGAGAGACGGGTGAGTGATTGAAAAGTTTGAGCACCATGTCCAACATCTGGTTATGCTTGCTATGTTCACCCTAAAAGTGGGCAAGGGTATGCTCAGACGTGGGTCACTTGCTCGATGTGCCACTGGACTCAAAATAACCTGGCTGATGAGGGGTGATACCCTGAAACTGGTCGCATGATGCTTGTTTCCAGTTGAGGGAGATCATGTCCTGGTGGTTCAGGCTGGACTGTTCCCATGAGAAGCAGTGTCAAGACTAATTTGCATATGGCTGGATCCAAACTGGGGCGGCATTGTGAGCAAAAGAATGATGGATTAAATCCAGAGCTTGTGACTGGGGGTGAGTGGTTGAAAGGTTTCAGCACTCCGTCCATCATCTTGTTATGTTTGCTTAGTTATGTTTTACATTATATAAATGACATACTTGCTTACTTATGGTTGCTACTCCTGCTGGGGAATAAGCCTTTAAGCCACTACCCTCCAGCCACTTCTGCCCTGGGCTTTTCTTTTAGTTTGATTCCAGGTGTAACTCATCTCCTTGCAGTCAGCCCAGAGGCCTTGGTGCCAAGTGTTTATTGGTCTTCCTCTTTTCCTTTTATCTTGATGATTCCAGGGCAGGGTGGTGTTTGATGTGGGCTTGTGGAGGGTGTGACCTATCCAGTCCCAGCATATTTTCATGGTTTCTTCATAAGCAGGGAGTTGGAAAGTCCGCTGCCATAGGTTGTTGTTGCTGATGGTGTTTGGGCAGCGGATTTGGAGGATTTTCCTCTGGCAGGTGTTGATGTAGGTCTGGACTTTGTTGGTGGTGGTCACTGTTGTCCTCCAAGGTTTTGCGCCATACAGAAGGGTCGATTTCAGGTTGGTGTTAAAAAACCTGATCTTGGTTTGAAGCGTTAGGTTCTTGGTGCTACATATCTTCTTAAGCTGAATGAAGACAGACCTTGCTTTGCCAATTTTTGCCTTGACATTGGTGTCTGTGGGTCAGTCTGTGGGTCTGTCTGTCTGTGACTGCAGTTGTGGTGGTGGTGTTAGCCTTCAGGATCTTGGTTTTTCCCTTGTGAATGTTGAGGCTAAGTTGTGATGATGTGGCTGCCACCTTGTCAGTCTTCTCTTGCATCTGCAGAACGGTTATGGGAGAGTAGGTCCAGGTCACCTGCAAAGTCCAGGTCATCGAGCTGTGTCCAAGGTGTCCAATGGATTCTATTTCTTCTCCTTGATGTGGATGTCTTCATGACCCAGTCTGTGGCCAGCTGGAATAGAAAAAGAGGGACCAAATAACCCTGGTGGACTCCGGTCCGCACTTGGAAGGCTTCCACGAGTTGTCCTCCAAGGAGTATCTAGCAGGTCATTCCCTCGTAAGAGTTTCTGATGATTCTTCCAAGTTTATCTGGCATACCATAGTGGTGGAGGAGTTTCGAAAGGGTCTCTCTCTGTCCACACTGTCCAACGCCGTCTCATAGTGGATGAAGTTAACATAGAGGGGGGAGTTCCATTCCATCAACTGCTCAATGATGATGTGCAGTGTTGCAATCTAGTCTGTACAGGATCTATCTTTGTGGAAGACAGCTTGCTGATCTCGCAACTGAGCACTGACTTGTTTCTTTATTCTGTTCAGGATGACTCTGTTGAACACTTTGCCTAGGGCTGATAGAAGAGTTATCCCTTTGTAGTTTGCACAGTTAACCAGGCCACCTTTCTTGGGGATCTTGATAAGATATCCCTCCTTTCAGTATGACAGCACCTTTCCACTGCCCAGATTCCTCCAAACATAGTGTAGGGCATATCTACTGATGTTTCAATGTCTGCCATCAGTGCCTCTGCAGGAATATTGTCGGATCCTGCTGCTTTCCCATTTCTAAGATGTGTGATGGCTTGCCATATTTCTTCCTTGGTTGGTCTGCAGCATTCTATTGGCAAGTCCTTCTCAGCTGGCTATATGTCTGGTGGACACTGCTGACCCAGTGGGCTGGGTCAGCAGTTATTCAAAGTGCTCCACCCAACTTTGTTGTTGGCCTTCGTTACCTATGATTGTCTTCCCAGGTTTGTCTTTAAACAATTCTTTCTGGCTTGCTGTATCCCCCGGAGAGTTTCCTTGTTATGTTGTAGAGTTCTTTCAAGTTTCCATGGCTTGTTGCTTCCTAGGCTTCTTTGGCAAGCCCATTAATGCATCTTCACTTGTCTACTTTTAAGCTATGCTTCCTTGTTGATTGTGGTGTATTCAACTTAAGCTTTTACTTTTTCTGCTCTTGTTCAAATGGTGTTGTATGCAGCTTTCTTTTCCTCAATCTTGGGTTTTGCGGAGAGTCTAGGTAGAGATCTATTCTTTATGCTGGTGTTTCTTGGGACCCAGTATCTCCTGGCAGGTTGATGCCACTGTTTCTTTGATCTTCTCCCACTGACTTTTTACTGGGTCTCTGATGTCCGCTAGTTCTTGCAGGACTTAAAGCTTATTACTGAGGGTGTTGGGTCTGCGGACCCACAACATTGTCGATGAGGGCAATTGCCCCACAACCAAAAACACTGGATGCCGACCTGGTGCCCCCACCCAGTGCAGAGATCAGCGAGAGCATCTTGGCCATCAACAATGAGTACAGAGTACAAAAAACCATGTTGGGCACGGCCTCTATTTAAGGCCATGCCCTGCTTCTAGAAGCTGCTTGCTGTGCGAGAACTTGTCCCACCAGCAGTAGGTTTCTGCAGCTCCTGAACCATCTTCTTTGGGCAGCTCAACTCTTCTGGCGAACTGAAAAGAAAAACAAAACAACTTTCAGCAGAGCAGCTTTCAACAACCTTACCTTGGCTGTAATGCACCACATGTGAAAGCTTACTTGTCATTTCGAACATTTGCTCTATTACCTGTAAAAAGGAAAAGAGAGTTGCTATCATTGCCAAAGGTATAACGTTCTGACATTGTATGAGTGCATCGTTATTTTTTGTTTGTTTGTGTTGGTGCATTATGTGTGATTAATTAACAATTGCACTGAATAATTGTTTGTCTGGGGCAACATCTTAGCAGTTAAGCATAGCTGTCAAACTACTCTAACGATAAGTAATAAGCACCGTCAGAAAATGGTCTGATATGTGGAGTACTGTTCTGGGAAATTATTCCTGGTGAATGCACCATATGTGATAATATTGTTGAATTCTCAAAATAGCAAACTATTAACCTAGGTGCAATTACCCGTGGTGCAATAACTTCATGTGGGGAATACACAGCTTGACAACCAGTAATGTGTGCATTAACATTGAGGTTTAACATTGAATCTAACAAGTGTATTGTGTGATGTAACCTATACTGTCATGTGTTATGTGAATTTCGAGTCCAAGGTTGAGTGTGCTAACTGACTAACACCTACCAAGGCTACACCAGCATGTCCACATGGGCAAGGAGGTACAACATAGTAAAATTGGAGAGACACCTATTGTTACTTAACACCATTACTTGTAATTACAGGACACAATGCCTCGGAAGGATCATCCATATGATGAAGATGCAGACGTAGACCACGTATACGCTGTGATACCTAGGCAGCCTATGACCACTTCTCTCTCTTTCTCCATCCCATTTCCATTTCCCCCAAGGCACCATAGTCCTGATAGTGTGGATTTCGTGGAAAGATCAACTTAAAGCTCCATCATTTTGGGAAAGGTGTGATGCAGTGGCCAGTGCAGCTGACTTCGGAGCATAGGGTTCGTGGTTCGATCCCCGGCTCAGGTGGCAGCTCAGCTCAGCAAAATGTGACTCTGGGCAGTAGCTCACTTAATTTCCACAACGTCCCCCAGCGCCTTTAACATTTACATTTCCCTGTAGGATTAACAATGTTAGTGCCTGACAGGGTGACTGAGTATACACTGAGTTTTAGTGCTCCTTTAAGGAGGATAGTATTATATCACTGGCATTAGTTTGTTAGTTCTGTCCATGCTTTCTTCAGCTTCAATGCTGAAGACACACAATTTCTGAATTTCTGAGAGGCTGAGTGCAGGGAGACATGAAAATATGCATCCTTGAGCTCAAGAGAAGTCAAATCAAGCCAGGGCGAAGAAGAGGAATAATTGTTTGCAAGGTGAACCTTGTGAAAGGTATATGTGAAATGTATTTATTCACATCCTTGAAGTCCATGAAGGCCTTTTTGTTCGTTTGAGAGCATTTACTCATCACTCTGTATCTGCCACTCAAGTAGGACCATCTTACAGACAATCTTAATTTTTGTGAAATTTGCCCATATGCTAGTCATTCTTAATATAATACTATTTGGTAGATGTTAGAAATGGGGTTTCTGGTTGACTAGGGTATGAACCTAAGCATGGCAGAACCCACCACTCTAGCCAGGGTAAGGGAGTTACACACCCAAGATAGCCTCTGCTCACCCCCTTGGTAGCTTGGCAGAGCTGTCAGGCTTATTCCAGAGGCAATGTGTAAAGCATGTGTGCAACCCACACACCAATGACACACTAGGAACACCACAAAAAGTGACTCCACACAAGGTTATATAAAAATATCGTTTGTAAACACATAGACCACAATCCCATAAATTAATACTTGCTTTGTTAATCAGAAAAGGAAAAACTAATCATCACGTGCAGTGCACTGGAGCCAGTACACATACCTTGCACATAAATGCCTTTGTAACATGAGCGTTGTCAATCATGAAAAGATAACATCACTTGCAGTGCACTGGAGCCAGTACAAGTACTTTGCGCATAAATCACTTTGTAAAATGCTTCAGTACATACATCAATCTGTGGCTATCCGCACAGGGCCTGAAACTGGGCCTTCCAATAAAGATGGGCGTGTAGGTGAACTATCGACCAGTCGCAACCAGCCCGACCCTATTAATGCAGAAAAATAGCCAGGCAAACAGTTCATTTCCCTGGGACCAGCCCACCTGGCCTAGCCATCTGTGAGCTCACCATCACTCTGTGCTCACGCTGATCAGCAATGTGGGGCCACCGCTCATATCATACCTGCAGTTGCGGGGGACTGGAGACATGATCAACGCCCCCGGGGGGATGGACCTCGACTGCAGTGATAGAAGAGCTCCTTTGCTCAGCAAAATGAAGATGTGAGGGCGTTCTTGGGTCTTGGCCCATCGGCTCCTACATCCCGTGGCAAGCCCGCACCCCGGCACTGTCGATCGTGGCCCTCTATGTTCTGCCCTCTGTGCACTGCCCTCTTTCGGGCCGCAGGCGATCACTTCCTGGTTGCCTAAGGCCACATAGGCTCCTGCGCTTCATAGCTTTTCTGCCCCAAAAGGCAAGCCCAGGTGGCTTCTTTTAGCAAACAAAGCACCCAATGGTTCTTAAGGTGAATGCAGGAACTCCTCATCAGCGCAGGAGACTTCTGAGCAGCACCAGGGATTCAGAAGTAAAGTGAAGCACCAGAAATCCCAGAATAAAGTGAAGCACCAGTGATGCCAAAATTAAGAGAAAGCAACAGGAACTCCCAGTAACACCAGGAAATTCTAATAGCTCAAGGAAGACTTTGATGTCCCTAAGTCTTCAGGAACAGGAGGCAAGCACACACACACCCTTGGAGATTTTCTTTCCAAGCAGGCTACCACAGCAGGGCAAAAAAAGTCAGTCCTTTTCCTCCACCACAGACAGACTGCAGGCTAAATCCCACGCCTCACACAGAAAAGTCAGGGTTCCTCGCACAGTCCTTCTGCATCTGCTTGCACCTGGAAGTTATCTAAAGTCCTGGGGTTTAAGATCTCATACTTATACCCCATTTTTTCATTGTTCTCTTTGTGGCAAGTGTCACTGAACCCATCTAAACCAGTCTTTTCCTTCATTGTGTCCTGACCACAGAGACAGCATTGTGAAAAGGAGACACAGCCTATTCAGGGGCAAGTGAAACTCCTTCCACCACTCTAAATGTAGACCAGGTCTATTCAGCCCAGCGATGGTTCACCCAGGCAAGGCAGGGCACATCTCAACCCCCCTAGTGACTGTCTAGAGTGATTGCACATCCCCAACTCCTGTCACTCCAACACCAGACACTGAATTCACAAACAACAGAGCCTCGCAGAATAGTAAAGCAGGAAAGTGACCACTTTCTAAAATTAGCATTTTCAATCTGAATTAAAAACCACCTTTACCAAAAGTAGTGTTAATAAATTCTGAGTTCAAAGATCCTAAACTCAATTTCTCCATCTTGTTCCTATGAGAAGTTATACTTTTAAGATGTTACAAAGCAACTCCCACGTTAGCCTATGCGAAAGATAGCCTTTCAATAGTGCAAAATGAAATACACAGTATTTCACTATCAGGACAAGTCACACATACCAGTCCTTGTCCTACCTTTCACATACACTGCACCCTGCCCATGTGGGTACCTAGGGACTACCCTAGGGTTGCCTTACATGTGACAAAGGAGAAGTATGGGATCTGGCAATTGGGTGCACTTGCCAGGGCAACATGACAGTTTACAACTGCATGTGCAGGCACTGCAGTGGCAGGTCTGAGATACATTTACAGGGCTACTCGTGTGGGTGGCACAACCAGTGCTGCAGTCCCACTAGTAGCATTTGATTTACAGGGCCTAGCACACAATGTGCACTTTACTAGGCACTTACTCATGGATAACCAATCATGTCATAATTTATACAGAGAGCATGTGCACTCTATCACTGATCAGCAGTGGTAAAGTGCCCAGAATCCTACAGCCAACGACAACAGGGTAAGAAAAACAGGAGGCAACATTTTGAGAATAAATCTGTCAAAATGCCATGTCTAATAGTAGAGATACCACTATTGAATTGGGTTGTTTGAAAACTAAAGCCCACAAATGTTGCACTGGTGCCAAATAAGTGCAATTCCATCTGCATTATCCTTGGTGATTGTGTAATACAATAGTTCATGGAGAGTAAACATTTGCATCAGGGCAAACGATGGAGCAAACTCATTTCGCACAAATGTTTTACACATTTACACTGCAAGAAATTGTGGAAATATGTATTCTGCAGAAGAAGGATTCTGTTCCTCCAGGGGAGATGGAAAAAGGTAGAAAAGGTAAGAAGCTGTCGGTGTGGACCGGGAAGCTGATCGACTGGATCTGGGAATCAGAGTGATCAGAAGTGATTGCCCTCACAAACCCAGATGGGTGTCATGCTGGTCCTGAAGAAATTACTAAGATCCAGTTGGGCCATAAGGCATGAAACATGTTTACCCTACATCACTTATCTCTAAGCTGTCTAGGTTCATTGGCTCATGTGACAGCTCCTGTGTTTTTCATCCTGTTAAGGGGACCGTCTTATTTAAACAGTCTTCGGTACCCCTTAGACTTTTTTAAGTCACTCAGCACACCACCTTACACTTAGATCCTCACTTGCACTCATTGTTACGGCTTAAAATCAGAAGATCTCCGATAAAGGGACCCCACGAGGGGCACATTGGGCATTGCTGATCCGGCTCAACAAGGAGTAGCCCAATAATAATAAAGAGTTTATAATAAAAGAGTTTATAACGCGCCTGGTGACGCCATCCCGGCGTGTCCCCGCGCTGTGGAGAGAGTAGCAGGACGCAGAGGCAGAAATTATAGGGTGTACAGGTGGGTTTTTAAGACTTTTCTAAAAATAGTTTCTGTTTCAGCTAGTCTGATGTTCATGGGAAGGGCATTCCAGTTTTTGGCCGCCAACACGCGGAAGGAGCGTCCTCCCATCCTGGCCTTCTTTAGACGAGGAATTTTAAGGAGACCAGTTCCCATAGAGCGAAGTGCTCTATTTGGCTCATAGGGTATGGCTAAGTCTTTGAGATATTCAGGGGCTTTCATAGAGTTGATCCTGTAGCATATAAGCAGTGTTTTGAAGAGGATCCTTTTTTTTATGGGAAGCCAATGAAGAGCATCCAAGGTGGGTTTAGAAGGAGCTCTTTTGGGTAACTTAAGGACTAACCGTGCTGCAGTATTTTGTAGGACTTGAAGCTTTTTCTTGTTCTTTTCAGTTGTCCCTAAAAGAAGCACATTTCCGTAATCAATACGGGAGGTGACTAGTGCTTGGGTCAGGGTGCGTCTAGCCTCTAGCGGAAGAAGGTCTAGAGTGCGATTTAAAGTTTTTAGCACCCCGAAGCACTTCCCTACCACTTTGTGGACGTGACTGTCAAAGGAGAGTTTGGGATCAACCCAAACCCCCAAGTTCTTGGCTTCCTTGGCAGGGGTAGGTAAAGGTCCTAGACAGGAGGGCCACCAATCCTGAGTCCAGCTGGTATCGCTACCACCTATCACAAGAACCTCTGTTTTGGAGCCATTAAGTTTTAGGCAGTGTTGGTTCATCCAACCTGCCAGCTGCTGCATGCAGTTTTTGAAGTTGGTTGCAGCCAAAGTAGGGGCTTGGGATAGCGAGATGAGCAGTTGGGTATCGTCGGCGTAGGATACTAATTTTATGCCATACGATTGTACCACATCTGCCAGAGGGGCCATATACAGATTGAACAGGGTAGGGCTCAGGGAAGAGCCCTGAGGCACCCCCTGTTCAAGAGCAATGCTGTCTGAGAGGAATGAGCCTCTTTGGACCTGAAAACTGCGGCCCAAAAGGAAAGCTTTGAGCCAACCTAGTGCTGTCTTGGTGACCCCAGCTTTGTTTAGACACTGTA
Organism: Lissotriton vulgaris; assembly: GCF_964263255.1. NCBI lineage: Eukaryota > Metazoa > Chordata > Amphibia > Caudata > Salamandridae > Lissotriton > Lissotriton vulgaris. The sequence goes on along the minus strand of NC_141693.1, from coordinate 967,041,782 downwards.
GCAAGATGGAGTGTGCTACAGTGTCAAACGCAGCGCTGAGGTCCAGCATGATGAGTGCCATTGTGTGACCCTCGTCTGCTCCTGCCCGAAGAGTTTCGGTTGCTCTTAGGAGAGCTGTCTCCGTGGAGAAGTTCGTTCTGAAACCAGATTGGGATCCATGTAGGGAGTGGTTGGATTCTAGGTGGACCATCAGTTGTTTGTTTGCAATTTTCTCGGCCACTTTCGCGAGATAGGGGAGGAGGGAGATAGGTCGGAGATTTTCTAAGGTGTCCTGACTGATGTTAGGTTTCTTTTTAATGGGCAATACTATCGCTTTTTTCCAATCTTCCGGAAGACAGGCCAAGGAAAAGGATACTTGAATAACATGCCTGAAATGGGGTTCCAGTACTTGTAGGCTAGTGGTTAGAACTTTTGGTGGAGCTGGGTCCCGAGGGGAACCTGATTTAACGCTTTTACATATATTTATAAGCGTTTCCGTGGGAGGTACAGAAAAATGTTGGAGACTCTGCACCGTGGGATCAGTTTCTAAGCTTTCCTTAAAATCGTGACCAGAGGTTATCTGTTCAGAGAAGTTGGCATAAATGTTGGTGATTTTTCCGGAGAAATACTGAGCTATTTTATTGCCGGTTTCAACCGAGTCATTACAGGATTGATTGTCGCTGGTGATCACCGATATTTCTTTGAAAATTTTGTAAAGCTCTTTTGAGGAGTTCTCCGCCTCTCCTATGCGAGTTTTATAGTGGAGAGCTTTGGAGGAGCGGATTTTTTTGTAGTATTGTTTTTGTGCATTATTGTATTTTGTTTTAGTTGCAGGACAGAAATTAGTGCGCCATTCTCGCTCCAATTTCTTACAAGCCGATTTAATAGCCTGAAGTTCAGGCGTGTACCAAGGACTAGATTTCCTCACATAGTTAGGGTTTTTCATTTTCCGAATGGGAGCGGTGGTGTCTAGGGCCTTTAAAATGTGATTCTGCAAGAGACTGTAGGCTGTTTCGCAGTCTGTGCCTCCCAGGGAGCCACCTGTATCAAGTATTTTATTAAAAGTCTCATGAGAGAAGTTTTTCCAGTTCCGTCGTAAATAGCGATGATTGCAGGCTGGTTTAGGATCAGAATCGGATAATTGGATGGTAAATGGGATAATAAAGTGATCAGTCCAAGGGACCGGAATGGGGGAATTGGCATATACTCCGGAACCATTCATAAAGATTGGGTCTAGGAGATGGCCCAGTCTGTGAGTGGGATCACTGTTGATAAGGTCGAGCTGTAGAGATTGAAGTTCAGACCTAATGTCCTTAGCTTCGGTATCGAGGGGATCATCAAAGTGGACGTTCATATCACCAAGCACGATCAGTCTATTTTTCCTAATTGCTAAGTGTGCTGTGGCTTCTGTCAGGCTGGTTATAAAATCATACAGTCTGCCAGGAGGCCTGTATACAAGAATGCCTGACAGAGAAAGTTGAGGGTCAATGATTATTGTAAAAGAGCCAGCTTCACAGTGGTCAATTATGATGGGGGATAGAGAGCAGACTATTGGAGATCTGATGGCTATAGCAATTCCTCCTCCCCTTCCATCCTTTCTGTCTATTCTGGAGAGGGAGTATCCAGGAGGCATAGCCTCTATGATGTCAGGGTCAGAAAATTCACCTAACCACGTCTCGGTTAAAAACAGAATATCTAGTCCATCATCCTCAAGTAGGTGATGTATTTGGGTGCTGTGTTTGCTAAGTGAGCGGCAATTGATCAAGCCAGCCTTAATCTGCCTAGTGACAGGATTCTTAGTAGGTAACATAGTCGGCGTAAATGTGCACGAAGGGCAGCTATGCAAGGAAAGCGCCTCCATATTGTGTTTGCATAGTAGGGGGACATCAGGGCATAAATCTAGCAGTACCTGCCTATCATATCGCAGCGGTGAGGGATGTGGGTGGCAAGGAGTCCTGGCCCCGCGCCCCGCCCTGGCGCGGACGACTTCGGCGCGCTTCCGGCGCGCCCGCTGCACGCGTCCGCTGCGCGGACGCGGACCTACGCACATTTATAGGCGACCTAGAGGCGACTAGAGCGCTGAACTAGCAGACCTTCGCCCGGAAGTGCTGGGCTCCTCCTCCACCCTCCGCAGCAAACGCCCAAGCTGCACGCGGCGGACCGGGGCGGGAGTGTTAAAGTAAGCAGAGTGATTTCAGGTGAGGCGCTGTCTAAAAACTAACACAGTATTACACAGGCATAAAATTTAGCAGCATTCGCCAAAGTTTTAAAACGCTATTGAAAGTCAGCGCTCGCAGTGTAACACACACAAGACACACAGCGTGAGCGGATAGAGTCAGTCTCTGCCACCGGCTGGACTCTTCTCCACCACGCGAGTGAGCAGAAGTAAAGAATTTATACACTCGTGCAGTACAGCGGGACTAGAGCGCTGAACTAGCAAACCTTCGCCCGGAAGTGCTGGGCTCCTCCTCCACCCTCCGCAGCAAACGCCCAAGCTGGACGCGGCGGACCGGGGCGGGAGTGTTAAAGTAAGCAGAGTGATTTCAGGTGAGGCGCTGTTTAAAAACTAACACAGTATTACACAGGCATAAAATTTTGCAGCATTCGCCAAAGTTTTAAAACGCTATTGAAAGTCAGCGCTCGCAGTGTAACACACACAAGACACACAGCGTGAGCGGATAGAGTCAGCCTCTGCCACCGGCTGGACTCTTCTCCATCACGCGAGTGAGCAGAAGTAAAGAATTTATACACTCGTGCAGTACAGCGGGACTAGAGCGCTGAACTAGCAGACCTTCGCCCGGAAGTGCTGGGCTCCTCCTCCACCCTCCGCAGCAAATGCCCAAGCTGGACGCGGCGGACCGGGGCGGGAGTGTTAAAGTAAGCAGAGTGATTTCAGGTGAGGCGCTGTCTAAAAACTAACACAGTATTACACAGGCATAAAATTTAGCAGCATTCGCCAAAGTTTTAAAACGCTATTGAAAGTCAGCGCTCGCAGTGTAACACACACAAGACACACAGCGTGAGCGGATAGAGTCAGCCTCTGCCACCGGCTGGACTCTTCTCCACTCTTCATAATGATAAAATATGACACCCATCTTGGTGTGTGAGAGCAATCACTTCTGATCACTCAGATCCCCGGATCTAGTTGATCAGCTTCACGGTCCAGACCGACTGCTTTTTATATTTTCTTCCTTTTTCTGTCTCTCTTGGAGGAACAGCATCCTTCTTCTGCGTAACTTTAATATTTTAGGAACGTGGGTGCTGGACCTTATAACTAGCTCCTAGTCCCTCGCTTGATATAATGAAAATATGTGTTCACCACTTTTCAAATATGGAAGATGTGACTAAGTTTGAAGCAACATCAGTATGTTGTTGTATTAAATACTTTGTAGGTAAAAAACGTTCTGCACAATTAGTTTGCTCTATTTTTTCGAGTGTTATTCAAAAACTAGGTTTTCTTTGTTAAACATTTACAATGATTTATAAACAAAATATGTCATATATTTACCTATGATTTCACAAACAAGTTCCTCAATTTTTCCCTGCTCCAAAATATCTTCAGTGATATGGCCTCGAGCACATGTGCTTGTCCTTCCATCTCACACAAATGGATTTGCCCTATTTTTTTTGCACCAGTGGACAGTCTCTACATACAATCCTTTTTATTTTTTAGCACGATCATTTCCATTCCTATGAGCACTTTCCCAATATGCTTCTTCTTTGAAAGACACTAGGGGGCAGATTTACAATAACTGGCGCATCCCCAGGGATGCGCCAGTTATTGTGCGCCGCAGCTCCGCCACCCATGGTGCGCCGCATTTACAATGCGGCGCACCATGGGGCAAAAATGGCACAGATGCGTGACGCATCTGTGCCGTAAAGGCGGCGCATTGCTAAAGTTGCGTCGCAAGCGCGACGCAGCTCCAGCAAGCCTCAGGGGTGTGCTATCTATCCAGTGCTGCGTCCAGCCTTACGCCTGCTTCAAGCAGGCGCAGGGTTTTGACGCAGCATTGGCCTAAAAGTGACTAAGTGAAATCTTGTAGATTTCACTCAGCCACTTTTGCGAGGCGCACCTGCCCCGGAACGCCCACCCTGCGCCGGAACGCCCACATGTGGCGCAGGGCTTTACAACGTGACGCATCTCCCTAGATGCGTCACGTTGTAAATGCCTCGCAGGGATGCGCCATGTTTACGCCGCTGTTGCGTCATGCAAGGCGGCGTAAACGTGGCGCAAGGGGCTTGTAAATCTGCCCCTAGCTGTTCAGTTTGTCTACAGTAAATCAAAATCCAGTAAACGGGAGACAGAATACAAAACATTTCCTGCAATAAGGAGCCAAACATAATTAGTTGCCTAGTTGTAAGGTCAAATTTGTTGAAAATGTAGTGACTTAAAAGGGAGTCCATCAATGCTCTACTTTCTGGCTACAGAATAGATCACTTTATTGATCAGTTTCTGAGCAGGTGCATATTCATGCCACATTACAAGCTAGATCAGTCACACTGATGCTTTAATGTTACCATGACCAGTAAACTCGAAGCTGAAAAGTGCTTTAATTTGACACCTCTGCGCTATTCTTTCTACATTACCGTCAAACTCGGCGTAATGAATGGCTACCAGTAAGTGCGGCCTCACAGAGCAGAAATTTAAATCAGAAAGATTCAATATTTTATTTATGTGCAGTAAATATTTAAAGATCCCCATGTGTTTTCCTTGCAAAATGCAGACGACTGAACAATTTAGTTTCAAGGGATTGTTTGGTACGTAAATTTTAGTGGATAGCTGTACAAAGAAACTGGCCCGACACTGAAAGACAACTAATAGAGCTAAAGCTTATATGTTCCCATATGCACCGATGTAGAGTTATAAGCTTTGTAAATTCACATTCACTCCCAATAGCACACCTGGAAAAATGTGCTAAGTCCTGGTTTCCAGGTTTACTATTAGGAATATTGTGTGACATTCTTCTGAGTTGCTGTTTCACCAATAACAGGTTTGCATGCACCACACTTCTGGGAAAACATTTTTCTCTGTGGAGAAATCCCTATTCTTATACCGCGTGAAAACTGGGTTTGTTTAATTTCTTTTCTCACCCTTCAATGGGGATTTACTCCAACCTAGTGATGAAGCACATCACTTAACTGTGAAGTGTGAGAAAAGGTAAGAGGTGAGTAAATGCTCAAATACTCATGAGATTGTGGACGTCCACAAACTCTCAAGGCAAGGCACGTCTCCTCACTCCAAACTCCTTTCATGGAGATAACTGTAGAGGTGAGCCTAACTCACGTAATTCTGTGTAGCATAATTACGTGGAATTACCTAAGGTTTCCGTGAGATTATGCTTGATTTGCCCAAGAAGAGTAATTCTGCATGCATGGTATTTCTTAATGTAAAAATGTCCTCTCATGTACAAAATGGACGCTGGGATGCATAGTGCCCTAAGAAATAATGCTAAATGCAACAGATCACGAATAGCGAGAGCGAGCAGCCTCGTGCACTCGGTAAATGTGCTCTTGGGGTAGGATTTCCCCCCAATTTACTACTGTAATTTGTTGCTATTTTCTTAAAGCTAAATGCATCCTTGCACCAAAAATAACTCTTAAATATGCGAGGAGGAGTAATCACTTAATTATTGGTAACTCAGAATTACCAAAATTACTCCAATTAATCTGGCGTAATCAAAATTCTGCACAAGCCCATTTTATTGCTTCGGAATTATACATAATCATGTCGTATATTTATGCAGGTATTGAAGCATTTACACTTGCTATGTGTCTTTTTGTGGATACTTGGGAGGTGTAAACTGACTCAAATTTGGCAATAAACATGCAAAAGTTGAAAATGGCTTTATTAGTCAGGCTTATAAAGTGTACCAGGAGTTATGGACTTCCGGACACACACATCACCTGTCTGTCTGCTCCTTTCAGAGAGATGTTACTTGGTTTCCATTCCTATGTTTGCTTCCATGGTACCATTGATCTTTGGGTCAGCCTTTCGAATTCATTTACAGCTTTGACTCCAAAATATCAGCTGGGATGAAATGCATTCACAACCCAATCGATGAAAACAAATTCCAGTGGTACACCTGGTGCCCTTGCCTCATTTTCCAGTTTCATATAAATACCCGTAAGCTATAGAACTAAAATGCTTCTGAAACAAGCCTTGATTTTTACTTTATTTGTTTATTTTAGCATTTTAACTTCCAGTACTATACACCTGTGAAAAGGTTTCTCTTTTTGAGTGGTCATCCCTATGGTCTGTGGACTGATGCTGCTGTTTTTTTCACTCTGTGCATTGAGACACTGCTAATTGGGTCCCAGTTCGTGTGCTCTGACTTCTAAAACTCGCATTAGAGTGCTCCTACTTGGCCTATTTAAGTTCCTACATGGCCATCCATAGTATAAGATGTCCCAAAAATACTCGTGCATGGAAAGTTAAATGTCACCTATGGACTATAGCACTACTGTGCAATCCACTAGCGTGACAAGACAAACACGACTCTGTGCCTACCCTGTAGTTTAAAGTATATAAAAAAGTGATAGATGGAATGCTTGAATTAATCTCAGCCACTGATAATTACTCGGGCCGCGTAACTCAGTGGGAACAGCATAGCCCGAACTGCTAGGCCTGGTCCTCTGGATCAGGAACACAAGCAACTCAGGAAAGGTTTTACCTCGTTAGGGCTCATCAGCCAGGGATGGCTTGGTTGCAGTGGCACAGTGAGCACGGGACCCATGTCTGGGCATACCCATCTCACTGAGGGATTCACAATAAAGAATACAAAAAAGTGATGGATGGAATGCTTGAATTAATCTAAGCCACTGTTAATTACTCAGGCCTGCATCTCAGTCCATCATCATCACAACAGATTTCTGAGTACATTTATCAACCGCTACAGAGTCTTTGCATTTCACCTCCACCAATGGCAATTTAGAAACTACAGTTCCGGGTGAAGAAAAAACACCACCCCTTTGAAAGAGGGCTACCCTTTATAACTTTACCCAATTGTGACCCACATGAAGAACTTTGAAAGGACCACAAAACTTTGAAAGACCAGCTTTGATACCACCTGGTTTAACTTTAACTAACTCACCTACTATGAAGAAAATATGTTTGGGAGGTGGAATATCATTGGGAGGTGAAACAGTATTCTTAGAAGCAACAAGACCCTCACTTTTCCACATTGAAGAAGGGCACAACTTGGAAGAGGGTTTCCTACCTCTCATCATTTCAAAGGGTGTCTTGCCGGTGGCTGCATTGGGTGTGCTGCGATATGCCCTCAACATATACTTGACATTGATTTGTACATTTTGTACTGCCCTGTTGGCTAATTCCATTGTGCCTTTCACTAATCTGTTTATTCTTTCAACTTGACCATCACTCTGTGGGTTGTACAAGGACGTACAGACATGTTCAACACCTACATGAGTCAAAAAGGACTCAATTTAAGAAGAAGTAAGCTGCGTGTCATTGTCTGAGACAAGTTTAAGTGGGACACCTTCTCTTCTGAAAATGTCTTCTAACAAGGCAATGGTGGTCGTAGAGCTAATGTTCTTTACAAAAACAACCTCAAACTAGCGTGACTTGGCATCCACCTAGACAGCAGCAAACCACATTGCTCGGCTAGAAACGTGAACGGACCAATGAAATCGAGACTGTCCTTCTCCCGAACGGAATCAGTCTCATCGATGTGAAACGAAGTATCCTTAGTAGAGCCCCCTAATTTCAATAGTTTTTTCTGAATTTTTCCAAGCAATACAGTTCTCAACCCATCCTTTGACGTGAACATCCATTCTGGGCCACCAAACATTTTCCTTGACTCTTTTAACGGTAACAGTTTGTCCCATGTGGCCCTCATGCGCCAAGGCAATACGTTTCGATCTCAAAGTGACAGGAGAAATGAAACGCTCCCCCCTGACAATGATACAATCAGGGTTCACTGACAACTCTTCAACAATTTTATTGTAAGGTCTGATATCATCAGGATACACACTCTCTCTTTTTGCACCCTGAACGATCATTTTGTGGAGCGCTATTAGTTCAAGATCTTTGTCAGAAGCACCCAACCACTCACGTTTGGAGATGGCACCATGTAAATAAATCATCAATGCTCGCCACCACCTCCTCAGCAAACACTTCACCACCCTCACATATCTTATTTAATCTGGAAAGGCAGTCAGCTACTTTATTTTCCCAACCAGGTAAATACTCAATGGTAAAATCACAATCTTGGAACTTGATAGCCAATCTAGCTAGATGGGCTGAGCAATTTTTTAAGCAATTGGGTGCAAGAATTTTCAACATAGGCTTATGATCTGTTCTTAAGATAACTCTAGATATTCCAAATAAACGTACGAAAATGAGAAGTAGCCCAGACCGCTGCCAAAGCCTCCCGATCGATAACCAAATATTTCCTCTTGATAATCCAGAGAGAGCGGGATGCAAAGGCCACTGTTTTCTCAATACCAGAATGCATTTGACAAAAAACAGCACCCACTCCAACAGCACTGGCATCCACAGTAAATATAGTCTTTAAATTACATTGGAACTCGGTTAAAATCTTCGCATTTGAAATTTTAGTCTTAATGGCCAGATAAGCATCCTCTTGAGAAACACCCCACTCAAACCTTTGCCCTTTCCTGAGTAAAATTCGAAAAGGATCTGATTTGGTGGCAAAGTCTTTTATACATTTTGAATAATACTCAACCATACCCATGAAAGAACGTAACATGTCCTTATCCATGGGTGTTGGAGCATTAACTATAGCACTCACAAGAATAAGTGTGGACATTACACCTTCACTGGAAATGCGAGACCCTAGGTATTCCATCTCAGTGTCTAAAAATGTGCACTTCTCTCTGCGTAATGTGAGGCCAGCTTCCAACAACCTGCGAAGAACTGTGCGCAGTGTGTCATTGTGAGACTCAATGGTGTCGCCAAAAATCAAAATGTCATCTTGAAAGAAGATGACGTTGCTGACACCAACTAGCCGCTCGCTGCGAATGACAGTCCGAAGGGCAATCTGTTGAACTGATAGACACCTTCGGCTGTAACAAAAGAAGTGAGATGCTTGGAGTTAGGGTGTTGTTGCAAAAGACAGTGGTCCTAGACCAATTGATTAGAAGTTTGTGAATACAAGGTGATGATTATTAGACTTATTAAGAGCTTGCAACTTTTCAGCTCACAAAAGTATATCAATCGTAAATTTCTTTAACTGAAACATGAAGTGCAGCACAAAAGTAAGTATTATTTGTCATATATTTATTAGAGAAATTGAAGACTGAGGTTAAACAAACCTCTGACGGTCATAAAAGAGAGATGAATTGAAGGAACAAGTGGAAAGGGGTCCTCAAAAAATTAGAAAGAGTCAAGAGGATTCGAAGTTTGTCAAACAGAGGATTAGAAACATGTACTTACGTAAATATACAGAAACTGATATTCAATATACAGTTCAATGCAACCTGGCCATATTAAAAAGCAATCATTTGTCAATTATATTTTTGAAAACTAAAATGAATGGTTCTTTGAAAGGGACAAGGGTAGTGAAAAGAATGGTCTAGGTGCGTGAGGGGGGTTGCGTCGATGTTTCAATCCAACTATTGGCCGGAGAAGGAAATTAATGCCTCGGCCATGCGGATCTTCCTCAGGACAAGGAAGTGTTGAAGTGACCCTTGTAATTAATTCCACACTGAATGGGTCCAGTAATATTGGCAACAGACCCGGAAAGATAATAAATGAATGATAATCCAAAATCCTCTAGGGGTTGGTGTAATTACAATACAACCATTAAGGTTCCATGCCGCCTGCAATTCAGGACACGTGATTCTCTTTGGCAGTCCAACAAGCTAATTAGGGCAAACCAGCACAGCTGATTCAATCTGATTGTGATGGGATAAGACTCCTGACTTCTGTTCTCTAACGTGGTAGTAGCATGACCTGATAATACGCACTTTTGAGATCCAGTTTTGAAAATAATTTTACATCCGCGAAAAGAAAAACTAGTTCTGTAATATTTGGGAGTGGAAACCGGTCCATAACTACATTCTGAGTAAGACTGCGGGGATCAACACAGAATCTTAAAGAACCGTCAGTCTTTTTATTGATTACCACTGGAGATAACCACTGGGTAGGTTCAACTGGTTCGATAACCCCATCCAAGACCATTTGATCGAAAAAAATTGACCGTCACCTCTCATAGCAATGGAAACTTTCCTAGAACTGTGCCTTAATCGAATAGCATCCTTCCTTAAGATAATTTTATGGGTATAGTCTTTAGCCACACCCAATCAAGCCTCAAATACAGTGGCAACATAAATTTTCCCTTTCGTGTGACGCTCATAAAAGAGGATGTCAGCTTTAAAATATCCTATAACACCTATGTTGGCACCTTGATAACCTTTAAGTATCACATTTGTGTTATTCAATAATTTGTGTGGCCACACAGTATCAAACAAGTCTCTAGAAATGATGGTATACAGGGACCCCGAGCCCACCATTAAAGTTACAATATTGCCATCAATCAAAAAATCTACTTTAGGACGAGATCGTCTCTGAAGATCATCCGACTGTTCCTGATCCAGTAGAGTTGATACGTCAGAGTCACCCATCATAATTTTATGCTCCAAGGAATCCTCATCTTCCTCAACAACAGCTACTTTTGATCTGTTGGCCTATACATGCGGGCAAAATGTCCTTTCATGCCACACAAATGACAGTCTTTGCCCAATGCAAAACAAGATTTAGAGTCCGCAATGTGAAAGTTGCTACCACACCGAAAACAAAAACGTGTGTTACCTCTGAATTGAGAAGAAATTGTGGATCTTGGCATAGGATTACGGGTGAAAGAAGACACAGCAGTTTTCTTTTTTACAAAGCTTATAGAGTCTGAGTCACTGTCAACTTCAGCAACCTCAATGTGCTCCCTAGTGCTGATTTTTTGCACTTCCTTCATCACTTTTGTGACTCCTTCACAACTTTCGCAATTTTAATGGCTTCCTTTAGAGTAGGATCTGCAGCTGCTCACAAGCACTGAACAATTAATTGGTCACGTATGAGTTCCTCCATCATAGGACCAAGTTTGCATTTGATAGCCAACTCTCTTAGTCTTGCCACAAATTTATCTATGGACTCAATGGGTTTTTGAGGCCGGGTGTAAAATTTATGGTGATGCTTGACAATATTCAAAGCTTTAGCAAAGCGCTTGTGAATGCACAATTTGGCCTCTTTGTACACATCTTCCATAGCATCACCATTGTCTTCATAGATTTGTGGTAAGTATTTCAATTTATGTTGCCCCTCAGTGCCCAGGCATCCAATTAACAATGCTTTCTTTCTGATGGGAGAAAGATTTGACCACCCTAGGGACACAACACAGTTCTCAAAGGTTTCTAACTAGTCTTCCCATTCAATGGGAGGATCCCCTTGTAACATCAGAAAAGATGGGGGAGGGACAACAGCCTGGTTGATGCGCATGATGAAAAAAAAAACGTTCAAACAAACCCTGACTTGCTTGAGTAAAATTGTTGTTTGCTGCTTGTATAAAACTGTCACAATACCACAAACGGCCAGAAGATGTCAGTGCTGCAAAGGACAAGCAAACTCAATTGTATGTTTCTATGGTAATATGACAGGCAAGTTCACACATGAGTCTCTATGACTAGATGGAGTGGTGTGAAGACGTGAAGGAGAAGGAGGATACAGGAGCAGATGCGCTGGTGGGCACAGCAGTAGGTAACGTTGGCGGGGTTGAGCAGCAGTTATGAATGACTGAGAAAATGTTGCCTGAAAGAAAGCAGCATATGTAATACAGGCAAGATGAATGTGGACGCTAGAGTCCCGCCAGGTCCTCCATGAACAAGAACACAAGTAACGCAGGACAGGTTTTGCCCTAATGTAAAGTTAACATGTTCTACAGTGACTAATTAGCAAAAGCTATTTTAACTACAGGAAGATTGGATGGTCTTCCTGGGAAGCAATATTAAATATAAATTCCGCTATCTCAGCTAGGGGCAACCTAGAAAAATATTTCAACAGCTGTTTAAATATTTATTAAAGCCCTACCCAATTGTGAAGTTGGATTTGTAATTAATATTAGGACAGGAGCTTTTAGAATGTTGGCTTTTTCCTACCTTCAGCTCCAGGAGGATGTTTTGCATTAGCCTACAACTGTCACCCAGCTGGTTAATGGCCCCGATGAGGTGTGAAAACTGCTCACAGAGAAGAGACGAAGGCATGTGTTTGTTGAGGTGATTTGTGCCTCTGACAAGAAGAACAGCAGGGCAGTGTCCGGGAACTGAATTTACTTCAAAGAGGCCTCCCCTGTCAAAAGCAGAAATCAGATGACATCTGTACAGGCCCTTCTTTTATCCTCCCAGTCAGGCAGGCACCAAGCTCACTGGTTTGGAGCGACCAAGAAGGAGAAGACCGCTTATTTTCCTGGCCACACCTCTGTGTGGGCACACAAGCTCTGAACGGTTTCTCCGTCTTAAATTAAGTGAGTGGGGTGCACTCTGGAGTTGTTTGCAGTAGGACACACAGGAACTGATGTGAAAATAGGTAGTGTTACCGCTGGGTACTTCTACCCTATTGGTTAAAAGGGGCCCTGAATCACTGCCACCCACAAGCTATTGTCAGCCATAAATATGACACCCCAAACACTTTCTACAGAATATTATTGAAACCGAGGAAGAACAGAAGAAGAACTGCACCTGTTGTCTGACACCTTTGAGGAGACCGAAGACCTGGACTTGCTCTCACTTGTACCCAAGACAAAGAAGCAGACTGGCCATTTGTGTCTCTACAGGGACAAAACAAGCAGCAACACACCTTTTTCCAGAAGTGCCCAGCTGACTAGTACCAATTAGAAATTACATATACCTTACTGATGGCCTCTACTGGACTGAGTCTTGAACCCCAAGTGCTGGTTCTTAGGTCCTGAGACCCTTGACTGTGTCTAAATAAACTTCGCCTATGTCATCTCTAGAAACTTGCTACATAAACAATATTTGCACTTCAAGACCTCCGGAGGACCGAGATAAAGTTGATATGCCAATCTGCCTAAGGCGCTGTTAGAACTGGGGGTCTCTAGTTGGCTGAGGTAGGTACCTTAGTCCAAATAGGGACCCTTGCTTCTAGTGAGGGAAAGGAGGGACACCCTCTTAGATAGCCCCTGCTCACCCTCCGGCACGAGCAGCCAGGCTTATCTCCATGGCAATGTGTAAAGTATTTGCAACCACACTCCCAGTAACACAGTGATAACACCACAAATGGACACAACACAGTTTTTTATGAAAATTGTTTTCTTTTTATCAAAAGGAATACGATGAGACTAAACAATAGAAATCCAACATATGCGTATTCATAATATTTCACTTTGTCGGTAATTAAGCCAGCAATTCCTTATAGGTTCTTGCGGTATTAATGAGCAGTTCACGATGATCTAATGCAGTCCTAATGCAATGCTAAGCAGTTCGTAATGCAGTAGTAAGACAGTCCTTAATGCAGGTACTAATTCAGTTCGTAATGCAGGAATAATGCAATTTGTAATGCAAGAATAATGCGATTCGTAATGCAAGAATCATGCAGTTCGTAATGCAAGAATATTGCAATTCATAATGCAAGAATAAGGTAGTTCATAATGCAAGAATAAGGCGATTTGTAATGCAAGAATCAGACAGTTCGTAATGCAAGAATCAGGCAGTTCGTAAGGCAAAAATAATGCGATTTGTAATGCAAGAATCAGGCAGTTTGTAATGCAAGGAATAATGTGGTACGTCAATCTGCACGGTAAACTTGGGCCCCCATTACAGAGACAACGGTCATAAGCTTAAAGGGGCAGCCCTGGTACTGCTGGGCAGGTACGGGCCGCTCGGGGACTCAGCGCGTCTAATGCGGTTCAGCAAGAGAGAGCTCGGAGCACTCCTAAACTTCTCCTGCACGCCTCCACTGGCCACACACGCTTGCAGCTCCCGACCGGAGTCCAAGCCTTACCTGGGGGGGTGCGTTGCCTCGCTCTCTCTCTCTCCCCGCTCATCGGATGTCCTGCTGGCCGGCCCCTATGACGTTGCAGCTCCGTTGTTAGGTGGCGCTGTTGCCAGACGGGTTACAGCGCTGCCTTCTCCTTTGTTGACGATCTTGGGCAGATTCCTCTTGGTGTACAACGATCACAATCCCTTTCACCTTGCAGCTCTCTTAGCTTTAAGAAAAATCCATTAGCACGTTGCGGCTCAGGCCGGCGGCGGTGATCCTCACTCACAGCCTCAGTTACGATGACAGCTTGGGCCACAAACAGCAATGCAGCAGCGTGGACGATATTTCACGCTGCGGGGGCAATGTGATCACGGGGCACCTTGTAAACGGTGCCACGGACCACACAGTGGTCTTTCAGAAATCCTGCAGAACGTTGCGGCTCGGGCCGGCAGCAGTGATCCTCACTCACAGCCTCAGTTACGATGACGGCTTGGGCCACAAACAGCAATGTAGCAGTGTGGAGGATGTTTCACGCTGCAGGGACAATGCGATCACGGGGCACCTCGTAAACAGTACCACATACCATACAGCAGTCTCAGGCATGCACAAGCAACACACACCAAGCGTCGCTAAGACACAGTTGGAAACCTTTATGTTCCTGAGTTTCCACAACAGGGGACCAGCTCACCTCAGGCCCATGGAGACATGCTACTTCAGGACACAGCACACAGCAAAGTCCTCACAAGCAAGGGAGGTCCGCGAGATACGGAGAGAGGTGGACTCCCTGGGGGAGCGGGTCAACACCGTGGAGGAAGCTGGTCACTCCAGGGATGAGGAGATCCCCCACCTGCAGCAAGAGGTCCTGCGGCTGAGGGAGCAACAAATTGAGCTGCAGGCCCACGCGAGGACCTCGAAAACCGGTCCAGGCGGAACAATATCAGGGTCCGAGGCGTCCCGTCCGGTGAGGAGGGTGAAGACGTGACCGCATACCTGGAGGCCCTTTTCCGTGCGATTTTGGGGGAGTCAGAGGATTTTCAAGTTCGCATCGACAGGGCGCACCGGGTGGGCCGGCCCCGCAGGGCTACGGCGCCCCCCCCTGGACATTTTGGCCTTCCTGTCGGACTTCCCCCTGAAGGAGCGGATCCTCCGCGAGGCGCGGCGGCAGCAGCCCTTTCGATTTCGGGACCACCCGGTGGCCCTATATCAGGATTTATCTACGGTCACACTGCAGAAGAGAAAGTCCTTTAAAATCGCCACGGACTTCCTCCGGGAGCAGGGGACACAGTACTCTTGGGGGCACCCTTTCCGCCTGATTTTTCGATGGAACGGAACATTGCACCAGCTCCGGTCCCTCCAGGATGTCTGCACAGTGTTGGGCATAACAGCATCGGATACGGACACTCCCGCGCCGCAGACGAAGCACTCGAGACGGCTGGCAGCAGGCTGGGGAGAGGCGTTCCCCGCTGCCGGAACGGCCGGACTCGCCCACGATTCGGGCGGACATGTCGGCCGCCATCCAGGAGGCCTCCAGAGTGGCGGCGACCGGTGAAGTGGCCATGACGGCCTGAACTTACTCCGGGGGGAGTCCACATTTTCCTTTTCTTATTGCAGGTGCGGGGGTTCTGGGGGTGGGTGGGGTAGGTTGGCGAGTGCAGGTGATGGTGGCTGGACGTCCACTAGACTGATTTTCCACGGCCTTGTCCGATAAGGACCGGACTGGGACAATGACTTCTTTGAATGACTTGATAAGCGGGAAGCGGGAACGGGAATTGCAGGGGGGTGTTTTGAGTTTGGGGGTCTGCAAGGGGGCTGGGAGTTGGGAGCGGTGTGGGGTTGGGTGTGTGAAGTTCCAGGGGAGGGGGGGGTTCCTCTAGTTGTGGGGTTTCGGGGTTTGGGGACTGTACTGTGCCGTAGGGATGTCTGCGTTTAATGTGCGCTGAGGTTCCGTGAGGTGGCCTCCATGTTCGCTGGCTGGGCCTTGTCCGCCTACACGTGCGTTTCAATGATTCCCCTCCTTGATGGCTCTTAAAGTTGTTACTCTGAATGTGAAAGGGCTGAATAACCCGGTTAAAAGGCGGGCGGTACTGTCTCTGTTGGAGAACTCCCAGGCTGATATCTGCCTACTACAAGAGACCCATCTACTGGCCAAAGACTGTCCCAGAATGCGTACCCCCAAGTTCCCCACTCAGCTTTTCTCCTCCAGCGCTTCCAAAACAGCAGGGGTGGCACTTCTGTTCTCCAGGGGGTTCAGGGGGGAGATCTTACAAAAGGTGGCGGAGCAGAAAGGGAGGCTTTTGGCATACAGGATTAGGGTGGGAGGCCTGGTGCTGACTGTTGGCTCTATCTACGGCCCCAATGACCGTCAGGATCAATTCTTGCACAGGGCACTGGAAGATGTGGCGTCCACCTCTGATAGGCACATAGTGTTGGGGGGAGATCTGAATCTGGTATTCGACGCGGCTATAGACAGGTCTGTGCAACGGCGCCACCAGTTGGGAGAGCTTTCAGGCTCGGTTCGTACCCGACTTGAGGAGCTGGACTTGCACGACATGTGGCGCCACGTCCACCATACTACCCGCGCGTACTCTTACTACTCACACGCACACAAGTCCTATGCGCGGCTGGACCATCTCCTTGTGTCGGGCCCGATGCTCGTTTTAGCCTTGAATGCTGACGTAGGGGTCCTCTCTCTTTCCGATCATGCGCCGGTGGAGGGTGCCTTCAATCTACCCCCGGTGGCTCGGCCGAGAGGGGTCTGGCGACTCCGGGACACACTATTGCACAGACGGTCGACGGTGGAACAGATTTGCGCGGCCATTGCGGAATTCCAGCGCGTAAACGATAATGATGACACCTCCCGCGCGACGCAATGGGCGGCCCTGAAGGCTGTGCTCAGGGGCGAATTTATTGCTATCTCCTCGGCGGAGAATAAGGATCGACAGCTTAAAAGGGACGAGCTTACCCGGCAGGTGCGGGAGCTGGAGCAGGTTCATCACAGGACGGGAGCCCCCAGAGTCTGGAGGCAGCTGAAGGCCGCCAGGAAACTCCTGTCTGCCCTGGACATGGACCGGGCGGAGTACGCGATGCTTCGTCTGAAGCACAAGTACTACACTGGTGGCGGCCGATGCGGACGACTCCTGGCCAACAAGCTTAGGGTGCAACACCAACAGCACCGAGTGAAGGAGTTGGTTAACCCGGCCGGAGGTTCTGTCACGGAAGACGAGCAAATTGCGGACGTTTTCCGTAGTTTTTACGCAGACCTCTACACTGGCGAGCCCCCTTCCGCCCGGGCGGAGGCGGACTATCTGGAATCGGTGCCGCTCCCGTCGTTAACGCCGGATCAGACCCAGTATCTGGAACGGGAGATCCGTATCGAGGAGGTGGTCACGGCGATCTCCCGGCTTAAACCGAGCAAGGCCCCGGGCCCGGATGGCTTCATCCCTCTCTTTTATAAAACCTTCTGTCAGGAGCTGGCACCTCTGTTGACCCGCCTCTTCAACACATTCTCGGAGCCGGGTGCCATTCCCCCCGAATTTCTTCAGGCCACGGTCTCCGTGATCCCGAAGCCGGGCAAGGACCGGACTGCTTGTGGGTCCTACCGTCCTATCTCGCTGCTGAACACGGATTTGAAAGTGTTCACCAGCATATTGGCAGCGCGCCTGGCACTACATTTGCCGGGCATGGTCGACTCGGACCAGGCAGGCTTTGTGCCTGGCAGGCAGACGGTGGACAACACAAAGAGGGTGACTCATATTCTTGAGAAGGCTTCCAGGATCCCCGGGGAAAGAATGCTCCTCTCCATAGACACGGAGAAGGCTTTTGATAGGGTGCACTGGCCCTACCTGGAGAAGGTCTTGGGCAGGTTCGGGATAGGCGAGAAGTTCCGGCACCTGATCTTCAACTGCTACCGGTTTCCGTCCGCGGTGGTCCGAGTGAACGGGGGCAGTTCCCGACCCTTTCCCATAGAACGGGGTACACAACAAGGATGTCCACTGTCCCCTCTGCTCTTTGCTCTTTATATGGAGCCGTTTGCTCAAAGGGTTCGGCAGAACCCCGATATCGTCGGAGTCAAGATGGGCGAATTTCATCACGCGATTAGCCTATATGCAGATGACGTCATTTTGACGCTCGATGACCCACGGAGGTCGCTGCCGGCTTGCATTGCGGAATTGGACCTCTTCGCCGTGGTGGCGGGCTTTAAGGTGAACCTCGGGAAATCAGCTGCCCTTGACATTTCGCTCGCCAGCGCCACCAGGGCGGAACTGCAGAGGCTTTACCCTCTGACTTGGTCCAGGGACCGGATTCCGTACCTGGGGATCCTGTTGGCACCCTGCCTTCCGGCGATGGTCACGGCCAATTATGCGGCTCTGGGCACGAAAATCAGAGAGGAGCTGGGTCGGTGGGATAAGGGCACGTTGTCGCTGCTAGGTAGGGTGGCCGCAGGGAAGAGGACCCTCCTGCCCCAGGTGTTATACCTGTTTAGGGCGTTGCCACTCCAGCCCCCCACAGGGTGGCTTGCGGAGACTCAATCGGCCATTGCGCGGTTTGTGTGGCAGGGCCGTAGACCACGGATCAAAAGGAACATCGCCATGCTGGCGCCTGAATCTGGGGGGCTAGGGATACCAGATTTACGGAAATACTTCCAGGCCGCCCAACTTCGCTATCTGGTGGAATGGAGCCGGTGGGAGTCAGACAAACACTGGCTGTTCCAAGACCAGGCGGTAGCAGGCAGAACGCTACAGGAGGTGCCATTCTTGAGGCGGGCTCATCGACCCCCTAACCTTTACGCATCTCTTGTGACGAGTGTCCCACTTCGGGCGTGGGACTCGGTGGCCATTAGGCATAAATTCACTACCTTTCCCT
Organism: Lissotriton vulgaris; assembly: GCF_964263255.1. Classification (NCBI taxonomy): domain Eukaryota; kingdom Metazoa; phylum Chordata; class Amphibia; order Caudata; family Salamandridae; genus Lissotriton; species Lissotriton vulgaris. Next base: position 967,022,974 of record NC_141693.1, on the reverse strand, counting down.
CTCCCTTCACGCCGCTCATTGGCAACCCGGACTTCGGCCCGGGAACTGAGCCTGGCGCTTACGATCGCTGGCGGGCAGCCCGCTGTTGCACTTTGTATCACCTGTATGGCCCAGAGGGTGTCATCCCCTTTCAGGACTTACGGCGGGACTACGGCTTCCCTGAGACGGAGCGCATGAGGTATATGCAGGCGCAACAAAATTCGAGGGTCCCCCTACTGGGAGGGGAACAATCCAGTGCACAACTAGAGGACCGTGGTCTTATTCCATAATCAAATTAAGTCACAAGTTTGATTGTATGATTTCAAAGGTTTAATCTTCACGTTGTGAATATTATCAAATCATTATATCCGAAACAGAATCCAAAAACGTGTCACTGCACACGATTTCAATAAACCATTGTAATCCTCAAAAAGATCCCGATGCATTTCGGGCAAAGCCCTTTCTCAAGGGATTACTCTACGGAGAAAAATAAACGTAACCAGAATCAATCAGCTGTCAAAAACCAAAGGGTTAAATTCGAATGCAGTCAAGCACTTGCCGACAATTAAGTGTCTAAAGGGTAGTGACGGATGCTAAAATGATGTGAATAGACTGTGAGAAAATCAGCCAGGTGAAATACCAAGTCCCATGGTGAGCACTATAAGAAAGCGTGAAGTAGAACAAAAGATGCAGAAAAACGGTGAAAAAGCACCGCTTGTCAAGAGGTGCCAGACCAAGAATGCGTGTTAGCGTGGAAGCGTGCGCTTCAAGGTGCGCAAAAGAGATCGCTCTAATGTACTTACTAGAGAAGGTTTACGAGGTGCCTCGCGGCGTGCCAACGGGACAGTGATACGGGTGATGTGAATTCTAGTGGTAGTTAAGCCGAAAACAGTAAACATAAACGAAGGGTGAAAAAACCAAGAATAAGTGAACATTGAAGAAGGACCATGCGGTGATGTCTGAGTAAAGAAAAACGGTCGCCATTTTAACAGAGTCAAAGTTTCATAAAGAAGGTTGAAAATGGTACAAAGAAAACTGTGTATATGTACATGATGACAATAATGTGAAACATTTATAGATAACAAAGGAATTCGATGCGGTCATTCAACCCATTTGGCGCCATTGTGGAAAGAAAGCGGATCCAGAAATTTTCACGCTTGAGCAAAGTGTTCTTGTTGTTGTAGGTAGCTTGAACTTGTTCCAAAACCTGGAATTTGAGTTGGGCCACTGTGTGTCTGAATTCAGCAAAGTGGGCAGCTACGGTGGATTTGGGATTGTTAGTACGAATGTTACTTTTGTGTTCTAAAATCCTGGTGCGGATTTTTCTTTCGGTGTGTCCTACATAACATTTTCCGCACGGACACTTCAAGAGGTAGATAACATTGTTAGAGTTGCATGTAGCATTCACCTTTAGTTTGATAGAATGCCCTTTCATAGGGTGACAGATGACATTGCCAGTGATGCAGTTGTTACAATTGGAACAGTTGTAGCAAGGTTTCAGTCCTTTATATACCCTTGGGGTGTCTTCCTGGCTAGGTTTGCATAAGATTTCTTTTAGGTTTCTTCCTCGTGTGAATGCAAAAATGGGTGGTTGATTAAATAAACCCTTGAAATCAGGTTCAAGTGTCAGGATAGACCAGTGTTTACGGATGATGGCTTGAAAGTAATTAGACGTCTTGGAATATTTTGATACTATGACCATGCGTTCAGATTGTTCTTTGATTTTGGGTTGCAACAAGGCAGACCTGCATTTTTTCTCACTTCTTGCCATTGCTAAATCCAGTATAGGTGTAGGGTATCCTCTGGCTTTCAGCCGTTCAAGGGTATGTTTCATTTGCATTTTGCATTCATCTTCTTTTGACACAATACGTTTGATCCGAAGAAGTTGAGCATAAGGTAAATTGTTCTTAAGGCCAGGACGGTGAAAACTTCTGTAGTGAAGGGTAGAGTTTCTATCCGTGGGTTTACGGTATACCGTGGTACACCAATCTCCTGGACTCCTGTGGACTTCCACATCTAGATAGTGTACTTGCCTTTCACTGTGTTCTCATGTGAACTGGATTCTCGGGTTGAACTGATTCCATGTGTCGTAAACCCACGGATAGAAACTCTACCCTTCACTACAGACGTTTTCACCGTCCTGGCCTTAAGAACAATTTACCTTATGCCAAACTTCTTCGGATCAAACGTATTGTGTCAAAAGAAGATGAATGCAAAATGCAAATGAAACATACCCTTGAACGGCTGAAAGCCAGAGGATACCCTACACCTATACTGGATTTAGCAATGGCAAGAAGTGAGAAAAAATGCAGGTCTGCCTTGTTGCAACCCAAAATCAAAGAACAATCTGAACGCATGGTCATAGTATCAAAATATTCCAAGACGTCTAATCACTTTCAAGCCATCATCCGTAAACACTGGTCTATCCTGACACTTGAACCTGATTTCAAGGGTTTATTTAATCAACCACCCATTTTTGCATTCACACGAGGAAGAAACCTAAAAGAAATCTTATGCAAACCTAGCCAGGAAGACACCCCGAGGGTATATAAAGGACTGAAACCTTGCTACAACTGTTCCAATTGTAACAACTGCATCACTGGCAATGTCATCTGTCACCCTATGAAAGGGCATTTCATCAAACTAAAGGTGAATGCTACATGCAACTCTAACAATGTTATCTACCTCTTGAAGTGTCCGTGCGGAAAATGTTATGTAGGACACACCGAAAGAAAAATCCGCACCAGGATTTTAGAACACAAAAGTAACATTAGTACTAACAATCCCAAATCCACCGTAGCTGCCCACTTTGCTGAATTCAGACACACAGTGGCCCAACTCAAATTCCAGGTTTTGGAACAAGTTCAAGCTACCTACAACAACAAGAACACTTTGCTCAAGCGTGAACATTTCTGGATCCGCTTTCTTTCCACGATGGCGCCAAATGGGTTGAATGACCGCATCGAATTCCTTTGTTATCTATAAATGTTTCACATTATTGTCATCATGTACATATACACAGTTTTCTTTGTACCATTTTCAACCTTCTTTATGAAACTTTGACTCTGTTAAAATGGCGACCGTTTTTCTTTACTCAGACATCACCGCATGGTCCTTCTTCAATGTTCACTTATTCTTGGTTTTTTCACCCTTCGTTTATGTTTACTGTTTTCGGCTTAACTACCACTAGAATTCACATCACCCGTATCACTGTCCCGTTGGCACGCCGCGAGGCACCTCGTAAACCTTCTCTAGTAAGTACATTAGAGCGATCTCTTTTGCGCACCTTGAAGCGCTCGCTTCCACGCTAACACGTATTCTTGGTCTGGCACCTCTTGACAAGCAGTGCTTTTTCACCGTTTTTCTGCATCTTTTGTTCTACTTCACGCTTTCTTATAGTGCTCACCATGGGACTTGGTATTTCACCTGGCTGATTTTCTCACAGTCTATTCACATCATTTTAGCATCCGTCACTACCCTTTAGACACTTAATTGTCGGCAAGTGCTTGACTGCATTCGAATTTAACCCTTTGGTTTTTGACAGCTGATTGATTCTGGTTATGTTTATTTTTCTCTGTAGAGTAATCCCTTGAGAAAGGGCTTTGCCCGAAATGCATCGGGATCTTTTTGAGGATTACAATGGTTTATTGAAATCGTGTGCAGTGACACGTTTTTGGATTCTGTTTCGGATATAATGATTTGATAATATTCACAACGTGAAGATTAAACCTTTGAAATCACACAATCAAACTTGTGACTTAATTTGATTATGGAATAAGACCACGGTCCTCTAGTTGTGCACTGGATTGTTCCCCTCCCAGTAGGGGGACCCTCGAATTTTGTTGCTTATGCTCACACTGCCTGGCCAGACGGTGTCTTAATCCGGTAGCACACCACAATTCATTACCACATTCAATCTCTGATAAACAAACGCTGTGCGAGCTCCCACTCTCTTTGTATATGCAGGCGCGCCACTGGGCGCTACAACCCCAAGTGCGCGAAACGGCGGACAGGGAGATCACGGTGTACGAGCGCTGGTTAATCACTCGCACGTCGGACGCTAAACTTATCTCCGATTTGTACAAGATGCTGCAGCCCCCCCCTTTCACATTCACAACCCCGGTCGGGAGCGCTGGGAACGGGAGCTCGGACGGGTGTTGAGTCACACAGAATGGGACCACATCTCCTACCGCTCACGCCACTCTGCCTATCACACGGGGCTCACGGAAACCTTCACCAAAATTTCGACCTATTGGTACCGCACCCCTGAGAAATTACATGAGATGGATAGGTCACTACCGGGTACGTGCTGGCGTAACTGTGGTCACACTGGCACGCTTACACACATACTGCGGGATTGTCCCCATTTGGCTTCTTACTGGGAGGAGGTTCTTAGCGAGGTGGATAAATGTTTTGAGATAGAGCTGCCACGGTTCCCTGCCTATGTCCTACTGGGATTGCCGAATGGATTGATGTACCCCCTCAGGTCTAGAAGGGGCAGACAGATTGCGATAGCTTTGGGGTCAGCGGTGCAAAACATTCTTATACATTGGCGCTCCACCACGCTCCCCACTGTTGTCGGCTGGCTGCATCGTTTGTGGCATGTCCTTGGCATGGAAAAAATGTCCTTAGTGGCACTGGGGGATACAGATGCTTTTGAGGAGCTGTGGGCGCCTTTCCATAGCCTGTTGTGTTCTGAGTTCAGGGAGATCACCTGCCCTAGGTATCTCAGGCTGTTACGGCTGACACCGCCACCGGATCCGCCTGTTTGATTGGTCGGAGTTGGCGTTGAGTAGCCGAGTCAACCGGAGGGTCGCAATGAGGGGAGAGCAGATGGTCATTGGCACAGTACAGGGGGTGGGTTGGGGTGCAGTAGTTGGGGGGTTTTGTTGGTTGGGTAGGTTATGGAGCAGGGTTGTTTCCCCACCTCTTTCCCCCCCCTTTTTTTTCCCCTTTCCCCTTCCCCCCTTTACCTCTCCCCCTTCTCCCCCACCCCCTTCTTTTTGTCTTTAACCACAGGCGCGCAAGCTGTGTTTCCATGCCGGATGGTGCCTACTGAGGGGACAGAACTGCTTTGATGTATCTAATGTACTGTACGCTTTGATTGGGGGGCACCTGTGGTTTTTTCTTTTTCTTGCCCTGTTGTTTCCTTCCTTACCCTGCTTCAATAAAATACTTTAAACCCAAATATTAATGCAGTTTCTCGCAATTTCCAAACAGATTTTCTTAGGGAGAGTATATGCTCATGATCTTTGATTGTCTCCTAGTACATCCTTAAATTATTCCATGTCTTTGATAGCACACCACAGTTAGTCTGTATCTTGTTAAAGATGTAACATTTAGAATTTCCCCCAGGGTATAACCAGTGATGCATAGGTAGTAACACACACACCTGTTATTTAAGCCTCATAATATTACCCCTAAAGTTAATTTTCTCCTCTCTCAAGTTGAGCGCCATTGTTGTTTTCTGAAGGCCCAATCTACACAACAATAAAACAACCTTTAAAGACCTTTAGAAATGTATAAAACTTCCAAAGGTACAGATAAAAGCTGCTAACTTTGTTACTCAGACAATCTATTGCTTTGGACTTCACTGAATAGGGTCCATTCCCCTTCATCTGATAAGGATTTGGGGTCCTTGATATACTATGCTGTCATGGATGGATAAACTGAACTATCACACCAGATTAAACATTCAACTGGAGCTTCAATTGACCTAAAAGAAACCTTTCATCACTCAAGGCACCACACTCCTTGAAAATATCCAGCCTATGAAAGGAGTCCCAGATGACAGTTACACATTGCTGCCTACCCTAATTCCATCGCTCATAGGGTTCCATAGGGCATCCAATCAACACTTTAAAAAGTGGGTGAAAGGTAAAAGGTGAGTGGAAGGAATGAATGCATTAGAGGTCATTCTCCATGGCACCACACCCCTTTGTGAGCAGCCAGCCACTCTATGCACAGCCTTCAGTGATTCACAGTGGGGGCTACTTTCAAAGCTCCCCATCCTCCATGTGAGGTTTACTGCTTTTGTACGGCCTTCAGGCATGTGCACCAATAGGTCTTCACTGGACCATCCCACCCTCCAGGGGAAGTCATGTTTGCTGCACAGTGTTTTTGACCCTGTGTGGCAGAAGTAGGCTGTAGGGCCTGGCTTCCAGCCAAGTCCTGTGCCAAACCTGCACCCATTGAACAATTCTCTCTGCATGTAGCCTTTGCCTGTGTACAGTGGGAGGGGCCCACCAAGCTTGGTTGTCAAAACTCCACTATGCATAGTCTTCAGCTGTGTGCAGCAGAGGTTTGGCACTGGGCCTGTGTCTGATTAAGGCCAGCAATGGCTGGATGACCCTGTTGTGTTTTTTTAAAGTGTTTCTTGTTTTTCATAAGGTCCTTATAATGAGCCCCTTTTCATTTTGTATACTTTATTATCTTTTCACCTTTTTTACAACTTTTTTTCAAACTATTTAGTGAAATGTTTTTTTATGTTTTTTACTTTTTTGAAGTTCCCAAAAAAGCATTTATTGCAGAATTTTACGCCTCTGTTTATTAGTTATACAGGATCTGAGTCCTGCACAAGTATAGATACAACTGTCCCTTACTGGGAACCAAGCACCCCATTGGAGCACTTGACTCTCTGATGAGTGGCGAAGCAGGGCAGGCCAAGGCCTACTCGGAGAAGGTGGTAAGGTGGTGTGAGCTAGTAATCGCCATCCGCTAACAGGCAGTAACAACCTCAATAAATCATTGTCCCATCAGTGCTTTTTCGTTGAAAAAGAAAAGGTACATTTATTACACACACACTACTAAATAGTACACATTAAATTATAAATACTTACATTAGGTAGGTGGAAATATGTTTGGTGACATTCTGAAATCACATTTGAACCCTAATAGATCATGACCCCCAAAATCAAAACACCCTCACCTGTACCAGAAAGAACATCACAATATGAAGTTTTGAATAATAAATAATAAAGCCGGTGTATTGATTTGTCAAGTGTTCACCACATCAGTATACAAGGCAAGCCTACTGACTTTGTCAGTGGGTTAACAAATTATAAGGATACTATCCAGATGTTAAAAGTCATCATCGCAATCAAAGAACCAGTATTTATGTTTATATGCAATTATAACGATTAAATAAAAGCATTGCACTATCTATCAAATATCATTATCAGCAATACACTTGAAATACAACATTGAAACTAAAAATATCATGTGTTTGAGTCTTCCTTTGTCCATCCTCTAGAAGCCGCTGCCGCCCAAAGCAGTCTAGCAAATCCTCAAGACCAGGCAGGGAGTGCTTTAAAAATGTGAACATTTCTCCCCATGTAATGTTTTCTCTGACCTGGGAGATGTAAGGTTAATTTAGGAAAGCTAACCAAGGGGAGGAGGTCTGCTGCACTCCTTCACCCTCCACACCCTTACTTGCAAGCATTGGTGGCGGCCCTTCCCCTGCTTGGGGGCACCATAAGAGTGATGAATAATCAAATGAAAAGCTCTTGCAGGGCTCTGGCGGTCCAGCCGGCATTCATGAATATTTGATTAGCGGGTTCCCCCACTGTGTGGCTTAGCACGGTACAACCACTCTTTTTTACCGTCTTAAATATGGGTGGGGCACAGAAGTGCAGAGGACCTGCATCACAGATGCTGGGGAGACCCAACTAGTTGCGGGGGTCAGCTGCAGTCAGAGTCCTTTAGCTCATCACGGCATTGGGCCACTTTCCAGCTGTCCTAGGTGTTGCTGCCATCACCGTCACAGTCCAGATCCCTGGTCTTGCCCATTGTCTCATCCTTGTGAAGCAGTTTTTAGGTGAGAGTGGAAAGTTCTAGATGCCAGGCACCAACATGCCACATCATCCCTCCACCCTGTCCTAATTTTCCTTTCATAGCATTCCAATAAGGCTTCGTAAAGTAGTCTATGTGCAAAGCTCCTCTGAAGGCATCAGCTCCTCCCGTAGCTGACATTATTGCCAGATACGTTCCCACCAAAACTTCAAAGGAGAGCCCCTCCTGTTGAGGAAATATAAAATTTTATGGTCAAGAAATGTTCCCTAACGTGTACCCCACCGTCTCCATGTACGAGCTTAAAGTGCATGTAACTTCCCTCCTGTGCCAGCTATGAAGACGCAAATACATTTGCGTCCAACGTTAACATGTCCTCTTTCAGATCCGCCATGAATGGATCGATAATTCAGTTCCTAAGTATGCCTTGCCAACGTCTTTTCATGGTGCACTCTCACGTCTTTCCCTAGTCAGGGCTAGGCCCTGATTCCTGCCATCAAGCCTTTCTGTTCTCTGCCTCCTGAAACGCTGCAACGTGGGATGCTCCCTGACCTCTGTCCTACTCCCTGCGCGGCGAGCGGTGCCCGGCTCGGCCTGCTTGCCTGCCAAAGACAGTATTTTGCCTTCAAGTTATCAGTATAGCCGAGCTCAGCTCCTCGAAAACACATTCCAGTCTAGCAGAATAGATAAACATTTCCCCGGCTGCAGAGCAAAGGGCCCGGCCTCTCTGTCTCCATGCAAGTAATTCATTGCTCCTGTTACCATGGTAGGCCCATGGCTCCTCGCATTACACGTAGACACGTAGGCACATATGCACCCAGTATAGAGTAGCCTCTGCCCGAGAGACCTTTTCCTTCTAGATAATATAGTTCCTTAAACACAAGATATCAGATATGATTTAGGAACGAGTTGATCTGACATGCCAGACTTCTGTCTCTCCCCTCTAGGGCTAAATGTCAAGTCCCCTGCACCCTCCAGCCTCACGTCAGTCACACGTCATGCTGCTGCGCGCGCATCCTTGCCACAGATTTCTGCTGACACTGCAAGATTCCACTAAAGTATCCACCCACTTGTGACACTTTCATGTGACGTTTCCTAGCACACGCCTCTGTGTACGCCCTAGTGCACGCCTTCTGATTACGTATTGCTATGCACATGTGTCCTTATCTCGTTTTCTCTCAGCTGTTACGCCTTCTGTATTGGTCACCATTCTGTGCATTAACTATAAAAGTTATGTTCTGTCAATAAAGTATGCTCTATCCCTTCCTGATCCTTTATGGTGACAGGAACATGATATCCAGGTTCGAACCATTCCATTTTATGGAATAAAACCCACTTTGAAACTCAGCTGCCACGGACTTTGTGTCTCTTTATTTCCGATTGAGTTATTATTATTGAACTTTACCGCATAGAAATTCAGACGGTAAATTACTATTTACCACATAATTTTGGCGCCCGAACAGGGACCCCTCCCCCACCCCACGCGCCGGTAGGTGCGTTGCAGGCTTCGCCCCCTGCTCCAGCCAAGACGGACAATTACGCGTACCCGCAGGATTTCCTGTATCTCCCTCAGGCCTACGGAGGTGACGGAGACTGCGATCAGCACCCGGACGAGGCGGTGAGGAGTGCGGAGGATCCCGACCAGAGCCCAGCCAAAGAGAACAAGGTCCGAGGTATCTAGAGGCCCACCAGTTCCGAAGTACCTACGTCACGAGTCGAGTCGAGTCGAGTCCGGTCCAGCCCAGTCGAGTTTCCGAGGCCTTCTGTTCCGTGCTTCCCGGTGAGTACCGTTGCTGGGGACGCATCTAGACGGGTGCATTACTATGTATCCGGTAAAGACGGGTTTGGGTGCACTGTTTTAGCGGTGTATCTGTACTGTTTAGCAGTATATCAAGATATTCAAGGGTTCGATTTTGTTCTCGTTTTAGAGTTCTAGTTTTAGAATTCAAGGGTAGTCTATATGTGTTCAAAATGTTTTCATGTGATTAATGTCGTGGTATGAGTGACTGTTTGATATACATTACTGTGTTTTCTGTGTCGAAAAGTGTGTTCAGGTTCAAGTAAGTATCAAGTACCAAATATCAAGATGCCGTTGTTCAGCAAATTAAGACAGATAGGAACTAGGAAAGGGATATTAGAGGAAGCGATTCCTGTCCCCCCTAGGGACACTTCCGGAAATGTTATGTACCACAAACATGGCTTCGAGGCCATACTATACCTAGATTTATGGGCCGATTACACTAAGCATCTGGAAGAGAAATATAGGTGGCCCGTTACAGGGACATGGGATGCAGATTGCATCATGAGAGTAGAGGAAGCACTATGGAAAAAGAAAGCCAGACAATCACAGAAAGATGCCATAGAATTGTGGCGTAAAGAATCTCATAAACGAACAGAAAAAGAATTCAGAAAAGCCGAGAAACATAGGGAGGATTCAGAAAAGGTCCGAGAAAATGAATTAGTTGAGGAAGGAATACGAGTCAAAGCAGAACAGGTAGACCGACAGCGAAATACTCTTCTGAATGGTATGTATCCTCTCTTGGCCGAGGGTTTACCTAAGGCGACCCAGGAAGTACCGAAAGACCTGCCCCATCCATTAGTTCCGACTAAAGTACGCCACAAGACCGCAAAGGACATATTCCTTTCATCCTATTTAGACGATGTAGCTCCCGCATATACAAATCCACGTGTCCAGGCACCACCCGCTGATGGCACTCCGCCCCGAAATGACCAACCACTTCCGCAACAACAAACTCCTCCTCCCGTTCCACATCCTGCGCCTGTTCCCCCAGCCCCAGTTCTTCATGCACCTATTATTCCTGGCATGAATCCACTGAATCCCTTTTTACCTGGCACCTCAGGAGGTGCGACAGGAGGTTTTCAGACACCGCCACAAGCACATAGACTGACTTATAGGGATTTAGCAAAACAACGTACACCCCAGACAGCGAATATGACATACTTAAGGAACCTCTCACAGACTGTAGATATGATCCAGTACCCGGTAAAGACGACAGAATGATGCTAGCATCAGTACGTCTACGGCGAGTTGCCAACCACTTAATGTTACTGCCAGGAATGATTGATCATCTAGACAGAATATATCATTTTGTCCAAACGGGGGTAGGTCCTGAAAGCATTGGAGAGGCCCTGGCATATCAGAAAGTCGACATCCAAGGCATGATATTACGTTTCTTCATAAACTGCTTGATAAGAGATCAAGACAGGCCTGGCGTAGACCAAGATGAGATGAATGCACTTAACAAATGGGGTCAGAATATAGCAGATGGAAAACATGATAAACAGAATTGTATAAATAGCATGTACAAAAAGATCCGAAAAGCAGTAGTACAAATACACGAAAGAAGACAGCATGAAATAGGAATAGATTCAGACAAGAATGAATCCTCGGGGGAAGAGGAGCAACCCGAGACAATGACACAAACATTGCAATTACCAGCTAAAGAAGTGATAGCTTATGTAGGTAAGGGAAGATATTTTAATAATAATATGCGTCCAGTACGTCCAGAAAGTAAGAGAGTTTTTCAGGCAGCCATGTCAAATCCAAGGACTCCTGAACATTTGTTTCAGGCTACCGATAAAATACTTCAAGATCGAATGGGGTACCATGTACTCAATTCTATGGATGAACAAGAACTAGCTCGGTCCGCCGTACAATGGGCTGACAATTCTAGTATGTATGATGATGATGTAGTAGCTCAGACGTTCTTGAGCCTTTCCCCTGATGAACAGAAATTAGCTAGTGTATACATGATTCAGCATCTCATTAGTCTGTTTAAAAGCCAACATTCTGATCCAGGTCCCTTACCGGACATATTGGTAGAACTGCTCTCTAATAAATGGAGAGGTCTAGGCACCGATCTAATTAAAGAAATTCTAGAACAGAGACTCAAGTATAATACGTTCCTGAAACCACAGTTTATGTCAGCTCCACCACCCCAAGAAAGAAAAATGTATTACTTCGACAGACAGAATCCCTTACGAGAAGTACATCCAGTGAGAAAAGAAGATGACACACTAGAACGTGTATATGTATATACACCCCTCACTAAAATAGAATTGCTAGAAATGAAGAAGCTAGTACCCTGTCACGATAAAGACCCTGCAGGTTTTCACCGAGAAATTAAAGATATGCTACTCATGGGTGACTATACATATTCAGATATTATGAAAATGTTAAAGGTACTGTTGCCAGCCGGCATTTACGAGAAACTCAAAGAAAAAGAATGGGAGGTGGGAGATAAAAAGATTAATTGGACCGAAATAGAGGACGAGGAAAATGGTCGTACTCCAGGGGTAGGCCTTGGGGAAAAAGCTAAAGCATTACCAGGATTAATCGTACAGGTACTGCCAAGATTATTGACCACGAAAAAGGAAGACTGGGACGCAATCTCAGCCTGTAAACAGAAACACGATGAAGACACTAGTGATTATTATTCTAGATTCGAGAAATTTTTTATTATTAACAGTGGCCTAAAACCAAGTAGCGAGTCATACCCGCACCTTTTTGTAACGAAATTAGTAGAGAATTCCCTGCCCCAGGTTAAGAACCGTGTATATAAAGTCGAGAGCACATGGCAAGCAAATTCACCATCCCAAATGTTACAAATGTTACAGTACCACCAGAACAGAATTAGAGAGGAACAAGATCATGAACAAAGACATATGAAAGATACGAAAATGAAAATGTTAGTTGCTCAGTCAGTCCCAGCTGACGGTCAGAAAAGGGGTATGACACAGTCTAGTAATTCGGCGGCTCCCGTTAAAGGGACGTGCAACTATTGCAAACAGCCAGGTCACTATGTAAATGAATGTGCCGTCCTGAAACACAACATATCCACAGGTAAGACTAAAGAGAGACCCCGTCAGCCTAGACAGGACCAGATCCAACATCAGGTCCAGCAACATGTTCCACAGAACACACAGCCAATGCATGCTACCCAACAGACCGTACAGACGGTAGCAGTACCACAGCCTCAGCCTATTGCCGCGGCACAGCAAGTTTCACAACAGATGTACCAGTATGCCCAATCTGATTATCCCGATTATCAGCGATACACATGAAACAGCCTAGAGAGGGAAGTTGGCTTGCCTCTTATTGAAGTACCTGTAGATCAAGATGGTCCTTATGTACATAGCCAGGTTTTAGGAAAGGATAGAAAGTTTCTGATTGATACAGGGGCAAGTCGAACAACGATAAGTCACAATGAGGTTCCAGGGGCACCCCTCTCAGGCACACAGAATGTTTCCCTTGGTTTTTCAGGACAGCCTATTGTTAATGAGGTATCGAAACCCGTTCCCCTGGCAGTTGGTCCATTGTCACGTACTACAGACTTACTACTCACGAAGTCATGTCCAGAAAACTTGTTAGGTATCAAGACACTGAAGGCTCTAGGAGCAGTCATATGTTGTTCTCCGGAAGGAGTTAGACTATTTCTGCGTGACTTTAAGGGTCACTATGTGTTACGAGATTTTGATGACAGACTGAAAAATGTACCAAAGCATTTATGGGCGAAAGGCCCAACTGATGTAGGTTGTATGCACATTACACCATACCGTGTTACACTCAAGCCAGGTGTTGTTCTGCCCCGAATACGACAATACAAGTTACCACCCGATGCTGTAGTGGCTTTACTGGAAATCATTGAAGAGCTCATTGCACAGGGAGTGGTTGTCGAAACTGACTCCAATCTATGTAATTCCCCTATCATTCCGATTCTTAAACGTACTGACCCAAATGCACCACCTGTTTATCGGTTGGTGATTGATCTGCGAGAACTAAATAAATGTATTGTGCCACAGTACCCTGTAGTCCCCGACATCTCATCCTTATTGACTGCTATTGATTCAGAGGCGACGTTCTTTACTGTAATTGACCTCAAGAACGCCTTCTTCAGTGTCCCCATTGATCCGGAAAGCCAATATCTCTTCGGATTCTGTTTAAATGGCCGAAGCTTCAAATTTGCACGCGCACCTCAAGGATTCATAGAAAGCCCCAGCATCTACAGCCAAGCCTTAAAAAGACAACTTGACAGTATTCAAATGCCAGTTAACACTGCCTTGCTGCAGTACGTCGATGATCTGCTGATCACCGCTCGTAGCGAACCTGAATGTGAACACGCATCACTGACAGTCTTACATTTTCTAGCTGACAAAGGACACAAGGTTTCCCCTTCAAAGTTACAATTCTGTGTTCAGCAAGTGGTGTACCTTGGGCACTTGCTGTCCAAGAGGGGGAGACAGCTAACGCCAGACCGCATCGAGTTAATTGCACACTTACCGCAACCCACGACACAAAAGGAAGTGCGGGCCTTCATAGGCCTCACCTCTTACTGCCGACAATGGATTCCCCAGTACGCATTTCTAGCCAAACCACTTATACAGTTGACAACACAGGAGGCAGCGACTTCGACTGCCCTCCCTTGGACTCAGGAACATACACAGGCTTTTGAAGAATTAAAGAAAGCATTATGTCAAGCACCAGTTTTAGCAACACCATGTTACAGCAAACCTTTTACACTCTTCGTTACAGAACGTGATGGTACAGCATTGTCTGTCCTCACACAAGACCAAGCAGGTTCACATAAGCCTTGTGCTTATTTTTCAAGTACATTAGACCCAGTAGCACAGGCTCTGCCTGCGTGCTTGAAATCAGTTGCAGCAACAGCCTTAGCAATCCGACAAAGTGATTCCATAGTGTTAGGACATCCTCTGACAGTACAAGTTCCACACTCTGTAGAAGTTCTTTTAAACAGAACACAGACTCAACACTTGACTATAGCACGACTGACAGGTTATGAATTGACATTGTTCCAGCCACACATAGAAATCAGACGCTGTAACATACTCAATCCTGCCACACTGTTACCTTCAAACATTACAGATCCAGCTCCACATGACTGTATAGAGATCATTAATGCAGTAACAAAGCCCCGACGAGACTTGACAGATGTTACACTGACTAACCCAGACCTGACACTTTACGTGGATGGTTCATGTATGAGAACAAGCACAGGAGAATTAGTGGCCGCATATGCAGTGACCACTGAAACTGAATTCAAAGAAACCCACCGTATTGATACATTGTCTGCTCAAGCTGCAGAGCTTATTGCCCTGACCCGAGCCTGTATAATAGCCAAAAACAGGAATGTTAACATATACACAGATTCACGTTATGCCTTTGGAGTCGTACACGACTTCGGTGTGCTCTGGCAGGAAAGAGGTTTCTTGACCTCACACGGAGCAAAAATACAGCATGGTCCCCTCATTCAAGCACTTTTAGAAGCAATACATCTGCCTTCAGCCATAGCCATCATGAAATGTAAAGCACATACTAAAGTTACCGATACCATTTCCCAGGGTAATGACCTGGCAGATCAAACCGCGAAACACACAGCTCTGACTCATACATCTGCAGCTGACATGACAAAGACAATAGTTCCGACCTCGACACATTGCATGACAGTTAAGGATCCCGCACTAGATGTAATTGACATACAGACACATGCTACTCCAGACGAAATAAAGAAATGGACTGAACTAGGAGGGGTCCAGACAGATCAGGGATGGATGACGAAGGGAAAAGCCACATGGTTTCTCCCCGACTCTATGGTTCAAGTTATGATCAATACTGCACATAGTCCAGCACATCTGGGAGAAAAAGCCATGTTAGACAGTTTACAGAATCTCTGGTATAACAAACATTTACGAGCAGCAGCAAAACAGAAAGTGCGTACTTGCATGATCTGTTGTCAGTTCAATCCAGGTAAAAGCATTCCTGTATTGCAAGGTGGATTCAATCCTCCCGATTACCCTTTTGAAGTCCTCCAGATGGATTATATCCAGATGGAACGATGTCGAGGATTCAAATATGTCCTCGTAGTTGTTTGTGCACTATCCCGTTGGACAGAAGCATATCCAGTCCCAGATTACACTGCTCCGACCACTGCCAAGCAGCTGGTTCGTGAATTCTTCCCACGGTACGGTTTGCCTCGTGTCGTGTACTCAGATAACGGCCAGCCATTCTCATCCGAATTAATGAAGCAGGTTTCCCTCTTGCTAGGATATCAGTGGAAATTCCACTGCGTCCGACATCCCGAGGCAGCAGGTCTCGTGGAACGTCACAATCAGACACTGAAAACTCGTCTTGCAACAATATGTGCCGAAAAAGGGGTCGACTGGATAGTCGCCTTGCCAGTTGCATTATTTTACATGAGAATGGTTGCGCACTCGAGAACAGGGCTATCCCCGTATGAGGTGGTCTTCGGTAGGCCACCGAATATGTGGGGGACGCCTATACCAAGAAAGTTAACTGATGTTGATAGTAATATGTTGACAGATTACCTTGCCTCCTTGATGTCTGCACTACAATCATGTCGTTCACAGGTAGCTGCAGCCTTTCCCGACAACACCGAGGTGAAGCCGCACGAGATTACACCAGGAACATTCGTTTTTGTGCGCAATTTCGACAGAAAAAGCCCGCTGGAGCCCCGCTGGCAGGAGCCGAAGCTCGTCTTATTGACAACGAGGACAGCCGTGAAACTCGAGGGCCGCAAAGGATGGGTCCATATGAGTCATGTTAAGAAGCTTTACGGAACACCGCCAGAGACTGACTCATCCTCCCCCTCTAAGGACTGCCCAGATTCCAGTGACTCTAAACTCCCCCTGGTAGAGAAAACTCCTCAACAAGAATATCGTTTAAAGCTAAGGTCTAGCAAGTCAGACAGTTTAATTGTTTAAGTCCTCCCCTAGGTGAATCGGTTAGACAGTTTCTGACATGTATCCGTTAGACCCCAATAGAGAGAGAGATAGACAGAAACAGCTCAAGAAACGAGAATATTGTAAATCTCTTCGTAGTCACTGTATTGTGACATTACTGATTATGTTTTTTCTGAGTCTTACGATTATTGCTGCAAGTATTCTATTACATATGTATTTCCCTCTCTCCATACATGCACATTTCTTTTCAAACAGCACTGTCGAGCATACTTTCAGTGAACTACCCCCTCATGAGTTATCTTACCGACTTGCGCTGCGCAACAATACCTTCATCAGTATGTTACATCATTCTCATCAGACCAGCAATGCTACCAATTGTTGGATATGTGGCCGACTTCCTCCCTATCAGAAATACAAGGGAGTCTTGCCTCTCTTCCCGTACCCGTTCACACATAATGGTTCCTGTGGTGCATGGTTTAGTTTAATAAATTCCTTAGACTTGAGTCCGTAGTATACAAAGGTAGTTGGATATGGGGAAATCTGAACACAGTTCTGCATAAAGCATGTTACCCTAACAAGGAGGGTCTTCCACAAAGGACAGGGACCGATCTAGAAAATGAAGTATATGGATTAGGTAATTATACACTCAACCTCATGATTCTAAATGTTCAGTCTGATACAGGACCAGACTTACCCTCCATGTCAGTACTACCCGTCAAAGGTGAATTATGTGTCAGAAAGAATGGCTCAGTACCCCTGGGTCATAGTAAATGTACTACTGTGATCGAATTCAGTGACAGAGGCAAGTCTACATTCAAGGCTACCCGCCATTCCTACTTCATTTGTGGTCATACAGCCTATATACGATTGCCACTAGATTGGGATGGGACATGTTACATTGCATTCCTTCTGCCACCTGTTTTTCTAGCTCCACCTGATTATCATAGAAACTCCCGACTAGTACCTAACAGACACAAGAGAGATCTCCCGCTTGTCGACTATACTGAAACGGCATGGGAACGATACACAGATTTCAATAAAGGTTTCTTTCCCTACTTAGGTGCTATCTTTAATAGTAAGTCTATACGTCACTTGACCAGAACCCTTGAAGCAGTAGTGAATGAAACTACTTCCGCCCTAGGTAACTTGAACGAGGAACAGTCTGCTATGAGACTTGTCGTTCTTCAAAATCGTCTCGTCCTTGACGTCATCCTGGCCGATAGGGGCGGGGCCTGTAAAGTTCTCGGATCGAGCTGCTGTGTTTTCATTCCTAATAATGCACCATCAGTATATAAAGCCATTACACGCCTCCATAAGATTGCAAGTCAGATACACCAGAATCCAGGTACTTGGACTTGGTCCGGTTGGTTCTGGAGCGTGTTGTCAGCCTGGGGATGGAAGGTCCTATCCTTCCTCGGAATAGCTCTTCTCATAGTATTCAGTTGTTGCCTATGTATACAATGTGGGCCGGCGATTTGTGGTCTGTGCGCCACATCCTGTTTTCCTCATCCAAGTCCGCGTTCTAAATCCCGTCTAAAGAAGGAAGAGCAAATGATGTTATATGAACAAATAGATGGACTAATGAGGATTGATGTATCATGAAGGGTCCGTGGGGAACAAGGAGGGAATGAGGAAATATAAAATTTTATGGTCAAGAAATGTTCCCTAACGTGTACCCCACCGTCTCCATGTACGAGCTTAAAGTGCATGTAACTTCCCTCCTGTGCCAGCTATGAAGACGCAAATACATTTGCGTCCAAAGTTAACATGTCCTCTTTCAGATCCGCCATGAATGGATCGATAATTCAGTTCCTAAGTATGCCTTGCCAACGTCTTTTCATGGTGCACTCTCACGTCTTTCCCTAGTCAGGGCTAGGCCCTTATTCCTGCCATCAAGCGTTTCTGTTCTCTGCCTCCTGAAACGCTGCAACGTGGGATGCTCCCTGACCTCTGTCCTACTCCCTGCGCGGCGAGCGGTGCCTGGCTCGGCCTGCTTGCCTGCCAAAGACAGTATTTTGCCTTCAAGTTATCAGTATAGCCGAGCTCAGCTCCTCGAAAACACATTCCAGTCTAGCAGAATAGATAAACATTTCCCCGGCTGCAGAGCAAAGGGCCCGGCCTCTCTGTCTCCATGCAAGTAATTCATTGCTCCTGTTACCATGGTAGGCCCATGGCTCCTCGCATTACACGTAGACACGTAGGCACATATGCACCCAGTATAGAGTAGCCTCTGCCCGAGAGACCTTTTCCTTCTAGATAATATAGTTCCTTAAACACAAGATATCAGATATGATTTAGGAACAAGTTGATCTGACATGCCAGACTTCTGTCTCTCCCCTCTAGGGCTAAATGTCAAGTCCCCTGCACCCTCCAGCCTCACGTCAGTCACACGTCATGCTGCTGCGCGCGCATCCTTGCCACAGATTTCTGCTGACACTGCAAGATTCCACTAAAGTATCCACCCACTTGTGACACTTTCATGTGACGTTTCCTAGCACACGCCTCTGTGTACGCCCTAGTGCACGCCTTCTGATTACGTATTGCTATGCACATGTGTCCTTATCTCGTTTTCTCTCAGCTGTTACGCCTTCTGTATTGGTCACCATTCTGTGCATTAACTATAAAAGTTATGTTCTGTCAATAAAGTATGCTCTATCCCTTCCTGATCCTTTATGGTGACAGGAAAATGATATCCAGGTTCGAACCATTCCATTTTATGGAATAAAACCCACTTTGAAACTCAGCTGCCACGGACTTTGTGTCTCTTTATTTCCGATTGAGTTATTATTATTGAACTTTACCGCATAGAAATTCAGACGGTAAATTACTATTTACCACACTGTGTAGGCTACAAATGTCTCGGTGTTCAGTGGGCTTTGACTCTCCCAACTCAGATGCAGTGTAACAGTTAAGTATCAGTTTCTGATTTTCCCCCACTCCCCTTCCTTCATAGGAACTGAGCCAATCATTAATAATAGCTTGCTTTGTGGAGGAGGCCTTTGTTTCCTCTGTTGGGTAGCAGAGTAATTAACTAGGCCCACTTGGTGGGACAAAGGCTTTTTGTAATCAAATTATGAGCTGAGGCAGAGAAATATGCCATTTCTTGATGTTCCATAAGATGTACATGTGGGTATTGTAACCTCAAAATCAAACTCAGTGTGCAGTTTTATCGCAGTTTGACACTTTGCTGGACTATGTAGGCATAAGTGGAATGAAACTGAACTTTAAGGCAGATTTCACATGTATGTATATTACAGTGAAAACAGTGCATATTTTCCAGTAAACCCTATTGACCTTCTTATGAATGCCCGCTAATATTATAAGTCCTACCCCAGGTCAGCAACTATCCGTGTGCACCAGACTACCTGTGCACAATTACCTGGCTGTGCCTGATGGTAGTCCCACACATGGAGTCTGCAGACGTGTGCACACACTCACACGTGTTCATGTATAACCAGCCCAGTGCCCCTAGTTCTAGTTTTGCTACAGCAGCCTTGTCTCAAAAGACAGACACTGGTGCTAAATACACTCAGTCCAATTACTGTAATATTACTGTGAATGCTACTCAGATAGTGAAACTCACCCACAGTAAAGGTTCAAAAACCAGGTCGTCAAAAGCAAAAAATCATGGTGGACTAAATGGACAGAACCCATTTGAAACTTTTGCCATTGGCAGTAAAATGTTACGGCAGTAAATTTGAACCACAAAGGAACAAGAGAACCTGAGCGTCTGTTGTTCACAGTGCTTTTGTTTTTTGCCCTATTTTTTTACAACAAAATGCTCCTTCACATCAAAAATTGTCAGAAGGATGCATTTCAATCTAAATATAGCACCAAAAGACATATTTTTATTTTGCGTTATTACGTGTAGTTTCATGAAATTTTGCCAAAATGTCACGTTAGTATGTGAAAGCAAATAACTTGAATATCACACACCACTGTTTACATGGATAAACTGATAAGAAGTGTACAACATTATTTGAAATGGTGGATTTAATAAATTATTTCCTCTTAATTCTACCATCCTCCTTACTTATCTGCAGGTTCGATAACTGAATTGGAAATGTTCTGTAACTGAATGAAAGTAATACAAATGGAACAGATGGTATACCTTCAAAACTGCTTCTGTGCCTTTCCAAGTAATCAAAATATCAATGGTGTGCCTATTGCATAGAACTACGTTTTTGAAGCCTGAGTGCTGATCTTCAATCCAGGAATGCTCCCTCTCATACTAACCCATGAAAAGGTTGGAATAAGGGGACTTGAATCTCATGCCCATGGTAGTGTTATAGATTTGTTGATACAGTACAGTTTGATAAAGAAAATAATTATTTTATTTGACACTGTCAATCACAACATTCTCCTCAACACTCTTCAACGGAGAATGGGCATGGAGGGCACTGTGCTTAAATGGTGTGCTTCCCTCCTCTCTGATAGATCCCAAATGATCAAAATAGCGACAGTCTTTCATCTTCTTTGGCGGTAGATCAAGGTGTTCCTAAAGGCTCTATACTTGCACCCACACTGTTCAATCTCTATTTAGAACCACAGGGAAATCTCGTAAGTAAATCTGGGATCCACTATCATCTCTATGCAGACAACACTCAAATCTACCTCAAGGTTGCCTCCACTCACAATCCCTCCATCCTAACCTTTACTCTTGACTCCATTCAAAACTGGATGTCAACTCATCAACTGATTCTGAATCATTCCAAAACTGAATTCCTCCTCCTCTGCTCCTCACTTTCTCCTTCCTCGGTTCAATCATGGATGGACCAGATTAATCTACTGAACAATAAACCCATCATCGTCGACAGCGCAAAATCCCTTGGTGTCATACTCAACACAAAACTCAATCTACTCTCCCACAATAATTCAATTGCAAAGTCTGCTCGATACCAACTGCACCTTCTTTTGGGGATTCGTCGCTTCTTCCCTGAGCAGGATCTTAAATCACTGGTTCTCTCCAGACTGGACTACTGCAATTCTCTTCTTACTGGCCTCCCCAAATCCCACCTGTCCCCCCTTAAATCTGTTCTCCATTCAGCAGCTTGTTTCATTTATGGGGCCAAAAGAAGCGACCACATCACACCCATGTTATCCACCCTCCACTGGCTTCCCATCGAGGCAAGATCTATCTACAAGACTGTCTGTATCACCCACAAAGCCTTGCACTCCTCCTCTCCTCGCGACCTGGTGAATAAACTGAAACTCTCCGGAGGCTCTAGACCATCACATAATGTGGAAAATGTACTGCTTGAACCTCCCACTTTCAAGAAGGAAAGATCAATGGCCCAATCCTTTTCAGGCAATGCAGTGAGAATCTGGAACTCACTTTAGCCTCAGCTCTGGACCACCTCCTCCTCCCAGGCCTTCAAAACTGACCTCAAAGTTCTCCTCCTTCAAAAACACTTCGAAATTTAATTCATGCTCTCTCTATTATCTGAAGGAAGACTTTTCATTATAGAAAATTATATTCTCCATGACTATGGAAGTTCCTTCCCAGTGTGTTCTTGTGGTTTGAGAGTCTGCCATTTATTGCAGTATTATCCTTCTACCTGTGTTTGGTACTCTTTTGTAACATGCATGCATCACTTTTCTCTTGTAACACACTGTTTGCTACCTCTTTGATTTTTTTTGCTTTAGATACTTGCAGTAGTGCCACCATTGCCTATGTAACGTTTGTTCTTGTGCTTGAGTGTCTGCCATGTATTGCAGTATTATACCTCTACTTGTACTTTGTACACTTTTGTAACTTGCACACATGTCACTTTTTCCTCCTGTAATGTACCTTTGCTACCTCTTGTATTTTGTTTGCTCACAATTGTCACTTTTGCCTCATGTAACTTAACGTTTGCTTTTGTAATTTGTTCACTTGTAATTTTCTCCCAATGTATCAGTACTGTACCTATTGTGAAACGCTCTGACACCTTCGGGCAAAGTCCACGCTATATAAAAACGCATAAATAAATAAATAGTTTAACACAAAATATGTCAACTCCAAAATTGCCTGAAAATGTTTTCAGTGACTTGCAGATTTCATCGTGAAAAAAGATGACATAGCTTTCACACCCTTCTCGTGCAACTATTGTGTAAAGGCTTTTAACATCTAGAGAAGCAAGGATATAACCATCTTCCCACAGCATATTGTATTGTTGAGGGACAACATCTTTACTGTCGTCAGGAAATGAAGGGAGTATTCTAATTAGTGATGCCAGGAATACATTGTTCAGGCAATATCTTGGTTAATGACGACGGGGCATATTATCAAGGGGGTTTATCTCCGCTTTTTTGGCTTTAAAAACCAAGAAAGCAAAGATAAAATGATCTCCCTATTACCTGGCTGTCGCTAACACCAGTTAGCGACAGCTAGTAGGAGATAGCGACCATCTTGGGCCCCACTTTGCATGTCAGTGATATTTATCACTAATGACATGCAAAGTGGGCGTGCCAAGATGTTAGCGACTGAAAACAGTCGCTAACATCGCTATCTCCTATTACCAACTTTTGGAGATATTTGCGCTAAGCGCGAATATCTCCAAAAGCTAACACCTGCCCTGAGCAGTTCCTACCCATGTTATCCAATGGGAGGTGGATAACATGGCTAAGAGCATTAGCTTGGTAATGCATGAATATCGCTGACTTTTCAGCGATATTCATGAATTGCGGCGATTTTTATCGCATTTGCGTTAAACCTTGGTAATACCAAGGCTTATTTGCGGTAAAAATCGCCGCAACTCAGCGGTAATTTTTTGTCTCTATCCAAGCAATAGCGATAATTATCGCTATTGCTTGGTAATATGCCCCCAAATTCCTAGGATGAATAGGTGGCAAGGAGGCTTCATGCTGCCTTTCTGAACTTTGGGTAGGAATTAAGCGGCATATTAACAAGGGTGTTATCGCCGCTTTAGCGGCCCTTTTTGCAGATAAAGCAGCGATTTTTTGTATCAAACAATTACCAAGCTGTCGCTAACAGCAGTTAGCAACAGCTTCCAGAAGATAGCGACCGGTTTGGGGCCCGCTTTGCATGTCAGCGAAGTTGTTGCTAATGTGCCCCTAAATCACTTGATGTTTATTAGTATTGGATATAGATACTAAGGGCCTCATTTATGAGGCTGTGCGTCACTTTTAAGCCGCCGGTGCGTCACTTTTTGTGAAGCACCAGTGGCGTAAAAAATGGGCCTTTTTGCGCCATATTTACAAAGTGACACATCTAAGTAGATGCGTCACTTTGTAAACCCCTGCACCACATTATTCCTGCGCCAGGTATAATGTATGCAAGGAGGGGGTATTGACGCAAGAAAGGGTCGTAGAAGTGACGCAGTGAAATCTATGAGATTTCACTGCGTCACTTCTAGGATACAAATGCGTCAATTTTTTACGCCTGCCTCACAGCAGGCGTAATACTGACGCAGGCCCTTTCACATGGGCTTGTCCCATGTGAAAGGACACATCGCTGGAGTTGCGTCACTTTTGTGACACACTCCAGCAATGCGTCACTTTTGCGCCATAAAGATACGTCAGAAATACTCAAGTATCTGTAACTCCTTGTGACATGATGCGTCATATTATAAATATGACGCATCCAGCATGTCGCAAGGAGGGCACAATGAAAAGTCACGCATCGCTGTTGTCACGCAGCGATGCGTCACTTTTCATAAATGAGGTCCCAAGCATCTTCTATTATTAGGCTTTCTCGTTTTTGTTTGGACACTCTTTAGACATTAGATTCATTAAATGGTACTGTGTGCCATGGATCAAGGTAGCAGGAGCTGTATGTACAATTTTGATCTTCTCTTTTTCCAACAATTCAATGTAACCATCTTTTGTGATAGTACTTGCAATCTAAGAATTCTAACCAATCTGTTTTTCCAATATTTGGTAGCAGACCATTACAGACTATCTTTGATTGAGACTTTGATTGAGTGGTTTAAGTAACTTTGACTCTTTCCTTCTACTTCTTTTTTTCCTTTATGGTTGTGAGCACCCTTTAACATATTATGCCCATCATAGAAATACATTTTACTTTATTCTCATGAACTTTTATTATTTTTAAGCGATGACTATTTTATTAGTGACATTGTATATTCTAAGCAACAATCACAGTGACGTCAAACACCACTATTAATGTGTTTCCAACATGTAGGATCCCATCTATTCTTATAATTGACCCGATCATCTACACTGAATTGTATGGTAAGGTTAGGCTTCTTTAGCAAGTGTGTATCTTTATAAAAATAACATGTTTAATGGGGGTGTAGAACCTGTCCCTGCGACTGCAAGAGGAGGTCTGCACTGAGAGGGAGACGGAGTGGAGGGTGCGGTGAGAGGTTAAGGAGGTCTGTGTACCACACCCTTCTTTGCCAGTCCGAGGTGATCAATATGACTTGGGCCTGGACTTGGCGAATATTCCTCAGACCTCGAGGAATTAAGGATGTGGGAGGAAATGCGTAAAGAAGCTGTGAGCCGTAATCTAACTGAAACGCGTCCCCCAATGCTCCCCGCATTGGATACTGGAGACTGCAGAACGACGGGCAGTGCTTGTTCTCGTGAGTGGCAAACAGGTCCGATGGAGGGAACCCCCCGCCCAAAAATTGTGATGGACCACCTCTGGATGGAGACCCCACTCGTGATCGGCCGAGAACTGCTGACTAAGACTGTCCGCAAATTTAGCCCCCGGCCAGAGGATTCCCAGTCACACAAATCCAATGGTCCTGAGCTCAGGACTAGAGTCGCAGAGCCTCTCTGCAGAGAAGATATGACCCTACTCTTCCCTGTTTGTTCATGTATCACATCGAGGTAGTGTCATCCGTCAGGACCTGAACCGACTCACCGTGAAGGGAGGGAAGGAAGTCCTTGAGAGCCAAACGTATTGCCCGCAATTCTAGAAGGTTGATGTGAAGCAATCTTTCCTCTCTCCAAAACACTCCACCATACCAGCTCCGCTGCAGTGTTTTTTTAAATAGAGGTGATTTCATAGCATGGATCAGTAATTTCACCCGTGCCTTGAGGTAGTGGTGGTATCAAATGGGCGTCAAGACTGGATAGCCACTTGCTTTTCTATGACCCTGTTCCCTCAGGTGCTTAGTGAGAATGCTGTCCCCGTCTATGAAGTATCACTTTACCCATATGATATATATCTGCGGCTATGTATAGTGGGTTGCTTACTTTACCGTTCACCACTATAAGAGTGCGTCAGTCATCCATTCATAATGCTTGTTTTTATCTGCTTCTGAAAAATCTAATTTCTACTTTGCTAGCCAACGGCATAGAATGGTTCCTAATTAGTGATTATCATGCTAAGACAATTTATAAAAACTCCATTCAACGCAGCTCAGTCACCAGCGAGGCTGTGCTGCGTTGCCCATCAGGGAGGGGGCAGGAGAGCTCTATATCTTCAAAGATGTGTCTTTCTCCTTCACTTTCCCTTGCGCTGGCACTGATTACAGCTGCTGTGCGCCAAGCACACATCCTGACACCATGCGCTAGGGTGTGTGAGTTTAGAATAGGTTTTGTACAGGAAATGCACCCTTCCTGTACAAAATACCATGCCTAGACAAGATGCAAACCTTTTCCCACTTTGTATGTATGCTGCACAGTGCAGCATGCATGCAAAGTCAGAAAAGGAAGGAGAAATTAAAGCATTTCTCCTTCCTTGCGCCTACCTTAAAAGGGCACGGTTTTCTCACCCTTAACCCAATCTACTTTATTTAGTGTTGGACTTGGCCCTTTTTAAAGGATTATCCAGAAACTTTTTGTTTCTTTCTCCTATTTTTTCCTGACTTGTTGTTTGTGGCTATAGGACTAGGGGCACTTTACCACTGCTATTCAGTGCTAAAGTGCATATGCTCTCTGTGTAAATTATTATGATAATTTGTTATCCGTGATTTGCTTTTCTGATTTGCTGGTGAGTCCCTTGTAAATTGCACTGAGTGTGCCACTGCCTGTAAATCAAATGCTACTAGTGGGGCCTGCAGCACTGCTTGTGCCACCCACATGAGTAGCCCTGAAAAGGTATCTCCAACCTGTCACTGCAGTGTCTGCACACTGTTTTAAAATGGTATGTCGACCTGGCAAGTGCACCCACTTCCCAGGCCCCAACCTTCCCTTTTCTTACATATAAGACACCCCTCAGGTAGGCTGTAACGACCGGATTCTCAGAACAGGCAGCTCACCAACCGTGGCTAACCCAGTCGTTATGTAACAACACTCTTCTCAGGCCACTATTTACAAGATATCTAGAATGCTCACCTGAGAAAGTGAAATGAAGCTATTTACAAGCCTGTATAATCAAAGATACCACTAACATCTAATGGATTCCATATTTTATCCTATAATTATCTCATCTTATATCTTTAACGTCACCCGACGAAATCTTTAACGTCACCCGACGATATCTTTAACGTTACCCGAGATATCTTTAACGTCACCCGACGATATCTTTAGCGTCACCCGATGATATCTTTAACGTCACCCGACGATGTCTTTAACGTCACCCGACGATATACACTAATGGGGATACTAATGGGGATTCACCTTTAAGAGTTACTCCCAAATGAAGTTCACACTCTCCTCTCATCATCAGTTACCTTTGCAGAAGGGCATATCCCATCCTTCTGTATGTCAGCACCTGGTTAAAAGGAAAGGGTGATCTCATTCATAAAAACAACATTCAAAGATTTTTATCATTAAATCTTTATTCTACAATCAAGCATAACAGAATGAGCAAAAGACACATGAATTAAGTTAGTCGCTACCTATAACCTAAAAGGGGATACAAATGAATGGTTAGATATATTCTACACTAAGCTCAGAACGCCTCACCTTAGACGTGTGTCTTTCCATTTCAGCAGCGGAGCTGATCCCTCTCTCTCGCTTTGTCTTCAATGTACTCGGGACTCTGCTCTCCCTCTATGGCTCACGAATACACGTCTGCACCGCTACGCCTCATCTACGCTGCCATGGTTCCGAATTACTCGAACCCTCTTCTGGACTTAGTCTCTGCCACTCCTGTATGATGTCACTACAGGATTCTCAATCACTCTCCGTCTTCGTTTCAGGATTTCAATTAGCTGATGGTATCAATCTCTATGCACCAGCCTTTGGACCAACTTCTTCTGTCTACTCCACACACTGCTCTCTCTCTCTCTTCTCTACTTGCTCCTTGATAATATAGAGCTCACTTTCTCTATGGAAAACTCCGGTATTAGGCCGACTCCCACCAAATTCCTGTACCAGTCCCCGGCTCCCTTCGCCTTCCACAGTGGCCACCTGCGTATTGCGTCTAGAGCCGGGGACACATTCCTTTGATAAGGGCCAGTCTTGACCGGTTCCTCACTAGCAAATAACAGGAAGAATTCTAAACACTACCTTTACCCTGCAAGCGCCTCGGACAGTCGAGGCAGAAATACAAAATGGCTTCCCTCTAGCCTTCGGGCCTGTAGGCCCAAGAAGACGGAAAAAGGCACTAAACCCTGTCAAAGCGCATAGTTAAGCCCTACAAATGAACGCAAATGCAACTAGGACTGAGATGGTAGTGGATTATAGTCACCACTAGTCTGGAAATAGACTAAAATTACCTGTTGCTACATCCCACTCCTGACTAAATGTACTAACATCGAAAGTCAAAAATAAAACAAAAAAAGGGGAGCTCAAACAGGACGTATATCAGTTGAAGAATAGTAGGAAACAATACTAAAGGATCTAGCCATAACTCGTGGACGGAACATACGTAAAAAGGATGGTATACACTGAATACAGCAACAAATAACAATTAAAAAACTAATTGCTAAGAAAATGCCACCTAATATCTGGCGTAAAGAATGGAAATCTGGCAACCAATTAAAAAGCCAATCAAACCACCCTACATCTAAATGTTCCCTAACTTCTTGTGTCAGCTCATGTAACTTATTAAGATGAGATATAAAGGATTTAGAATGATCTGATAAATTAAAGCAACATAGGCCCTCAAAATCTGAACAGCCATGGTTATGTTTAAGTAGTAAATAATCTATTCTGTAAAATAGCACGGCGCTCGCCTTGAGTGTCTGATAATAAGTCGGTTAAAATAGCAGAAGTATTATTCAGCAGGCAAGTTTGCCTATAGTCTTGGCAATTATATACAGACAACGCGGGAACACCAATAATAGAGGCAGCTAAACTAAGATATTCAGTTTTAGAAAATAAATGCAAGGAAGAATCACAGTCTCTTGAAAGTGGAGGTGCATCTCGCACTATGCGGGATGACGCAGCCTCATCAGAAGAAAACATCAAAAGACTTAATCGTGTTAAAGCACAAGGACCTCCGGAGATATTTGTAGGAATATAGGACCAGGACACATTGCCACAGGAAAAGAGCCATCCGGGCAGTAATAACACATGATAATAATGGTTTGCAGTCACTATAAGACGTTTGCAACTCATATGATTTTGGACTGAAGTACATGCGGTAGGAGTCCTGGTAACGCATAAAATTCTTTCATGGGTGAAATATTTGTTGGAGTGTTCTAATCGTAATTGAGCACATTTGCCTATATATCTAGGATCACAAGTCATGTTATAACAGATATCACTTTCCGTGATATTATATGTAAACATTTGAAAAATCAATGGGGATTCCGGTTCACTCAGAACAGTGCATGAAATGCAATAGTCATACCCTGAAAAATCGGAATGGATAAATGTAGGATAAACTTCAGATACGTTGAAGAAATGTAAAAGGGAGGCTGTTGAGATTGGTACAGCCACAAGGCAAGTTGTGAGGAGATCGTTCACAGATCTCATAGATGCTAAACAAAAGTGTGTAGAATTGACGATGGTCTGGGCTAGATGCGTCCAAAAGTTAGTAGTGATGTACCACGAAGCAATGGAACGATGTACTCTGTCATTAATCCGGTCCTGAGTGCTCTCTTGACTCTCGGCGCAGCAGACCAAAGGGAGTCCAACGACACATCCAGCAGCAGCAATCCATGCAATGATCTGCAATAAAAGAACAGTCATTACTCATTCTCGCAGATAGCATTTATCAGCTGGGACTACATCCCAGCTTTCCTGCCCTGCCTCATCACTAGTATCGTGTTGTCAGATCCTGTTGCTATAATTTCGGCCTGTTCAGGGGGATTATTCGGCGACTGCACCCACACTCTAGCTCCAGGATTGTCAGTTGAACCAAATCCACTGGTTCCGCGCATTGTTAACAGAGTTGGAGCAGTGCCCTTTTGGATCACGCCACTGAAAACAGGCATAATGACCAATTGAGCGATTCAATCATTTTTCTGGATTATGATTTCAGAATCACCACTGTTCAACAGGATGGCTTTTATTTCTCCTTGATAATCGCTGTCAATTACCCCACCAAGCACCTGGATGCCTTTTAAAGCCAAACCAGATTTCGGGGCAATCAATCCAAAATGTTCTGCTGGTATTTGAACACCAATTCCTGTTTCAATTATCACAATACTGTTGATTTTTAGAACAGTAGTTTTTAAAGAATGCAGGTCTAAGCCTGCCGATCCAGGGGTAGCTCTATGTGGAGCCAAAGCCCCGGGAGTGATTTCCCAATAAGAAACAGTATTTTTAACTGAATTAGGTTGAACATCAACGTGAGGAGGAAACAAACGCATTGAAGGAGAATTTGATTACAAATATGGTCTGTTATTCAAAATCAATAAAGCATCTGATAAATGGCCTCTCCAGTTCTTTAGGGTATCGTCTGACAATTTGCACAACTGATCTTTTAATAATCCATTCATTCTTTCAATCAAACCCGCAGCCTGCGGGTAATAAGGAATGTGCAACACCCAATCAATGTTGTTTTCTGCACATTAATTTTGTACCAATCTTCCTTTAAAATGCGAGGCATTGTCAGACTGCACCTGAAGTGGAGTACCATAATATAATGTAATCAAATCCAATGTCTTCATGGTATTGATTTGGGTAGCCCTCTTACATGGAAAAGCGATCAGAAAACAGCTATACGTGTCAACAACTGTACAGACATATTGGCAATTTTTACTCATGGGCAGAGGACCAATATAGTCGATCTGCCAAATTTCTGCGGGGGATTTACCTCGATGTAGCTGCCCTTTCACTATTCTAGGCACCTCTCTTTGTCGCGAATGTTGACATATAGGGCAATGAAGTATTGCTGTTTTAATCAAATCAAGAGGAATATAAATGCCTCTATCAGTAGCCCACCTGCTAGTAATTTTTTCTCCAAAATGTCCTGCTTTTTGGTGGGACCATTTCGCCAATCCCGCCAAATCAGAATTTTGTTGGTCCACCACTGCCTCAGACATTTT
Source organism: Lissotriton vulgaris (assembly GCF_964263255.1). Classification (NCBI taxonomy): domain Eukaryota; kingdom Metazoa; phylum Chordata; class Amphibia; order Caudata; family Salamandridae; genus Lissotriton; species Lissotriton vulgaris. The sequence continues at coordinate 966,992,168 of NC_141693.1, read as the reverse complement.
ATATTTCTCATCTGCAATATTATTAAATAACTTGTTAAGTGAGTCAATAGGCATATGAGCATCAACATAAAAAACTGTGACATTGCTTTGAGGAAGTAATTCATAAATTTCCTGCCATAGTTCTTTACCCCAGATTGTTTTGTTATGAACCATCCAATTATGGGACTGCCATGTAGGTAACCAGACTACCAATCCATTCGCAGTCGACCATGAATCAGTAAAAATATGACATGTTCCTGGTAATTCTTGTTTTAGAACTTGATACACAGCATACAATTCCGCAAACTGACTACTTCGTCCTTCACCAGTAGTGCTCAATAATTTCTGAGTTGTGGGATTATACGAGACTGCTTTCCAATGTCTCTTTTCTCCTATGTACCTAGCTGAACCATCCGTAAACCATACATGTTTTCTATCCTCCATGGACAGATCATCGAACGGCATACCCCACTTAACAGAAGATTCCTGTACTATAGGTATGGAGAACTCTTTCTCTCTCTCTTCCATCGGCGCCTGCGCTACTTTCTCATGCAACATTGCAACTCTTTTTGGGCCCACACGAGCCCAGTCTTGTATATACCACTTCCATTTTATGATGCTCACTTCCTGAGCATGGCCAATTCTATGAGTTTTCGGCGAACTCAAGACCCACTGCATTATAGGAATTTCTGGTCTCAAAGTCACATCATGTCCTAATGTTAACTGCTCAGTATCTACCAGAGCCCAATAGCATGCAAGCAACTGCTTCACAAAAGGTGTATAATGGTCACCAGCCTCAGGTAACTTTTTAGTCCAAAAACCTAGGGGTACTGTAGTTTTACCCTGCTTTTGCCACAGACTCCAATTTGCATACATATCTTGTACAGATACATTCAGATCCACATCACCATCACGCACTGGCCACAAATCCAAAGTATGTTGAATCATTTCTATCGCCAAATCAAACGCATCTTGCTGTGCTCTGTTCCATTCAAATGCATTCTTTTTACGTGTAACTTTGTACAAAGGGGCCAGAATCTGACTCAAATGTGGAATGTGTTGACGCCAAAAGCCAAATAAACCAATGAATCTTTGGGGCTTCTTTTCTGTTTTTAGGAACTGCAAATTCTGCAATTTTCTGTTTTACTTGTGGAATCACTTCTCGATTCCCTTCATGCCAATGAATACCCAAGAACTTCACATGTTGCGCTGGACCCTGTAATTTATCAGGTTAATTTCCCAGCCTTTGCTTTGTAAATGTGCAACAATTCGTTCTAACTGTATTCACACCTGATCTTGTGTCTCACATTGAATTAGTATATCATCTATATAACACACCTGAATATTTGGATCCACAGTCACCTCGTCTAAATGCCCTGCTACTATTCTGTGACAGATTGTCGGACTATGTACAGAGCCTTGGGGAAGACTTCTAAACGTCATTTGACGGCCATTCCATGTAAAACTAAATTGTTCTTGACATTCGGGGGAAATTGGAATAGAAAAGAAAGCATTAGCAATGTCAATGGTTGCATACCATGTACCTGAATGTTTCTGGATTCTTTCAATTAAAGTAATAACATCAGGGACTGCAACAGTCAAAGAAGGTGTATGTTTGTTCAATTCTCGATAATCAACAGTCATGCGCCAAGAATTATCACTTTTGCGTACCGGCCAAACAGGATTGTTCCAAGCCGAAGTAATGGGAATTACCACTTGTGCATCCATCAAGTCTTGAATGGTAGCACTGATCTCATCGTGCCCACCGGGAATACGGTATTGTTTCATTGAAACCACTTTCGTGGCTTGGGGAATTTTAATCGGAGGCATTTTTAAACGTCCGACTCTCACAGATTTTGTTGATATATAATGCTTGTGTCCAAATTTGTAACATCCGTCATCTAAATATAATGTCATACCTTTAAAAATGTCAATTCCAATTATATATTCATCAAGAGGTAATACCAATACATGATACTCTTTTCGGGGGTTCCTACCTATTCTCAATTCGAGTTTAGTTTGTACTACGGGGTTTCTTTACCACCTAATCCAGTAATCGTATAACCTTGTCCTTTCAACTTTTTGGGATTTCCAGAAATTAGAGTAGCCTCCGCTCCAGTATCCACCAATGCTCGGGCCCTCTGTATATTTCTATGTCTCCAATAAATTTCAATGTCTACATAAGGCCTGTAATCTTTGTGAGCCCAATTTTGGACTGGAGCTTGACCTACTTCCTAGTCTCGTTTACTGTGCTCTGTCGCCCAAGTCAAATCAGGATAAAGACTCTCATATCGTTTAGGTAATGTCACCTCTCGTTCATACCCTTTTTCTTCAAGAAAAGGATTTTTGTAATTTGAAAAATATTGTGATCTCCGTTCAAGGGATCGTGATCTTTTGTCTCTCAATCTCACCTCAGGGGATTGATCTCTCTCTCTTCCATCTCTGCGTACAGACTGCTCTCTTTTCTCCTCTCTGTCTCTCTCTCGCTCTCTTCTGGAATGGGACGATTCATCTCGTGTCCTACTCCACTCTCTCTCTATCCCACTCTCTCTGCCTCTCTCTCGACGTGGCATAGCATCATCACCACTACCATCAGAATGAATAACTTCAAAGTCCTGCTTACGGACCTTTCTAGCTCCTTCCTTCCTGTCCAGGCCAAGCTTACAAAACATAACCCATAACAGAATATTAGGTAAATCATGAATGTCATCTGCCTTCACACCATCCTTTATGAGAGTGTCAGGAATCATTCAGTCAGTTCCCTATATAATACAGGACATTTCCGTTCCAAAAAGACATCCAGGGTGGTGGTGAAACCTAGGATGGTGAGTTTCTGGGTAAATGTGAATTAGTTTGGGAATTCAAGATGGTCGCCGCTATTGCCGTGGTGACATATCGGCGACGTTCTAGTCTTCAGCAATCTTGAGGAGCGAGAGCGCAGAGAACTGCGCACTTCAAAATAGACTTTGCCGTGAGTGGCCGTCATTCAAGGCGCTCACAGGAATTTCAAGTTTCAGTGTTTTCTGTGAGAATAATTCATAGTTCCAGTTCCGAATATCTTAGTTCTGAGTTGAATGTGGGTGCTAAAGCATCGTGACCCAAGACTGTGAAAGGTTTGCATCTTTCAACGTGTCAGTGAAGAAAAGACCGTCGGAAGCAGGTTGCGCTTTGACAGCAATTTCAGCAAAGAGTCCGAGGAGTTCTTGCTTGAGAAAGACTCTAGACTTTTCCTGAGGAGAATTATCCTCGACTTGGCAGTTCCATCTCTTCAGAGTTACGCAAGGCTGTGAACGGCGGAGACAGCAAGCTGACAATCACCGGAGGATAAAGTAAGACTTTTCCAATCTCTTTGGAAGACATTCCAGTTCCCCCCAGAGCTTCCCCATTGCACTCCCCCTATTCTTCCCTCCCTCTTTCTCCTTTTTGCGCGTATCTTCCAAGTGTTCAAGACTGTCTCCATGAACAGCATGACCATTTACTGGAACCTGTGAACAGACTCCCAATTTGAAAGCAACGTTGCCATTGAAGAAGGTAGGCGGGGAAATACTGGGTTTAGTGTCAGGGAACACATTCCTCAATTAAGTTACTAATGGGGTGTTCTCCTTTTTCAGTATTGTCCACTCCTTCATGGTAACCACTCGCAACCATATACAGAGAGGGGCAAGGCTCTAAAGACAACTGGTAGGATAAATTGGATTTGAGTATTATATGTCCGGGAAGCGTAGTTGGAGTTTCTGCATTGTCCTTCTTTCTTTCCTCTGTGCATTAGGAACCCAAGTGCAGTCCTGAAAGCCAGTAGAACATAGAAGGACTAGTGGGTGCCAGTTGTCGTTGGAGTGTCTCTCTTTTCTGTCCACTTCCCCTTTCCCTGTCTCTGGTGCTGTTGCTCGTGAAGCGGCGTCACTGGGGATAGGGCATTGGGAGCCAGCATCAGTTCTGCCTCTGCGAAGAATCTGGGACCTGACAGTTTGAAGTGCCCAAGTGATTCACTCGCCCAGGCAGAATGGTTGAAGAGTTTAGTTTAAAGTCCCTTGGGGAAATGTTAGCAGGGATTCAGAGACCGGACGGGGCTCGGGGCAGGACTCCACATATCCGCCTCCCAATCTCCAATGCTACCTCTTAACAATCAGAGTCCACGGTACCAATATACTAAAGCCTACCTGTTGAATCTAGGTAAGCCATCATCATCCCATTGTTTGCATGCTACAGACCCGTTATCTTTACCCGCACAATGTAATATATGCCACCAACTACTTCCCAATATCAACTCCACCTCAAACAAAACTCAGCAAATAAACATGATACTACTGAACTGTAGGTCTATGCCTAAGCATAAAACTGAAATTCATGACCTGCTGACTAATGGAGATCATGACATCGTGTTTCTAACTGAAACATGGTTAGAGGAAGCCTCCTCCCCAGAGATCCTAGAGGCCATTCCGAGCAACTATTGCCTTTTAAGAATCGACCGCCAGAAACAACGGGGAGGTGGACTAGCAATGATTTTTAAAAATGATTTTGAGTGCACTTTAATTGAACAAAAAACCACGGACAGTGAATGCGGAAGATTCACCATTAAATTAGACACCTTCAACACAATTACGGGATTACTAATATATAGACCTCCTGGAGCTGCAACATCCTTTTGTAGCCAACTTATTGAACTGGCCACTCAGCTAGCCGTCAGACATAATAATATCATCATACTGGGTGACCTTAACATCCACCTAGAGGATAGCCACTCCAAGGAAACGCAACGCCTTTTGAATGCTCTCAATGCTATCGATCTGAAGCTTTTATCCATCCTGCCCACGCATCAACAAGGGCATCTATTAGATCCGATATTCACGAACTGTAAGGGCATTGAAACCTCCACACCAGTTCCACTGATATGGTCTGACCATAGTATGGTGCCATTTAGAATAGCTAAAAATACTATCACCAAGTCACATGCGAAAAACCCCCCTTGCAGACGCCGGAACTTTAAAAAATGCACCCCGGAAGTGCTGCTGCAGGAACTTACCGAACATCCCCTGGCAACAGGCGCTTCCCTACAGGAAGTATGGGACAACTTTGAATCTTGGCTAACAAAAGCGTTAGACAAAATTGCCCCATGGACGACCAAGCCCCCAGCTCGACAAACTAAAAACGCCCCCTGGTTCTCTGATAAATTGAAAAAGGCTAAAGCACAATGCAAATCCATTGAACGAATGTGGAGGAAAGACTACACCCCAGAACTCAAAGAAAAGTATAGAACCGAGCTGAAAAAATACCAAAAATTGGTACGATTAGAGAAGAGTCTTTATTACAAAAGCAGAATTATGGAAGCTAAAAACCCTACCAAAGAACTATTCGGCATCTACAGAGAAATCACCATTCCATCTCGCCTGGATACTAAAGACACCTACTCCACAGAGATATGTGAACAGATAGCCGATTTCTTTGTGAAAAAGGTAGAAAATATTCATGCCATGTTTACCAGCAGTACCAGCTCAGATAATAATAAGGCAGAGACTCTGGACGCCTGCCCCCACAAACCCCAGTTTACCAATTTCAAGACTCCTAATAAACAGGAACTGATGAAAATTATAAACACCATTTGTTCAGGTTCCCCTACGGATGCCTGCCCTCCGGAACAGTACAAAGCGGTCATGGAAAGCGTACTACTGGATCATATAAGCAACATGATCACAATCTCATTCCGCGAAGGCATTGTCCCGAGAAACTGGAAATCTGCCCAGGTAATACCACTAAAAAAGAAACCGAACATCCCAATCACCCAGCTTCAAAATCTGCGACCAATCTCACTTCTCCCTTTCTGTGCCAAGATCATAGAAAAGGTGGCCAATCTCCAACTCATGGAGTTTTTGGAGAAAGAATCTCTCCTCCACCCTTCCCAATCAGGGTTTAGATCAGGCCACTCTACGGAATCAGCCGTTCTGTTCTCCACCGAACAGATTCGGAAACTGGTGGATGAGGGAGAGACAGCAGCGTTGGTCCTATTGGACCTAAGTGCAGCATTTGATACCGTGCTGCACACCACGCTGCTGTCCCGGCTCTCAGACATGGGAGTTAAAGACTCTGCTCTCAACTGGTTCCAATCATACCTCACTGACAGAACTTTCCAACTTCATTGCCCACCCTTCAAGTCATCTCCTCGCAATGTTAGCCATGGGGTTCCACAGGGCTCAAGTCTGAGCCCTACCTTATTTAACATCTATATGGAACCCCTGGCACACATTGTAGAGGAATTTGGGGTGGGCATTGTCAGCTATGCTGACGACACCCAGTTGGTGTTCAAAATAACACCAGACAGTAGAGACTTAGCCTCCAACTTCTCAAACTGTATGCTAAGGATAGCATCATGGATGAACGCTAACTGCCTCCGTTTAATTGGAGATAAAACAGAGGTACTGATTGTAGGGAAGAATCCCACCGTCGGGTCACATACCTGGTGGCCTAGCGAATTGGGAGAACTACCTGTGCCTGCAGAGAAGGTGAAGAACCTCGGAGTCATGCTTGACCCAAATCTCTCAGGTAGAGCCCAAGTAAACAAAGTGACAAGTAAATGCTACAGCACCCTTAAAGTGCTGCGCAAAGTACTTGACCTTCTGCCGATAGAAGCGAGAAAAACCATAGTCCATGCCCTAATATCTCCCCATCTGGACTATGGTAATGTTCTCTTACTGGGGCTCAATCAAAAGAGCCTGCACCAGTTACAATGCATACAAAATTCTGCAGCGCGACTGGTGCTCGGTCTCCCGCGCAGAGCATCGACAAAAAATGCGCTGGCCAAGCTTCACTGGCTCCCTGTTAAAGAAAGAATAATATTCAAAACTCTCTGCTACACACATCGCATTGCCCAAAATAAAGGCCCTAGCTATCTAAGGGGCCTCATTACCATCCACAGGCCGATCAAAAATCTTAGATCAGCGGGCACGATGCTATTTAAAATCCCTTGCATCAACAAAGCTAAGATGGGAGGAAAATCCTTCCGCTATTTAGCCACCAAACTTTGGAATGCCTTGCCAATTCAGCTACGTATGGAGCCATCCGAAACAAGATTCAGAGCCAGACTCAAAACTCACCTATTTCCCAAAAACTAATCCCAGTTCGCCCGTCCTTTTTCCTCTAGATGGTTTGCATTTGCAGTCAGCGCGGGGACACACAGTTTTGTGCAGCCAGGCGCTTAATAAATGCTTATTATTATTATTATTATTATTAGAGAGAGATTGGAGCTGTGAGGGAGGAAAATAAAAACTTGAAACAGGAGTTAGTAGTTTCTCGTCAGGAAACCTTGCTGTTGTCCCGAAAGGTCGATGGGCTGGCAATGAGTAATCCAGCAGGGCCCTCCCCAAGTTCTAGCAAGGGTACCACAGAATCTGATACTAGAACGGTAGCGCAAGTGATTCATTCTGTTTCTCCCTTAATTCCTTTAGCAGCTCCGGAGCGATTTCACGGGGACCCTCAAAAGGCCCAGTTTTTTCTGACCCAATGTTCGTTACATTTTATGTGTCGTCCTACCCTATTCCCTGATGCCCAGTCTAGAGTGGCGTTTGTCTTGTCATATCTGGGCGGGGGGGATGCTGCAAATTGGGCAATGCCTTTGGTAACGCGTGATGATCCCTTCCTGCATGATTTTGACCGATTTAAAACGGAGTTTCTCCGCATTTTTGATAGAAGGAGGATATCTCAGGCTACTGATAATGAATTGCTTGAGCTCAGGCAGGGGTCAGGAGATTTGATTACATACTTGGCACAGTTTAACAAACTCATTGTTGAAACTCAATGGCCTGAGGAGAAGAGAGCAGCTTTGTTTTACCGAGGACTTCGGGATGAACTGAAGGATTCATTAGCTCAGATACCTAATCGGCCCACTGAGCTTTCGGCCTTGGTAGATTTAGTATTGGAACTGGATTTTCATAGTGTGGAAAGGAAGGGTGAAAAGAAAAGAGATTTTCGAGTCAGCATTCCACGCTTTGATAGGATGAAGACTGAAGCGTCTAAGAGTGTAGGTGCTCAGTCTGACGTCGCACCAATGCAGATTGGAGCAGTTCGTGGACCCCTGAGCAAGGAGGAGAAAGAACAGAGAAGATTGAAAAGATTGTGTTCGTATTGTGGAATGCCGGGGCATTTTGTCAAAGAATGCACAAAACGACCCAAGATTCCGATGAAGCGAAACGCCATGAACCATCAGTAGAGGGGGTCGCTCTGATGGCGGAAGTTGAGAAGACGACCCCAGAAGGCCATTCACTTTCGAACACGTTGCAGACTCTGATGCCTCATCTTATCTTGCAGTTGACATTAAAGTTTCGAGGGCAAGAATTTCATGGAGTGGCAGTAATGCTAGACTCAGGGGCTACGGGCAATTTTTGCGACATCAAGTATGCAGAGCGAATGGGCATACAATCCATCCGAAAAAGTAAAAGTGAACCAGTGAGAGCGGTGGATGGAACCAACCTGTCTTCAGGCCCAATCACTTGTCACACCGAACCTGTGGAACTTTATCAAGCAGATGGTCATCACGAGCAGGTGCAATTTAATCTGATCGACGCGCCGCAGTTTCAGTTGATTTTAGGCTTACTGTGGCTTGCCTTGCACAATCCAACCATTGATTGGGAGAATCGGACGGTGAAGATGCAATCTGATTTCTGTCATGAACACTGTTATAGTAAGGACCCGCCGAGACTCATTCCGACTCAATCACAATTACTTTCGCATGGGGGGCAGACGATCAGTGTGATTACGTCAGTGGAAATTCCAGAGGAATATCAAGAGTACAAGGAAGTCTTTAATGAGCAGGAAGCTGAAGTATTACCTCTGCATCGCTCTTATGCTTGTACTATCGATTTGGAGCCGGGAGCGGTGCTTCCCTGTAGTAGAATTTATGCTCTTACAGAGAAAGAGAACCAATATTTGAAGGAATATCCGGATCGTTATTTGGCAAATGGATTCATCAGACCCTCCCAATCCCCGGTGTCCTCGCCATTGTTTTTCATTCCTAAGAAAGAAGAGGGAACCTTAAGAACCTGTATTGACTATCGAGCGTTAAATCGAGCCACCATCAAGAATCGATATCCTTTGCCTTTAATTTCGGTCTTGTTGGATCAGATCAAAGATGCTCAGATCTTTACCAAACTGGATCTGCGTGGGGCCTACCATTTGGTGCGGATGAAGGAGGGACACGAATGGAAGACTGCATTCCAAACTAAGTTCGGTTTGTTCGAATATTGCGTGATGCCCTTCGGCCTTTGCAATGCCCCTGCTGTGTTCCAGCATTTTATTAACGATGTTATGGGAGATCTGATTGACAAGATTGCTGTAATCTATCTAGATGACATTTTGATTTTCTCTAAAGACCCTCAAGAACATCCAGAACATGTGAAAACAGTGCTGCATCGTCTACAAACTCATCATCTATTTGTAAAATTGGAAAAATGTATATTCAGTTCCAATCGAGTGGAGTTTTTAGGATTCGTGTTATCTCCGCAGGGAGTGATGATGGATCCGGGAAATGTACGAGCTGTTGAGGATTGGCCGTCGCCAAAGGATGTGAAGGAAATTCAGAGATTCCTGGGTTTTGCTAACTTTTACCGTCGATTCATCTCCGGTTTCTCACAAATGATTGTGCCAATTACTCAACTACTCAAGAAAGGGGTGAAATTCCAGTGGTCCAGTGAGGTAGAGAATGCTTTTGTCACCCTGAAGAAAAGTTTCACGTCCGCTCCACTTTTACGTCATGCTGACCCAGCTGAACCTTTCTTTGTGGAGGCAGACGCTTCTGATCAGGCGATTGGAGGGGTCTTATCGCAGAGACATCCAGATACAGGACAACTGCATCCCGTAGCTTTTCGATCACGAAAACTGAATGCGCCGGAAATCAACTACACTATTGCTGAAAAAGAGCTTTTGGCAGTGAAGGATGCCTTCGAAGACTGGAGACATTACCTTTTGGGAGCTCGACATAAAGTAACTGTGTTCACGGATCACAAGAACCTGCAATTCTTGAAAACGGCAAAGACCTTAACCCCCCGGCAGCTACGTTGGTCTCTCTATTTTTCTGACTTTGATTTTGTCATTACTTATCGACCAGGCAGCAAGAATGGGAAGGCAGATGCACTGTCGAGAATCGATACTGTAGAAACACAGCATTTGGTGGAGATTCAACCTATTATTCCGGAGACTCAAGTTATCTGCACAGTCACCTTGGATGGTTTTCAAAAAAAAGTCCAGAAAAGTCTGTCTACGGAAGAAATCAAGGCCTGGGTAGCTCAAGATCCAGAATGCAAGTGTCACCAGCAATTGCCATAATATCGTGAAGCCTTATATCTCCCGACCCTGTCCTTACAAGAAAGGGCCTTGAGAATGTGCCATGATCAACCGCTAGCTGGCCATAAGGGCATTATGAAAACTCTAGATCTGGTTCAGCGTTATTTTTGGTGGCCTGAGCTGTCTTCCTCTGTCAAGCAGTATGTGTTGTCTTGTGATTTATGTGCCCGAAGTAAAGCTACACGACAAGTCCCGCAGGGAATGTTGCAACCCTTACCAACTCCTACCTGTCCGTGGCATATGGTATCCATGGACCTTATTGTAGATCTTCCCCTTAGTAAAGGGTTTAACACCATTTTGGTTTTTGTGGATACCTTCTCCAAAATGAGTCATTTTGTCCCCCTGACTGGACTCCCCTCTGCAAAAGAGTTGGCGAGATTATTTGGGGAATACGTAGTGAGGTTACATGGAGTTCCCAAGATAGTAATTTCTGATAGGGGGGCTCAATTTGTTTCTCACTTTTGGAAGGCTTTTCTTCATGGGTTAGGGGTTGAGCCTAGGTATTCTACTAGCTATCATCCAGAGACTGACGGTCAAACTGAGCGTCAAAATCAGGAACTTGAACAATATTTAAGACTGTTTCTTATGGATCAGGGAGGAGAGTGGGCTGATCAGTTGTGGATGGCTGAGTTCGCATGTAATAATGCGAAAAGTGCATCTACGGGCTATTCTCCTTTCTATGTCAATTATGGCAGACATCCTAACCCTTTTTGTGTTCAGGAGGAATTGGGGTGCCAGCAGCAGGGGAGTTATTGAAAGATATGTCTTCCCTTCACAAATCTGCAGAAGAGAATTTGATTCAGGCTAAAGTGAAGTACAAGCAACATGCAGATCGACATCGTAAACCAGCTCCAGAGTATCAGACAGGTGATAAGGTGTGGTTGTCCACTAAGCATTTGCATCTCAAGGGGAATAGGAAGTTTCAGCCTAGGTTTGTGGGTCCATACATAATTGAGGAGGTTCTGGGTCCAGTTACTGTGAAATTGAGGCTTCCTCCTAACATGAAGATCCATCCCATCTTCCATGTTTCCTTGTTGAAGAAAACCTCCCCTCAGGTTAGAATAGAGAAGCCTCCTCCTCCGCTTCTCGTTCAGGGACATTCTGAATATGAGGTCAAAGGCATTCTGGACTCCAAGATTCGTTCAAATAAGTTGTTTTATCTGATCAATTGGAAAGGATATGGTCCAGAAGATCGTTCCTGGGAAAAAGCTGAAGATGTACATGCTTCCCAGTTAGTCAAACGCTTTCATTCTCAGTTTCCATCCAAGCCAGGACCGCTGTCTCGGTGTTTGAGAGGGGGTACTGTCAGGAATCATTCAGTCAGTTCCCTATACAATAGAGGACATTTCCGTTCCAAAAAGACATACAGGGTGGTGGTGAAACCTAGGATGGTGAGTTTCTGGGTAAATGTGAATTAGTTTGGGAATTCAAGATGGTATTCGCTATTGCCGTGGTGACATATCGGCGACGTTCTAGTCTTCAGCAATCTTGAGGAGCGAGAGCGCAGAGAACTGCGCACTTCAAAATAGACTTTGCCGTGAGTGGCCGTCATTCAAGGCGCTCACAGGAATTTCAAGTTTCAGTGTTTTATGTGAGAATAATTCATAGTTCCGTTTCCGAATATCTTAGTTCTGAGTTGAATGTGGGTGCTAAAGCATCGTGAACCAAGACTGTGAAAGGTTTGCATCTTTCGACGTGTCATTGAAGAAAAGACCGTCGGAAGCAGGTTGCGCTTTGACAGCAATTCCAGCAAAGAGTCCGAGGAGTTCTTGCTTGAGAAAGACTTTCTAGACTTTTCCTGAGGAGAATTATCCTCGACTTGGCAGTTCCATCTCTTCAGAGTTACGCAAGGCTGTGAACGGCGGAGACAGCAAGCTTACAATCACCGGAGGATAAAGTAAGACTTTTCCAAACTCTTTGGAAGATATTCCAGTTCCCCCCAGAACTTCCCCATTGCGCTGCCCCTATTCTTCCCTCCCTCTTTCTCCTTCCTGGTTCCTTTTTGCACGTATCTTCCAAGTGTTCAAGACTGTCTCCATGAAGAGCATGACCATTTACTGGAACCTGTGAACAGACTCCCAATTTGAAAGCAACGTTGCCATTGAAGAAGGTAGGCGGGGAAATACTGGGTTTAGTGTCAGGGAACACATTCCTCAATTCAGTTACTAATGAGGTGTTCTCCTTTTTCAGTATTGTCCACTCCTTCATGGTAACCACTCACAACCATATACAGAGAGGGGCAAGGCTCTAAAGACAACTGGTAGGATAAATTGGATTTGAGTATTATATGTCCTGGAAGCGTGGTTGGAGTTTCTGCATTGTCTTTCTTTCTTTCCTCTGTGCATTAGGAACCCAAGTGCAGTCCTGAAAGCCAGTAGAACATAGAAGGACTAGTGGGTGCCAGTTGTCGTTGGAGTTTCTCTCTTTTCTGTCCACTTCCCCTTTCCCTGTCTCTGGTGCTGTTGCTCGTGAAGCGGCGTCACTGGGGATAGGGCATTGGGAGCCAGCATCAGTTCTGCCTCTGCGAAGAATCTGGGACCTGACAGAAAGCTTGAAACATGTCACGTCTAGAGAATCTGAAATCATTAGTCCGACCTCACGGTCGAGACTGTCGTTCAGGTTTAATCCACTCCCCCAACTTACCGAGTTCACGCACAGCCTCAATCACTTCAGACAAACCATTACCAGTTTGGTTAATCAACAAAGTCATCATCACTTGTTTATATGCGGGAGGAGAAGTACGAATGATTCTGTTCCTCACGAAGGCATTAAGCAAACAATCCATTAATCTATTCGCTGTACCTAAAAAGATAGCGGTCTTCATAACTTCTTCCTTCAATCGCTGAGAAGCATCTCTCAAAGTATACCACGACTTCTCATTAAGAGGCCAATCAGATTCAGTAGGGTACTTGTGATTACACCCGTCCAGGGCCAACTGCAACAGATTAGTCTGATCATTGCTATTGTAATTACGAAAACATTCCTGAACCGTAGGATCAGAACTCAAAGTTCAAAATTTCACAGCAACACCTTTATCCAACGAGATACTTGAAGCACTTAAATCCAAAAGACAAACCTTTCAAGTAAGCAAGGATTCACCCGACTTCTGCCGGAACCTATCCAAAATGTCATTTAATTCTTGTTGAGTATAATCCTCCAAGCTGTCAAGAGGAATTCCCTGGGGAACATTAGGATTGCCCTGTAATTTACGTCGATAAATTGGTTGAGCAGAAATCTCAGGACGGTCTGTAGAGTGACAATGACGTCTAGTGCGAGAAGGCTCACGCGCAGCATTCTTGTCAGCCAAAGAAAATGAATCAGACAAATTCCAAATATCACCATCCCATTCGTCAGGGTTCCAATCAAGCCCAGCTTTCACAACAACCATACGCAGTTTTTGGTGTTAATTCAACCACGTCTGTGACGGTATTTGTATTTCGCAATGCGCACAGCAGCCCTCTCGGCCACAGCCTGATACGTTTCTAACTTGTCAGCAAGCAATTTATTCTGACATCGTAAAAGAGTAACATTATTTTGCACTTGAACAAACTGCTCTTCCAAAGTTTTATACTCACGTTGTAATCGAGAACAATTCTCATGTACAAGCCTGTATGCATTTAATAAAATCCAACCTCTACGTCCCAATATAGGAAGCTCTTCACCTTTCACCACCGGAACTTTCTGCAGGCACGCAACCACCTGAGCTGGCTCAGCATCTACCAAACATGAATTCAAGTTCTCACTCAAACCAGTAGAATTAGCCCATTCATGAGCAAGAGCTTCATAAGCAGTTGACTCCCAACCAGGAATTTCCACAGGCAACTGAAAAGACTGTTTCGATTTTCTCGAAAACATCATACAATCGTAACAAACAAACAAGAACAAATAAAAAATAATATCAAACAAAAAACTGTACAATCAAACAAATATATACAAAATCATTCACGGCGAGAACCAACGGACCCCCATAAGGAATCACGACGCCAAATGTAATGACCGGATTCTCAGAACAGGTAGCTCACCAACCGCGGCTAACCCAGTTGTTACGTAACAACACTCTTCTCAGGCCACTATTTACAAGATATCTAGAATGCTCACCTGAGAAAGTGAAAAGAAGCTATTTACAAGCCTGTATAATCAAAGATACCACTAACATCTAATGGATTCCATATTTTATCCTATAATGACCTCATCTTATATCTTTAACGTCACCCGACGATATCTTTAACGTCACCCAACGATATCTTTAACGTCACCCGGTGATATCTTTAACGTCACCCGACGATATCTTTAACGTCACCTGATGATATCTTTAACGTCACCCGACGATGTCTTTAACGTCACTCGACGATATACACTAATGGGGATACTAATGGGGATTCACCTTTAAGAGTTATTTCCCAAATGAAGTTCACACTCTCCCCTCATCATCAGTTACCTTTGCAGAAGGGCATATCCCATCCTTCTGTATGCCAGCACCCGGTTAAAAGGAAAGGTTAATCTCATTCATAAAAACAACATTCAAAGATATTTATCATTAAATCTTTATTCTACAATCAAGCATAACAGAATGAGCAAAAGACACATGAATTAAGTTAGTCGCTCCCTATAACCTAAAATGGGATAAAAATGAATGGTTAGATATATTCTACACTAAGCTCAGAACACCTCACCTTAGACGTTTGTCTTTCCATTTCAGCAGCGGAGCTTATCCCTCTCTCTCGCTTTGTCTTCAATGTACTCGGGACTCTGCTCTCCCTCTATGGCTCACGAATACACGCCTGCACCGCTATGCCTCATCTACGCTGCCATGGTTCCGAATTACTCGAACCCTCTTCTGGACTTAGTCTCTGCCACTCCTGTATGATATCACTACAGGATTCTCAATCACTCTCCTTCTTTGTTTCAGGATTTCAATTAGCTGATAGTATCAATCTCTATGCACCAGCCTTTGGAACAACTTCTTCTGTCTACTCCACACGCTGCTCTCTCTCTCCTCTCTACTTGCTCCTTGATAAAATAGAGCTCACTTTCTCTATGGAAAATTCCGGTATTAGGCCGACTCCGACCAAATTCCTGTACCAATCCCCGGCTCCCTTCACCTTCCACAGTGGCCACCTGTGTATTGCGTCTAGAGCTGGGGAGACAAACACATTCCTTTGATAAGGGCCAGTCTTGACCAGTTCCTCACTAGCGAATAACAGGATGAATTCTAAACACTACCTTTACCCTGCAAGCGCCTCGGACAGTCGAGGCAGAAATACAAAATGGCTTCCCTCTAGCTTTCGGGCCTGTAGGCCCAAGAAGACGGAAAAAGGCACTAAACCCTGTCAAAGCGCATAGTTAAACCCTTCAAATCAACGCAAATGCAACTAGGACTGAGATGGTAGTGGATTATAGTCACCACCAGTCTGGAAATAGACTAAAATTACCCTGTAGCTACATAGGCCCAAGAACCCCCACGGGCAGGGTACAGTATAAGTAAAAGGTATGGCGTACTTGTGTGTGTGAGACATGTCTTGATAGGGAAATACTATGTATTACGTTTTTCAATATTGAAAGGCTATCTGCCCCACAGGATACCATGGGAGATATTTTGTAACATCTTACAAGTATAACTTCCCATTGGGACAAGAAAAAGAAATAAAGTTTAGGCTCTCTGAACTCAGAATTTAATAACACATATTTCAGTAAAGATGGTTTTTAAATTGTGTGCTAGAAAATGCCTTTTTTGAAAGTAGGCATTTTCTTGTTGAACCATTCTGTGTGCCTCTGCCTGGTTGTGGATTGACTGTCTGATTTTGGAGTGACAGCGGCTGGAGATGTGCATTCACTGTAGACAGCCACTTGGGGTGGGGGAGGGGTGTGCCTGGCCCTTTTTTGGATGACTCAGAGCTGAGCTGAATAGACCTTGGATGGATTTAGAGTAGGGGGAGGAGTTTTCCGTGCACCTGAAATGGGCCTGTCTCCCTTGCACAATGCGGTCTCCACCCCTTTAGGTTACTGCACCAAGAAGGACAGAACTGGTTTGTACTGGGCTCAGAGACCCTTGCACAAAGAAGAACAAAGAAAGCATGGGGTATAAGTAGTGGACCTTAAACCCCAGAACTTTAGAACACTTCTGGACTCAAGAGGAACCTTTGTCAAGGAGAAGAGCTGGAGAGCTGTGAGGAGGAGTTCTGACCCTTTGGGGTTGGCCTGCAGTTGCTGCTTCTGCCAAGCAAAGGGCAAATACTGGACTTTGCTAAGAAACCTGCTTGAAGAAGAATCTCCAAGGGCTTTTGTGTGCTGGCCTCCTTTTCTGAAGTCTCAGGGACACAAAGACTTCACTCTCAGGTCCCCTGGACTCTATTGCTGAGAGTTCTGATGTGCCACTAGGTGCCTATTCCAGTTGCGGGCCTCTGGAGGTTGTGCCTGCTGTTGGGAGCTGAAAGCAACTTGAAAGAAGCAAGAAAACCTGTCTCAGATGCCTTGAGTGATGCCGCCACCTGCACCGAGGCCAGGTGCACCGCTTGTGAAGTGCACAAAGCACCTCCCGGCCTGAACTGCAGCTCCAACGCCCTTCGACATCTGCAATTATCGGCATTTCCTGACGCAAGTGCTCGCACCAAATCCGTCATCACTACAGAGGGTGACTCCGCATCCACAAACTAGTCAACTTTGCACTGTCACCGCCGACGCAACTGACTTCCCCTGTTCTGGATTCGACAAGTCACCACCTCGCAGATACGGCGCATCACCTCCCCAATGGCAGCCAAGGAGCCAGCCTTGACCTCGGTTCTGACGCATCACCTCCATGATGCCCTGCATCATCATAAAGTTTGTTTTCCAAAGATACTGTTTGTTTGGGGGTCCGCATGACTCTGTGCCCGATGCTGAGGACCACGCAGTTGGTGCAGCACTTTGGATTTATTGCTGTCACAACAATTTTATTAGCCCCAGGTGGAGGTATTGATTTTCTACAAGCTTTATTATTGAAATTACTATTTTGAAGTGCTATTTTACTACCTGTATGTTGGATTTTTGTTGTTTTTGTCTTGTTGAGTTTAGATGAAGATATTTTATTTTCCTGAACTGGTGTGGTGTCCATTTATGTTGCTATCACTGTATTACTGTGTGTTTTGAGTAAAAATACTTTACACATTGCCTTTGGGATAAGCCAGTCTGCTCGTGCCAAGCTATCAAGGGGGTGAGCAGGAGCTATCTAAAGTGTGTATCCTCTTACCCTGACTAGAAGCAAGTGTCCCAACTTGGACAAATGTATCTACCTCTGCCAATTAGAGACCCTCATTCATAACATTTAGTAAAGTGGGTTTAGGGTGAGAAACATTGGGTGGTTGCATGGGAACGTCCATTCTCTACCTTTGGTACGCCCCCACGGTGCTAAGTAATGTAAAGCAGCGGCATACGCTGCTTTGTATTACTTTCCGTCATTTCCAGCGCTAAACAAGTTTAGCGCTGGAAAGTAAATTGGAAAAAAAAAATTTATGATTTGTGTCACTTTTGTAATGCAAATGTGTCGTAAAATCTTCATAAATCTCCCCTGTAGTTTTTTAAGGACTCCCTCTGTTATGTGCTTCTCACATATGTGTCGCCATCCTCACACAATCAATGTCTGCCAAAACACAAAAATCCCTCATTTATGAACAGTGCGGAGCAAGCACCTCAGGCATAGTTCATGCGTAGATTGGCTGAGAAATACTTTGGGCAACCACCTGGTCAGAAATCATCACCCACACTGTGTGCCTGTGAGAAGCTAGTCTACAGGTTTGGCACATGTGCCAACAATGAAACCTTCTGTTCCCCCAGCAACCTTCTCTGCACCACCACCAATAGCAGAGACTACAGTTGCCAGGGTTATGGAGTTTCAAGATTTTGCGGATACCTCCCCTAAATATGGACATATGGCGGCTTCCACACGAGCGCAGATTGTTGTGTTGAAGAACAGGGCTGTCTTGGTTTCTCTCTTTCCACTAGCTGCTGTTGCTTAACCTTTCTCTCTTCCTTTCTGCCTTCTTCTTGCTCTCTCTCTTTTCGTTGTCTTGTCTGTATTTTTTCTTCTTTGTTGCGCTCTCTCTTTTTCTCTGTCTTTCTCTGTCTCTATCTTACCCTTTCACTCCGTCTCTCACTCTCTCTCTTCTTATCTCTCTCTTCCAATCTCAGTCTCACTCTCACTATCTCTTACTCTCTCAATTTCTGTCTTCCTGTCTCTCATTCTCTCTCTGACTCTCTCAGACTCACTCTCTCTCTCTCTCTCTTTCTCTCCCTTTTCATCATTCTCTCTCTATCTCACACTGTTTTTCAGTCTGTCTCTCTCTCTTTCTAATTGTTTTTTTAATTCACAACTAATTTGTGAATTGTAACTTCTTACAAAATGGCGGATGAAGTGACCCCTTAAAATGCTTCTGCGTGTTTGCAATCCTCTTTAAATTGCATCTCACAAGTATTCCACTTAGATATTTATTGGTTTATTACTTAAGTCTTTTATGCCTCTGAGTCCACTTTTCCTGCACCCAGACGTCAAAGACCTTGCATAGTACATCTGCCCTCCTGTGCATATTTTTTTATACAGCGCCTTGATTTTCAGTATGGTGATAAAAGAATTCTATAAAGACCTTGACCAGAGAGACAAAAACACATTCAAAAGTTTTAAATGACAGAGATATGCAAAAGTGTTCACCCTTTCAAGTCAATATGGCACCTTTGTCAAATGCTAATATTTCAATATTACTTTTGTTAAAAGAATTACAGATGAAAATAATACCATGGCATATACTGAGGGTCTTGTTCACAGAGGTAAACTTACACTGTGTAAGTTTATAGTTTCTTGATATTCTTAAGCTACGAGTTAATAGGAGTTATGACTTCTGGCAGGCCTATCTTTTTATGTGCCCTTAACTTACTATTAACTCATAGTTTGTGAATACCAAAAAAGTAAACTTTCACAAAAGTGTACTTTTACCTTTGATGATTATTCTCTGGGTAAGCTGATGTGCAGAGTATAACAGGCTATTTATTTCCTATAAATATATCCCTAGAAACTAAAGTTAATGGTAAAATAAGTTTGACATGGAGGGAGGGCAATAGTGATGTAGGCATGCAATCCAAAAAGACTATGAATTCAATAGTTAAAACACTTCCTTAACTTAATCTCACATTCTTGCCTTAATAACATAGCCTAATTTCCACCCCTCCCCGACTTAAGAAAGGTAAAAGTGAGACATGAAAGAGAGACTCAATGTATATTTGCATGATTGTGTGATTAAGTAGCCGTTATCACACTGATTGAAAAAGGTAATTTTGCATTTCTGTGTGTAGCAAGGCGCTAATAGTATATGAAAGTGTCTGACATTGAGGAGTTGAATGATCCTTGTGTTGATTCTTGTTTTGTTTTGTCTTGTGTCTAGTCATATGCTGCTCTGCTTAATACATATTCCATACATACCAGAGTATGCAAGCATACGACAGTCATATGGGTATAGGATATGTTTTATCGCTTATTTTGTGTGTGAACACATTTGATGTTCGTACGACTGTATAGCGAAAGATGAAGTTAGCACACATTTGAATAGACTCTTCAAATTAAAGTCTATGCTAGTACTTAGGTTATTGTATGGTATTGGTACAAGTGTATGCTCTTCAAAACTAGGATTTCATCCACATAGAAAGATTATCCATGTACTTTGTGCTGTTGTGCATTGGGATAGTTACTCTTAAAAAGAAGTTTGATGTTGCTAAGAGTGAGAGAATGGGAGTTAAGATTACGTTGTTATTGTGGGGTATCATAATAGAGGAAGGTTGTGTCTGAGCTCGTGAAATTATTGTGTATTGGTTTTGTTGTGCTGTCTCTATAGACTTCCCATAAATTGTACTTTTCTTTGAGAAATTTCAGTTGTTTAATGGTTATTACTAGGCAGCTTTCTACTTTTCCGGTGCCGGCGGTAGAGGGGTAGGTGACTCGGGTGACTTCCTTCAACGGATGGGTGAGTATAAACAGATGGTGGGTTAACTCTGAATCCTGCAACAGCACATCCGTACTGAGTGGGGTGGAGGCATGTGTAACACGCCATATGTCAAATCGCTATACCCTACCACCTAACAGCGAGCCCACAGGCGAACTTGGCGGTCTTGGTTGATAAGACACATGCCGACAACGGGGAGGCAGACCACCTGGAAGTGGAGGCCCTCCATGGTTCGGTTGCTTGTTTTTGGTACCATTATCCACTGAGATTCACCTACCAAGTCAAACTGTGAGATGAAAATGGGGGGCTTCTGACTAAGGAGCTTGCTCACTGTCAGCCCACACTGAACCAGTCAAAGTGAGCGGGTGTAACAATGACTACATTGCCCTTGCTCTCTTTTTTTTCTCACTGGTTTGCCTTCCACGCCTTTAGGACACTATGACTAATGTGTCCTGATACTCTACCAAACACTGATGAAGTGAGACTCTCACCAAGGATAGGTGAGTGGTTTAACAGTTATTTCCACCCACACTAGAGGGGTGCTTTTAACGAGTGATCTCTTGATACATTTGCATGATCCTGTTTAGGACGATCGTTAGGGAGTGATTCATCGATACCCTGGCACGAAACCTGTTCATCACAAGTCTTCTGTTTTTAACTGTTGTCTAACTGTTTTTAACTGATTTGCCTATTCAGTTCTTTGGTGGGTGATAAAATTAGAACTCACAGTAAATTTATGTGCCACTGATATCACTACACACTATCATAGTCTTACTAGCAAGGTAGGATAAGTAGAGGGTGGTATGAATGTACTGTGACCGTGATGCTATTGATACGAGTGTAAATCCCATTCTGTATCCCCTTTTCTTAAGTCACTTCTTGACACTGCAGAAAAATACTCGTAGTGCGAACACGTGGTCGGTAGTACCCATACCCACCATTTGAGGGTAGATAGATTCACTTACTAGGTCCTGAAGAATTGCCACGGATCATACTGACCAGCAGGCATGAAACATGTTGAGCTTTTAGAGTCGAGCATATCTTAACTGAACCATCACATCAGGAAACTGCCACTCTTTTTGTTTTTAAGGAGATGGATAGTAAGCCTGAATTAAAGTCTTATTTGTACTATCCTACCTTTTTTGTCACTTTTTCATTACATATACACCTCCTATAGTCTAGAACACTCACACCCACTGCACCATATGGCAAAGAACAAAAGATCTCTGTTAAAGTGCCCCTTTATGGGTGCCCGTCGGGTATTGCAGCGCCGCCCCGACGCGGAGCAGGTCCATATGATGAAGCAGGACACCTAGCTAGCGGGGTGTGTGAGGACTCAAGTTCCGAAAGGAAGGACTCTATTCCTTTCCCTGCCTCTCTAAGACCATGGTCTCATTGGCAATATAATGGAGAAACTGCTATCTCCAGGTGATAGTACTTGACAGGGCATATATGTAGGACTTCTATAAAAAGCCCTAGAGTCCTTCTCCTTGATAGAGTAGTTGTTTAATGGTGCCTTGTTCACTATTTAAAAAAAAAGACTATGAGCCAGCTCCCACGTGTCCCAGCCCACTTTCACTCTACTTTTTAGGATGGTATAGGAGGCCTGCTGAGAGCTGACCTGTATCCTTGTTTGCAATTTAAAGCCATACATCAGCGCAACTATCACCTGTCGTATGCTTTCTTAATATACCAATTGGTGCAAGTCAATCAGATTTCAGGAGCTGAGAACTTCCCATAGGCGGGTCACTATTGCAAACATAGTACAGGGGCAGCTGTCAGCCTCCTTGCGCCAAGAAACGGTGCCTGCCTTTGAGGGCTTTGGAATATTACACCTGCTCAGGTACTTTCTTTGTTGTTAAGAAGAAGGTTCCAGCGAAAATGTTAGTTATCCTGGGCCTTTGTCGTCCTCCTATTTGGGATGGGTATTGTGGCGTGGGAGTCCTTCACCTGGTCCTGTTCCATGTCTGCAATTGTAAACAAGATGCAAATAATTTCGCTTTTGCCCTCCCTGCAAGCACTCGATGCTGTAGCGTGAAGAGTCGGCTTGATGGAACTTTCCATTGGCGGGCTATGTGGGCGACAAGGTTGTGGCATCAAGGGCCTCTTTGACAGTCTCCAGGAACCCAAAAACTTCAGTTCAACCTCTCTGAGGCCACACTAAAGGACCCGGACCTGAGGGGCACCACTTAGGGGATAGGGCTTGCTGCAGCTAGATCTGCCTGCTGGTTGAGGTGGTTGGGAGCCTGTAATGTGTAACATGAGTTCAGCAGACTGGCCCTTAAAGTCACTCTGGGAGTCCTGGGTTCAGAGGCAGGTCTGTTCCCTCTGACTCAGGCAGGAGGGCAGAAGGTCAGCTGGGCAACAATCCAGCAAGGCAGTAGTCTAACAGGGCAGCAGTCCAGCAGAGCAGCAGTCTTTTCAGCAGCACAGCAGTCCTTCTTTCTGGCAGAGTCTTCACAGGTCCAGAAGTGCACTGAAGAGTTGGTGTCTGCTGTCCAACATTTACACCCGGTTCCTCCTTTGAAGAGGGAGAAGCTTTTAGAGGTTTCCCTTTGAAGCGGGGGTCTCGGCGTGGAGTGCTCCTTTGCTGCTCTCGGTTGTCCGGGAGATCGAGTTTGGACGGCAGACCACAGAGAAGGGGAGTAGTGGCAGCGTTGCGGTAAGACTGACGCCCGGAGGGAGGAGAGCGTATTGCACTGGATGAGCTGGAGAGACAGAGACCGGCAGAGCTTTGCGGGGCCAAACGGAGCTCGCCGGTGGTGTGGGCAGAAGCAGCCCGCGCACAAAGAAGATTTACAAAAAAAGCGCACCGCGTCTCCTTCAAAGGGAGCACGGTAGCAGTGCACAAGGAGGCGGCAGTTAGAAAGTTTTTTACTGCAGAAAACCAGCTTCCATCTGCGATAAAGAACGGCATTGAAGGGCAGAAAAGAAATGAGAAATCAAGAGACACACAGCAGGTCACGGTAAGCAACACCTTTGTTTGCTCATCCTCTAATGTCTGGGAGGCTGGGAGCTCTAGGGTTGCTTTGAAGGCTGCAGTTTTGAACAGTGCGGGGGAGAAACTGAGGGGAGAGCTTTAAATACAGAAAACTGGAATTATCCAGGGCCCCTCGCTCAGGAAAAAAAAGTCTGGTAGAAGGGAAAAGCACCGGAGGGGGGTACAGCCTGAGAAGCTCAAAAAGTAGACACCTGGAAACCAGGGATAGCAAGGATAGCAAGGATAGCAAGGAATGAAAAAACACAAAAGACTCTGAGGGCTCTAGCCAGGCTAAGGATAGAGATAAGGTCAAAGACAAAGACAGAGAAAAAGGTAAAACGCACCTCTCCCCCAGAGAGCCCAAAAGAAAAAACAAGAAGTGTACTGCACCTCTATCTTGTGTGACCCGGCTCAGTCTATCAAAACCCAGACTCAATAGTGCCCAGAAAATTACACCATCACTCCGATCCTTTTTCAAAGTACAGGAAAAGAGGGGCTCAAGTGAAGGAAAAACTAGAGAGCCACAATCTGTACCCTCTACATCAAAAGATAAAGCGTTGTCAGAGAAACCAAAGGCAGTAAGCTTTGGAGTACCAACAAGCAACAAATACCAGGCTTTAGAAACTCAAGAGACTCAAGTTCTTGAAAGCGGCAGCGAGGCCTGAGAAGGGGCTAACTGTCCTAGAAGCACGCAGGATCTAGCACCTTCCTCCAAAATGGACCTCAACAAGGAACCAGCCCACCCAAATCAGCAACACTACTAGCACAAGCGCGGATAATCTGAGTGGATCGCAGGTAGAAAAAATCTTGGGAGAGATGGGAGAGATGACGAAAGAACTTAGAGACAAGTTCGCAATCTCTGAAAGAAACCAGATCAAGATCCAAGAGGTATGTGAGATGCTCGATAAAAAAATAAATATCCTCATAGACAGGGTAACTCAGGTGGAAGGAGAAATAGAAGTCCTGAACAGAAAAACAGAAACAAACTACAATGAGATAGTCAAACTTAAATGCAGAGAAACGGAGATCAGCGAGAGGATGGAGTCCCTAGAAAACCATGCTAGAAGAAATAATTTTAAAATCTTAAACATCCCGGAAGGTTTAGAAGGGGAAGATATAAAAGGATTCATAATCCAATTATTGGAAGAATTAATTCCCTGGACTAAATCAGTCGCTGAAGACATCCAAAGGATTCACCGTGACCCCTTCAGGAAAAATAAACAAAGGAAAAATCCTAGAAAAATACAGATCAACTTTATAACGTACTCATTAAAAGAAAGGATTCTGAGCGAGGCATTAAAAGCGCCATCTTTCTCTAAAGATGGGTGGACCTGTAGGATTAGATCAGATATTTCAAAAACCACGCAGGACAGACAGTGGGAGTTGGGTCAGCATATGACACAATTGAGGACATTAGGTGCGAATGTTCAAATGCATTTTCCGGCCTCCCTAAGGATCATGTGGAACAATAAAATGTTCAATATAAGAGATCCAAAAGAAGTGGAAAGGCTCATAGAGCAAATCAAGACCCAGCAGGAAGACCACGCTCAAACTCACTCCCACTCATAACATCCAAAACTCATAAACAATAGCCAATAGTCCCTGGCAGAATTATAAAAGTGGGCATACAAGGAAGACTAAACTCATTCTAAAAGTCAGGGAGCTCAAAAATGGGTAATTATGCCCAGAGGAAGAAAGAAGAGGGAAGCTTCTCCGGGGGGGGTGGGGGTGGGGGTGGACTCACCAGAGATCTGCTCACCAAGAAAATTTGATAAAAAAGAAAAAAAGATGTCACAGGGTGGGGAGCAAATTGGGGAAGAAAGAAAAAAAATAACAAAGTCCTAAAAGCAAGCCTAGAGGAGCTCGGTGGCCGCCAAGTAAGATGCAAGAAATGGACCAAGTATGACTAATACAAATACAGGAGGGAAAGAAAAAAAACCTAAATATCTTAAGCTGGAGTGTAAATGGGTTACGAATAAAAAAACGTAGAACAAAAATACCGGAATATCTAAAAAATTGTGACTGCGAGATAGTTATAATCCAAGAATCCCACTTAACTAAGGAGGAATGAGAACCTATATGTAAAACCCAAACCTGGATAGAACACTGCATATGCACAAGTCAAAACTGCAATGTAAAAAGAGTGGCGGTCTTATTTAAGAAATCTCTTAAAGCAGTAATTGTAAAATCAGAAGTAGACAAGAAGGGAAGATGGGTGAGTGTGAAAGCAAAAATTTATAACAACATATACACTGTGGTGGGCTACTATGGGCCAAATGTCGATGATTCCGAACCACTTCAAAATCTGTACTCCCATCTACTTTCAGCGGATTCACCCATAATAATGGGGGGACTTTAACATCTTATTAAACCCAAAAGAGGATAGATACCCGATAGGGAAAGTACCATCAGCCCCAAAAATGAGAGAGTGGGTTGGAATCTGTATAAAAGACCTAGGGATAGTGGACATCTGGAAGGAAAAAGGGAATAAGCAACACAAATTTACTTTCAAAAACAAAAGGCTAGGTCATTACTCTAGAATCAACTTTTTCCTAATCAGCAGTAGCCTAGCTGAACACACAAAAAAGGTGGAACACATTCCAGAACATATCTCTGACCACTCCGCTGTACAACTAAATTTGGTGATATCAAACTCTCCCACCTCCCAAAGTTAGACAGTGGATAAGAAGATTTTCCTGGATCAATCATGTGTGGCCAATCTAGCAGAAGAGACACAACAGTTCTTCGAGCTCAACAAAGAAGGAACAACAAAACAAAGAACATGGGACGCCTATAAAGCTTGTATAAGGGGGAAAATCATGAGCATAATGGCCCACAAAAATAAAGAGAAAGTAACCTTTATAAAAGACATAGAAGGAGAACTAAATGAACTCAATATAGAAATAAAAAGGGCCAGGACCACTCAAGAAAGCGAGGAATTAGGAGAAAAAATAAAAAAGAAGAAAATTGAAATGAATGACCATCTGGAAACAATAGCCAGAGAAAGATGGGAGGCCAGTAAACTCTCGCATTATGAGTATGGTGAAGGATGTGGAAAGATCCTAGCTTGGAAAGCAAGAACAGAACATACAAGAAACCGGGTCAATAAACTACAAAAAGAGGGCCAACAGGGTCAACTTTCAGAAGACTATGAAATAAGGAAAGAATTTGTAGAATTCTTTTCGAAGTTGTATACCGAAGAATCCACTTGCTCCAGCGACCAAATACAGAGCCTACTAGCTAAAATAGATATTCCAAAAACCTCCCCGGAACACAAGACAGACCTGAACCAGGAAATAACTGAGAAGGAGGTAGTGGATGCAAAAAGATCCCTGAAAAGGGGGAAGGCGGCAGGCCAAGACTCCCTACCAAACAAATTATACCTGGCGCTCCAAGAAGCTGTATTGGGCCCACTTACTGAGCTTTTCAATGAAATATTCTTGAACAATGGTGATCTCCCCAATTTATGGAACGACGCCATAGTAAGTATCCTACTAAAACCAGGAAAAGACCCAACTAAATGTGAGTCATATAGGCCCATTTCTCTTTTAAACTGTGACTATAAGATCTAGGCACAGATCCTGGCAAAAAGACTAGAGGCAGTGGCAGGGTCCCTAATCCACTCTAACCAAAAGGGTTTTATTAAGGGCAGACAGATTTCCGAACTATCCCATGAATTTATCGCCACTATCGATATCGCGACCCAATATCATTCACCTTTGGCAGTCATAACATTTGATGCTGCCAAAGCTTTTGACAGGGTCAGTTGGCACTTTTTGAGCGCCACTTTGGCTAAGTTTGATCTTGGGAATAAATTTGAGAACGCGGTAAAGAACATATACAAAAACCCAACAGCTAGAATATTGGTAAATGAGGCACTTACAGATAGTGTGCAGATAAAAAGAGGAACTAGACAGGGCTGTCCCCTGTCCCCCTTACTATTTAACTTATACATAGAGCCCTTAGCTTGCATGCTAAGAGGAGAAGAAGGGATTATACCTTTCTCATATCAAGGATAGGAGAAGAAAGTCGCTTTATTTGCGGATGACTTAATGTTATTCACAGGCAACTTAATTAGCTCACTTCCAAAAATAGAAAATATCATAAGTAAATTTGGGGCAGTTTCAGGTTACCAGGTAAACTAACAAAAATCAGAAATAATGGAGTGGAACGACATGTCTGGGAACTCTCTAGTGAAAAATAAAATAAAATACCTGGGAATTGAATATATCAAAAGTATCGAAGGGATAGCGAGCCTAAATTTCAAGAGAATACACAAAGATATAAGCATACTTCTTAAAACTTGGACGGGTCTACATCTTTCCTTTTTAGGGAAGTCCAACCTAATTAAAATGTCAGTATTACCGAAATGCACGTATCTGTTTAACTCGCTCCCACTAGAGTTTAACAATTTGGAGATTAAAAAACTACAAGGGGAGTTTTTGAGCTTTATTTGGGCCTCAAAAGGAGTAAGGATCAGCTGGAAAAAATTGAGAAGAAGCAAGAAAAAAGGCGGCATAGCCAGCCCAGATATATTGGAGTATTGTAAGGCTTTCCAGTTCAAAAATATAAGGATCTTGCTAGGCCCAACCGAAAAATGGCCCGTACACTGGAAAGTACTAATCGGACAGGAAGAAGACCACTATCTGTACAAATTTGGACACCCCAAATTTTTCAAAAAAATTTAATTAAAGATGACAAGATCAGCAGCAAAAGCTTGGTATGATATAAGAACGACCTTGGTTATACCCTATTACAGCAAATTTGCACCGGTCTGGGAATCCCCCGGTAAACCGTACTCTCTAAAAGATAACCTAATAAACCCCCTAAGGGAAGCAAATATAATCCACTGGGGTCAGTTGATAAAAGACAATAAGATCACAGAATGGGAGATCCTAAACAGAGAAACTCAGGGGACACTATCCAGATTTAAATATTATCAATTAAACAGCTGGATTAAAGGAGTAAAAGAAGATCTACAAGGGGATGAAATTATCGAACAAAAGCTCCTGAACACAGAGCCATTCAAAAAAGAGATTTCATACTGGTATTGGGCATTGATAAGATCAGGTGAGGAAGAGTATAAATCCCCTCAAGACATCTGGGGAAAGTCAATGCCAGACCTCGACATCGCTAATCTCTGGGCTACCTCAAATAACATCGCTGGCCGGGTGGCAAAATCTGCTCCATTGAAAAAAAACACCTATTTACCATACACAGAGCCTATTGGACTCCAAAAAAAGCTGTCAAAATGTAAAAACAGTACCGAAAAAAGTGCCCCGAATGCGAGACAGAAAGAGTAGACGATCTACACATGTTTCGAGAGTGTGCGATGCTAGAAGAATATTGGGACCAGATCGGTAAGACTCTTTCCGAGGTATTAGAGCAACGCATCAAGGTAAGCATTGAATTAATTATATTTGGGGTTAGAAATAATGCACAAGACATCACACTGTCCAAAGGCCAAGAAAGTATTTTCTTCCTGTTAATCCTCTTAGCCAGAAGGGAAATATGTATAAACTGGATAAAACATACACCACCAAGCCCCTCCGAATGGCTAAACTCAATTTTAAGGGTACACAAAAAAGATAAACAGGGGAGGCAAAGTAAGAAAAACAGGTTCTGGAACATTTGGGAGAAATACATTTTGGCATCTACTAGGGGGTCCAATGATGAAAGCAAAAGTTAACATCGATTTCAAGTTGAGTCTTAAACTGAGTAGTCATAATGACTAGCACCCCCCCTCCGACAATCGTGTTTCTGGATATGGACAAAAAGGGGCCCCTGAGGACAAGGCTAACCGCATCCACCGAGAGAAAATATATATATATTCACTGAAAAAAACATAGGTTTCAGGCCTTATATAGTTAGGAATTCGCTTTAAAAAAACCTTTGAAATTCACTCAAAAAAAGTGTTAGGGGTGTTATAGTTTGCTGGACATTTCACTCATACAAAACGATTGAAATTGCTCCAATATAGTTCGTTGGACTAACTATATTTTGCGCACCCGCAATGCACTGCTGATGATGTCACATATTAGATCATTCATGACATGGTCAGTGACATCACTGATGACATCTCAAATGACATCACTGATGACATCACTGATGACATCATCCACGTGAAAATCACATATACCTTTTCATACACTACTAAAATCTTTCATCACTCAATGTAAAATACAGAGTATCATATTTGAATCCATTGTCACAGCAATACAAGTATCTACAAACCCACTCAGTGATTCATAGATGTATGCACACATCTAACCACTTACCTGTAGATTCACTCATACATGCTGTCAATGAACACTAGAACGCAATCAAAAATACTTATACACCTATATCAGCATTACACAGCAGCACACATCTTATTCACATATGAAGTCATCCTACTCACTTAGGCAAACTATGGATCATACTTACATATTTACTTAGCTACACACTTATACAAACACCACTTCATCTATTCCTTTAGATAGTAAGTCATATTTAGTGAATTATAAAATCATTATTACAAGTATATAGTTATCCATACAGTCACTCACACAATCATTGAGTCTTATGGATACTTATTTATATACAACAACTGACACATACACTGCCTTTTATTTTTCTAGTTTGTTGGACATGTACCATTGAGAAATATATTTGCTCATCACCACACCCTTAAAGAGATTCACTCACCCAAACTGTCAGAACATGTAATTATAACTTCATATATCTACTGAATCAACTATTCACACATCTTTGGACAGTCACACACCCCCCAACGAACCACACACACTTTCACTCTCCCACACAAATACTCAGTTATCTAATCAATAACTAATAAAGACTTTCACATAGCTAGTAAGCAACTGGAGAACCAGTTTACACAACAACTGACAAAGTGATACAGATATTCGCACAGTTTAGTCCCTATCCACTATATTTAGTGAGACCGTGCCGTGCGCGCACCCCGTGATTTTTTCGTTTTTTTTTGCCCTT
Organism: Lissotriton vulgaris; assembly: GCF_964263255.1. NCBI lineage: Eukaryota > Metazoa > Chordata > Amphibia > Caudata > Salamandridae > Lissotriton > Lissotriton vulgaris. Next base: position 966,961,928 of record NC_141693.1, on the reverse strand, counting down.
GGGGGTCCTTCTGGGACCCCCTGAGAAGGGCTAGAGGGTTGGGGGGTCTCTACCCTGCCCCCTTTTTGTGTTTTCCACTCTTGTTTTGGGCTCTCTTGTGCCTCAGTTCTCCTGAGAAACAAGATGGTGGCCAACTCTTCCTGGTTTGGATAGTTTGGAATGTTGACAGTTGACTGCCAGCCAATCAGGATCGCGCTCGCGCACGTACGGGTACGCGCGCGTACGGTGCGCGGACCCGTATGCTCATATAGATATATATGTGTTTTTTTACCTAATTTTCATAAAAACCACTGGAGCAATTTTCACCAAACATAGCAAAGGCACATCTGCGTACCAGTCCCTACAATTTGCCAAGTTTGGCGTAATTCCGTACAGCGGTTCGGGCTGTAGACTTGTCAGACCGTCCTATGGAAACTAACATGGGGAAAACACGTTTTGGGACCCCCATTTTTTCTCAGCCCCCATTTCACAAATCCCTCCGAAACTTTCAGGGAAGGAGCGGAGCGCAGTGAGACCATTTTAAGGAAAATTACAGGCAGTTCCCTAAATCGGCGACAAAGTTATTCCCAATAGAATGTTTGGATTTTCCTATGATAGCCAATCCTAACTATATATACCTACTGGCTATCGCCAGTAGGTAATATGTATATATATATATATATATATATATATATATATAAAGCGGTCGCAAAGAATGGTTCCAAATGAGAAAACGGGGCCTCTGACTCCTCCATAATCTAAGAATTCTTTTTTTGCTTGATGAGGACTATAAAAAAAAAATAAATTAAAAAAGGAATCGGTATTTACTGATTCCTTATTTACCGATTCCTTATTTACCGATTCCTTAACTACATTAGGAATGGCTAAATACCTGTCGGTAACACTGAAATTTACTGAATTTCGACGTTACCGACCGATATTTAGCCACCTACATCTGGCCCTAAATAGCTAATGCTGGAAAATGCAAACTTTCTAAAAGTGGCATTTTCAAGATTGTAATTTAAAATCCGACTTTATCAGTCAGTCAGAATAACTTTATTCGGTTCATACGGACCATAAAAGTTTAACATATGTACATAGAACTAAAAAAAGAATTTCATATCCAATTTGTATAATAAAAGAAGAGTTGGCCTAACGGCTAGGGCGCTCGACCTCGGACCTGGGGATCTGGGTTCGAGTCTCGGTAACGATGCCAAAACCTGTGATTCTGGGCAAATCACTTAATCTCCCTGTGCCTAAAACGAATGTGTATCCTCCTGTAACATAAGTTGTGCTATGTAAAGCGCTCTGATACCCGATTTGGATCGGGTCTAGTTCGCGCTATATAAAACTATGCAAAAAAAATATTACAAAATGACCAAAATCACTAAAAGCTCAGAGCCAAAATATTTGATACAATTTACAGTTTTCTTAAAAAACTAAGGGGCTTATTTACAAGCCCCTTGTGCCGCCGGTACGTCACTTTTTCTCATATTAAAAGTGACGCACCGGCGGCGCAAGGGACTTGTAAATAAGCCCTTAAATGTCTGGCCGCATGCTCACAATTCTACACTACAGGCTTTAGTTCCTCCTGCCACAATCCATCATATCAATATTTAATAAAAGTTTAAAACCAACTAAAACACTGATATATCTATTACAGTTCATAACATTTTCTTATTGTCAATGCAATTCTAATATAATTAGATACAGCAGTGCAAATAGAAATGGTGGGCAAGGAGTATAAAAAATGAAAACCCTCCTGGTAATTACAAGGACCCATGGCTCTTTATAAAGTATGAAAACCAGCATAAAGTGCACTGTGCTCTGTGCAGATAAGTTGTTGCATCGACAGGCAACAAGTTTATCACTTCAGCTGCTAGAATGTGCAATGTGCAAAGATGAAATCTAGTCTTTACCATTAGAGAGGATTTCTCATTATACAATTCCAAAGACAGCAAACATGACCTAAATAAACAATAAGAAGTGTACAGAGTTCCCCCGGGAGAGCTCTACAAATTTAGCTCAACCAGAAATTCTCTCTCACTGAATCTAGACACGGGGTGAAGTGAGGGTCTCAAGTGTGCGGTGTAGACCCATATTCCAGAATGAAAAGGTACCTCACACAGGCTACCGACAGGACTACAGCTGTAGCCCCAGTCGACAGTCGTCCAGCCTCATCATCGGTACCCTGCTCCTTCGGCAGGCTGGCGGTGCAATGCCCGTCGGGCAGCGATGAAAGCTGCACTTTTGATGGAGATCTTTTATTCTGGGCCAGCGGGTGTGTGCGTGTGAGGGGCCTAAGGGAGTGTAATCGTGAGCGTGGTAGTGAAGTTAAAAGAAGTCAGGGAAGTCCTGTTGGTGAGTATTTTAATAGTCAGGCTTCCTGCTTCAGTAAAAGGATAAAGGGGTATTGAGGGGTGGTAAGTAATGGAACCAACCCTTATTCGACCCTTAACGTGCAAGAAATGGTCAACATGTTTCACGCCCTAAGGGCGATTCATCAGGACCTGGGTGCTCATAAATTACTTGGGTCCTGTAAATTTAGCAGGACACCAGTATACGACCTGAGGTAGTGTCGTATCGTAATGGTTCCACAGAGGGGACCTTCTGGAACTGAAAAAGAAAAGAAAAGAGAGACAACAATGTAGACACAGAAAATGGCTCTTTTGCTTTAACTTGTTGGTGACATTTCATCTGTGTTTGTGTGCATGCTATCCAAAACATGCGTGACCAGTGAATGGCTTTGCCTAGATACTGACCTCATCAAGTGTTATCGTGTAAGGGAGAGAGAGAATCAAAAATGCATTGAAATCTGGTAAGTGCGTGAAAGATGCTCGCACTAGATAGTGGTAGTGTACAGGCTTGCATTGAACCATGTCGCAAAGTAAACACTGCCGCCTACATCATGCAGTCGGTCATCATGTGGCAGGGCGCGTGTTTAATCACACACATTGAAAAGATACGGTGGCGTGTGACATCGGTCAGCCAACCGTGAGAGGTTCGAATCTTTTATGCTTAGATGGGGAAGCCACACAGTAAAACCCGAGAACGATTATGGTTTGACACTCTGTGGGGAATAATTGAACTGTGCACCGGTCGGCGCACTCACCCCTAATGTTTCCTCCTGGAAACCTCACGGGCCGTCCAAGTGGGGCCGGCCGCGAGATGAGGGAGCCCTGTAAGTGGAGAAAAAGAGCAGGCGCCCACAGGGGAATCAGACCGACATTCAAAACCGATCCGGGCTGCAGGACGACGGTGCTCCGTCAATACAACCAGCTGGTAAAGTACCCGCCCAACACCTTACCTCTAACGTCGCTGCAGGCAAGCTGCTCTGCACCTACCCCTCCCACAGGAAACAACAGGTCTGGACAGCCGGCATGGTTGATCAGAACGTTTCCGGGTATAAATGAGGGAGGCAGCGCGCGCACATAGAGGGTGTGTCCGTCTAGTCGCTACGCGACGGAAAACAAAAGGTGAAAAGAGAGAAGGGGTCAGTGAAGGACTGCATACACCGGGCGCGTTAGTATGAGCGCCATCTTGGAATGGGGTCAGGTGTGTTGCAAACAGGGGATGCACAGTAATGGAAGTAAACATGGACAACGTGTCCACAATTATGACTATCTGGCGAGAGTCGTCCAGGGCACCCCGTCATTAAGACCCAACGTGTCACACTGTAGACGATGTATCCATCTTTGTTCATGCATGAAGAGTGCATGTTGATTAAGGTGTGGTAGGGATTCAATCACAGTCCATCGAATGCTTTCAGGGGGGTGTTCATTATCATTGCAATGGTCATACAGTTTGGTGTGAGATCTATGGCAACGAATGTTACTGTTATGTTCCATTATCCTTTGCTTGACAGGGCGCATGGTCATCCCTATGTACAGACAGTTGCAAGGGCAAATTAGGGCATATATGCACCTGGAGCTGTTGCAGTTTGTATGCTTGCTGTAAGTCCATGTGAAATTGTTGTTAAGGGTGATGGACTTGCCCTGGATGGTCTGTGGACATACTACACATGTGCCACAACGATAGTGCCCAGTTACAGGCGGGAGGTCCCACAATGTCTTGGTTGTTTGGACAGTAGTCTTCTTGGGGCGAGTGTGGACAAGAGTATCTTTGAGGTTTGCCGTCCTCTTGAAAGCGAAACGTGGACGTGGCATCTCTAGTCCTGCAGAGTTTAGGATACCCCAATGGGCATTGAGAGTCTTTTTGATAAAGGCTGAGTTTCTGGTGAATGAGGTCACACACGTAATTTTATCGTCTGGTACCTTGGGGTACACCTCGAGAAGGGCCTCTCTATTATTATTGAGAGCTCTTTTGGTGGAGTCTTTCAGGAGGCGGGTGGGGTAACCCCGGTCCAAGAGTTTGGTTTGGAGGGAGCGTGCCTGTCGTTTATAGTCATCGGTGGAACTACAGTTTCTCCGGAGGCGGAGAAATTGACCAAATGGTAGATTATCCCTGAGGGACCTTGTATGGTGGCTGCTATATGGTAGCAGGCTGTTCCTGTCCGTCTCTTTCTTGTAGAGGGTGGTGCTTATTGTCGTGGGTTCCAGCACTATGGTAAGATCAAGATAAGGGATGTGTTCACTTGATATGGTGCCCGTGAACTTTAGGAACGGGTCCTGTTGGTTAATCCAACCACAAAACGCCTCACAGGTCATCCGGTCTCCTTTCCAGAATACCAGGATGTCGTCGATGTATCGACGCCAGCAGGTGAGATTCTCACGAAATGGATTTAGATCTGGGGGGTAGATGCATCTATCCTCGAACGATGCCATGTAGATGCAGGCTAGGCTCGGCGCAAAGGTCGAGCCCATAGATGTACCGCGTATCTGATGGTACAGGGACGACTCGTATTTGAAAAAGTTTTCAGTTAAAGCCAAATGAGCCAATTCCATAATGAGGGAAATAGGTGTTGGTGATACCCACTCTTCTTGTCGGAGGAGTGTTTCCACGGACTCCAGTGTTGCTTGTTGGGGGATGTTCGTGTAAAGAGCTTCCACGTCGAGTGTCAGGAGAAGATCGATGTCCTCTCTCCCATCCATATCGTTAATGAGGCGAAGCACATCCCTAGTGTCCTGAAGGTAGGATGGAATGCGTTTAACCAAGGGTTGCAGGAAGGCATCGCAGAACTGGGAGAGGGGTTCTAAAATAGAACCAATACCAGACACAATGGGTCGTCCTGGGACAGGGGTGATGCCCTTGTGTATCTTGGGTAAAATGTAAAAATACGGTGTTACAGGGTCTATGGTCACCAGAAATTCTGCCTCTTTTTTGCTCACCCATCCATTGGTCTCTGCTTCAATGACCAGGGACATCACGGTGGTCATGAGGCGGTTAGTGGGATCTTCTGTCAATAATCTATAGTGGTTTGAATTAGACAATTGACGCCTGCATTCCCGGTCGTAGTCATCATAATCGAGGATGACAGTAGCTCCCCCCTTGTCGGCCTGTTTTATCACAATGGAGGTGTCATTGCCAAGCGAGGAAGCTGCCCGTCTCTCATCATTAGATAGATTATTAAACGGTTTGGTGGATGGTTTGTCCTTCAAGGTTCTCAGAACAGCTCTTTCGAATGTTAATACCTCAGGGGGGACCATCCCATCGGTAGGAGTAAACGTGGAAGGTTTCCTGAGGCCCGTGTCCTCACAGGGGGTATCCGGTTTGTTGTCGAAAAAGGCTCGGAGACGTATCTTCCTGAAGAATTGCTTCAGTTCTATCATTTCATGAAAGGTGTCGGGGTCGGAGTAGGGACAAACCCGAGTCCTTTCTCCAGGACTGCCTTCTCTACGGTGGTGAGGGTTCTCTTGGAGAGATTCACAATCAAGCTCTTCTCCCCCTGGACGTCGTGCTCCTGGTCTCCATCCCCGTCGGTTCTGGCATCTGGTCCTGCCACTGAATACCTTTGTTCCCGCCTCGCTTTCGCCCTCTTCCTCTGCCCCAACCTCTGCCCTGAAAAGGAGGCGGATGTTTTGGATAGCATGCACACAAACACAGATGAAATGTCACCAACAAGTTAAAGCAAAAGAGCCATTTTCTGTGTCTACATTGTTGTCTCTCTTTTCTTTTCTTTTTCAGTTCCAGAAGGTCCCCTCTGTGGAACCATTACGATACGACACTACCTCAGGTCGTATACTGGTGTCCTGCTAAATTTACAGGACCCAAGTAATTTATGAGCACCCAGGTCCTGATGAATCGCCCTTAGGGCGTGAAACATGTTGACCATTTCTTGCACGTTAAGGGTCGAATAAGGGTTGGTTCCATTACTTACCACCCCTCAATACCCCTTTATCCTTTTACTGAAGCAGGAAGCCTGACTATTAAAATACTCACCAACAGGACTTCCCTGACTTCTTTTAACTTCACTACCACGCTCACGATTACACTCCCTTAGGCCCCTCACACGCACACACCCGCTGGCCCAGAATAAAAGATCTCCATCAAAAGTGCAGCTTTCATCGCTGCCCGACGGGCATTGCACCGCCAGCCTGCCGAAGGAGCAGGGTACCGATGATGAGGCTGGACGACTGTCGACTGGGGCTACAGCTGTAGTCCTGTCGGTAGCCTGTGTGAGGTACCTTTTCATTCTGGAATATGGGTCTACACCGCACACTTGAGACCCTCACTTCACCCCGTGTCTAGATTCAGTGAGAGAGAATTTCTGGTTGAGCTAAATTTGTAGAGCTCTCCCGGGGGAACTCTGTACACTTCTTATTGTTTATTGTTGTCGGGACAAGTACATTGGACCCCCTTAAAAATTGTCCAACCCCCCTCCCCCTATTTGAGATCATAGCAAACATGACCTAGTCACCTGTTCCCATTTGGAAGTTACAGCTTATTAAGTGTAATAAGGTAACTGCAATGTTATCATATCAGAGAGGTAGGTCCTTCAGTAGTGAAAAATGAATTTAAGAGTTTTCAGTACCAGGACATATAAAACGTAAAAGTAAATGTCCAACTCTTTAAATACACTGCACCCTGCCCTCTTGGCTGTCCAGGGCCTACCTTAGGGATGACTTATATGTATTAAAAAGTAAGGTTTGTGCCTGGCGAAAGGTTTCTTTCGCAATGGCATTGAATTTGCATTTTAAAACTGCATACACAGACTGCTATTACAGGGCTGGGGCATGTTTAAAGTGTTACTCAGGTGGGCGGCAGAATCAGTGGTGCAGGCAACTAGTAGCATTTAGTTTACAGGCCCTGCTACCACATTACTAGGGACATACAAGCAAATTAAAAATGCCAATTGGGTATAAGCCAATTCTACCAGGTTTTATGGAGAGAGCACAAGCACTTGAGCACTAGTTAGCAGTGGCAAAGGCACAGATTCCTAAATGACAGCAAAATGGGATCAGAACCCAGGAGGTTGAAGGCAAAAAGTTTGGGGATGACCTTTTAGGAAGTGCCAAGTCCAACAGTGGGCTTTTGATGCTGAGAGTGTGGGTGTCTTATGGCCATTGTGTGGGTACCAAATGGTGGGTGTGGTTATCTGACTGTGTGTGTACGCATCTGATGGTATGTGTGTGGGTGTCTAATAGTGTCCACAAGTCTGTGATCATTTGGGAGGGGGCCGTGGCTAGCCAGCCAACATGGTGGACATGAACTCCTAGCGCTCCAGCCGATATCCCCTATAATCCAGCATAATTATCCTTTCAGTGCACCTTCCACACTGACAGCGTGTGGAACCAGACAGCGGGAGAACTACTACGCCCAGGGAACATTTCCTCGAGTCGTTTCCATTGCCGTGGCCACAGCTATAGGCATGCTAACGGAAAGGGCCTCCGCGTGGTGAAGAGGTGCGGCGGAGACCCCCTGCAGGGGGCGCCGACTTCGCTGAGATGGAGGCTAACCACGCGACACAGGCCCGGCAGAGAAAAGGCCACGGCGGGCTTCTCCGGCGGATCTGGCCCCTATGAGACTAAAGCTGAACTCGAACAAGACAGAGGTCCGCATCCTCGGACCCACCCCCCCAGCCTCGGACGACTCCTGGTGGCTGTCCGCACTGGCAACAGCCCCAACACCCACCGACCACACACACAACCATGGGGTCATCCTTGACTCCACCCTCTCCATGACTAAACAGGTCAACACCGTTTCGTCCTCCTGCTTCAACACCCTACTCATCCACCACAAGATCTACAAGTGGGTTCCCACAGAAACGAGAAGAACGGTCACCCAGGTCCTCGTCAGCAGGAGGTTGGACTACGAAACTGCCCTCTACGCAGGAGCCTCTGCAAAACTCCTGAAATGGCTTCAACGTATCCAGAATGCCTCTGCACGCCTGATCCTCGACATCCCCTGCCACAGCCACATCACACCCCACCTGAGAGACCTAAACTGGCTCCCCGTCAACAAAAGAATAACCTTCAAACTCCTCACCCACACACACAAGGCACTCCACAACACCGGACCAGCGTACGTCAACAGACGACTCAGCTTCTACACCCCCACCCGCCAGCTCCGCTCCGCCGACCTCGCCCTTGCCACAGTCCCCTGCATCCAAAGAGCGACCTCCGGCAGCAGGTCGTTCTCCCACCTTGCCGCCAAGACCAGAAACACCCTCCCCCTCCTCCTTCGGCAGACCTGCTGACCTTCAGGAGACTCCTCAAGACCTGGCTCTTCGAGCAGTAGCAGCACTCCCCCCTCCCCCCAGTGCCTTGAGACCCTCAAGGGTAAGTAGTGCCCTCTACAAATGCTACGCAGTGAGAACCTAGGCCGCAGTGGGAAGGTTGATCCGTCAGGAGGCCGCGTGGCCATGCTGGTGCCACCTTTCCTCGGAGGTCCCTAGAGAGGGAGGCATGGGCCGACAGTTGTAGCGGAAAGACCAGAGACGACGACCCGCTGGAGGACTGCAGAGGGATTGCAATGTACAGTGTCCCAGGCTGGGCTCCACCAAGCGCCGAAACTGGAGGTGACCTACAGCTGTGTGGGCCCGGTGTCGGGATATGTGACGTGAAGGTGGCTAGCCAATGAATGTGCGTGCCCACAGCTGAGACAGCGACTCTCCCTACCGACGTGCCAGCCAATTAGACGGCATCCACTGGGGTGGGGGTGTCCGGGGAAGCCTGCCCCTCCACAGCATACAAGTAGAAGCAGGCTCCGAAGCCTACGTGGCAGTACACGGTGCAGCCTTGACAGCGCTCCCTCCTTGCACAGGAGCAGGGGAGATGCTGCGATGAAGTGGAGGCTGCCGGTATCCTACCTAAAGGGGAACTAAACCAACAAAACAGCAAGCACACTACTCACACAGGCCGTGCTGACGGCCTCACATGAGATCACCAGTGAACGACGCGCTGATTTCCCGTTAGGTGCGCTGAGGGTTCCCGCCTTGATCTGTGCTCAAGAAGACTTTTTCAGACATTACTGCCATGCACCAGCCCGGAGGTCGAACAGCTACACCAGGGGAATCACCACTTTTGGCGAGGGCCTCATGATCCATACCCTGTCCCTGAGAGTGAAAACGCGCAAGCACATCGCGCCCCCCCCGTGCTGCCCCACCACTGGGTGGGATTCACATGGTCCTTAAAAAACGTGCCAGGCCCTATTACACTTGACAAAAGGTCTACCGGATTCCTTGGTGATGAGAGACGAGGTCAGCGCTCTAGATGTACCAACATTCGCCGGAAGCCAAAGACACTATCTCCCACAAAGAGCCAGTTAAGTGGGGATAGGCAGAGGCAGAACACAGAGGACACCCTCACTGCAATAAACCGTCATCAGGGAGGTGGGCACTCTGCAGTCAACACGCTCTGTGAGGGGTCATCGCGTAAAGAGGCCTGTTATCAGAAATCGCTTCAGGCTGTCATCTGCTGGAGGACCAAATCTCAAAGAGGCCATGAAACCGGTCACATAGAAGAATCACATGTGGTACCATGATCAGCACCTCAGCCTGAGCACATTATTTGGGAAACACACACATTGGAGGCAGTCAGCCTATATCCCGCCGGACACTGGCTGCGAATGCCCACGGCGCAACAACTTGTGATGGGCCGTATGCGCACCACGATGCAGCAAGGGCCACTGCGTGCTGGTAACCTGGATCCTCTGAAACTGAGTGGTGAGAATGATATGGAGTCGGCGTCAACGACACTTGCGGCCAAAATGGACTCGGTCCTTGCAGCAGTGGAGAAAATAGGAGCTGCGCTAGACCATGCTAGGACATCCCTGGAAAACCGGATCAACTAAGTTACCTCGGACTTCACGCTCCTCCATGCGGATCACCGCAAACTAGCTGACAAAGTTGCCCTCCAAGGTCAAACTCTTAAGGAACTCCAGCCGGTCACCCACACTCATGCTGCTGCACTGCAAGATATGATGGATCGTATACATGCCCTGGAGGACAGGGTGGAGGACGCGGAAGGACATTCCCTTCGCAACAATATATGTGCTTTGGGATTGCCAGAAGGAGAGGAGGGTAAGAACCCAGAACAATATATTGAGGACTGGCTGCGTGCCTCATGCCAAAAGGGACACTGTCAAGGCAGTTCGCAGTGGAAAGAGCACATCGGGTGCCAGCTCACAGGCCCCAACTGGGAGCCAGGTCATGTCCATTCCTGTTCAAACTTCTCAACTACAGAGACAGAGATGCAGTGTTACGAGAGACCCGGAAACTGGGCAGCCTTACTGTCAGCGACTACACCGCTCTTGTGCAGCACCGCAGAAACAACTACATGGTGGTGAAAAGCCAGCTCAGGGAGCTAGGGTTGCCATACTCACTATTGTTACCTGCCAGGCTGCGAGTGGTGGAGAAGGGCAAAACACGATTCTTTGACTCTCCTGTGGAGGCGTAGGACTGGCTCGAGGAGTCAGGGCTTTGGTCGGAAACGAGGCCGACAGACCCAGATGACGACAACCCGACAGGCAGGAGAAATAGACGACGCAGAAGGCAGAGGGCGTCCCATGGGCCAACACCGAGAACAGTAGCCCCAAGCCTGGAGAGAATGCGAATGGAACGTCAAAATATACTGGAAGCAGTCACAATGCTTGGTACCCCGAATGCTACGGATCACCTAGAACTCTTTGTGCAGCACACGGTGGTGGTAGGCGTATCATCATCCCCGTCCACTGAGACCTCTGAGGACCTCGGCCTGCCGGTGGTCACTCCGCAAACTGCTGATGGTATCATAGCTTGAGAACAATATTGCTCTGCCCTCCGCGGCAGACCGCCCACGCAAGTAGCTCACTGTCTGTAAATGGGATATTGTTCATATTGTGCAAGGGGCGGGGACAGGCCAACACAGCTGTTGACTGCATGCGCCAGTTAGATGTTGCCCAGGGGCCGCTAAGGTTGTGACTAGACACCTCGGGGACCTCCCCACAGGCAGTTAATATTCACATGACGGGGCGTAACTTTTACTCTGAATCTCACTAGCTCCACATGCTTGTCTGGCGGAACCTCTGAGAAGCACACTGCACACGCAGGGTAAAGAGGGGACAGCCTTTGCACAATGTATCACACGCACGTACCCCATCATGCCACACATTGACCTAGTTTCTATTTGTGGTAAATTCTATATTACCGTATCGTTTTTGCCATATAATTACAAGTCATAAGGATAGCTCAAATGAGAGGCAGAGTCCGTGGTATCTGAGTCATACGGGCTTTAATATAATGCTTCGAAGCATGGGACACCGGGTTCCATCACCACTCAGGTTCAGGAAGGGACATTCAACATTTTATTAGCATCACACATTATATATAGTAAAACAGTATACATGGAATTGAATACAGTAGGCGTAACAGGTAAAAAGAGAGAGATAAGAACACGTGTGCGTAACAGGAGGCGTGTAAGAAGGCGTACACATGGGCGTGCACTGAGCATGTCAGAGAATCGTCACAAGGAACGTCACATGTGGGAGGATGCTTTTAGAGAAAGTTGCAGAATCAGCAGAAACCTATGACCTGTATGCGCGCGCAGCTGAGCATGACGTGTAACCGGGGAGAGCTGGGAGAGCTGGGGGCTTTGACTTTTGCACGAGTAGAGGAGACTAATGTCTGGGGTGTCAGAACGACCTGCACGTAAAACATATCTGATAATTCATGTTTGGAGGATGTAGTGTCTGGAGTAAAAGGTCTCTCGGGCAGGGGCCGTTCAACACTGAATGCTAGTGCGTGCATACGAATCTTCATGTAGAGTGCGGGGGCCATGGGCCTACCATGGTAACGGGAGCAGTAAATTACTTGCATGGAGACAGGAAGGCAGGGCCCTTTGCTCTGCAGCCGGGAATATGTTTACCTATTTCACTAGACTGGAATGTGTTTTCGAGGAGGCTGAGCAGATAACTTGTAGGTAAAACATCATCTTGGCAAGCGGACCAGGCCGAGCCGGGCACCGCTCGTCTGAGGCAGGAAGTAAGGCAGAGGTCAGGGATGCATACCTAAACGGCAGCTTTCAGAAAGAGAAAAGGAACTTGGAGCCTCGTTTAAGGGCCTAGCTCGACTGGGCCAGAAAACGTGGAGGAAAACGTGAAAGTGCACCATGTAAAGATGTTGGCACCGTAGGTCTAGAAGCCTAATGAATGGGATTTTTATGCATGACTGGATAGCTGACATGTTAAGGATGGAAGCAAATGTATTTACGTCTTTCTAGCATGAACATAACAAAAGTTACACGACATACAAGGAACATGGGTGCATGGATAGGGTGCGAGTGGGGGACACATTAGTTACCTGAAAATTTCTATTACCTCATTCCCTCCTTGGCCCCTACCAAACCCTTTAAGATATATCTATATTCATGAGACCATCTATCTGTTCATATAACATCATTTGTTCATCTTTTATCATTCGGGAAGGGGAACGTGCACTAGGACGGGGAATACAAGCTGTGGCGCACAAGCCGCAAATCGCTGGCCCACATTGGAGACAGAGACAACAACTGAATACTATGACCAATATTATTCCTAGGAATGATAGCAATTTCCATCCCCAAGCGGATATCACACTCCAGAGCCAACCGGACCAAGTCCAGGAGCCTGGATTCTGGTGAATCAGGTGAGCAATTTCGTGAAGCCGTGTGATGGCCTTATACACGGATGGCGCGTTATTAGGAATAAACACGCAACAACTAGATCCGATGACTCTACAAGCCCCGCCCCTATCGGCCAGGATGACGTCAAGGACAAGGCGATTTTGAAGAACAACAATTCTCATAGCAGATTGCTCCTCGGTCAGGTTACCTAAAGCAGAAGTAGTTTCGTTCACTACCGCTTCCAGAGTTCTAGTTAATTTTCGTATCAATTTACTGTTTTGGACAGGACCTACAAAGAAAAAGAATCCTTTATTGAAATCTGTGTATTGTTCCCACGTTGTCTCAGTCTGATCGACAATCGGGGTCTTGATCTCCCTTTTATGTCTTACATTCACAAGGCGTGAATTCCTATGATAATCAGGTGGGGCTAGGAAAACAGGTGGCAATAGGAACGCAATATAACACGTCCCATCCCAATCAAGGGGCAGATGTACATAGGCAGTGTGACCACAAATGAAATAAGAATGGCGAGAGGCTTTGAAAGTAGACTTTCCTTTGTCACTGAATTCGACCACAGTATTACAATCACTGTGTCCTAGATGTACTGAGCCATTCTTTCTGACGCATAATTCACCTTTCACTGGCAAAACTGTTATAAACGGCAATTCCGAATTAGTCTCGGACTGGACGTTCAGGATCATGAGATTGAGGGAAAAGTTACCTAATTTATACACTTCATTTTCTAGATCGGTCCCTGTCCTTTGGGGAAGACCGTCTGCGTCTGGGAAACATGCTTTATTCATGACTGTATTCAGGTTCCCCCAAATCCAATTGCCTTGGGAAACTTGGGACTTACTGTTTAAGGAGGACATTAAAGTAAACCATGCACCACATGAACCATTATGTGTGAACGGGTAAGGAAAAAGAGGCAGAGCTCCCTTGTATTTTTGATAAGGTGGGAGTCGGCCACATACCCAGCAATTGGTGGCATTGCTGGCCTGATGAGTATGGTGTAACATACTAATGAATGTATTGTTGCGCATTGCTAATCGGTAGGACAATTCGTGAGGGGGCAGGTCGCTGAAAGAGTGTTCTGCAGAATTATTAGAAGAAGTATGCATATGTGAATCAAGAGGGAAGAAAACATGTAGCATTAAACTTATGCATATGATCGTAAGACTCAGAAGAAACATGAAAATTAATGTTATTACACATCGACTGTGCAAATCTTTACGGTACTGTTCTCTTTTCTTGATACGCCTATCTCTCTGACTACTTGGGTCTATCTTATACATGTCAGAAACCTGTCTAACCGCTTCACCCAGGGGGGGACTTAAACAATTAAACGCTGTCTGACTTACTAGACCTTAGCTTTGTACGATACTCCTGTTGAGGAGTTTTTTCTATCAGGGGGAGTTTAGAGTCAGAGTCCAAAAGTGGGCAGTCCTTAATCGGAGTTTCTGGACACAGTCCGTGAAATTTCTTAATGTGGCTGGAGTGCAGCCATCCCTTGCGTCCTTCCAATTTGACCGCGGTCCTCGTCGTCATCAACACCAACTTGGGCTGTTTCCACCTCGGCTCCAGCGGACTTTTCCTGTCAAAATTCCTCACGTAGACATACTCGCCGGGGACGACTTCATGCGGTTTTACTTGGGTGTTGTCTGGAAAGGCAGCCGCGACCTGTGAACGACAAGATTGTAGTGCAGACATCAAGGAGGCCAGGTAATCTGTCAGCATAGTACTTTCAACATCAGTGATCTTGCGGGGCATAGGCGTACCCCACATATTGGGAGGCCGCCCGAAAACCACCTCATAAGGAGATAGTCCGGTTCTGGAATGAGCAACCATGCGCATATAGAGGAGGGCAACTGGCAAAGCTACTATCCAATCTACACCTTTGTCAGCACAAACTTTGGCTAGTCGTGTTTTCAGGGTTTGATTATGTCTCTCTACGAGACCAGCTGCTTCAGGATGTCGTACGCAGTGGAACTTCCACTGGTAACCTAACAGGAGTGAAACCTGTTTCATGAGCTCGGACGAGAATGGCTGTCCATTATCTGAGTACACGACACGGGGCAAGCCGTATCGCGGGAAAAATTCACAAACCAACTGCTTGGCAGTGGTCGCGGCAGTGTAATCTGGGACTGGATATGCTTCTGTCCATCGGGAAAGGGCACATACTACTACGAGGACATATTTAAAACCTCTACATCTGTCCATCTGGATATAATCCATCTGGAGGACTTCAAAAGGATGGTCAGGAGGATGGAATCCACCTTGTTCCACGGGAACACCTTTGCCTGGATTGAACTGACAACAGATCATGCAGGTACGCACTTTCTGTTTTGCTGCTGCTCGTAAATGTTTGTTGAACCAGAGGTTTTGTATGCTGTCTAACATGGCTTTTTCTCCTAAGTGTGCTGGACTGTGTGCTGTGTTAATAATTACTTGAACCATAGAGTCGGGGAGGAACCATGTGGCTCTTCCCTTCGTCATCCATCCCTGATCTGTCTGGATCCCTCCTTGTTCAGTCCATTTCTTGATTTCGTCGGGAGTAGCATGTGTCTGTATGTCGAGTACGTCTAGAATGGGATCCTTCACTGTCATACAATGTGTCTGTGATGTCACGTCAGTTTTTGTCGTGTCCGTAGGGATGTCTGCTGTCTGAGCTGTGAGTTTAGCTGTTCGATCTGCCAGGTCGTTACCCTGAGAAATAGTGTCGGTGGCTTTAGTATGTGCTTTGCACTTCATGATAGCAATGGATACAGGTAAGTGTATTGCTTCTAACAGAGCTTGAATTAGGGGACCATGTTGTATCTTAGCGCCATGAGAAGTTAAAAAACCTCTTTCTTGCCAGAGGATACCGAAGTCGTGAACAACTCCGAATGCATACTGTGAATCTGTGTATATGTTTACTTTCTTGTTTTTGGCAAGTATACAGGCTTGGGTCAGAGCAATGAGTTCTGCTGCTTGAGCAGACAAGGTGTCAATACGATGTGTTTCTATGACTTCAGTTTCAGTGGTCACTGCCTATGCGGCCACTAACTCTCCTGTGCTTGTTCTCATACATGAACCATCCACGTAAAGTGTCAGATCTGGGTCGGGTAATGCAATGTCTGTCAAGTCTTGTCTGGGCTTCGTTACAGTATTAATGACTTCTACACAGTCATGTGGTGTCGGATCAATTGTGTTCGAGGGTAACAATGTGGCAGGGTTTAATGTGTTGCATCGTCTGATCTCTATGTGTGGCTGAAACAATGTCAATTCATATCCTGTCAGTCTTGCTATGGTCAAGTGCTGAGTCTGGGTACGGTTCAGAAGTACTTCCACTGAGTGTGGAACTTGTACTGTCAGGGCATGTCCTAACACTATGGAATCGCTTTGTCTGATTGCTAAAGCTGTTGCTGCAACTGATTTGAGGCACGCAGGCAGAGCCTGGGCCACTGGATCCAACGTACTAGAAAAATAAGCACAAGGCTTATGGTGTCCTGCTTGATCTTGTGTAAGAACAGATAATGCGGTGCCATCGCGTTCAGTAACAAAAAGTGTAAAAGGTTTTCTGTAACATGGTGTCGCTAAAACTGGTGCTTGACATAAGGCTTTCTTTAACTCGTCAAAAGCTTGTGTATGTTCCTGAGTCCAAGGGAGGACAGTCGAAGTCGCTGCCTCCTGTGTTGTCAACTGTATGAGTTGCTTTGCTAGATATGCATACTGAGGGATCCATTGTCTGCAGTACGAGGTGAGGCCAATGAAGGCCCGTACCTCCTTTTGTGTCTTGGGTTGTGGCAGATGTGCAATTAACTGAATGCGGTCTGGTGTCAGCTGTCTCCCCCATTTGGACAGCAAGTGCCCAAGGTATACCACTTGCTGGGCACAGAATTGTAGCTTCGTAGGGGACACTTTATGCCCCTTTTCGGCCAAGAAATACAAGACAGTCAGTGACGCGCGCTCGCAGTCACGTTCGGTCCGTGCAGTGATCAACAAGTCATCCACATATTGGAGCAGAGCAGTGTCAGTAGGCATGTGGATACTGTCTAGTTGTCTTTTCAGTGCTTGGCTGTAAATACTAGGACTTTCCGTGAACCCTTGAGGTGCACGTGCAAATTTGAAGCTTCGGCCATTTAAAGAGAATCCGAACAAATACTGGCTTTCAGGATGAATGGGGACACTAAAGAAAGCGTTCTTGAGGTCAATTACAGTAAAGAACGCTGCTTCGGAATCAATAGCCGTCAATAAGGAGGATATGTCTGGCACTACTGGGTACTGAGGAATGATGCATTTATTCAGTTCTCGAAGATCAATCACCAATCGGTAGACTGGTGGTGCATTTGGGTCAGTTCGTTTAAGAATTGGAATGATTGGAGAATTACATACATTGGAGTCAGTTTCAATAACTACTCCTTGGGCAATGAGCTCGTCAATAATTTTCAGTAAGGCTGTCACAGCCTTGGGTGGCAATTTGTATTGTCGGATTCGGGGTAGTACAACTCCTTGCTTGAGAGTGACACAATAGGGAGTAATGTGCATACAACCTACATCAGTTGGACCTTGTGCCCATAAATGTGCTGGTACATTCTGCAATCTAGGATCAAAATCTCGTAACACATAATGACCTTTAAAGTCACGTAGGAACAATCTCACTCCTTCCGGAGAACAACATATTACAGCACCTAGTGCTTTCAACGTTTTAATACCAAGCAGATTTTCAGGACATGCTTTCGTAAGTAACAGGTCAGTAGTACGAGACAATGGACCAACTTCAAGGGAAACTGGCTTTGACACTTCGTTAACAATAGGCTTTCCTGAAAAACCCAGGGAAACATTCTGTGAGCCTGAGAGGGGTGCCCCTGGAACCTCGTCATGACTAATGGTAGTTCTGCTCGCCCCTGTGTCAATCAAAAATTTTCTGTCTTTCCCTAATACCTGACTATGTACATAGGGACCATCTTGATCTACAGGAACCTCGATAAGGGGCAAGCCAACCTCCCTCTCTAGGCTGTTTCATGTGTACTGCTGATAATCGGGGTAATCGGACTGTGCATACTGATACATTTGTTGCATGACATGTTGTGTGGCAGCAATAGGCTGCGGTTGGGGTACAGCTACTGTCTGTTGTGCTTGCTGTGGCGGTTGAGTGTTCTGTGGAACATGCTGTGGAACGTGTTCTGGTCTAGGTGGACGCGGTCTCTCTTTAGTTTTTCCTGTAGCAATATTATGTTTCAAAACCAAACATTCATTTATATAGTGACCTGGCTGTTTACAATAGTTGCCATTCCCTTTAACGGGAGCTGCAGATTGGCTTGGCGGTGCTGTACCCTTTTTCTGACCGTCAGCTGGAACAGATTGGGCAACTAATACTTTCATTTTCGTATCTCTCATACGTCTCTGTTCATGATCATGTTCCTCTCTAATTCGGTTCTGGTGATACTGTAACATTTGAAACATCTGGGAAGGGGTATTTGCTTGCCATGTGCTCTCGACTTTCAATACTCTATTCTTAACTTGTGGTAAGGAATTCTCGACTAATTTGGTCACGAAAAGATGTGGATATGACTCGCTACCTGTTTTCAGGCCGCTATTTATAATGAAACATTTCTCGAATCTAGAATAAAAATCACTAGTGTCTTCGTCTTGTTTCTGTTTGCAGGCTGAGATTGCATCCCAGTCTTCCTTTTTAATTGTCAATAACCTCGGCAAAACCTGTACTAATAATCCTGGTAATGCTTTAGCTTTGTCCCCAAGACCTAAACCTGGGGTACGTGTATTTTCTTCGTCTTCTAATTCAGCCCAATTAATCTTTTTATCTCCCACTTCCCATTCTTTCTCTTTCAGTTTTTCGTAAATACCAGCCGGCAACAATACCTTTAACATTTTCAAAATGTCGGAATATGTATAATCCCCCATAAGTAACATGTCTTTTAATTCACTGTGGAAACCTGCTGGATCTTTATCCTGACAGGGCACTATTTTCTTCATTTCCAATAGTTCCATTTTGCTTAAAGGTGTGTATACGAATACTCGCTGAAGTGTACCCCCTGGGGCCTGGACGGGGTGCACTTCTCGTAAGCGATTCTGTCTATCTATGTGGAATGGTTGTCTTACTGGGGGTGGGACAGAAACGAAATGTGGAGTCAGGAAAGTTCTGTATCTGTGTCGTTGTTCTAGAATGGTATTAATTAAATCGGTACCTAGGCCTCTCCATCTTTTTAGGAGTAATTCTTCCAATATATTATATAAGGGACCTGGATCAGAATGCTGACTCTCATATAGTGAAATGAGATGCTGGATCATGTACATACCAGCAAGTCGTTGTTCGTCTGGGGAAAGAGTCAAAAACGTTTGTGCTACTGAATCATCTTTGTATATGCTGTCATTTCCAGCCCATTGGACTGCTGACCGAGCTAATTCCTGATCTCGCATTGTACTAAGTTCATGGCAACCTATTCTTTCTTTCAGTATTTTATCGGTGACTTGAAATACATGTTCAAGAGAACATTGTTCTGGTATGGGAGAAAGGAAACGTTTCTTGTTTTCTAGGCGAATTGGTCTATCAAAAGGTCTATCAAAAGAATACTGTTTAGGAAGTTTCACTCTACCTACGTACGCCATTGTTTCTGGCGTTTCTTCTTCAGGGCTGTCTATCTCCTCCTCCTCTGTAATTTCATTCTTGTCTGACTCGGCTTCCCTTTCAGCCTTCTGTCTGTCATGCATCGTTACGATTTCTTTACGGATCTTTCTATACATGGCATCTATGCAATTTTGTTTATCATGTTTACAATCTGCAATATTATTACTCCATTTCATCAGTGCATCCATCTCTTCTTTGACAGCACCTGGCCGATCTCGTTCCCTTATCAAACAATTAATCAAAAATCGTAAGATCAAACCTTGTGTCTCAACTTTCTGATATGCCATGGCCTCGTGAATACATTCTGGTCTTTCCCCTGTTCTAATAAAATGATATTTATTGTCTAGATGGTTAGTCATTTCTGGTAATAGCATCAAATAATCTGTAACGCGTCGTAGACGTAACGAGACTAACATCATGTCTCCCTCCCTGCCGGGTACTGGGTCATATCTACAATCTGTAATATACTGTCTAAGGTTTTCGTATGTAACCGCTTTCGGCGTACGTTGCAATGCTAATTCTCTGACTGTCATTCGTCTTACTTGTAGCGGGGTGCGAAGGTGGCCTCCTACGGCACCTCCTGAGGCGGAAGCGAGGGCATGAACTGACTGGGTTGTAGCTGCTGACGTCATAGCGGGTATAAGAGGTATATGTAATGGGGGTGGACTCTGGGTTGCAGCTGTCCCAAAAGGATATAGAGGACCAATAGTAGGGGGAACAGTAACAGTAGCAGTAGCAGTAGGGGAAGTGACAACAGGCGCGGGAAGCGAGTCTTGGAGACGTGGAGGGGTCGTGGCTTGAACAGTGGGTTGAACAGACGGAGCAGGCTGCTGTATGTTTTGAACAGGCGGGAGAGGTTGCTGTACATTATTAGCTGGGGGTACGCGAACATTGGTATATGCAGGAGCTACGTCATCTAAATAGGAAGAAAGAAAAATGTCCGCTGCGGTTTGTTTGTGACGGAGTTTAGTCGGAACCAATGGAGGTGGCAAGTTACGGGGTACTTCCGGGGTCGCCTTAGGCAGGCCCTCGGCAAGAACTGGATACAGTCCTGTAATAAGGGCATTTCTTTGTCTGTCTTGTTGTTCTATTCTGACTCGTTCTCCTTCTTCTAGTAACTCTTTTTCCCCAGCTTTTTTGGATTCTTCTCTAATTCTTTCTGCTTTCCTGATTTCTTTTTCTGTTCTCCTATGCGCTTCTTTACGCCATAATTCTATGGCTTTTTTCTGGGATTGTCTGGCTTTCTTTTTCCATAACGCTTCTTCTACTCTCATGATGCAATCAGCATCCCATGTCCCTGAGACAGGCCATCTATACTTCTCTTCCAGACCCTTGGTGTAGTCTGCCCATAAATCTAGGTACAGTATGGCATCTAAGCCATGCTTATTATACATAAAATGTCCGGGAGTGTCCCTAGGCGGAACTGGAACTGCTTCTTCTAATATCCCTTTCCTGGTTCCTATCTGACGTAACTTTGAAAACAGAGGCATTGTCGGATTGCTTTAAACGTGGACACAGTAAACACAGTAATGAATAGCAAAACAATCATTCATACCACAACATTAAAACCACATTTAAAACATATTACCTGATACCTAGAGAACACATAAAAACTGAACTGAAACTCGAGTTGCAACACTAGAATACTGAATCACTGGATTACTAGATGCACTGCTAAAACAATACAGACAATACCGGTCCCATAAAGAGACACGTCTGACCGTATTCACCTAAGTGAACACGTCTGGACCAGGCCTGCGTACCCAGACCTGTCTTGACCGGGAACAAATTAATGAACCCGTCTAGATGCGTTCCCAACAACGGTACTCACCGGGAAGCAAGAACTGAAGGCCTCGGAAACTGGACTGGACTGGACTGCTACGACATCTGGCTGCTACTACGCCGCATGCGCTTCGGAACAGGTGGGCCTCTGAATACCTCGGACCTTGCTCTCTCGACTAGGGGCTCTGGTCGGGATCCTCTGCATTCCTCACCGCCTCGTCTGGACGCTGGACCGCAGTCTCCGTCTCCTCCGTGGGCCCGAGGGAGATAGCAGGAAAACCCGCAGGCGTGCATGGTTCCGTCGCGGCTGTAGAAGGGGTCAAAGGCTGCGTAACATCGCCGGCGAGTGGGGAAGGGGGGGTCCCTGTTCGGGCACCAGATTATGTGGTAAATTCTATATTACCGTATCGTTTTTGCCATATAATTACAAGTCATAAGGATAGCTCAAATGAGAGGCAGAGTCCGTGGTATCTGAGTCATACGGGCTTTAATATAATGCTTCGAAGCATGGGACATCGGGTTCCATCACCACTCAGGTTCAGGAAGGGACATTCAACATTTTATTAGCATCACACATTATATATAGTAAAACAGTATACATGGAAGTGAATACAGTAGGCGTAACAGGTAAAAAGAGAGAGATAAGAACACGTGTGCGTAACAGGAGGCGTGTAAGAAGGCGTACACATGGGCGTGCACTGAGCATGTCAGAGAATCGTCACAAGGAACGTCACATGTGGGAGGATGCTTTTAGAGAAAGTTGCAGAATCAGCAGAAACCTATGACCTGTATGCGCGCGCAGCTGAGCATGACGTGTAACCGGGGAGAGCTGGGAGAGCTGGGGGCTTTGACTTTTGCACGAGTAGAGGAGACTAATGTCTGGGGTGTCAGAACGACTTGCACGTAAAACATATCTGATATCTCATGTTTGGAGGATGTAGTGTCTGGAGTAAAAGGTCTCTCGGGCAGGGGCCGTTCACCACTGAATGCTAGTACGTGCATACGAATCTTCATGTAGAGTGCGGGGGCCATGGGCCTACCATGGTAACGGGAGCAGTAAATTACTTGCATGGAGACAGGAAGGCAGGGCCCTTTGCTCTGCAGCCGGGAATATGTTTACCTATTTCACTAGACTGGAATGTGTTTTCGAGGAGGCTGAGCAGATAACTTGTAGGTAAAACATCATCTTGGCAAGCGGACCAGGCCGAGCCGGGCACCGCTCGTCTGAGGCAGGAAGTAAGGCAGAGGTCAGGGATGCATACCTAAACGCAAGCTTTCAGAGAGAGAAAAGGAACTTGGAGCCTCGTTTAAGGGCCTAGCTCGACTGGGCCAGAAAACGTGGAGGAAAACGTGAAAGTGCACCATGTAAAGACGTTGGCACCGTAGGTCTAGAAGCCTAATGAATGAGATTTTTATGCATGACTGGATAGCTGACATGTTAAGGATGGAAGCAAATGTATTTACGTCTTTCTAGCATGAACATAACAAAAGTTACACGACATACAAGGAACATGGGTGCATGGATAGGGTGCGAGTGGGGGACACATTAGTTACCTGAACATTTCTATTACCTCATTCCCTCCTTGGCCCCTACCAAACCCTTTAAGATATATCTATATTCATGAGACCATCTATCTGTTCATATAACATCATTTGTTCATCTTTTATCATTCGGGAAGGGGAACGTGCACTAGGACGGGGAATACAAGCTGTGGCGCACAAGCCGCAAATCGCTGGCCCACATTGCAGACAGAGACAACAACTGAATACTATGACCAATATTATTCCTAGGAATGATAGCAATTTCCATCCCCAAGCGGATATCACACTCCAGAGCCAACCGGACCAAGTCCAGGAGCCTGGATTCTGGTGAAATGATGAATGGGATTTTTATGCATGACTGGATAGCTGACATGTTAAGGATGGACGCAAATGTATTTGCGTCTTTCTAGCATGAACATAACAAAAGTTACACGACATACAAGGAACATGGGTGCATGGATAGGGTGCGAGTGGGGGACACATTAGTTACCTGAAAATTTCTATTACCTCATATTGATGCACGATCACAGAAGTTTGGACGGAGAGACATGCAAAGTTCGCCCCAGATGTTATGATATTCACAGTTCGCACACTGTTATTGTTACTGCAGACCAGTGCTCTCATGTTTGACCAAGTTCCATGCTCACCGAAGCATACCCCTCCCCTGGCTTCCCAGATGACTATACACCCTAGCAGTGGCACAGGTTAACATACTCACACGGAACATACATGCACAATCCCACACGGCGATACTCCATATTTGCCTATCTTCAGAGACACTCGGCTGACATCGCCCTATTACAAGAAACACACATGACACGGTTGGAGTTGGAAAGACTGTGCAAGCGTTGGAGAGGTCAGGTGTATGGTAGTGTGTATTCAGCCCACGCTAGAGGCACACTTATTTGGGTGAGAGCAGGTGCTCCGTTCGTTAGCACAGACGTGGTAACAGATCCTGAAGGCAGGTACACTATAATACATGGAACACCCTTCTGTGCAAACTGAGACACTGTGGGGAAATCATCTGCTGCTCTGTCCCCCGCCTTACCTTCAACTGCTCGCCGCTCCCGCTTCGCGGGAGCCGCTTCATGGGAGGACCCACCAACGCTGTTTGCTGCCTGGCTGCCGTGTTTGCTGTGAGAGCCGAACACCTGTGGGGCTGAGAGAGGCTGCAAGGGAGTAGCGCGGCAGGGACTCACTATCCCAGGAGTCCCTGCTCGACCACGTAACATCCGGTCAGCGCCCCCCTGCATGCCCCGCCCACAACCGCCCTCCTTCTACATAATCCAGCGAGGGCCCGCCTTGCGGGACGCAAGCGGGACGCCGGGCGAAGCCCGGGCAAAGGGCGGGCCGTCTGTGGCCGTCCGGGGCCAGCAGGGGCCGGGACGGGACACCCCCCTAATAACTCAGGTAAAACAGTGTTTTGTTTCGTTGGGCAACACAGCACTGATCACTTTGTAGTACGTTCCATATGTCTGCATACTCCCCAATGGCTACTCGTTCAGGCAGATGCTCAAGACGAGGGGGAAATTCTACGATAGGCACTATGGACAATTTCATAACTCGTGCCGTTTCTGTTGTAGAAAAGGAAATCATCTTAGCAGAACGTAGACTATCACGGGAATATCTGGCACATAAGCGCTCTTCCCTGGGAACACTGGTACAGGCTAAATCCCCAACGAATACTATTCCAGCAGAACCCATAACTTCTGTAACCCCTAGCCACATGCAACCCTGTGTTGTCGACCCGAGGCCAGATAACGGCCTTCTTGAAATCATTCCCGATTCAGTGTCCACAAACAGAACTCTAGGTAATGCTGATATAAGAAATTGCCCAGCCACCACAGTAGTGAACCCACCGGCTCTACCCCTAATATTGGTACATGAAACTCCAGCAGGACAAGTCTCACTATCCCCCCCGCCAAAAGCAAGTCGGGTTGCAGTAAAAAGGAAGAGACTGGTTACCCCACGAAAAGCCTATAGACTGAAGCCCCTCAAGAGAATACGAAGGAACCATATGAACGGGGGTGCATACTGTAAATCTCTAGAGCCCGAATCTACGAATACTGGGATAGAAGCAAGCAAGCAAGCAACAAGAGGGTGATCTTGCAAATGCTTCAGCCTGTTCAGCGCTGGACACTGAACTAGTAAATTGCCCAAAAGACCCACCAGCAGCTAACTCTCTGATTGAACAGATCCAACTGCTCATGTCAACTTTGTTACTACCAGTAACTGAAAGACTGAAAGGGCTATCGGAGCGCCTGGACAAATTCGAGCAAACTTCACTGGACAACTTTTTTGCCCTAAAATCACTGGTAAAACTTCACTCTAAGATTGGAGCAGATACCATAAGAGGGGAATCTAGCCCAACAGTTCCTAAACCATCGCAACAAACTCGACCACCTAGAAAAGATAAGGTGTCAGACCAGAATAGGATCAATGCTGTACTAGGAGGATCGCAAGTAGAGCTTTCCAAGGTACAGCCAATTAATGGAGGAATACAACTGGCTGTTTCCCCAAAACCTGCGCCACGCAAAGTAAAACAGGTAGCGAATACTACCACCTCTCAAACCTTGGCGCCATCAAAGCCTGTCGATGGGATAGGAACCACAGCTTGTACAACCAATTGTGGTCCCAATAACAATGACCAAGCAGCTGACTGCAACATAGGCAAACCAGTGCCGAGAAAGATTCCAAACGCAGACCTTCCACCGGGATGCCAACCATATGTGGTAGTGCTCACTGGCGTCCCTCCTTTGAAACCCAACAAATTGGAGTCCTATGATGAACTGAAAAACAAGACCGTATATTGGTTGAGAGAAAACAGACCTCTGCCATACACTGTCAATTGCCAGGTCATCCAAGTTCGAAGAGTTAGTTGGTTGGGCACCAGGCCGAAAGACATAGCAGGGGATTGCATTCTGGTCAATTTTAAAGATCCCTCAGTAGCACACCTTGTGTACAGTCAAAATCAATGGAGAGGTCATCTAGGAATCGGAACTTGTGACCTTAGTTATTTTTACCCAACGCAACGGATACAAGACAATAGAGATCTATCTCGGTCAGGCTTGATGAATAACAGATACTCATTTTTTGATCCCCCGACTCCTGTTGGTAGAATGTATCCACAGAACATGGATGTGGACAAAAACTGGTCATGGTGGGGTCATTGACAAGCAGGAAAGTGTGGAACCTGTGGAACTTTTTCCCCCTTGCTTAGTGACCATTTAAAGGATTCATGTGTAAGACCAAGCTCAAGTACCTGTGTAACGCCCTCTGTAACTGATCCAGCCATAACTATACGGGCTGGAATTCTGACTGTTAATACTTTTGGAGATCATCAAGCGAGGGAATCAGTGGATATCTGTATTGCACAGGACCAAAATATGTCATTAACGGTATATAATGAGCCTCAAGATTTGGTATCCGGTAGTGAGCTTTTGGACGGCCCTAATGAGGGGGAAACACTAAATATATGTAATAATTACTCCAGTAACTCAGCACAAAATAACTTAAAACGAGATATAAAAATCCTGTCATGGAATATTGCAGGGTTGTCAAGAAACCTTTGTGACAGGAATTGGAGTTCTTTCCTGGAAGAGCATGATATCATACTCTTACAGGAAACATGGGCAATCAATATGGTTCATAGACTTGGTTATAAAGTATTTCATTGCGGGGCAATTGCATCTGTAAGAGGTAGACCCTCGGGGGTTTATTAATTTGGATAAGAATATCCCTGAATGTTGTTGTATCGCCTTTGAATTTTGTTTCTAATGACTTGCTTGGGGTAAAGATGACCACGAAGGATATGGGGGATGTCTACCTGATAAATATTTATAACAGACCAAACCCCCAAAATAAGGAATCAATGTTTGTAGAACAACTAAGCTCGTATTTGTGTAACCTAGAGCCAGACTCCAAAATAATTATAGGCGGGGACTTTAACTGCCAATTCGAGCCTGTGCTGGGGCTTGAAAATTTATTAGAAAATGAAAATAGGGCTCACGACATTCCTTCCCTAGACAGCGTAAAATCAGTAAAAAGCTCAGTGGCAGCTATGCAGATCTTCGAACTCACTGTATCTAACGATTTAAGGGCATGTAACGGTCGACTAGATCCAGATAAACCAGCAAATTATACATACAGTAAGGGGACATCTAAATCATTGATTGATTTTATGCTGATCACAACTAATTTGTGGTATCTGTTGTTGGCCTTTAAGGTCGTGAATAGACCAGAAAGTGACCACTTTCCTTTACAACTGGGGTTACTTCCTCATCCATTTTTAACATCTGATGGCAAAACAGAATCTAACAGGGATGTGGGAGAGGTCGAGGTTTCTAACAACAGGAGAGCTATAAAATGGCCACATATATTAGCAAAAAAAGATACACATATGGGTATTTATAACACCTTCTCAGGCATTATCCCCCTATATGACAACTTGAGTTTGAGATCTCATGAAGTCCTTAAAATGCACTATCACCTAGTAGAGTCACTAATTCCCCTTCTGAGTAAAACATACTGTAATAATAAAGGTAATACAAGAAGGCAATTGGAACTAGAGACACCGTGGTATAACAAACAGTGTTGTCTAGCTAAAAGTAACCTAATTAATGCCGTGAAATCTAAAGACCAGATGAGGGTAAGAGAGTGTAGACACGAATACAAAAGACTCCTCTCTAGCGCAAAAAAGGAATGGGATGATTTGATCTGGGAAGATCTTTTAAATGCTGCTAGGAAGCACGACCAATGTACCTTTTGGAGCTTGATAACAAAAAATAATAAAACGGGTAGCTCCAACAGGGACTTTTTTCTGGATGAAAAAATGTGGTATGATCACTTTGTAAAACTATACGATATGGCAGGGGTGTCCCCAGACCAAAATAACCCAGGATCTTTTCCCTCACGTACTAGTTCACTTAAATTTAGCACTGAAGAGACTCTGTGTGCAATAAAGGCAATTAAGGCGGGCAATGCACCAGGCCCGGATAAATTACCCGGGGACTTATTCACCCACAATATTGAAGTATGGTGCCCCTACATAAATTTTCTGTGCAACTCCATTCTGCTGGGAACTCCGATCCCTGAATCATGGAAGGGGCGGAAATAGTTACCATCTATAAAAAAGGGGACCGCTATAATCCAGGTAATTACAGACCGATTAGTTTAATTGATATTTTACCAAAAAATTTTGCCAGGCACATTTTAAATCGACTTTTAGACTGGATAGAGGAATCCAAAATCCTCTCAAAATATCAAGCAGGATTTAGAATTAAGACAAGCACTGTGGATCAGGTGTACAGGTTTATGTGTATTTGTTGGAAATACGTCCAAATAAAGAAGTGTAGCATATACGTAGCATTTATGGATTTACGCTCAGCGTTTGATCTTGTCCCCCGTTCCCTATTATGGGATACCTTAAGGAATATGGGTGTCCCGGATGAATTGCTGTCTAATCTCATAAAGCTTCACACTGACAATTTTGCAAAAG
The DNA here is from genome assembly GCF_964263255.1 of Lissotriton vulgaris. Classification (NCBI taxonomy): domain Eukaryota; kingdom Metazoa; phylum Chordata; class Amphibia; order Caudata; family Salamandridae; genus Lissotriton; species Lissotriton vulgaris. Next base: position 966,933,523 of record NC_141693.1, on the reverse strand, counting down.
TAAGGTGGGGAAGAAATGGCGAACTCACTCAAGCTATACCAGTAAAAAGGGGGGTACGACAAGGTGCGTGTTGGCCCCGACCCTTTTCTCTCTATTTGTAAACGATATCCCCCCCTATCTGGCACAATGTAACCATGATTCCCCAAAACTATGCAATGAGGCAATCACAACATTGTTATTTGCGGACGACACCATTTTAATATCACAAACACCTAAAGGCTTGCAAAAATTAATAAACCAATTCAATAGTTATTGCGAGCTAAAGGGGTTAGAAATCAACTCATCCAAAACCAAGTATATGGCCATTAATCCCCCAAAAACTTTCAAGAAGAATCTGGCCCTAAATAACACTAAACTAGAGTACGTGGAATTTTTTGATTACCTGGGTATCAGGCTTGACAGTAAAATGTCCTGGATAAAACAACTAGAAGAAAGTAGGCTGACACTTAAACACAACTCTCTCCCTATCTTAAAAATTCATGGAGGGAGTACTTCAAAAGCTATAACTCCTGCGATTGAAGTGTTTAAAGCTAAAGCACAATCTGCAGCCCTATATGGGGCCGAGATTTGGGGGCCTTACTCAAACAAGGCATTTGATACCGACGAGAACGCGTTCTTTAGGCGCCTACTAAGATTACCAGTAAGAACGCCCTTAGTGCCTGTTTATCTAGACATTAACTTAAAATGTACAGACCATTTATGTTGGTTGAGGCCACTGCTTTATTGGGTAAGATTATGGTCTACCCCGGAACTCGCTGACTATAGAGCTGGTTTGTTGCAAATTAGGGAATTGGACACTTATAATTCAATCAAGTGGCTGAGACATATATCCATTTGGCTCACAAAAATAGGTCTTTCGCACTTCTGGAATAACCCAATCACCTTGCAAACTAATTGTAAAGAACAGGTAAAAACTGCTTACTGGTACTACATGAATAATAATGCATATGAACGTGCCACTGGTTCATTAACACACAAGTTCTTGCAATTTAAGGACACCCCCATATTTGAACAATTTATGGATGAAGTTGAACCACCTTTGGCCAAAACCGTATATCTACAATACAGATATGGGGTTCTACAGATAAACGCAAACACTTGCCGGTGGGGAAGCTCCAAAGGGAATGACTCAAATTGTAAATTGTGTCAATTGAAACAAAATGAAGACGAGGCCCATATCCTTTTCTTTTGTTCGTTATATAAATCACAACGTATGAAATGGATTAAACCTCTTTGTAAAAATTTGGGCATAAGATCGTTCAAAGAGGCAGAAAGGTTACTTAGATCTTCAACCTCTCGGTTGATAACCTTTGGAGTCAGTAGGTACCTCCATAGTGTCTGCCTGATTAGGAAGAAATATGAACTTAAAATATAGAACATTAGTGTTTTTTAATTGCTGGCATTTTGCCTATTTAAATAATGTATATAGCTCTTTTTTAATATCCGGTCTTGTAATTAAATATAAACTGGAAGAAATCCTGATTGTATGTTCATTATAAATAGTGAAAAAGTAATGTATCCCCACACAAACTGTAAACATTTTGTGATGTTGTCCTGGGACTTGACCTATGCACATATTGTATCTTTACTTTTGTTTCTTAAAGATGTTATTTGCTTTTAAAAATTATGTTTATGAATGTATTTTTATATGTGTTGGCTTTATGACAAAATGTCGAATAAAAGCTTTATAACAATACATGGAACACCTAATGGCCAATCCATGCTACTGGCCTTGATCTATGCCCCAAATGTTGATCAGACATCATTCCTGGCACAGCTGTTGCTGATATTCACCCTTTATGCTGGGCTCCCCTGGTTGTTGGGAGGGAATTTCAATTCAGTGCTTGCCTTGTACCTTGACAGATCCTTCCCCCCTCTTCGTAAAACATCAGCTGCGTCAATCGCACAAGCGCTCACAGACTGGTTCTCACACTGGGCGTTGCTGGACATGTGGTGGGTCCTTCACCCCACCAAACGTATTTACTCTTTTACTCGGTGACACACAACCTCCATGTGCGGCTGGATAGAGTGGTGGGAACCCAGTCTTTGCTACCACTAGTCATAAATTTGGAATATCTAGGACAGAAACACTCCGATCAGAACACCCTGTGGTTTCAATTCAGCTGGGAAAGTGATCGGCCCCCTATACCCACATGGCATCTCCAGCCCACTGAGCTGGAAGATCCTGAGTTCCACGCTTCACTAGGGACAGCCATCCTCACATATTTTGATCTCAACGAAGACACTGCAAGTAATGCACTGGTGGAATGGGATGCCCTCAAAATAACACTTAGAGGTCACTGCTTAGGGGCCACTTGGAACATACGAAAGCAGCTAGAGAAATCAATTACCCACATTGAATCCCACTTACTGCAGTATGAGCGCAAAGGGGAAGGAGAGGGCAGACACTCGAACCATCTAGAGACCCTCAGGACACAACACAGTACACCAAGTGTCGTTTTATGCAGATAACCTGTTGGTCTACGGGAGGGACATAGATGATATTCCGGCCCAGTTAGCCCACACTTTGCAAGAATTTGCCGCCATTTCAGGACCCCGGGTGAATGCCAACAAGTCCTGCCTTTAAGCGTTCAGGGAGGGGAGGCAAGATCAGGGAAACACCCTCAACGGTACGAGAGTACAGTGGAAGGAGGACACATTCCGTTACCTGGGAATTCAGATATACCGTCAACCGGCCGATTTATTTGATGGCAACCTGGGGAGTGCCCTCACGGCCATCAAGTCATAGGTAAGCTTCTGGAGCACACTACCACTAACGATCACTGGCAGGGTAGCACTATCTAAAATGGTGAGTCTACCCAGGCTGCTCTATTACTTTGCTAACTTGTCTTTATATATCCCTGCGGCCTTCTTTGTTACACTCTCTAAAATACTCAGGGACCTCATCTGGGGGAACGGCAGAAACAGGATGACACTAACAAAGCTATACTTCCGCACGGACCGGGGAGACAAGCTGCGCCTTGCTTCGAGCACTACTATTTAGCTGTACAACTGTAGTGGGTATCTCACTGGCTTGCGGACAAGGGTCGGGAAGACACAACGTCCACAATGCCCCTAGAGCAGATACTCGTACTCTTCCACCCAGCCACCAAATCTGCGACGCCGACCCCGCTCCTTCTGGCGGTGGTGTACAAATGCTATAATAGGACCTTATTCCTTACCAGAGCCTAGGTCCCTTACACACCGGCAATACCGCTGGAAGGCTTCCCTACTGGGACAAGGGCGCTCACCTCTCTGAAACTCATACACTGGCGACATGCTGACATACAGACCCTGGGAGATCTATACCGTGAAGTCACACCTATCCCATATAACTCCCTGGTCGAGGACGAGGGATTACCACCGGGGCAGTTCCTCACGCACCGCTCACTAATTATGACTTTGACTGCTAAATGGGGAGACATGTTCGCTGAGCCCAGCCAGCACCTAACCATACAATACCTTCATACTCCCCAATGGCTACTCGTTCAGGCAGATGCTCAAGACGAGGGGGAAATTCTACGATAGGCACTATGGACAATTTCATAACTCGTGCCGTTTCTGTTGTAGAAAAGGAAATCATCTTAGCAGAACGTAGACTATCACGGGAATATCTGGCACATAAGCGCTCTTCCCTGGGAACACTGGTACAGGCTAAATCCCCAACGAATACTATTCCAGCAGAACCACTAACGTCTGTAACCCCTAGCCACATGCAACCCTGTGTTGTCGACCCGAGGCCAGATAACGGCCTTCTTGAAATCATTCCCGATTCAGTGTCCACAAACAGAACTCTAGGTAATGCTGATATAAGAAATTGCCCAGCCACCACAGTAGTGAACCCACCGGCTCTACCCCTAATATTGGTTCATGAAACTCCAGCAGGACAAGTCTCACTATCCCCCCCACCAAAAGCAAGTCGGGTTGCAGTAAAAAGGAAGAGACTGGTTACCCCACGAAAAGCCTATAGACTGAAGCCCCTCAAGAGAATACGAAGGAACCATATGAACGGGGGTGCGTACTGTAAATCTCTAGAGCCCGAATCTACGAATACTGGGATAGAAGCAAGCAAGCAACAAGAGGGTGATCTTGTAAATGCTTCAGCCTGTTCAGCGCTGGACACTGAACTAGTAAATTGCCCAAAAAACCCACCAGCAGCTAACTCTCTGATTGAACAGATCCAACTGCTCATGTCAACTTTGTTACTACCAGTAACTGAAAGACTGAAAGGGCTATCGGAGCGCCTGGACAAATTCGAGCAAACTTCACTGGACAACTTTTTTGCCCTAAAATCACTGGTAAAACTTCACTCTAAGATTGGAGCAGATACCATAAGAGGGGAATCTAGCCCAACAGTTCCTAAACCATCGCAACAAACTCGACCACCTAGAAAAGATAAGGTGTCAGACCAGAATAGGATCAATGCTGTACTAGGAGGATCGCAAGTAGAGCTTTCCAAGGTACAGCCAATTAATGGAGGAATACAACTGGCTGTTTCCCCAAAACCTGCGCCACGCAAAGTAAAACAGGTAGCTAATACTACCACCTCTCAAACCTTGGCACCATCAAAGCCTGTCGATGGGATAGGAACCACAGCTTGTACAACCAATTGTGGTCCCAATAACAATGACCAAGCAGCTGACTGCAACATAGGCAAACCAGTGCCGAGAAAGATTCCAAACGCAGACCTTCCACCGGGATGCCAACCATATGTGGTAGTGCTCACTGGCGTCCCTCCTTTGAAACCCAACAAATTGGAGTCCTATGATGAACTGAAAAACAAGACCGTATATTGGTTGAGAGAAAACAGACCTCTGCCATACACTGTCAATTGCCAGGTCATCCAAGTTCGAAGAGTTTGTTGGTTGGGCACCAGGCCGAAAGACATAGCAGGGGATTGCATTCTGGTCAATTTTAAAGATCCCTCAGTAGCACACCTTGTGTACAGTCAAAATCAATGGAGAGGTCATCTAGGAATCGGAACTTGTGACCTTAGTTATTTTTACCCAACGCAACGGATACAAGTCAATAGAGATCTATCTCGGTCAGGCTTGATGAATAACAGATACTCATTTTTTGATCCCCCGACTCCTGTTGGTAGAATGTATCCACAGAACATGGATGTGGACAAAAACTGGTCATGGTGGGGTCATTGACAAGCAGGAAAGTGTGGAACCTGTGGAACTTTTTCCCCCTTGCTTAGTGACCATTTAAAGGATTCATGTGTAAGACCAAGCTCAAGTACCTGTGTAACGCCCTCTGTAACTGATCCAGCCATAACTATACGGGCTGGAATTCTGACTGTTAGTACTTTTGGAGATCATCAAGCGAGGGAATCAGTGGATATCTGTATTGCACAGGACCAAAATATGTCATTAACGGTATATAATGAGCCTCAAGATTTGGTATCCGGTAGTGAGCTTTTGGACGGCCCTAATGAGGGGGAAACACTAAATATATGTAATAATTACCCCAGTAACTCAGCACAAAATAACTTAAAACGAGATATAAAAATCCTGTCATGGAATATTGCAGGGTTGTCAAGAAACCTTTGTGACAGGAATTGGAGTTCTTTCCTGGAAGAGCATGATATCATACTCTTACAGGAAACATGGGCAATCAATATGGTTCATAGACTTGGTTATAAAGTATTTCATTGCGGGGCGATTGCATCTGTAAGAGGTAGACCCTCGGGGGTTTATTAATTTGGATAAGAATATCCCTGAATGTTGTTGTATCGCCTTTGAATTTTGTTTCTAATGACTTGCTTGGGGTAAAGATGACCACGAAGGATATGGGGGATGTCTACCTGATAAATATTTATAACAGACCAAACCCCCAAAATAAGGAATCAATGTTTGTAGAACAACTAAGCTCGTATTTGTGTAACCTAGAGCCAGACTCCAAAATAATTATAGGCGGGGACTTTAACTGCCAATTCGAGCCTGTGCTGGGGCTTGAAAATTTATTAGAAAATGAAGATAGGGCTCACGACATTCCTTCCCTAGACAGCGTAAAATCAGTAAAAAGCTCAGTGGCAGCTATGCAGATCTTCGAACTCACTGTATCTAACGATTTAAGGGCATGTAACGGTCGACTAGATCCAGATAAACCAGCAAATTATACATACAGTAAGGGGACATCTAAATCATTGATTGATTTTATGCTGATCACAACTAATTTGTGGTATCTGTTGTTGGCCTTTAAGGTCGTGAATAGACCAGAAAGTGACCACTTTCCTTTACAACTGGGGTTACTTCCTCATCCATTTTTAACATCTGATGGCAAAACAGAATCTAACAGGGATGTGGGAGAGGTCGAGGTTTCTAACAACAGGAGAGCTATAAAATGGCCACATATATTAGCAAAAAAAGATACATATATGGGTATTTATAACACCTTCTCAGGCATTATCCCCCTATATGACAACTTGAGTTTGGGATCTCATGAAGTCCTTAAAATGCACTATCACCTAGTAGAGTCACTAATTCCCCTTCTGAGTAAAACATACTGTAATAATAAAGGTAATACAAGAAGGCAATTGGAACTAGAGACACCGTGGTATAACAAACAGTGTTGTCTAGCTAAAAGTAACCTAATTAATGCCGTGAAATCTAAAGACCAGATGAGGGTAAGAGAGTGTAGACACGAATACAAAAGACTCCTCTCTAGCGCAAAAAAGGAATGGGATGATTCGATCTGGGAAGATCTTTTAAATGCTGCTAGGAAGCACGACCAATGTACCTTTTGGAGCTTGATAACAAAAAATAATAAAACGGGTAGCTCCAACAGGGACTTTTTTCTGGATGAAAAAATGTGGTATGATCACTTTGTAAAACTATATGATATGGCAGGGGTGTCCCCAGACCAAAATAACCCAGGATCTTTTCCCCCATGTACTAGTTCACTTAAATTTAGCACTGAAGAGACTCTGTGTGCAATAAAGGCAATTAAGGCGGGCAAGGCACCAGGCCCGGATAAATTACCCGGGGACTTATTCACCCACAATATTGAAGTATGGTGCCCCTACATAAATTTTCTGTGCAACTCCATTCTGCTGGGAACTCCGATCCCTGAATCATGGAAGGGGCGGAAATAGTTACCATCTATAAAAAAGGGGACAGCTATAATCCAGGTAATTACAGACCGATTAGTTTAATTGATATTTTACCAAAACATTTTGCCAGGCACATTTTAAATCGACTTTTAGACTGGATAGAGGAATCCAAAATCCTCTCAAAATATCAAGCAGGATTTAGAATTAAGACAAGCACTGTGGATCAGGTGTACAGGTTTATGTGTATTTGTTGGAAATACGTCCAAATAAAGAAGTGTAGCATATACGTAGCATTTATGGATTTACGCTCAGCGTTTGATCTTGTCCCCCGTTCCCTATTATGGGATACCTTAAGGAATATGGGTGTCCCGGATGAATTGCTGTCTAATCTCATAAAGCTTCACACTGACAATTTTGCAAAAGTAAGGTGGGGAAGAAATGGCGAACTCACTCAAGCTATACCAGTAAAAAGGGGGGTACGACAAGGTGCGTGTTGGCCCCGACCCTTTTCTCTCTATTTGTAAACGATATCCCCCCCTATCTGGCACAATGTAACCATGATTCCCCAAAACTATGCAACGAGGCAATCACAGCATTGTTATTTGCGGACGACACCATTTTAATATCACAAACACCTAAAGGCTTGCAAAAATTAATAAACCAATTCAATAGTTATTGCGAGCTAAAGGGGTTAGAAATCAACTCATCCAAAACCAAGTATATGGCCATTAATCCCCCAAAAACTTTCAAGAAGAATCTGGCCCTAAATAACACTAAACTAGAGTACGTGGAAGTTTTTGATTACCTGGGTATCAGGCTTGACAGTAAAATGTCCTGGATAAAACAACTAGAAGAAAGTAGGCTGACACTTAAACACAACTCTCTCCCTATCTTAAAAATTCATGGAGGGAGTACTTCAAAAGCTATAACTCCTGCGATTGAAGTGTTTAAAGCTAAAGCACAATCTGCAGCCCTATATGGGGCCGAGATTTGGGGGCCTTACTCAAACAAGGCATTTGATACCGACGAGAACGCGTTCTTTAGGCGCCTACTAAGATTACCAGTAAGAACGCCCTTAGTGCCTGTTTATCTAGACATTAACTTTAAATGTACAGACCATTTATGTTGGTTGAGGCCACTGCTTTATTGGGTAAGATTATGGTCTACCCCGGAACTCGCTGACTATAGAGCTGGTTTGTTGCAAATTAGGGAATTGGACACTTATAATTCAATCAAGTGGCTGAGACATATATCCATTTGGCTCACAAAAATAGGTCTTTCGCACTTCTGGAATAACCCAATCACCTTGCAAACTAATTGTAAAGAACAGGTAAAAACTGCTTACTGGTACTACATGAATAATAATGCATATGAACGTGCCACTGGTTCATTAACACACAAGTTCTTGCAATTTAAGAACACCCCCATATTTGAACAATTTATGGATGAAGTTGAACCACCTTTGGCCAAAACCGTATATCTACAATACAGATATGGGGTTCTACAGATAAACGCAAACACTTGCCGGTGGGGAAACTCCAAAGGGAATGACTCAAATTGTAAATTGTGTGAATTGAAACAAAATGAAGACGAGGCCCATATCCTTTTCTTTTGTTCGTTATATAAATCACAACGTATGAAATGGATTAAACCTCTTTGTAAAAATTTGGGCATAAGATCGTTCAAAGAGGCAGAAAGGTTACTTAGATCTTCAACCTCTCGGTTGATAACCTTTGGAGTCAGTAGGTACCTCCATAGTGTCTGCCTGATTAGGAAGAAATATGGACTTAAAATATAGAACATTAGTGCTTTTTAATTGCTGGCATTTTGCCTATTTAAATAATGTATATAGCTCTTTTTTAATATCCGGTCTTGTAATTAAATATAAACTGGAAGAAATCCTGATTGTATGTTCATTATAAATAGTGAAAAAGTAATGTATCCCCACACAAACTGTAAACATTTTGTGATGTTGTCCTGGGACTTGACCTATGCACATATTGTATCTTTACTTTTGTTTCTTAAAGATGTTATTTGCTTTTAAAAATTATGTTTATGAATGTATTTTTATATGTGTTGGCTTTATGACAAAATGTCGAATAAAAGCTTTACAACAATACATGGAACACCTAATGGCCAATCCATGCTACTGGCCTCGATCTATGCCCCAAATGTTGATCAGACATCATTCCTGGCACAGCTGTTGCTGATATTCACCCTTTATGCTGGGCTCCCCTGGTTGTTGGGAGGGAATTTCAATTCAGTGCTTGCCTTGTACCTTGACAGATCCTTCCCCCCTCTTCGTAAAACATCAGCTGCGTCAATCGCACAAGCGCTCACAGACTGGTTCTCACACTGGGCGTTGCTGGACATGTGGTGGGTCCTTCACCCCACCAAACGTATTTACTCTTTTATTTGGCGACACACAACCTCCATGTGCGGCTGGATAGAGTGGTGGGAACCCAGTCTTTGCTACCACTAGTCATAAATTTGGAATATCTAGGACAGAAACACTCCGATCAGAACACCCTGTGGTTTCAATTCAGCTGGGAAAGTGATCGGCCCCCTATACCCACATGGCATCTCCAGCCCACTGAGCTGGAAGATCCTGAGTTCCACGCTTCACTAGGGACAGCCATCCTCACATATTTTGATCTCAACGAAGACACTGCAAGTAATGCACTGGTGGAATGGGATGCCCTCAAAATAACACTTAGAGGTCACTGCTTAGGGGCCACATGGAACATACGAAAGCAGCTAGAGAAATCAATTACCCACATTGAATCCCACTTACTGCAGTATGAGCGTGAAGGGGAAGGAGAGGGCAGACACTCGAACCATCTAGAGACCCTCAGGACACAACGCAGTACACCAAGTGTCGTTTTATGCAGATAACCTGTTGGTCTACGGGAGGGACATAGATGATATTCCGGCCCAGTTAGCCCACACTTTGCAAGAATTTGCCGCCATTTCAGGACCCCGGGTGAATGCCAACAAGTCCTGCCTTTAAGCGTTCAGGGAGGGGAGGCAAGATCAGGGAAACACCCTCAACGGTACGAGAGTACAGTGGAAGGGGGACACATTCCGTTACCTGGGAATTCAGATATACCGTCAACCGGCCGATTTATTTGATGGCAACCTGGGGAGTGCCCTCACGGCCATCAAGTCATAGGTAAGCTTCTGGAGCACACTACCACTAACGATCACTGGCAGGGTAGCACTATCTAAAATGGTGAGTCTACCCAGGCTGCTCTATTACTTTGCTAACTTGTCTTTATATATCCCTGCGGCCTTCTTTGTTACACTCTCTAAAATACTCAGGGACCTCATCTGGGGGAACGGCAGAAACAGGATGACACTAACAAAGCTATACTTCCGCACGGACCAGGGAGACAAGCTGCGCCTTGCTTCGAGCACTACTATTTAGCTGTACAACTGCAGTGGGTATCTCACTGGCTTGCGGACAAGGGTCGGGAAGACACAACGTCCACAATGCCCCTAGAGCAGATACTCGTACTCTTCCACCCAGCCACCAAATCTGCGACGCCGACCCCGCTCCTTCTGGCGGTGGTGTACAAATGCTATAATAGGACCTTATTCCTTACCAGAGCCTAGGTCCCTTACACACCGGCAATACCGCTGGAAGGCTTCCCTACTGGGACAAGGGCGCTCACCTCTCTGAAACTCATACACTGGCGACATGCTGACATACAGACCCTGGGAGATCTATACCGTGAAGTCACACCTATCCCATATAACTCCCTGGTCGAGGACGAGGGATTACCACCGGGGCAGTTCCTCACGCACCGCTCACTAATTATGACTTTGACTGCTAAATGGGGAGACATGTTCGCTGAGCCCAGCCAGCACCTAACCATACAATACCTTCATACTCCCCAATGGCTACTCGTTCAGGCAGATGCTCAAGACGAGGGGGAAATTCTACGATAGGCACTATGGACAATTTCATAACTCGTGCCGTTTCTGTTGTAGAAAAGGAAATCATCTTAGCAGAACGTAGACTATCACGGGAATATCTGGCACATAAGCGCTCTTCCCTGGGAACACTGGTACAGGCTAAATCCCCAACGAATACTATTCCAGCAGAACCCCTAACTTCTGTAACCCCTAGCCACATGCAACCCTGTGTTGTCGACCCGAGGCCAGATAACGGCCTTCTTGAAATCATTCCCGATTCAGTGTCCACAAACAGAACTCTAGGTAATGCTGATATAAGAAATTGCCCAGCCACCACAGTAGTGAACCCACCGGCTCTACCCCTAATATTGGTACATGAAACTCCAGCAGGACAAGTCTCACTATCCCCCCCACCAAAAGCAAGTCGGGTTGCAGTAAAAAGGAAGAGACTGGTTACCCCACGAAAAGCCTATAGACTGAAGCCCCTCAAGAGAATACGAAGGAACCATATGAACGGGGGTGCGTACTGTAAATCTCTAGGGCCCGAATCTACGAATACTGGGATAGAAGCAAGCAAGCAACAAGAGGGTGATCTTGTAAATGCTTCAGCCTGTTCAGCGCTGGACACTGAACTAGTAAATTGCCCAAAAGACCCACCAGCAGCTAACTCTCTGATTGAACAGATCCAACTGCTCATGTCAACTTTGTTACTACCAGTAACTGAAAGACTGAAAGGGCTATCGGAGCGCCTGGACAAATTCGAGCAAACTTCACTGGACAACTTTTTTGCCCTAAAATCACTGGTAAAACTTCACTCTAAGATTGGAGCAGATACCATAAGAGGGGAATCTAGCCCAACAGTTCCTAAACCATAGCAACAAACTCGACCACCTAGAAAAGATAAGGTGTCAGACCAGAATAGGATCAATGCTGTACTAGGAGGATCGCAAGTAGAGCTTTCCAAGGTACAGCCAATTAATGGAGGAATACAACTGGCTGTTTCCCCAAAACCTGCGCCACGCAAAGTAAAACAGGTAGCTAATACTACCACCTCTCAAACCTTGGCGCCATCAAAGCCTGTCGATGGGATAGGAACCACAGCTTGTACAACCAATTGTGGTCCCAATAACAATGACCAAGCAGCTGACTGCAACATAGGCAAACCAGTGCCGAGAAAGATTCCAAACGCAGACCTTCCACCGGGATGCCAACCATATGTGGTAGTGCTCACTGGCGTCCCTCCTTTGAAACCCAACAAATTGGAGTCCTATGATGAACTGAAAAACAAGACCGTATATTGGTTGAGAGAAAACAGACCTCTGCCATACACTGTCAATTGCCAGGTCATCCAAGTTCGAAGAGTTAGTTGGTTGGGCACCAGGCCGAAAGACATAGCAGGGGATTGCATTCTGGTCAATTTTAAAGATCCCTCAGCAGCACACCTTGTGTACAGTCAAAATCAATGGAGAGGTCATCTAGGAATCGGAACTTGTGACCTTAGTTATTTTTACCCAACGCAACGGATACAAGACAATAGAGATCTATCTCGGTCAGGCTTGATGAATAACAGATACTCATTTTTTGATTCCCCGACTCCTGTTGGTAGAATGTATCCACAGAACATGGATGTGGACACAAACTGGTCATGGTGGGGTCATTGACAAGCAGGAAAGTGTGGAACCTGTGGAACTTTTTCCCCCTTGCTTAGTGACCATTTAAAGGATTCATGTGTAAGACCAAGCTCAAGTACCTGTGTAACGCCCTCTGTAACTGATCCAGCCATAACTATACGGGCTGGAATTCTGACTGTTAGTACTTTTGGAGATCATCAAGCGAGGGAATCAGTGGATATCTGTATTGCACAGGACCAAAATATGTCATTAACGGTATATAATGAGCCTCAAGATTTGGTATCCGGTAGTGAGCTTTTGGACGGCCCTAATGAGGGGGAAACACTAAATATATGTAATAATTACCCCAGTAACTCAGCACAAAATAACTTAAAACGAGATATAAAAATCCTGTCATGGAATATTGCAGGGTTGTCAAGAAACCTTTGTGACAGGAATTGGAGTTCTTTCCTGGAAGAGCATGATATCATACTCTTACAGGAAACATGGGCAATCAATATGGTTCATAGACTTGGTTATAAAGTATTTCATTGCGGGGCGATTGCATCTGTAAGAGGTAGACCCTCGGGGTTTATTAATTTGGATAAGAATATCCCTGAATGTTGTTGTATCGCCTTTGAATTTTGTTTCTAATGACTTGCTTGGGGTAAAGATGACCACGAAGGATATGGGGGATGTCTACCTGATAAATATTTATAACAGACCAAACCCCCAAAATAAGGCATCAATGTTTGTAGAACAACTAAGCTCGTATTTGTGTAACCTAGAGCCAGACTCCAAAATAATTATAGGCGGGGACTTTAACTGCCAATTCGAGCCTGTGCTGGGGCTTGAAAATTTATTAGAAAATGAAGATAGGGCTCACGACATTCCTTCCCTAGACAGCGTAAAATCAGTAAAAAGCTCAGTGGCAGCTATGCAGCTCTTCGAACTCACTGTATCTAACGATTTAAGGGCATGTAACGGTCGACTAGATCCAGATAAACCAGCAAATTATACATACAGTAAGGGGACATCTAAATCATTGATTGCTTTTATGCTGATCACAACTAATTTGTGGTATCTGTTGTTGGCCTTTAAGGTCGTGAATAGACCAGAAAGTGACCACTTTCCTTTACAACTGGGGTTACTTCCTCATCCATTTTTAACATCTGATGGCAAAACCGAATCTAACAGGGATGTGGGAGAGGTCGAGGTTTCTAACAGGAGAGCTATAAAATGGCCACATATATTAGCAAAAAAAGATACACATATGGGTATTTATAACACCTTCTCAGGCATTATCCCCCTATATGACAACTTGAGTTTGGGATCTCATGAAGTCCTTAAAATGCACTATCACCTAGTAGAGTCACTAATTCCCCTTCTGAGTAAAACATACTGTAATAATAAAGGTAATACAAGAAGGCAATTGGAACTAGAGACACCGTGGTATAACAAACAGTGTTGTCTAGCTAAAAGTAACCTAATTAATGCCGTGAAATCTAAAGACCAGATGAGGGTAAGAGAGTGTAGACACGAATACAAAAGACTCCTCTCTAGCGCAAAAAAGGAATGGGATGATTTGATCTGGGAAGATCTTTTAAATGCTGCTAGGAAGCACGACCAATGTACCTTTTGGAGCTTGATAACAAAAAATAATAAAACGGGTAGCTCCAACAGGGACTTTTTTCTGGATGAAAAAATGTGGTATGATCACTTTGTAAAACTATATGATATGGCAGGGGTGTCCCCAGACCAAAATAACCCAGGATCTTTTCCCCCATGTACTAGTTCACTTAAATTTAGCACTGAAGAGACTCTGTGTGCAATAAAGGCAATTAAGGCGGGCAAGGCACCAGGCCCGGATAAATTACCCGGGGACTTATTCACCCACAATATTGAAGTATGGTGCCCCTACATAAATTTTCTGTGCAACTCCATTCTGCTGGGAACTCCGATCCCTGAATCATGGAAGGGGCGGAAATAGTTACCATCTATAAAAAAGGGGACCGCTATAATACAGGTAATTACAGACCGATTAGTTTAATTGATATTTTACCAAAAAATTTTGCCAGGCACATTTTAAATCGACTTTTAGACTGGATAGAGGAATCCAAAATCCTCTCAAAATATCAAGCAGGATTTAGAATTAAGACAAGCACTGTGGATCAGGTGTACAGGTTTATGTGTATTTGTTGGAAATACGTCCAAATAAAGAAGTGTAGCATATACGTAGCATTTATGGATTTACGCTCAGCGTTTGATCTTGTCCCCCGTTCCCTATTATGGGATACCTTAAGGAATATGGGTGTCCCGGATGAATTGCTGTCTAATCTCATAAAGCTTCACACTGACAATTTTGCAAAAGTAAGGTGGGGAAGAAATGACGAACTCACTCAAGCTATACCAGTAAAAAGGGGGGTACGACAAGGTGCGTGTTGGCCCCGACCCTTTTCTCTCTATTTGTAAACGATATCCCCCCCTATCTGGCACAATGTAACCATGATTCCCCAAAACTATGCAACGAGGCAATCACAGCATTGTTATTTGCGGACGACACCATTTTAATATCACAAACACCTAAAGGCTTGCAAAAATTAATAAACCAATTCAATAGTTATTGCGAGCTAAAGGGGTTAGAAATCAACTCATCCAAAACCAAGTATATGGCCATTAATCCCCCAAAAACTTTCAAGAAGAATCTGGCCCTAAATAACACTAAACTAGAGTACGTGGAAGTTTTTGATTACCTGGGTATCAGGCTTGACAGTAAAATGTCCTGGATAAAACAACTAGAAGAAAGTAGGCTGACACTTAAACACAACTCTCTCCCTATCTTAAAAATTCATGGAGGGAGTACTTCAAAAGCTATAACTCCTGCGATTGAAGTGTTTAAAGCTAAAGCACAATCTGCAGCCCTATATGGGGCCGAGATTTGGGGGCCTTACTCAAACAAGGCATTTGATACCGACGAGAACGCGTTCTTTAGGCGCCTACTAAGATTACCAGTAAGAACGCCCTTAGTGCCTGTTTATCTAGACATTAACTTTAAATGTACAGACCATTTATGTTGGTTGAGGCCACTGCTTTATTGGGTAAGATTATGGTCTACCCCGGAACTCGCTGACTATAGAGCTGGTTTGTTGCAAATTAGGGAATTGGACACTTATAATTCAATCAAGTGGCTGAGACATATATCCATTTGGCTCACAAAAATAGGTCTTTCGCACTTCTGGAATAACCCAATCACCTTGCAAACTAATTGTAAAGAACAGGTAAAAACTGCTTACTGGTACCACATGAATAATAATGCATATGAACGTGCCACTGGTTCATTAACACACAAGTTCTTGCAATTTAAGGACACCCCCATATTTGAACAATTTATGGATGAAGTTGAACCACCTTTGGCCAAAACCGTATATCTACAATACAGATATGGGGTTCTACAGATAAACGCAAACACTTGCCGGTGGGGAAACTCCAAAGGGAATGACTCAAATTGTAAATTGTGTGAATTGAAACAAAATGAAGACGAGGCCCATATCCTTTTCTTTTGTTCGTTATATAAATCACAACGTATGAAATGGATTAAACCTCTTTGTAAAAATTTGGGCATAAGATCGTTCAAAGAGGCAGAAAGGTTACTTAGATCTTCAACCTCTCGGTTGATAACCTTTGGAGTCAGTAGGTACCTCCATAGTGTCTGCCTGATTAGGAAGAAATATGGACTTAAAATATAGAACATTAGTGTTTTTTAATTGCTGGCATTTTGCCTATTTAAATAATGTATATAGCTCTTTTTTAATATCCGGTCTTGTAATTAAATATAAACTGGAAGAAATCCTGATTGTATGTTCATTATAAATAGTGAAAAAGTAATGTATCCCCACACAAACTGTAAACATTTTGTGATGTTGTCCTGGGACTTGACCTATGCACATATTGTATCTTTACTTTTGTTTCTTAAAGATGTTATTTGCTTTTAAAAATTATGTTTATGAATGTATTTTTATATGTGTTGGCTTTATGACAAAATGTCGAATAAAAGCTTTACAACAATACATGGAACACCTAATGGCCAATCCATGCTACTGGCCTCGATCTATGCCCCAAATGTTGATCAGACATCATTCCTGGCACAGCTGTTGCTGATATTCACCCTTTATGCTGGGCTCCCCTGGTTGTTGGGAGGGAATTTCAATTCAGTGCTTGCCTTGTACCTTGACAGATCCTTCCCCCCTCTTCGTAAAACATCAGCTGCGTCAATCGCACAAGCGCTCACAGACTGGTTCTCACACTGGGCGTTGCTGGACATGTGGTGGGTCCTTCACCCCACCAAACGTATTTACTCTTTTACTCGGTGACACACAACCTCCATGTGCGGCTGGATAGAGTGGTGGGAACCCAGTCTTTGCTACCACTAGTCATAAATTTGGAATATCTAGGACAGAAACACTCCGATCAGAACACCCTGTGGTTTCAATTCAGCTGGGAAAGTGATCGGCCCCCTATACCCACATGGCATCTCCAGCCCACTGAGCTGGAAGATCCTGAGTTCCACGCTTCACTAGGGACAGCCATCCTCACATATTTTGATCTCAACGAAGACACTGCAAGTAATGCACTGGTGGAATGGGATGCCCTCAAAATAACACTTAGAGGTCACTGCTTAGGGGCCACGTGGAACATACGAAAGCAGCTAGAGAAATCAATTACCCACATTGAATCCCACTTACTGCAGTATGAGCGCGAAGGGGAAGGAGAGGGCAGACACTCGAACCATCTAGAGACCCTCAGGACACAACGCAGTACACCAAGTGTCGTTTTATGCAGATAACCTGTTGGTCTATGGGAGGGACATAGATGATATTCCGGCCCAGTTAGCCCACACTTTGCAAGAATTTGCCGCCATTTCAGGACCCCGGGTGAATGCCAACAAGTCCTGCCTTCAAGCGTTCAGGGAGGGGAGGCAAGATCAGGGAAACACCCTCAACGGTACGAGAGTACAGTGGAAGGGGGACACATTCCGTTACCTGGGAATTCAGATATACCGTCAACCGGCCGATTTATTTGATGGCAACCTGGGGAGTGCCCTCACGGCCATCAAGTCATAGGTAAGCTTCTGGAGCACACTACCACTAACGATCACTGGCAGGGTAGCACTATCTAAAATGGTGAGTCTACCCAGGCTGCTCTATTACTTTGCTAACTTGTCTTTATATATCCCTGCGGCCTTCTTTGTTACACTCTCTAAAATACTCAGGGACCTCATCTGGGGGAACGGCAGAAACAGGATGACACTAACAAAGCTATACTTCCGCACGGACTGGGGAGACAAGCTGCGCCTTGCTTCGAGCACTACTATTTAGCTGTACAACTGCAGTGGGTATCTCACTGGCTTGCGGACAAGGGTCGGGAAGACACAACGTCCACAATGCCCCTAGAGCAGATACTCGTACTCTTCCACCCAGCCACCAAATCTGCGACGCCGACCCCGCTCCTTCTGACGGTGGTGTACAAATGCTATAATAGGACCTTATTCCTTACCAGAGCCTAGGTCCCTTACACACCGGCAATACCGCTGGAAGGCTTCCCTACTGGGACAAGGGTGCTCACCTCTCTGAAACTCATACACTGGCGACATGCTGACATACAGACCCTGGGAGATCTATACCGTGAAGTCACACCTATCCCATATAACTCCCTGGTCGAAGACGAGGGATTACCACCGGGGCAGTTCCTCACGCACCGCTCACTAATTATGACTTTGACTGCTAAATGGGGAGACATGTTCGCTGAGCCCAGCCAGCACCTAACCATACAATACCTTCATGTTATGGGGCGAGGTAGACACCTGATCCGCTGGTTCGCTGCATCACTACATACGCATGCAGCGATTACCCTGGAACCCCTTTGACGCAAATGGGAACTGGACCTGTGGAGACAACTAAAGGACAGAGAGTGGGAGCGGGTACTGAAGAGTCCAGTGCGCATTCCCAGGAATATGCAGTCCGACAAATACAATTGTTCATTGTGCACAGGGCATACCTTACACCTGGGACGTTCAATAGGTATTTCCACCGCACGGACGCAGCATGCCCCAGATGTACCGAACCCGGACCTGGTCTAATCCACATGTTATGGAGTTGCCACTGTTTACACGCATACTGGCACACCATCAGCAAGTTACTACACATAAGCACAGGCCGCAACATACCCTTTGACTGGACTGTTTACCTGCTACACCATTTCTGCCGCATACCGGCCACAAAAGTAACATCCCGGTTCCTCGACTTGGGGCTAGTGGTCGCCAAGAGACTTCTCACTAAGATGTGAAAGGCACAGGACCCACCTCATATACAAGCATGGAGGCACTCGTTCTCCGCATGGGCTAGAGCAGAGGGAACTGCCATCCGATGAGAGGAGACACTACGATTGAGGAAGGAGCCCATACCTACTCAGTGGGAGGGACTACTCCAGGCACTTCAGCAAGATGTAGAAGTACGCTCAGGGAGGCAACTTGAGGAGAGGGAGGCGGGCCCAGAGTAACTGCTGTGGGCCATGTCCATGTGGGGTCGCGGTGTTTCATGTATGTGACTAGCTGAATAGACACCAAAGGTGACTGTAGCAGGCGCCAATGTGGGGGGTAACAATCAGACTGGTGTGTTGTGAAGTGCTGTGGGGGAGATGGAGGGATGTGGAAGGGTGGGAACACTTGAACATGCACCGGCCTTTCTTGTGGTTTTGTATTTGGTTTTGACCGTTTTTCATTATAAGACATCTGTTCAGCAGCCCACATGGATTCATCTGAAGGACTTTATGCGCTGGACTAATGGAACATCCTGTGACTGAACTGTAACTTTAACATTCCTAAAGTGAGTTGAATACTAGACTCACACTCATTCAGGTGCAGCAGGCACCCTATGTACATCTGTCGTGCTCCAACCTCATGTACCAATAGCATGTTTCCACTATTGAAAAGTGGTCTAATGCATTGATAGATGTAAGAGTATGTTGCCTTTCATGAACGTAAAACTCAATAAAACAGATTTAAACAGAAAAAAGTCTGTGAACATTTGCAATACTGTCTAAACATGAATTAAGGTATGTGATGGCATGATAGTTTTCTGATTCTGTGTGGTTAATGTTACGATTGGATGTTTATATGTAATGATATCTGTTGATATACATGAGGGTTTTGTGGTATGCATGTGTCTCTGTTGGCATGCGTGTGTGTTTGATCATGTTCACATTCATCAGATTATGACTGAAGGTCACACACACTTCTGCACCATATTTGTAATGTTATTGTATTATCTACCAATGCTCTCACACATCAGGAGCAATAAAAACAAAAATTGCATTGAGGGAATTTCTTACCATCCAATGAGATGGATGGGATTACAGCCCTCCACCCTCTTCATCTTCCCCAAGTGTGGGGCATATGAATATTTTTTGTGTGGACAGGGTGTTGGCTTACATTGTGCCTTGCCCAGGGGCAGAGGGTGGGCAAGCAGTGATTCATTTACAAAGAATTGATTTGTTAAAAGTGGTCGAAAAAATGTGTAATGACTTTTACTGAATAGTTTTTGATATTGCAAACCAACCTATATACTAATAGGATGAGTCACTAAATCCAGAAACATAGTGGGTCGCAATTTGACCTACTTCATCAATATTAATGAAGTAGGTCGCAAATTGCGACCCACAACGATTGCCGAAAATCACAAATATTGTAGCCTGGGGAGTTAGCAGACAACCATTTATGTGATTGCTTTTAAATGAAGCAGCCTTTTTTTTTTTTTTTAGATGAAGCCCATTTTCCTTTAAGGAGAACGGGATGTGTTTAAAAAAAAAGCTACACAAACATTTTTTAGGAGTAGAGAGTGGTTCCATCATCAACTGATTACTCCTAATAAATAGTTTTTGTCAACATGCACAAAGGCAAAGTGGATCCCTGGGGAATCCCTCCCATGTGTGAATGGGTTATCGCTTCCGTTGAGTCAGTGGTAAAAAATTATTGTTATGAGACGAGATTTCAGTTGCAAAACATTAGCAAAGCATGTCATAAGGAATCATTATTTGAAAGGCATACCCTAAACACACCCTTGCAAATACTGGTTCCTTATTGTTATCTAAACCCATTTAACGATTGAGAAAAACGTTTCTGAATCTTTAAATCATTTAGTACATTCCACAAACTCTTTTAGCAGTTGCAAGTCCTCAGAATCTGAGTGTTTGACACCTTCAAAATACTATGAACATGATGCACTTTATCTTTCAAACTGCATGACGAAATTGTAGAGGTGATCTATGTGAACCCCGCCTGACTCACGGTATGGAAGTGTGTTATTAACTCCCCTTACGTTGCAATGGTGAAGGAGCATTAGGGGCATTAAGCCCCTCTGCCTTTTCCATAGAAAATAAGTATAATGTCCTATTACTTACCGATAATCTTCATTACTCCTGGTCCCGTTGTCCTCATCCAAATCCTTCACTAAGTGGAGATGACTATCTCTGCAACAGAAAAAAAGAAAAGGAGCATGCTGGGATACCCAACCCACTCCCTCCCACTGGGAGTACATAAACGGTACCATCCCAGCATGCCACCTGAAAATATCAAGCCAATAATCGGAAGGCCGGTCACCAGGGACGGAGGGGCAGAAGGAATGGGAGGAGGATAACGGGACAAGGAGTAATGAAGATTACTGGTAAGTAATACGACATTACCCCCAGGTCACTCCAGTCCTCGTCCCATTCCTTAACTAATTGGAGAATACCAAAGCAGAGAACCCGGCCTTCTGGAACCCCACCAATGCCAAGGGCACGAGACCGAAAAACGGCACCCTACAGAAGCAAAAAGGACCCCACATAAAGGAGAAAAACGCAGGCAGGAGCACACAACCAAGCATGCCCCCAACCAAGCTGACAGAACCGAGACCCCAAAACCAGCCGGGTGCAACAGAAGACAAGGCCACAGTCCAGCACTAGCAAGAAAGAAGCCACCAGGCAGCATGCACCAAGAGGACAGGCCAACGGCAGACTCACAGGGACCGACCCCCAGCCCATATGCCAACCAGCAACAAGCGCCAAGCAAGCGATAAGCCAGAAGGCCAGGGAACACACAACCCAAGGAGGAAGCCCCGAAGATCCCCCCAGGAAGAACCCCCCTAAAAAGGGCAGCAACCCGGCAAACCATGGCCCAAGCCAGGACAGCGAACGGAGGGGTGCCAACATCGCAGGCAGCTGAAGATGCCAAAGGACCGCCTGTGATCAGGAGTCAACAGAGGCAGAGAAGCAGGCTGGAGACTCCAAGGGCCCCGGACAGAGACAGCAAACGGACCCACAGCACACACAACCAGCAAAGCACAGAGGGCCTGCACACAGGAACAGGAGCCAGCAAAGAGAAGCCCCAACAGGAAACCACCAGCAGCCGGATTGACCTGAGAACAACGGGAACCAACAGCACCAGGGAGACCAGCCGAACCCAGCTCAATAGCGGAGTGCAAGAAGCACAATTAGGAGGCCCCGGTAACAAACCCCAACCACCCAGAGGTTCAGGCGCACAGGGTGGCAGCAACCAGAAGCAAGGGGGAAGACACACCAGCTAGGGCCATAAGCGAACCCCATGGAAAGCTCAACAGCCCACTGAACCAGGAACACCCATACAAACTCCCATCCAGGAAAGAACCAGGCCTGCACCCAGCCCAACATGGAAAGAGACAAGACCTGGAGCACACAGGGAAGCACGGCCGGAAGCTGACAAAAGGGAAAAGCCCGGACATCCACAGCACCAGAAACCCCAGTGCGGTCCCTCAGCCAGGCACAACCCAGGCCTGATGCTCCACAACTCCGGAGACAGACGGAGACCAGACAAGATCACATGCTCCCAGGCCAGGAAGGCCATAGGCCGAACATGGAACCTGCAGAGGAAGAGGCAGAAACAGCAACCAGCAGAACTCATCATGAAATGAAATGAAATGAAAAGAATCTTATAACGCGTGACTTAGCCCGAAGGCATCAAGGCGCCTAACAGAAAAACCAGGGAGCAATATAAAAGTAACTACAGGTACGCCTTTGCAAACAGCCATGTTTTTAGCGCTTTACGGAAACGCAGAACCGAAGGCTGAGCTTTAATTTCACATGGAAGGGTATTCCATAGCTTAGGAGCGATTGAAGAAAAGGCCCTACCGCCCCATCTGCTCTTGCGGAAACGAGGCACCACAAGCAAGATCTTTGAGGAGGAGCGTACGGGTCTGCCCGAGACATAGGGGGCCAGCAGTTTCTTGGCCCCTCCTGCACCATTGCCAGAAAGTGCACTGTGAATTAGGCAGAGCACTTTAAAGGTGATCCTCGCTTCAATCGGATGCCAATGTAAGGCTTTTGTAGCTGCTGTTGATGACGCTAGTCTGGGAGCGTCCAGAACAAATTTGGCAGACGCATTTTGGGCTGTCTGAAGACGCTGTGTTAGGCTCTTATCCATACCGATGTAAAGGGCATTACAGTAATCGAGTCGCGAAGCGACAAGGGCTACCACCACTTGCTTCCGCGCCTGGGGGGACAGGTAATGTTTTATTTTCCTGAGTATTTTGATGATCCCCCAGCAGGTAGCAACAGTTCTATTTACCTGCAACGTCATAGAGAGGGCAGGTTCAATCAATACACCCAGATTCCGCGCTGACTCCGTAGGAGTGGGACAAGACCCCAGCGAAGGCGGCCACTATTCAGGTGACCAGATGTTGTTATTAGGGCCAAACACCAAGATCTCAGTCTTCTCCCCGTTCAACTTTAATGAATTGTAAATCATCCACTGTGACACTGCTTCCATGCAGTTCCTAAAGTTGAACGGGGACGAGCCATCAGGGTGGGAGAGGGACACCAAGATCTGTGTGTCATCTGCCTAGGAGACTACCTCCATCCCAAAAGATCTAACCAACTTGGCAAGCGGGGTCATGTAGATGTTAAATGTTCATGCGCAGGGTAGGGGGCTGCGCGGATCCAGGCAGCCCCCAGAACATGCAAACCACTGTTGATGGAACACCAAGCACGACTGGAGAACCACACAACACAAAACACAGTGGAGTAGAGCACACAAGAGAGAATGGGGATGCCGCACAAAATCCCAACAGGTCGTGGGTACCAGAGAAAAAAAGGAAACCGCTACGTGATACTCACCAAGGGGGCAAGAAGAGCGTACCACAAGCTCACTGCCCCCCACCCAACAGCCCTCCCAGGCGCGCACCAGGAAACCAGTGCCGGGTGGAGAAGGTTGCCGAAAACGGCCTCCGAGGCCCAACAAGGCCGGCCCTGGACCGACTCAACCCAGCATCAGGGGCGCCAGGAAGAGTGGAGGAGGCCGGCAGGAGGAAGGGTGAGGGGCAACACCCACCAGGGCAAGAGATGAACTCATGATCACCAGAGTATAGCAGCAGTCCGTCGCGAGCATGTAACTCACTAAGCCAACTGGAAGGCACCAAAACGACAGGCAGGGGGCCCAGGAGCAGCCCCCAGCAGAACCCCAGGACCCGCAAAACAGCTGACGCAGCGCGTCCCCCATGCCAGCCAAGCCACAGGGAGATGCGCACTGCAACCCGGAAGAGACCGGGAGGAACAGCGCCCCAGCCACAAAGGGCCAGGCAGCAAGCAACGCGGCTCCTGTCAAGCCCGGCAGGCAGGGAGAATGTGGAAAGAGGACGGCAAGGACAGCCCAGCAGCCCCGACGAGACATCCATCAAGAATCCAGCAGGTAAGTCCAGACACGTCCCATTCTGTCAGAAGACAGAAAAAAGAACAGGCGGCATGCTGGGATGGTACCGCTTATGTTCTCCCAGTTGGAAGGAGTGGGTTGGGTATCCCAGCATGCTCCTTTTCTTTTTTTCTGTCACAGAGATAGTCATCTCCACTTAGTTAAGTAATGGGACGAGGACTGTACTCGCAGGCAGGTCTCTCCCCACGCTGCTGCACGGCTCTGTTTACTTTGTTTTTGCCTAATCTTATATTTTTCCCCTGTGCCTAACTTGCTTTCTTGCCCAGACTTGTTTTTATTCCCCTGTGCCTGTACTTGCTTTCTTGCCCAGACTTGTTTTTATTCCCCTGTGCCTGTACTTGCTTTCTTGCCCGGACTTGTTTTTATTCCCCTGTGCCTGTACTTGTTTTCTTGCCTAAACTTGTTTATCTTTCCTGTGCCCAGTTATCCTGCGGCCCGCCCATTTTTCCTGCTGCTGCGTCCTTGCCCCCTGCAATCTCATTGCCTCCCCACTCCCACCTCACAGCTGCTCCTTCCTCCCACATCCCCTCCTATAGAGGCCGCCTAAGGCAAGCCCGTTTGCGCCCGTCCGCACCTGAACCGCGCCCAGCGCCGGGACCCCTGGACCCCGCAAACACCACGACGCTCGATGCCCAACACCTGTACGATGCCAGAACCTTCTACGCACTCAACACCGGACGATCACACACCTGCTTCCTGGGCGCCCCGAAGTGCACCCACAGAGCTTTCACCTGCCAGAAATGCAGCTTCACAAGCATCCGCCCCACTATGCTGCCGACCAGGAAAGCACCCAATCACCTCAGATGCATCCTTCTCAACACCTGCTGCGCCCGCCCTGATGGAGACCTGGCTGAACCCCACCTTGGCACCCGACATAGCCATAGCCATCCCGAAAGGCTACAAGATCACCCACAGGGACCGCACCAATGGAGCAGGAGGAGGAATCGCCATCATCCACAGGAACACTCTCAGAGTCTCGACCAACACCGCTGACACCCTCAGCACCACTGAACACCTGCACTTCCAGATCCACACCGACCCCAACACCACCCTCAGAGGAACCCTCATCTACAGACTCCCCGGACCCCGACCACAGTTCAGCGACTCCATCAACGACTTTGTCAGCACACACGCCCTCGCCTCCACAGACTACATCCTCCTCGGGGACCTGAACTTCTACCTCGAGAACAACAATGGCACCAACTCCACCACCCTGATCAACAACCTAGCCAAACTTGGACTCAGGCAACTCGTCACAACACCCACCCACTCCGCCGGTCACACGCTTGACCCCATCTTCTCCGCAAGCCCCCATGTCTCCTTCAACCACACCACCAAACTCCACTCGACCGACCATCGCTGCATCCACTTCATCTTCAAGAAACCCACCACGCACCACCGCACCCAACAGATGCCTCGCCGCTGCTGGAGCAAAGTCACCGAAGACCAGCTAACCACCACCCTCGCTTAGAGCCCACCCACCGACCCCACCGACACCGCCGCCCACAACCTCAGACAGTGGATCAACGACTGTGCCAACACCCTCGCCATGATCGAGAAACCCTCCAACAGTCACATCAACAAGAAAGCCAGCTGATTCACTGAAGACCTCCGGGCCTCCAAGCAAATCTGCCGAAAGCTGGAGAAGATCTGGCTCCGTGAACGAACATCAGACTACCACGCAGCTCACAAGAATGCCACCCGCAGACACCATCGCCTCATTAGATCCGCCAAAAGGCCTCCTTCAAAAACCGACTAGACAACAATGCGCACAACAACAAAGAGCTCTTCAACATCATGAAGGAACTCTCCAACCCTAGCTCCATCACCAACGACGTCCCACTCTTGCAAGACCTGTGCGACTCGCTGGCCACCTTCTTCGACCGCAAGAACGCAGACATCCACAACAGCTTCAATGCCACGACCGCCCCGACAACCTCTGAGACCTCCGACCCCACAACCACCATCCGCACCAACCGCCTGCTCTCCTGGACAAACATCACCGACACCATCAAGATCATGAGCACCATCCTTTTTGGATCTCCGTCAGACCCATGCCCACACCACATCTTTAACAAAGCTAGCACATCCATCGCACCCCCATCTCCGGAAAGTCATCAACACCTACTTCGAGACAGCAACCTTCCCGGTGAGCTGGAATCACGCCGAGATCAACGCCTTACTCAAGCAACCCAAGGTGGACCCCAAGGACCTCAAGAACTTCCGGCCCATCTCCCTGCTCCCATTCCCGGCAAAGGTCATCGAGAAGACCATCAACGAACAACTGACCCGCTACCTCGAGGAAAACAACATCCTGGACCCTTCCCAGTCTGGGTTCCGCAGCAACCACAGCACCGAGAATGCCCTCATCACCGCCACCGATGACATCAAGTCCCTGCTGGACAATGGAGAAACGGCGGCCCTCATCCTCCTGGACCTGTCAGCCGCCTTTGACATGGTCCGCCACCATACACTATGAACACGCCTCCACAACGCCGGGATCCAAGAGTAGACCCTGGACTGGACCACCTTCTTCCTCTCCGGCAGAACACAGAGCTTCCGCCTTCCCCCCTTCCACTCCAAGGCCATTGAGATCATCTGCGGCGTACCCCAGGGCTCATCGCTCAGCCCAACTCTGTTTAACATTTACATGGCACCGGTCGCTCATGTCGCCCTTCAGCACGACCTCAACATCGTCTCCTATGCCAATGACATCCAGCTGATCCTCTCCCTCACCAAGAACCCCCACACCGCCAAAACCAACCTTCATGAAGGAATGAAGGCCGTTGCTGAATGGATGAGGAACAGCCGACTGAAGCTGAACTCGGACAAGATGGAGGTCCTCATCTTCGGATCCACCTCTTCGGCCTGGGACGACTCCTGCTGGCCGACTGCACTGGGAACCGCTCCAACACCCACCGACCACGCACACAACCTAGGGGTTATCCTCGACTCCACCCTCTCCATGACTAAACAGGTCAATGCCGTCTCCTCCTCCCGCTTCAACACCCTCTGCATGCTCCACAGGATCTACAAGTGGATGCACACTGAAATGAGAAGAACGGTCACCCAGGCCCTCGTCGGCAGCAGGTTGGACTATACAGAAACGCCCTCTACGTAGGTGCCTCAGCCAAACCCCTGAGATGGCTCCAACGCATCCAGATCGCCTCTGCACGCCTGATCCTCGACATCCCTCGCCGCAGCCTCATCACACCCCACACGAGAGAGACCTGCACTGGCTCCCATTCAACAAGAGGATAACCTTCAAGCTCCTCACCCACACACACAAGGCACTCCACAACATCGGACCAACGTACCTCAACAGACGACTCAGCTTCTACACCCCACCCGCCAGCTCCGCTCTGTCGACCTCGCCCTTGCCACAGTTCCCCGCTTCCGAAAGGTGACCTCCGGCGGCAGATCCTTCTCCGACCTCGCGGCCAAGACCTGGAACACCCTCCCCATCTACCTACAGCAGACCCAAGACCTGCTGACCTTCAGAAAACTCCTCAAGACCTGTCTTTTCGAGCAGTAGCAGCTTTCCCCACCCCAGCCCCTTGAGACCCTCACAGGTGAGTAGTGCGCTTTACAAACAATATGATTGATTGATTGACTGGAGGGACTTGGGGGTAACATGTGATTTTACTTCCTCAGGACAATTGCAGGGGTTTATTTTGTGCTTCCTGATTTGCCCATGGGCATGAATGATGTTTAGTGCCCTCATCCCCTGACTGTAGGAAATCACCAAGTTCCCCACCAGCTGTCCTACAGCCGTTTGCATACAAAAAATATGGGAGGGTTTGAGACAGCTCAGTACTATCATGTTGCTCTGTTATTCAAATTGTGAACAGGCCAGGGGGCAGCTATGATATGTCCTGGGCCTCCTTCACCGCCCTTTTTGTGAGTATGATAGAGGCCTATAACTGCTCTCCTGGACTGGGATAGCCCACTTATGCACCCTGAGATTCAGATGGCACCTGGGCATCTGTCAGCAATGCAGGCCCTATTTGTAAAATTACTGCATGTCCTTGTGGAAGGTGGAGAGTTTCGGGTGCATTTTCACTCTCTTCCCCTAAGCACGAAAGAGTGAATACAATTCACCCACATATTGGCATGCAAAGAACAAACAGCCTTCCGTGAATAAGCATATTTTTTTTAACTCCCCTTTGTCTTTGGGCAAGAGAAGGGATGGGGACACTTGACACTATTCCACTTCAGCAAGGCGGTTGGGGAAAGCCTCCCTGAACATTGATTACATTTTTTATTTGTAAAGTCCTCATTTGCCATTGGGCAAATTGAGAGGGTCACCTTGCACCAGATTCAGGTGGTGTATTTGCATATGATCTGTCAAGGCGGGCTGACGGGGGGGGGGGGGGGGGGGGGGGGGGGCTGAGGTGGAGATTTGCAATCCTCTTGTTCTGGCCAAGGGATAATTAAGGCCCTTTTGTCTTTTTCTATTTTTCCATGGCCTGTATAAATAGGCCAGGCAGAGATCCCACATAAGTGGATTGGCCAGAAGTCTGCCTGTTATGCATCATGCAGCTTCGGCTCTCTCTCTGCTGCTTTTATTATTTCTTCCCAAACTTCGTGAACTTAGGTACGGTGGTGGATTAAGTATCTAATATGCATGCACCTAAGTAGCACATGTGCTTTTATTCAAACGCTAGTGGTTCTCTGTTTTTTCAGAGATTGCAAACAATTATAAATTAGACCGTACTGGCTCGTGTACATTAAACAGACATATTTATTTCAAAAAATTGACTTGTTCAAGAACTCTGTATCACAATAGCCCCTACAAATCATAGGGCAGGGGGAAGAGGAGAGAATTTTTCTGGCAAATCGTGTGTGCGCTCCTATCAAGATACATACATACAGAAAAACAGATGCGCCCCTATAAATGAAACCCTAATTTTCGACTCAATCACCCTGCTAGATAGGAATTTCCTTTAAAGTGGGTGGACCTTAACCCTCTGACATAACACTTTCCTGGATCTATGGGCATTTATAAAAATTAACGGGATGGCCTGACACAGCCCCTGAGTTTCATGCTTCATCATTGGCCAACACACACACTCTAATGGCAAGCGAGTGCCTCGTTCAGGGCTGAGGGGGGAATCGTTGGAAGGAAACCAAGGGAAGCGAGTGTCCAATAAAAATCCCTACCACCTACCATCCATATCTTTCTAGAATGTATTATTTGGTGGCGGAGGGATGATTCAAAAGCAAAGTGGGCCAACTGAGACTCTTTTATGGTGCTCATGTCCACATCAAGTCAACATGTTTCAGTCCTTAACTGGCCCACAGTGGGTTCCGAGGCTTTCTTCGCGACCGAATTGGACACTATGTGACCCTGTTACATTTCCAAATTTTTACACATGCACACTTTTCACGCATACAATACCAGATAACTAATTTCTGGTCTGTTCAATCAGGATTCTTCCATCTTTACACAAATTCCCTAATTACGGGATGTTCAACTTTATGGAGGAATGGAGAGAGAGCCTTATAATTACATTTTCATCAAAGGTCACCCCTGCTGAATCACCTAACGTGTATACTCCGACCTCCTCCCGAAGTTAAATGGATCAAAAATGTACCAAGCCCAGAGAATGTACAAAATGAAAGAATGGGCACCTTGCCATTTACATTTTAGTGAACTGAAGGCTAGGGGCAAGACCTTGGGTTTGGCTTTTCTCTTTCCCATCTGGAAGACATCAGATGGTCCACCATGGGCCTTTACCTCGGCCCAAAGGACAACGAACTGTTTATCGACAAAGGTTTCAGCTTCCCCCAACCTTTCAACATTTGGCTCTTTGGCTAGATGGGCTGAATATTAGCTTGTTCAGTTATCCAGATGATACCCAAGTGCTGCTGTGCACCAGTGGGGTAGATGACCCTGGAGTTTGCTCCTTTTACAAGACATTGAAAAATAAAAATGCAACAGACAAAATGTTACTTGCAAACGCATTAGATTATTCTGCTAGTCATGTTAATGACTGTAAAGTGTAGCGTACTTATGTTTTAATGTATTCATTACTGATTCATAAAATGAATGGGTGTATTGTAGCAAAAAAAAAGAAATATCGTAAAGTAAATGCAGCACTGGGCCAGTATTTTGTGCACAGGGGGTTGGAGGAAGTGGAACTCTAAAAGCAGCAGTTGAAACCACTGTTTAGAACAATTCCCAGCCATAGATGCCCCAAGGATCAGGAGACTAATATAATCCAGACATGTTTCTTTTTATGTAAAACTCCTCCGAAAGTGTACATGAGACTGCTTTCTGACAGCCGAGGGAGACCCATATTTGTAGAAAATCTACAAGCAAAGCAGGGAAGAAGCATGCGACCCTCAACAACAAACAATTCCTTTGATCATTTTCACAGGCTTCCCTCAGGGAGCAGTCATCACCGTCGATGTCACCCAGAAAGAGACACACATCAAAATTAATTACTATTTGACATCAATCATCCAAGCAAACATACACAAATGTTCCCAATAGATAATAGGTGAACTGCATAGGCACTGGATGAAAACTGACAGTCAAGGCTAATGCATACAGATTAAAAGCAGAAATTGATTTGGAAATAATAACAAAGTGTGAGTGAGCCCCGTCTCGTGAAGAAGTCTTCACGGATAGCACATGCAACCCCTAAAAGTAACCGCAACCTAATTATACCACAAGTAACGGCACACAGAATCAAGGAGTGCGCAGTTTATTATTCACAAACAGACGTACCTCGAATTCATTAGCTGCTCTCGTTGAAATGCAAACATGCTTCATTTATAACATGGATAAAACCTGGGGGAAATATTAAATTCCTCCTACTAAAATGCCACGTCCTCGCTTATTGTTCGTTATTTCACGTGTAAGTACAGGAGACAGCGGATTGCCATAGAAGGGGGACTAGGAAATACATTGATACATTCGGTTTCTGCGAATATTTTCTGCAGTCAATAGCTTGATAACAACTGTCTATTCATTGATGTTTAGGGGAGTAAGCGTGATAATGATTGTTCCCTACCGATGTAGCAAGAAATACATACAAAAATAATTACCTTAATCAGAGGTTTAAATATATTAAGGCTATGAGCCTGATTAATAGTTTGTCTTGCAGAATTTCCTTTTGCCACACAGGCCTGGGCTGAATTCGTGTAATTTCACTCTCTGGCACCACGTAAAAACTCCGCAAGATTCCTAGGAGTTTCACCAATGGGCAGAAAATGCACATCAAGCTGCTCACTTACTGGGGCATATTATCAAGGACCGGTGTTAAAATTATCGCCGTTTTATCGTCAGGAAACTGCTGATAAAACGGCGATAATGGGCTTGATAATACGTCCTTGTTAATTCCCATAGAAGCCCATGTTAACATCAGAACATGGGCTTCTATGGGAACTAACAAGTGCGTATTATCAAGCCCATTATCGCCGTTTTATCGGCAGTTTCCTGCCGATAAAACGGCGATAATTTTAACACCGGTCCTTGATAATATGCCCCACTGATTTTAGCGCTGGTAGTGTGTTCCACGTTGAAAAATAAGCATGAACAGCACTACGCTACTTTCAAGTTGATTTAGCTGGCACTTGAGTAGAAAATCGGCTCAGAAAGCAGCCTTTGACTGCGACCACTCACCAGCGCCTGTGTTCGTGATATCTCACCGGAAGTCCTCCTAGCGACCTGCAATCGCACTAGGGGATGCCAAAGTTTGCTTGTGCTTACCGGGTAATAGTCTGAAGCCTCATGTTGTTCCTATTGTCATCATGTTGGTCAAACAGGAAAAAAGTCTGTCACGCGTGACTGGCGGAATAACGGTACAAGAGTAACGTGGAGTCGCCAAAATTCTCCAATTTCGCTCGCAGAATTAAATTCCACCAAGGCCTAGTGCCAAAAAAGCTGTATCGGTCTTCAGAAGAAATGGTAAACTGAATTTCTGACTTTGTGTGAGTTCGTTAGAAATGGGCCTTTAAATGGAAATACCATACCTGGGATAGGGCAGTGTTTAACATTTTATGAACACCAGACTTACCTTGAAAAAGTATGCCACGTATGCATGTGACTTGTATGTAGAAGTAACACTTCCAGACATGATCCTGGATCAGTCACTCGAGATCTGGTAGTTTAACCTCGGGACCATGGCCATTCGACTCAAATTTTCTGCTCTTGACAAAACTCAAAATCAACAGATATCCTGATAGCAGAGTGTAATATTAAATCTGTCATATTGTGGCAGATACAATATGAGAAAGTGAACCAAAAACATTACTGTTCTTGTTAGGCCTTATGAACGTTGGTTTAGTAATTTAAACCTGAGCTCAGAGCAGACAGGCTAAACTTAAGGAAATCTGTCAAGCATTTAAAAGTACAAACACAGTTAAAATAGGTAAAACCCAACAAATTAAAAAATCCCACTTTTGTGTCCCTTTAGCTTAACAGGAAGCAGCAAGCTGTCACTTGGAGTCTTGCTCTTTGTCCTAGGTACAAGTGGTAATAGTTTCAGCCCTTCGGGTTCTCGTTACAGGTCTCAATAGCAGGTGCAGTCCTTCTTCTGTCTTCCAAAGATCCAGTAGTGTTTTGAGGAAGGTGCCCAGGGGTGACACATTTATGCCTGGTACTAGCATATGGGTGGGGTTGACTCCTGGACTCTCCCTAACCAACAGTGAAAAACGTTCCCATGGGTAACCCTACACACTTTTGCAGCAGTGTGTTGGACTGCAAACAATCCCACAGTGCCCCTTCCAACCTGTAAATCCCACAATGGCAGAACCTTTCTTTCCTGTGCAGAGCTCCTGGCCTCACCCTCAAGCCAGGGAAATGAGCAACACCTCCTATGTGGTTATTTAAAACCAGTCCTGGAGGCAGTTCCTCTCGCACTGGGATTGGTACCAGCCTGCCTAGAAGGACAAAAGAGGGGGCAGTTCCAGGTGTTAGCTACATCTGCCTACGACAGGTTACACATCTTTGAAGATAAATAAGTTCATGGGCACAGCCTAGATGGTCACCCTGTCAGAGGAACATATGAACTTCCCACACCCAAGGAATCTGCCTCAGGTCTGATAGAAAGTTCACACCTCATTAAGGAACTATTCATCTCATATGTGACATCATGCAAATGGGCTTCTAGAGGCTTTAGGCAGGAAAAAGAGACTTTGTAAAAGTACCTATTGGAAGATATTTATTACAAATTTGACATTATCAATGAATTGGATTTGTGGAAATATTTTAACAAAAGTTCAAGGATTAACTTTTGTGCTGGTTTCTAGGTGGGGATAAAAAATGTTTTATTGTAATATTACTCCCAATGCTTCCCTATGGAATAGCTAACCCTGCTACAGAAAATATAGCAACATTTAACTTACAGACCCTGCATACATTTTGTACCATATACTAGGGAAACGTAGGTAAGTTAAATATAGCAATTTGGAGTGTAGATAATTTCAACATGTTTTTGGAGGTCTGAACATATGTACTTGGGCCTGATTAGCAGAGACGCAGTGCATAAAATCAAAAGTCCAGCAGCAAAAATTAGCAATAAGTAGGGGCGGCCATGCAAAAATGGACATTTTCCTACATTCAACATTACCACCTTACTATAAATAATTCCATTTGAATGTAGCCCAAAAGACTAAGGGCCAGATGTGCAAAGCATTTTTTAATTCCCAAATTGCCCGAGTCACATAATCGAGCCATTTGCAAATGAATGAAGGCATATTTCAATGTACAATCACCCAATTTGTGATTCAGTAACCTCTTACAGATTCGCAAATTGGGCTTGCCACTCGGTATTAGGAAGGGGCATGTTTAGGGCAATAGTAACCCATTTGCAAATGGAAAGGGGTCCTCAAGGTACTCCGTTGGGAATGTTTGTAAAAAAATAATAATTCGAGAGCAGTCAGAGGTCCCACAGACCACTGCCTACTCTTAAAAAATGAAAAGAAAACTTTTAATTTATCATTTTTAAACGCATCGCATTTTCCTTTAAGGAAAACAGGCTGCATTAAAAAAAAAACTAAAAAAAACTTTGCTTTATTGAAAATCAATCACAGACACTCTGGTCCGCTGACCCCAGCAGGCCACCATCCCTGTGATTTCTGCAATTTGTACTGGGTCACAAACTGAGATCTACCTCATGAATTTTAATGAGGTAGGCCTATTTGAGACCCACAGGGAATCCCACAATGTCTCAAAGACACATTTGCACATTGAAGTTTACAATTACCAAATAGCAAATCACAAAAATTCGATATTTGGTAATCGCAAATGATTACCAACGTACATCTGGCCCTAGATTATGTATTACATGGTGAGAAGGAACTCTAAGGTGCATCATATTCATCATGAAGTGATATTTTAAATGTTTCTCATTTGCGTAATGTATGTGAAGCTTTCCTTCAAATATAGATCTTAATTGCATTTTTAATTACGTGGGAGTAAGGGATGCATTTTTAATTACGTGGGAGCAAGGGATGTACACATCGCTAAAGGGCTTTCTGCTGTTCTATCTCCACATCCTACACCCTCAGACTATGACTAGCATCTGCCTTACGCAGAGGTCACCAGACACCATGTTATGACTGGTGGTCTATCCCTTTCTTGTAAAAAAATCTTTACTACGAACCAGCTTTATGAACCATTTCACTTGCTAACCCTTGATGACAGGATATAAAATCCTCTTTAATGACAGTTAGATTTTATGCAACAATTGTGAGAATACCCCTTTTAGAAAGTTGGCATTTTCTTGTCCTCACCATTAGGTTTCTGCAGCTTGTGTCCTGGGTCACATGACTGTGAATCATTGGCATTTTCCAGTTGTTCAAAGGGGGATTAGGTGTTGGCAGAATGGGCCACCATGCTACCAGAATGAGACCGTTGGGGCTGTTCCCTGCCTTACTTACTTTTCAAAGGGACTGCTTCCAGCACAAGCACACTCACAAAGCACCTAACACCGGTCCTTTGTCACCCCAGACCTCTTGGAGCCTGGGCAAGGGAGGAAAGAAAATTCTAGAACCAGATGTAGGGGCAACGTATGCATATTGGACCCTCAGACCAACTCATCATTTTACTCCTGGACCTGCGGAGGAACTGCAGAAGGCCTGCTCTGCTGCTTGAAGCCTGGTGTTTACCTTAGATGACTGCCTTGCTGCTACCAGAGGACTACCCGCTACTTAAAGCCTGCTTTGTGCCATCAGAGGACTGCCTTGCTGTGCGAGGTTTCCCCACCAGTCGTGGTCCCTTGGAAGGGATGCTAAATGTGCTCAAACAGTGGCCTGGGAATTGACAGAAGACCAGGACTTACCTGCTTGCCGATCCACCCAAGGTGCATCACCGGTCGGCATGATTCATGATAGGCCCGCTACATTCTTCTCCACAGCAGCAAATCCTGCTCAGCAGCTCCTCTTCGGAAGGGTATCCAGCCTCATGGAGCTCTTGTCAGCTACAGCTTGCAGCTTTTCCTACTGGAGATGTTTGAATTCCAAAAAAGTGACTACGTCCAAACGTAGTAATTGTCACCGCAACTTCGTCCAGTGTCCAATGGCCACCTGACGATGAAACCTCATCTCAAATGCAGCAGCCTGCCTTCCCCATTGAACTTTACCTATTATTAAAAAAAATATTCTAATTCCAAAGGTAAGCCAAGACTGGGCTCAAACCACCTCGTGTATCTGAATCACGCTCCATCTTGGTGTGCCATAACTTTTGACTTTGTCCTTGTTCTTGCAACTGGATGCCTGGCCCGCAGTTGACATTTTGATCTTTTATTCGCTACTTTTCACTACAAACGTAAAAAATGTTTATCTCTCGAATGGATTTAAATAGGTTTGGTGTAGTTTTATTTATTAATATTTTCTCTATTTTTTCTACATTTGAGAGTAATTTGTCTTGTTTTGTGTTTTCACTCTATCACTGTTTTAGTGCTGCATAAATACTTAACACATTGGTTGTAAGTTAAGCCTGACTTATTTTGTATTGCTACCAAAAGACTAAGCACAGGTTAATTTAGAGATATTTTGTGATTCACCCTGACAGGGATTGTGGTTGTTGCTTGAGTAGGGTTACCACCCCCACAACCAAAAACTCATTTTCCTACAGGAGGAATGCTTGCAATAAGTCAAACCACTGGCAATCGCTCAGGGTAGAATTTCAACCGATCATTGTTTTGCTCACCATGCCAACCAACCTCAGTTTTGACCCAGTCATATGCAAATCAATCTTGATCCTGCTCCAATACGAACAGTAGAGCCCGAACTGCCAGTGCATGTCTTCCCTGAACCACATCACAATCAACCTGAGATATCAATCCAATTTGGCTGGTAACATGGGGTGGTAATACCAGCACCACTGTTACTGATTCTGGACCCCCCCCACCCGATGATGAGTCTGAGTCCTGGAAAAGCGGATAAAATGCAGGTCCCAGAATTTATGACCGTAGTACTGATGTATTTCCCTAATTCTGCATTCTTTTTCATACACATTTTCAACCAAATGGAAAATAAAGTGGTTTTAGGGGTGTATTACTAGACCTAGTCCAAGTCATAATCTTTTGGGGTTTCATTTCACAGCAAACATGCAGAATTAGTGCTCATCACAGCTCGGAATGTATTCCCGGGTCGTAGGTATGTTAAAAGTATTTCAAACGTTGTCATCTTAGAATGCTAAATCAAAAAACACAAGTTAAGGAACACAACAGAGCATTTTAAAGAAAGGAACTTGGTTACAAATTGCAACTCCTGGGCCCTCTTTAAAAGGGGAAAAAAGTACAAAAGAACTGGAAAGTGTGGGCAGAAATATATGAGTGAGGGTGGAGCAAGTAGGTGCACTGACAATTGGTGGCTGTGAGCAGAGAGGTAGGAGAGCAAAGAAGAGAGGTAATTTAATAAAATAAGCTAATGGAGAGCGGTGGGGGTAGCAGTAGTCGGATTCGGGGGTGGGAGAGCAACAGAGAGAGTGCTGGAGTGTTAAAGAAGAAAGCAGCACATGGGAGAGAGCAATAAAACAGATAAACTCCTTCGTAGAGCTAAAAGCAAAAAGAAAGTATGTTCCCTGAGTGTAAGGAGTGGAAGCATACACTTGATCCATTCAAAGGATGGTAAAGAAGCTATGTTCTAAGGCAGGGATAAACACAAGAAGGAAAGTCATCGAATAATAGACACACAAATGAGATTGACAAGAAAATCAACCAAGGATGAGTTATGACCCAAAGCCCATTGTTACTATTGTTGTTTGTACACAAAAGGTGAATCAAACCCAGACAGTTAAAGCTAAGGCAGTCTGTAGGCGAGTCATAAAATGGGATTTATAAACCTGGAATGAATACAAATTTTCAGCATGAAAATACATTGTAAAAGGTGCTTTGACCTTTACTGTCACTGCCAAAATTTCCCTGTTTTTCTTGCAAAAGTGGTTGATTACCGGTTCAAAACACATAGGCCAAATGATGCCTAGCACTATTTGTACTAGTGCAGATAGAGACTCATGCCCTAGTACTTGAGGTGGATCTGTCCTTTCACAGGAACATATGTTAAAGAAAATGCTGAATTTGATCTACACCACTGGTAATTATTCTGAGCCCATGAAGAGGGTATAGTTGGAACACTTGGTGTGAAATCCAACGTACATTTGGAGAACTGTTTATACAAAGGTTCACAGAAAAGGACCAGAACAGGGAGGAAAAAAAACCCAGACCACCCAACTACAAAAGAACAGTTTGTGTTCACTTTTAAATCTAAACATATTCCAATATTAAATTAAAAACTTTACATACAAGGGATTTTATTTTGCACCAAAGACAAATAGTAATTTGTTTGAAACAAAATATCTTTTGCCATTACCATTTAAACCCAAGATTCACTGAGAATGTCCAAAGGCTAACAGCAAAATCACCAAATTTGAATGTGTGGTATTAAAAGACTTGGGGTATGTTTTAAAATTTTGTGGACCAGGTGTTCCACCTCAAATGTGGTGGAGTACCTGTTCATTACACTCTTGGTCCACCCACTGTATTGTGATTGAGGAGGACTGTCCTTTCTTTGATAGCTGTGCCCCAACTGACTTCACCATTAAAAAGCTTACCACGAATGCAACGTGAAGTAGGAGATCAGAAAAGCTACACTAAATAGAGTGGATGGTCTGGAGTATTTTCTTCTGTTTATCATTAACAGAAGTAATCTGGCGGTCTCAAACAGACAAAAAAAGAAAATGACCCCTCCACATCATCCCAGGTTGTGGAGATCATTAGTTACAAATTAGTTCCAGATCCACACCGACCCCAACACCACCCTCAGAGGAACCCTGATCCACAGACAACCCGGCCCCTGACCACAGTTCAGCGACTCCATCGCTGACTTCGTCAGCACGCACGCCCTTGCGTACACAGACTACATCCTCCTTGGGGACCTGAACTTCCACCTCAAGAACACCAACAATGGCAATCCCACCACTCTGCTCGACAATCTCGCAAACCCCGGACTCAAACAGCTTGTCACTACTCCCACCCACTCTGCCGGACACACGCTCGACCCCATCTTCTCCACCAGCAACCATGTCACCTTCAGCCACAACACCGAACTCCACTGGACCGACCACTGTTGCATCAATCTCACCTTTGAGAAGCCTACTGAGCACCCCCACACACAACGGGCCCTCGCCGCTGCTGGAGTAAAGTCACTGAAGACCAGCTAAACACCACCCTTGCCCAAAACCCACCTACCGACTACACCAAAACCAACACAGCCACCCGCAACCTCAGGCAATGGATTGACGACTGTGCCAATACTCTCACCCGACCAAGAAACTCTCTAACAGACTCACGACAGAAAGGCCACATTGTTCACCGCCGACCTCCTAGCATCCTGCAGGCCTGCTGCAGGCTCAAGAAGAAGTGGCACCATGAACAGACACCGGATAGCAATGCGACTACAAAAGTGCCCGCTGCAGACACCACCGACTCTTCCGAACAACCAAATGGACAGCCTTCAAGGAACGCATAGACAACAACGCACACAACAGCAAAGAACTCAATATCGTGAAGGAACACTCCAAACCCAGCTCCAACTCCACCGACATCCTGCCATCGCAAGACCTCTGCAACTCCCTAGCCACCTTCTTCCACCGCAAGATTGCAGATATCCACGACAGCTTCAACACCAGACTTCCTCGACAGATACCAACACCTCAGACTCACCACCTGCCAGCCACACCGTCTCCTTGCTCTACTGGATCCATGTCAATGACGAAGACACCTTCAAAGTCATGAACAACATCTACTCCAGCTCACCGTCAGACCCTTTGCCCGCACGACATCTTCAACAAAGTAAGCTCCACCTTCGCACCCCATCTCCGCAAATTCATCAACAACTCCTTTGGGACCGTCACCTTCTCGGAGAGCTTGAAGCGCACTGAGATTAACGCCCTACTCAAGAAACAAGAGGCGGACCCAAAGGACCTCAAGAACTTCCTGCCCATCTCCCTACTCCCGTTCCCAGCGAAAGTAATCGAGAAGATTGTCAACAGACAGCTGACATCCTTCCTCAAAGAAAACAACATCCTGGACACATCCCAATCCAGATTCCGCAGCAATCACAGCACCAAAACAGCCCTCATCGCCGCCACTGATGACATCAGGGCCCTGCTGAACAATGGAGAAACCACGGCCCTCATCCTCCTGGACCTCTCAGCTGCCTTCAACACCGTCTGCCACCGTCTGCCACCACACCCTACGCACACGCCTCCACAACAAAGGCATCCATGGCAAAGCCCTGGACTGGACCTCTTCCTTCCTCACCAGTAGAACCCAGAATGTCTGCCTCCCTCCTTTCCGATCTAGAGACATCTAGAGACACCAAGATTATCTGCGGCATACCCCAAGGATCGTCCCACAGTCTGACACTCTTCAATGTCCACATATCACTGCTCGCCAAGATCGTCCGATCACATGACCTCAACATCATCTCCTACGCTGCCGACACCCAGCTCATCCTCTCCCTCACCAAGTCCCCCAAAACGGCCAAAACCAACCTCCACGAAGGTATGAAGGCCATCGTCGAATGGATGAAGAACAGATGCCTGAAACTGAACTCAGACAAGATGGAGGTCCTCATCATCGGATCCATCCCCTCCATCTGGGTCAACTCATGGTGGCCGGCCGCACTGGGAGCAGCCCTGACACCCACCGACCACACATGCAAACTGGGGGTCATCCTGGACTCATCGCTGTCCATGACCCAGGAAGTCAATGCTTTCTCCACCTCCTGCTTCAACACCCTTCGCATGCTCCTCAAGATCTACAGATGGATCCCCACTGAAACCAGAAGGACGGTCACCCAGGCCCTCGTCAGCAGCAGGTTGGACTACAGCAACGCCCTCTATGCAGGAACCTCTGCCAAACTCCAGAAACGACTACAAAGCATACAGAACGCCTCTGCAAGCCTCATCCTCATTATACCCCGCCACAGCCACATTACAGCCCACCTGAAAGGTCTGCACTGGCTCCCTGTCAACAAGAGGATCACCTTCATGCTCCTCACCCATACTCACAAAGCACTCCACAACGCCGGACCAGCATACCTCAACGAACGACTAACCTTCCACACCCAAACGGCCAGCTGCGCTCTGCCGACTTCGCCTTTGCCACTTTACCCTCCGACGAACGACCGGCGGCGGCAGACATTTCTCCCACCTCGCCACCAAGACTTGGAACACCCTCCCTCTTCGCCTACAACAGACCCAGGACCTGCTGACCTTCAGGAGACTCCGCCAGACCTGGCTGTTCGAGCAGTAGCAGCACCCCCCCAGCGCCTTGAGGTGAAAAGTGCGCTCAACAAATGGACTGATTGATTGATTAACTTACTGGTTTTTCATGAGCAAAATAAAAAATTTGATGTGAAGCCACCTGAGAAAAGACTGCTGCGAGCCAAACTGGCAATGCCTTCAGAGGAACCGTTTTGACAGCGGTTCCTCTGAAGGCACAGATATCTTCCCTGGCAAAGGGGTGCTCTTTAGATATGTCAGGCAGTAGCCCATCAGAGTCACAGGCATAATGAAATAAAATAATTAATCATCATGAGATTTGAGATATTGAACATCAAACAAATGAAAATACTTTAATGATTCTGGGTGGTGACGGAGGCACAGGAATGATGATATTGAATGGAGAATGGTATCTCCAAAGGTACTCCACCACAATATAATTTCCTAAATATCATAAGACCTAAATATCATGTCAAACATTTTGTGATGTCAAAAATATTGTGGGACAGAATTTTAAAGGTAAAAATATTTGTAGTTATTTTATATCGTTTTTATTATAGTTATATATAATGTTTGAACATTATTTTATTGTGTTTTATAAGTGTCTGTTTTATAAGTTCCTATTTTCTTAATGTGTGTGTAATTGCTTTAGCATAGTTAATTTGTTGATTTTATAATATGATGATTTTTTATGTTTACTGAAAGCATTTATTAGTGGCTTGTTTTTTATTTTTAATTGTTTGTAAATACTTTTTATTTTGTTAGTTTGATTATTAATTATGTAAATTATTTTATTTGCTAATTATTTGATGGATAGTTTTAAATGAAATAGTAATTAATTATTGTATTTAATGGGTAATTAGATTATTCATATGGTAAATATTCAATCCACTTTATTGATTTGAATATTAATTAATTGTGATATTATTTAGTTGCTTTTTATTAATAGATTGTATTATTACTCAAATTAATAGATATTGTTAATTTTTTTCAAGAATCATTTTAATTTGTTTTTGTGTTATATTTTTTGGAAAGTAGGATGTGAAATGCTGTTATATATCTAGGTATTCCTGGTTTTAATTGTTGAAGAGTGCTAAAACACATTCTGGTTACTTTATTAATTGGTGATGTGTTAAGGTTGCTTTGTTAGTCATTTCGGTATTAATGGCCATCAACAGCCAATATGTAGGAATTTGTTTTCAAATTGTAATTGTGACATGAGAGGGATTTTAGGTTTCCTGTCAGTGTTCACAGTGGCTCCCCAGGCCATTTAAGACCATTTTAGGCATGGGGAAAATAACCCTGTAATACACCCAAGTAATCTATAAATATGTAATTGATCTTCATCAGCCTGCTACCATGGCACTGGAACTTGGGTTGTTGGAGGGACTGCAGTTGAAGAATGGAGAATAAAGGGGCAACTCAGATGTTTCTCTTTGAGCAGTATCTGTTGGGTTTTCAAAGAGAGCCTGGCACATATCTGCTATGCCTTTAGTGTGGTGGCGTTACAGTCCAGTATTCCCACTCTAAAAAGTATTACAGCACCACTGGGCTGCTAACTGCTAAAGTTAATTTATAACACGTCAGTAATTTAAAAAAAGTTCAGCTGTCATTGCCTGCCCGGTAGCATGACACAAATTTAGGTCGGTCAAGGAACAAGGGGGTAAATGGAACGGAAGGAGACTATGTTTGGAAGAGTATTTGGGTTTAAGGTTTGGGCACTCCCCTCTCAGGATTCAGGAGAAGTTTCAAATTAACCACATCCGCGCTAGTTGAATTCTCCTTCTATGCTGAGATTTTAAAAAACCCATGCTCCATGACGAGCTGGGCTCGTCATCAGTGTGCGAGGAGGCTACACCATGATGAGCCTAGCTCGTCATGAGCCTGGAAGGGGTTAAGATGTTCAACCCCTTCTCTGTGGGGCGTTTTCACCTGCTGTGCGGGGGGGGTGGGGGGCCCGTGTGGCGCCGCTGTGCTTGTGACGAGCTCGGCTCGTCATGAGGCACAGTGGAGCTGCACTCATGACGAGCGGAGCTCGTCACGACCACACCCGTTTTGGAACGTTCAGCACAGCAGGGAAATTATCCCTGCGTGTGAACGTTCCAACGGTCATGACGAGCTCAGCTCATCATGAGTGCAGCTCAACCGTGCCGCATGACGAGCTGAGCTCGTCATGAGCACGCAACGGGTTAAAATATGAATGCACCCTGCAGGATAACTCCCCAACTAGGCAGAAGACTTTTGAGAGTCAATAGGCATTGTCATTAAATTAATTATGTAAGAAACATGGTTTATATTTTTAACCAAAATATTGAACGAAAGACAGTGGCATTACATAGCATAATAGGCAGTGTTGATGGATAATTTAAACCAAATTGAGCAATTGACGTATTGCACAAAAGTGCTGTTATGTGTCAGTTTGCACACAGAAAACAAAGAGCAAAGAAAATTCTCGTTGCAGTATCACAGTAAAACATATATGCATTTTGATATATTGAGCAGTATTCGTTATTTGTTAATTTCAGCCTGCTGAGAGGGTGCCTTCAGATGCTTTTAAACTCATTGAATGAGGGGCAAGACCAGATATCAAGCGGCAGTGAGTTTCAATGAAGAAGACCAATAAGGTAAAAAGAATAGAATGTGGACACTGTACATTGTGGTTTGGATGTGATCTGAAGTTGCTGATTGGTAAGTAGATCAAAGATTCTGGGATAGGAAGTCTAATGAGTTAGATTTTCATCAGGTTATACAGGGACAATGTACAGCACTGTTTTCTTAGAGGAACTTGTCCAATAGAGTGAGAAGGACATTGAATGAGACCTATGAGCCGGCTATGGCAAGACTCAAATACACCGAGCCCAAGTAAATTCATTAATGCTGCAAAGGTGTGGAATGAGAGACGAGGGTGAAGCTTTTGCATTATTAATACCTGATATCATGAAGCAGTGGAAGTGATGATAATAAACAATGTATCCGCATCCTGGGGGTGAATAGCACTCCAAGATTTCTAGCTGTGATGGTTAAATTAGGATAATTCAGGAGATTATACTAGGGGTGCAGTGGGATGTAGCTGACAAAAGTTGAGCTAATTTGAGAAGAATTCAGCATAAGTGACC
This sequence comes from Lissotriton vulgaris, assembly GCF_964263255.1. NCBI lineage: Eukaryota > Metazoa > Chordata > Amphibia > Caudata > Salamandridae > Lissotriton > Lissotriton vulgaris. Next base: position 966,889,305 of record NC_141693.1, on the reverse strand, counting down.
CATGAGCTATATACTGTTGAAAGGCACTGATACAGTCAAAGATATGCATTTGGAAGAGAGGGCAAATGTTAGAAAGAAGAGTCATATTTGAGTATTATCTATAAATAATAAAAGCTAAATTTGAAGATGAGTATAGAGAGAATAGGTCTGATCTAAAGAATGAGTCTTGGAGGATTCCAGCTGGTAGGGAGATGACATGGGATAAAGTGGGTTACCATACCATAAAGTATGAGAAGTCATAGAGATCTGAGGAGCACCGTTTAAGGGCAGAACAGAACCCTCAATGCCCAAGGTGTGGAAAAATGAAAGTAGAGTAGGATGAACAACAACAAATGTTTTAAATGGATGGGGTATGAGGATAGAAGATAGATAAGTTTGTTGAATCAAGAAGATCAAGTTAGCTAGAGGAGAGTGCACTCTTGGTTTAATAAAAAGCACAGAAGATTATTTTAGAAGAACGAAAACTGGCAATCTGTGTATTCGGAAGACGTTGATGAAGGGTCAGTGGAATTATTTTTATTAGGGTAATACTACAACACATTTCAAATAATGTGCATAGGTTGCAAATACAAAGAGGTTGGTTTGCGAGTAAGGCAAGAGAGATAAGTGCTGTGTTGGGAAGATTGAGAAGCAAATTGTACATGCTAGACATTGAGGATATGATTGTAGCACACTGATGACGTATTGAAGGTATGTGGATTTGGTGTTTCTAAGGCAAACGACTGTTTGTTAAGTACTAGTCAAGATTTCTAGAGGGTCTTGTGTTCATACCATTTAATAAGAAGTATTATTATTCTACTTCTCAGTGATCAAAATATAGACATGTTCTCGGGTTGTAGGCATCCGTTAAGAATGTGCACAAGGAATAGAAGCAGTTGAAAGTGTGTTGTAGAGCTTGATTGAATTGTTTGAAAGTTGTGGTGTAGTATATATATGCAATGTTGTAGTGAATTTGGTTCAAGAAAGCAGGGAGAGCCTATGAGACCAGATGTGCAAAATTATGTGTTTGCAATTTCCTAATCGGGAATTATAGTGATTCCCTATTAGGAAATCTAAAATTGAATGTACAGCAGAGTGTTTGACACTGATAGCTATTCTCAGTGACTCACAAATGGACCTGCCTCATCGTTCTTCATGAGGCAGGTCTCAATTTGCAACCCTTTGTGAATAGCTACAATTACAGGGATGGTGTCCTGCTGGGATTAGCCGACCACCAAGTCTCGGATTGGTTTTTAAATAAGGCAATATATATTTTTTAATGCAACCCGTTTTCCTTAAGGGAAAATGGGATGTATTTCAAAAATAAAAATGAAAAGCTGCCTTGTCATTTTTTAAGAGGAGGCCATGGTCCGTCGTACCACTGCCTGCTCTCACAAAATGCTGGTGCACACATTCACAAAGGGGAAAGGGTCACTTGGGGACCCCTTCCCGTTTGCGAATGGATTACCACCAACCGTATTCCCATCCGTAAAACATTCCTACATACCAGTGATATGTGGTGTTAGGAAGGGATGCCCTAAACACACCCTTCCTACTACTGAGTCACAAAAGCAAAATGTGATTCTGTAACAAGTTACCAAGTCGCATTTTGCCTTCTGTACACGGAAAATGCATTTTACTGGGTCGATTGAGACAAGTAAAATGCTTCTTACTTCTGGTCCTGGGAGTGTTTACATTTTGATACAGAAGAGGTGGTGGATGGGAGGACAGAAGGGATGCTGAATGACATTTGCATTGTTGCATGATCAGAGGTAGAGGAATCAGTTATAAAAGAAGAGAATTATTATTGTTAGTGAGTAGAATGGGTTTCAAAGTATTTCCCTGACTATGTATAAGTGAGGAGTGTGAGTTAAGTAGGCAGTAGTTCAAAAGAAATTGTGAGAACAGAGTGCTATGTAGGTGGATGGTGAAGTATAGGTTAGTTTCCCTATTAGAATGAGATGAGTGTCAGGCTCAAATAAAACAATAAAAAAGTTGGGATCACTGAAGAAAGTACCTATGACTTATGCTGGATAACATGGTGTTATGATGTTAGGTTTTAGAGATGCAGTAGAATAGTTTAAAGGAAGAAGCAGGGTTTGGTCTGGGAGCTAAAATGGATTACGTGATTGGCTGCTCTCTCTACCATACCTCCATATTCACATTACTTGATAGTGAGACTTGCCTCAATCAAGGTCTGGAACAGCACATCAAGTGATCCGCAGAATTAGAATTATGAACAACGTTATCTATATAGGCAACATTAATATACTCTATCCTAGTTGGATTCTTACTAAGACAATCCTCTGAAAGATGACAGAAGAATTCTTCAGTCCAAATAGCATCACCTTAAACTGAAAGTAGCTCTCTAGAGGTGTCAATGCAGACTGCTCTTTGGTACTTTTGGTCCGTATGCCAGTACTCAATTGTAAACTTTTCAAATAGACCACCTTGTGCGTTTTGTACTATCAGATTATTGCCTTGACTGTTTTGCTGGCTGTAAAACTCTGTGCACTTTACCCCAGCTAATCTGAGGAAAAGGACCTGTACTCCCCCTTTCAAGATGATGAAATTGGCATACTCACGATTCTCATGATTGGCATGTTTAAGGTACCCTCAAGTTCCTAGTATATGGTACAAATGAGTACCCAGGGCCTGTAGGTTAAATGTCACAAGTGGACTGCAGCATCCATTGTGCCATCTACTACAGTGATAGTGTAAACATGAGTGCAGGCCTGCCATCTGTGGCCTTACAGTACAGGTTTAAACTACAAATTCAACCTGTCACAATAACCCTTTTTGACAGATTTAAACCTTCCTTTTAAATATTATTATGTTACCCTATGACGGCATTATGCCTTATGGCCGGATGAGCAGGGTGTATGGTATTTATAGACAGGACACATAAAAGTTTAATTTTATATATACCCTTACAGTGAAAAGACCCTAAAGCTATTTTCACTGTAAACGGGTTGGTTGTTCCATAGTAAGCAATGGGATGAAATATTAAATTTCAGGTTATCTCTGGCTGGAAAGCCAACTACAAATTCCTTGATTGGACTTTTTGAACTATTTATTACAAGTCCAATTCACCAGCGATTTATAATATATATTTTGTAAATTATACTTTTCGAAAGATACATTATTTTTTACCTAAAGCTGGTGGATCCCAATTTGCATGAGGCCAGCTGGCACCTTGATGTGAAAACCAGCTCTTAGAGCTTAGACAAAGGCCTTGGGTGGAAGATGAAATTTGGGCTGTGGCCAGGGACATGATTAACTTCAAAGAGGCCTACCCTATCACCGGCAAATAGTAGCTTACACCTGGACAGGTCCCTCCTTTGCCCCCCAGCCAGGTAGGCTCGTATCTTAGCGGGACAGAAGCTGCCCCAGAACTGATTTAAAGTGACCACAGGGGAGGGGTTGCTCATATCCCTGGCCTGACCACTGGGGTGGACACACAGGGTCTGCAAAAGGGGAGAAGTTTCACTAGCTTGGATTTAGGCAGAGATGGGAACTGTGGGAATGTTTGAAATAGGATACACAGGAAGTTCAGCAAAAGTAGGCAGAGTATCCACTCAGAACTTTTACCTATTGGTGAGGGAGAGAGTTGGAGCCAGGTATAAATGTGGCACCCACAGTACCTTCCGCAGAACATATGGAAGAGCAGAAGAGGACTTTATGCTGTCTGTTACCTGAAAAAACCCAAGAAGCCCCAAGTACTCTCCCTCTTGTACCCAGGACAAATAAGTGGACTCAACTGCCCAGAAGACTGACCTCCATTTATAGCTACAAGTATAGAATAAGCTACATGAACCAATTTCTGTAAATTCACAGCTTGCAAGTTCGACTGGAACTGCCCTGGACCCAGCTACTGGCCTCTGCTGTAGTGAGACTTGACCCAAAAGTGCTATTCCCTAGGTCCTGGCTCCTCTTAACTTTTTATGAAATCTGGGACTTAGAACCTTCTTGGCTCCAAAGACCTCCTGAGGCCTGGGATCAGTCTGCCAAGCAGATCTGATGAAGGTAGGTTGCCATTGGGTCAAAGATTCAGCTTTCTCCCACTCAAGAGTTTTCACAAAGCAGCAAATCTGATTCAGAGGGACCTCCAGGAGAAAGTATCCGGCCATGTGAAACTATAGTCTGCGGCCGTGCCACACTGGAATAATCCGAGTTGCATAAAAGTGACTAAGTCTGAAGATAGAAAACTTCAGCAGGCGATGTTGCCAAAAGTATCCAGCTGGCTAGGGATGTTCCTTGGGTATGAAATTCAAATTTCTCCCGCAAAGAGCTTTCCTACCAAAGTCGACAGCTTCACCAAGACCTCATCCAGTGGCTATCCATAGATGTGGAGCCCTCTTCAGGCACAGCCTGCTGCCTTGCCCCTCTGAGATTTATTGGCATCCATTTAAAAGACAATGTCCCAAGGTAAAACCTCCGACAAGATTTCTGTATCTGACCAGTGCTCCATCGTAGTCAGCCTTACATTGTACCTAGGTACCGCTCAAGCCTAACCAGACGACCATGTTGGTGCTTAATATCTTTTGCAACTCTTTTCACATTTAAACTTTAAAAATTCATAACTCAGGGTTCCCTTATTGGATTATTGCCATTTCAGTGTCCATTTATTAACTAAAAAATTCTCTACTTTACTACATTGGTTTGGAATTTTTCTTGTGTTGTGTTTTGACTTTATTGCTGTTTTGGTACTGCATACATTCTTAACAGTTTAACTCTAAGCTTAGCCTGTCTGTACTGTGCCTTAACTACCAAGGGGTTGAGCTCAGTTTAATTCAGTGATTTTTGTGGTTCATCCTGGCAAGGAATGTGTTCATTATTTAAGGTGGCTACTCACCCCCCTCAATTAATACTCCCAATATCATACATGCCCAAATAGTCAGATTATCCTCCTTCTCTTCAAAAAGTTCATCCATGTGTGAGTTTCCACAGGGTTCAATTTTGAGCTCACTTTATTTTTGCATATTTCAGCAGTGGTGGGATTAATATGGAGGTTTGGGCTGTCCCTCATGTCTTACACTTCTAATGCTCAAATTGCAGTGTTAGTGCTAGATGAAATAAAGGCAGATGCTAACTTCCATGACTGAATGAAGGTGATAAAAACAGATGTGCGCTAATGCACAAATATTCAATCATGAAAAAACTGGATATTTATGCTTTTGCCAATATCTATTATTTGTTCACCTACTTTTAGGCCTGTAGATTTAGGAGAACTACCTGCTTTGGCATCTGCTGCAAAACATTTGTATTTCACGATTGACAATGAGCTTGGTCTAAACAAACAACTAAATATCTTCATATCTTCCTTCGTTTGGTACTTGAGGGTGCTGTGCAAAGTGCTCCCTATGCTGCATCGGCAGACACATAAACCGATAGTCCAGTCTATGATTTTATTATGTCTGGACTATTTAAATGCATTGTACCTAGGAATTACAGCTAAAACTATGATAGGTTTACAAAGAGTACAAAATTAGTCAGCCAGATAATTAATTGGAAGAAAGAATTAAGACTTACTGCAGCACTAAAAGAGTTAGATTGCATTTCTATAGTCAGGGAGTGTTAGAAATGGGGTTTCTAGTTGGCAGAGGTTTGCACCCTATCCAAGAAGGTACCAATATCTTAGTCAGGGTAAGTCGTAAAGGAGGGGTGAGTGCAGGAGCGTGAGAACGCGTCTCACAGAAAGGCCACGCTCCCATTGGTCGAAACTATTTACAACCACAGTGTTAATTGGTTGTTGAAAAATTGAAAGACGCGCTAGCATTGGAAGAATATAGTAAACAGAAGTACGTATTTTTTACACGATCTTAGACTTTGCGAAATATATGTGGTATCCGACTCATCCCGATACTCGACCTGATCCTAGATACCAAGGGTTTGTGAGAGATCAGTGGAAAGGTCGTAGACTGCACAGAATGTACGGAGGCAAGAGAAAAATTACTTTAGAAGACAAAGTCAAGAATTATTTGAGACAAGCCAATCAGAACTAGAAAAGGAGTTATCATTCCACCACCAAACACTCCTGCTTCCTTTATGAATTGTAACACGCGGGTATCATGCTTGTGTATGGTTTGAAAATTGGGTGGAATACACTAAAGATGACAGAATTTTAGCATTTCCCTTAGAAGGTACCTTAAATAGTAGGATTTTGTTTAATTTGAGGACTCGAATGAATGATTTGCATCCCAGACCCAGACTAACGCAATATGAGGCCCTAGAAGAATGGGAAATAGAGGCTTTTGAGAGAGACAGACCCAGGATGGACAAAGGGTTAGCAAAATTTTATCCAAAATTTTATCCAAAAGCTAAGAGAGAGACCCGAGAGAAAAGAATGAAAGAATGGAGACAGAACATGATGGTAGAAGGACTGTTCCCAGTATTAACTGTAGACGAACGCGTGGGAGGTAAAAGAACCGAGAAAACTAGACACTTAATGACTACTGGTGATTCTGAGGATGAACACCTGGAGGATTTATTAATGAAAAATCCACCACCATATAATGAGGAACCTAGGTCCCTGAGTACGAAAAATCCATTCTTTAGGCTTCCCTGTAATGAGGGGTCGAGTACGTCCGAACTGACTGTTCCATACTATAGGCCTTTCAGTATGGCAAATCCAAGTGCACCAAATCTTCACCCTCCTTTGATCCCACAGATTGTACATGAAACCTTCATGGAAAAGGTCTTACAGGACCGAGAGAGAGAGGCTTTAATTAAACAGAGAACTGAACTTATTCAGAAGATTTCCCAGTTAAATACAAGTCCTGAGGCTTTGACAATTCCGGTAACTATTGGCCCAGTTGTTCCTCTGTATGGGGATAAACAGGATAGTCCAAAGACTCCAGTTGTAACTGAATCTGTAATGCAGCCAAGAAAAGAGCCCTTAATAGTTGATGATCAGGCAAGTGAATGTGAATCTGTAATTTCCCTGATGGATTTACCCATAAGGGAACCAGAAGGCAATTTACAGAGAAAGAACATTCATATTGGTGCAAGAGAAGTCCAGATTGAGTCCTCGTCTGGTACTAGAAGTGCCACAGTAGTGACTCCTGAAGAAATAAATCGATGGACCTGAGAACTAGAGAAAATAAATCCTCAGCCAAAACCATTAGATATTTACAAATTAAGAATATAATTGGAAGAACTGATGGCTGGGAATGTAGGACTGGACAGGCTGAACACCCTTAGTGAGGAAGAATTACTATTCATTTGCAAAAGTATCACTCGAAACACCAGAGTGTTCCATGAGAAATTAATGGACACAGCAGCTAGCATGGGAATAGACGTCAGCAGATCCAAAGTATTACAAAAGCCCTACAGAGCAGAATTCTCTGACAAAGATTTAGAAAATATGAACGTATTAGGAAAAAAGGTGCAGATAAGAGAATTGCTGAACCTGTTACAGAAATGGGGAGACTTAGAAAAATGGAAAGCCAGGTGGGCAAAGAAAAAGGAAGACAGTAGATCTAGACAAGTGACTTCTGAATATGTCCTAAAAGAAGCTGACAAGGCAGAAACATTATATCCTATGAGAGAAGTGCCAGGTGGAGGATATGCACATGTTCCATGGTCCATACAGGATATTGTGTCATTTACAAATGATTTCCCAAAATTACGAGAAACCTGTAGAATGGTACAGACAAGTTGAGAGATGTGTTAAAGTTCAAAAATGCCTTCTGAAAGATCTAGATGGGTTCTTTGACATTGTGGTTCCCGTAGATTTGTGGACAAAATGTAAAATTGCTGTTGATTGGCCAAACAAAGAATATGCCAGAGACCCAAAGACAGGAGCTCCTTCAGGGGAGGTGATGAGGAAGTATGACCAGGTAATATTGTACCTGAAAGGAAAGGTGCCTGCAAAAAAGACAGATTTGACTTGAATAGATAGAACTACCCAGAATCGAGATGAAACTGTGCATTCATACTATGAACAACTGTTACAGGTGTTCAAAACGTACAGCGGGCTAGATAACATTGAGATGAAGGACATGACTCATTTCATTTATCGATTTGTGTTGGGATTAAGACCTGTAATTTCACAATGGATTAAAGATAATAAAATCTGCTGCCAAGCAAAACCAATTGATGAGGTACTGAAATATGCCAAGTACTGCGAAGATGAGCTAGAAAATAAGAAAAAGGAATTAAAAGAAAAAGTCATGTGGGCACAAGTAAAACTAGCAGAGCACCAAAAACAGCAGTAAAATAAAATGACAAATACTCAGAATCAGAACCCTGGGGTGGAGGAAAACCAAGAGTAAAAATGAGTCAAGAATAGGCCAGGAAAAAGTTCCCCTGCCATGGGTGCGGAAAAATGGGGCACTGGAGGGACGAGTGTAAGACTGTGCAGAACGATAATGTCCAAATTAATGATTTAAATCCGCAGGCGCAGAATGAGGGACCACGGAAGACACAGCAACAGGTAAAACAGAATCAGTTACCTCGTGCACCTAGGCCAAACTATAGGAGCAAAGCACAACAGAGGGAGGAAGCAGAGGTTTGGGAAGGAAAGGAGGATAGAAATGCAGAAACTTCGCAATTTTTGTTGAATGATACATTCCTCTGTGACAAGCCTTTCTGACGGTGCCTGAGGGGGGAGGACGAGGAGTGCGTGCTTGGCGCCTCCTTGCCGGTAGACCAGTCGGGGTCATACATTGAAGGAAAGGTTGAAGGAAATTATGTCACCTTTCTGTTGGACACTGGTGCTACCCGTTCTACTGTGAGAACAGCAGACATTCCAAACCTACCCCTCTCGGGAGAAGCGATCCAAGTAGTGGGCGTTTCTAATAAATTAATTGAAATAACTTTATTCGGTAAAAATTTCACCATAAAAGTATACAAATTATACCATACATTTTAAAATTGAAAATACATAAGTAGATACCTCATTCAATAAAATTCCATCGAGAATGTGCATAGTGTACAGTACATATAGTATGGTAAGACCCAACAACCAAATATGCCTGTGATCTCACATAACTGTCCCCGTGCCTAATGGTAGGGTACATTTTAACCAATACAAAATACCATCAAGTATCCTACAAGAGGGCCGGCTAGGTGTTAAATGGGGTGGGACGGGGCTTCATCCTCCTCATGCGTGTCAGCCATGCACTACCCAGGTATTTAGATACCCCGCATACCATAAGGGTGGAGGACGTATCTGTGCAAAGTACTCGTAGGGCAATTTTGTGGCATTTAAGACCCAACCCCCTACATAATAGTTTTAACCAAACCTTCCTGGCGACTTTATATGCGGGGCAAGCAAAGAGGAAATGTGCCACAGACTCATTCGGGGCAGCACAACAGGGGCAAGGGTTCAACAAACTGCCAACGTTGGTCCATCCCGAGGTGAAGTCATGCACCGGGAGGGTCCCATACCTAAGTTTTAAAGAAAGTGCTCTATCCAGAGGTTTTGATATCAGGTCTAGGAAAGATTCCAATTTTCTTGACCATTTAAACTCTAAAAACCTCTCTGTGAGCAAGCCCCCTGCGCCACTACGCATTGCCTCTGCCTGAACCAAATCCCAGTAGAGTTTCTTCATCACTAGTTTAGGGGGTGGCATTTGACTAGTCCATGCATCGCTCAAGCCCAGATGCACAAACAGCTGCCTCAGGTTGCTCAACCATCTGAATAAATTAATTAGTACCCCAGTTACCGAGCCCATGGAAATTAAAATGGGGAATTTCAAAGAGATGCATAGATTTGTTGTTTGTGATTCAAGTCCTGTAAACTTACTAGGACGAGATTTGTTGTGCAAAATGAACTGCACCATCTTCTGCACACCAAAAGGCGTTGAAATTCAGACCCCAGATAAAGACGGAATTTACAAATTAATGTTAATAAGACCTGACTCAGAAATTAAAAGACTGACAATACAAGACTTACCTGAAGAACTCCAACAGACGTGAAACCAGAAGTATGGGATTTCACTGGGAAAGATGTAGAACTAATGGCAAATGTTGACACAATTAAAATCTCCATAAAAGAAGATGCAGTTTACCCAAATAGTAAACAGTATAAAATGAGTGCAGAAGTGAAAGCAGGAGTTGCTATTGAAATAAAAAGGTTGTTGGAGGCAAACATCATAAAGGAGGTAATGAGCAGTCCTTGTAATTCACCCATAATTGCAATAAAGAAACCGAGTGGTAAGTACAGAGTAGTGCAGGACCTGCACAAGGTAAATAAAATTGTCGTTCCTTGCCGTCCTATTGTGCCAAACCCTGCAGTGATCTTGTACCAAATACCATGGAATGCTGGATGGTTCACTGTCATCGACCTGTGCCATGCATTCTTCTCAATACCATTGCATCCAGACAGCAAATTTCTTTTCTCATTTGAATTTGACAGTCATGTTTATGTCTGGAATCGTGTCCCTCAGGGGTACACGGAAAGTCCTTTGATTTTCAATCAAATTCTGGAAAAATGCCTTGAATCCTTGGTATTGCCTAGAGAATCAGTCCTGGTGCAATACATAGACGACCTCTTGGTGGCGTCTAAAAGCAGGAAAGACGGTGTCATTGATACCATTGCCTTACTGAATCATTTAGGTGAAGGGGGAAATAAAGTGTCGCCAGACAAACTACAGTTCTGTACCTCTTCAGTGAAATATCTGGGGCACCAGATAGAGAAGGGTTTCAGGAAAGTTACTACAGAAAGAATTGGGATAATTCGAAACATGCATCTGCCAAATACCCAGAAAGAAATCAGAATGTTTCTTGGAGTTGTATGATACTCTAGGAAGTGGATTGTGGGATTTGCAGTCCTAGCAAGACCATTGATAAAAATGACAAAGAAAGGAGCAAAAGATCCAGTGGAATGGGATGATGAAAGCATGACAGCTTTTGTAAAATTGCGAGACTGTCTGTGTATAGCTCCCGCATTGGGAATGCCTGATTACTCAAAAGACTTGGCATTGTTCTGTGACACACAAGACAATTGTGCACTTTCAGTCCTGACCCAAAGTCATGGTTTAACCAGTCGACCTGTAGCGTATTTTTCCTCTACTTTGGATCCAGTGGCTGCTGGATTACCTGGATGTCTGAAAGCAGTAGCTGCAACTTGCATGAGTCTTGAACAAAGTGAGTCTATCATTATGGGACATCCTGTAACTGTGTATGTTCCACATGTAGTTGTAATTTTGTTGACCAGAACCAAAACTCAGTACCTCACACCTAGTCGGCTGACTAAGTATGAGAGAATTCTTGTAGGTGCAGGAAATGTAACCATTTCTCGATGTAATATCTTGAATCCAGCCACTCTCCTACCAAACTCACTCACAGCAGGAGTGAGGGGAGAAGTTGAGCATGACTGCCTAGACCTGACTGAATTCAGTACAAAACCACGCCCCGACATAAGAAAAGTACCCTTAGCTGATGAAGATTATGAGCTGTTTGTAGATGGCTTATGTATAAGACATGAGAGTGGAGGCTTAAGTGCTGCCTATGCGGTGTGCACTTTAGGAGGTCCAGTAGTAGCATCCTATTTGTATGGAGTAAAGTCTGCACAAGTAGCCGAATTGGGTGCGTTGGCAAAAGCCTGTAAATTTGGGAAAAACATGAAAATAACCATATTCACTGATAGCCAGTATGGTTATGGGGTTGTGCATGACTTTGGCCAATTGTGGCTGCAAAGAGAGTTCCTGACTTCTTCAGGTACTCCTATCAGAAATCGAAATTTTGTGCAGGAATTACTGGAGGCAATCCAGTTACCAAAAGCATTGGCAGTGGTCAAGTGTTCTGCTCACAAAACTGGAGATATGCTGACCAACTGGCCCAACATTGTGCGAAATACAAAATATCAATCAATACAAATTTGGGGGTGAGCGGAAACAGCTGCCAACTTATGGTGTTTGAAGACATAAAAACATGGGAAGAACTGAGAGATTTACAGGATGCAGCAGAACCAAAAGAAAAAGAAAGGTGGAGAAAATGTGGTTGTCGCAAGAGGAATGAGGATGGTGTTATTGCTTACCTTGATGATACACCTGTGTTGCCAGACTGCATGCTTGCTCCTATGGCTAGATTGATACACGGAGATACCCATATAGGAAGAAATGCAATGATTCGTGTTTTTAGACAGACATGGTTCAATTTGAAATTCAGAAACATAGCAGAGGCACTCTGACAGAGGTGTTTGATATGTCAACAATTTAATCCTGGAAAGAAAACAGTAGTTTTACCAGGTACAATTGGAAAAGCAGAAGGTCCTTTCATAAGATTGCAAATTGATTTTATTCAGTTACCCCCCTGTTGAGGAATGAAGTACGTCCTCGTCATTGTCTGCCTATTTTCAAAACGGGTAGAAGCTTATCCTGCACGCAGAAACAACAGCATCACTGTAGCCAAATTGTTACTGAGGGAACTAATACCTAGGTACGGTTTTCCAGTCACAATTAAATCAGACAGAGGTGGGCATTTTCAAAGTGAAATAATAGGACAAATCTGTGAAGCATTCAAAATCACGCAGAAACTGCACTGTGCATATCGCCCAGAGCCTTCTGGAGTGGTAGAACAACTAAATGGCACAATCAAATCAAGATTGGGAAAAATGTGTGAGTCGACTAAAATGGAGTGGATAGATGCCTTGCCCCTTGTCTTGATGGGACTTAGAAGTATTCCAGACCGGAAGACAGGCTTGAGACCCCATCAGATACTGATGGGAAGAGCAATGCGGCAAGCATGGGTGTCAGGACACAAACTGATAAACATATCTGATGATTTGGTGCTAGAGTACTGCAAGCAACTGGGTGACCAAGTGCGTTCTATCTCCACCAGATTAGAGAAGACGCCGTCGCCAGACCAGCAACTCCAGCCCATGACTTGAACCCTGGGGATTGGGTTGTAATTAAGAAACATACTCGGAAGAGTTGCCTTGCACCGAAGTGGGGAAAAAGAAGACAGGTGATTCTTGTTACCACAACAGCGGTGAAGTGTGCAGGTGTGCCAAGGTGGATCCATGCCAGCCATAAAAAGAAAGTGACAGAAGACTAAGAAGAAACTGCGGCTGAAGGTTGTGCAGCTGAGGGATGATTGGGTCCCAGTAATCGACCTGACTCTCGATCCAATAAGAACCAGAAGACAAACCTACTTAGATAGAGAGTGGTATAGTGAGGACGAGACAGGAATAGAAGGAGATCATCAGATCATCGAAATCCATGTCAAATCTGATGACGAGGAAGGCCAGGTAGGGACAGAGCCGGTCATCGACACACCTCCAAAAAATCCTGAGCCAGAAAAGGGACAGATAGAAAGTAGAACAGAAGTTCAAGCGGAAGAAAATCAAAAGTTCGAAGTGCTTGAACAGGATCAGATAGAAATAGATAAATGTGTTCAGGAAGAAGAAATTGAAACAAAACAAAGCCAAATCCAGCATATACCTGAACAAGGCCAGCTTAGTGACCAGGCAGAAGAAACTGACCTAAGACCTGGAACTAGTCAGACAGGAAGGGAAGAAGAAGATACTGAAACAGATGTGCCACAACTGAACGAAAATGAAAGAGCATTTGAAGAAAGCCAAATTACAGTGCCAGTTAAAAGATTCAAGAAAAAGGATAAAGAACCAAGATTTGTCAAAAGACTGAGACTGAGACTAAAAACTATAGACGAAGAACTTGAGCAAGAAAATCAAGACTCCAGTAAAGCTGACCAGTCTGGAGCAAAACCTAAAAGAAGAAGTGCCTGAATAAAAAGACTAAACAACAAGTATCAAAGTCCTGAATGGACTTATCTGGTGTTGGAAGAATTTGAAAATCTTGAAATAAGTGACGAAAGTGATGAAGAATTGATTGCTGATCAGACTGACGAAGAAGTGCAACCAACCTGAAAGTTGCCCTGTGTAAGCAACCTGTGTAAAGTTACAAAGAGGGGTTGAAGCTTCTTTTAAGCCAACATGTCTGATTCCACTGTGAATGGAAGGCCAAGACAAAATCGTTGTAAAACATGCTGTAAAGTATGTTTGTGTAGTGTAGCATTAGTACTGATATTATGGATAGGACTAACAATAACTATTCCTTACATGATGAGTAAAGATATTAATTTGTACCCTACTAAATCAGTGACAAAAGACAAGAAGAGCTGCAAATGAAAGATACATCACAAAGAGTAGAAAAACAAGGAAAAACACTTAGCCTTAGACAAACTGGAATGGACTTAGATGCATCAGATGAGGAAGGACTACATTATCACAGAATCAAGAATAGAAATCATTTAAATGTATTTGCAAACTTGTTAGTACACTATGTAGAAGCAATGGAGATAGAAGACTGTTACGTCTGTATGAAGCTACCTGCTTCAGTAGCTGAGGGTGTGACCTACCATCATTTACCACTAACCTATGGAATTTCCTGTAGTATTTTAACTAGTTTATTCTATAAAAGAGGACTGTTACAGTATTATTACTCCAACTCAGATGTGATGTTTTCTGAACTTCCTATACGTGGAAATCTAAATCCTGTACATACTAAGAGTGATGTAACACTTTATATGGGAGAATATTTTCTAACCATAGGTACAATAGATTTAGGTGAAGCACATAGAGATAACTTAACAGGTTCATTACATGAACAAGAGAAAATGTTTCTAAATATGGCAGAGAAAAGAAGAGAAAGTTTCCAAAGAAAAGCGAATGATAAAAGACAGAAAACTCCTAAGTGGGCTGAAAACATGGGGAGCACCTCAAATGGTGGAGCAAATGCTGCGTTGTTACTGGATTTCGAAAAGAAAGGGAAACTTTGTCTTCACAGAGAAAAGACTAGTTATTATAATAACATATTCATTGGTCCCAGTGAATGCGAACACAATTATAAGGGAATTGGAGGTTGGGGTTTCAAAAATGGTCAGAACCTGTGTTTCCTGGAATTTATTTTATATGTGGGAACAAGGCTTACTTCAAATTGCCGGACCATTGGTACGGAAGCTGTTATTTTGGTATTGTCTTTCCAAAGATATACCTTATGGGGAATGTCACTGGAAGCACTGAAAACACTAATGGATTAGTGCGTAGTAAAAGAGAAAGTGTAGGAGAAATATTAGGTGATATATTTAGTGCATTGATACCTGCAGTGGGAATAACTCTGAATACACACAGAATTTGCAAATTGAATACAGTGGTAAATCGGTTATCAACTGACACTGCTGCAGGTTTCCTGCTGGTCAATACCGAAATGGTTGCGATCAGATCTATGGTTTTACAGAATAGACTTGCTCTTGACACTCTATTGGCAAAAGAGGGCGGAGTCTGTAGAATTTTGAAAGCGCAACATTGTTGCACTTACATTCCTGACAAAAGTGTTGAAATTAAGAAATATGTGAGAAACATAACTAATTTGGAAAAAGAGCTTAAACCACTGGAGGTTGATAGTGCCTGGAAGAGACTAACTGATGGTCTCTCCTCTGTAGGTAATTGGTTTTCTAACCTAGGTAAAAGTCTTGTGAGTAAAATACTGATGCCAATAGTGGGAATAGGCTTATTCGTGCTCATCCTGTGGAAAACACAAAAAGAAGTATGCTGTGAATAAGAGAGGAATGAAACGAAACATTGATGAACTTGAATTAGAAGAGCTGAATAATCAGATCTATAAAAGGGTGAAAAATTCTCATCCAAATAAAGATGCAGAAAAAAGGCTGAATAAAAAGTTTGAAGAAATTGAATTGGGTGAAATGTGAAAAGTTGGCATCTGGTTCCATTAATAGTGATGATAGTAAATATCATCAAAGAGGGGATTGATGGAGCAAGGTTTCGCACATTTAGCGACTTGCTTGTATTCATGAACCTCGAATACCCCTAATTTACTAATCAACCTGTTTGTGCTACTAATATTGCACATTTTACACTACACGGGGTGTCCCAGAGATGCTTGCCTATGTGTTTACTAAAGGTAATACGCTTGCCACCTAAGATGGCTGCTGCTACGCGGGAATTTAGTCTGCGCATGCGTCAGTCATACCCATGTGATGTGACGTACTCGAAGTTCTGGTGGGAATGTATTGCTCATGCGCAATGCACTTAGAATGGCTGCTTTGTGTTCTCACATGCTCTGAGCTTGCATTGCCGCTTTTGCAAAGCTGTTTGTTCTGCACTTACCCTAATGCAATAGATATTATGAAGTAAGGGATATGGTACAGCCATTTCATGGTATACAGTGTAATCTTTTATTCTGTGTTTCTAAATTGTTTTCGCTTGCTTTTCATGTATTGTATTCTTTGGGCCTGGGAGGTGCTTACTACCCCATCTTGGAAGCCTGTATGGTACCAGTCACGTGATGGGGGAAAGAACCTTGCAGCAGTGGAACCCAGCCAGCTGCCAGCCTCGCCCAAGATGCTCCTAGGAATCGACCTGTAACCCAGCAGGACGAAGCTGAACTGTACCTGAATTTGTTACATTTGTAATAAACTGCTGTATGCTCTATTGTTCTCGTGAAAAACATATGCCATGGGAAACTAGAATTTAAGGGATGGGTACGAAAACTGAATATTAAGCCTGAGAAAGTCTAAAAATGTAGGTGGTGTGATGACTTAACCTCCTCCTTTGTCCAATCAGAATTGGGGATCCTTACACTTGCAACATTGGGGGGTGGTACACTGACCCGAAAAAACAGTATAACTAGCCTAGGTTTAGCTCGAGAAATTGTCCGACTTGTCCGAATAGCTGACCTGTCACTGACCCAACGCACTCTGTAGGTGACTGATACAGAGAGCTGCGTAGCACTCTGTCTGAATTTCAACAGACCCACTCTGGGTTTTGGGAAACCTTAAGTGCTGGCGAAGCACTTTGCTGGGAGATTCGAGAACCCAATCGGGGTTATTGGCAGATTCCTTGCAGAGAGGGAGTAGGCGTTGCAACCGAAGCTGCGGGTGTTGGTCGTACCTTTTGGTGAACCCGGTCCTGATCCAAATTGCATATGTTCCTTTTTCTCCCCTGTCCTTTTGAGATTTCATGCATTAATTGTCTATTAGCATGTTCCACTTTTTACCTACCTTTAGTCAAATACTAAATCGTTTTCTTATATAGTTTATGTTCCATTCTTACCCTCCCCATAGAGAATAAGCACATCTGCATAAATCAAATTGCATAAGTTTAATTTCCTCTGAACCGTTAGTGAATTTCGAAAGTCTACTTTGATTCAGCATGTTCCCTTTCTTTACCCGCCTTTACTGAAGTTGTGAAAGTCTGTTGATCTAAAATAACGTGTTCCTTATTTTCTCCTTCCCTTTAATTTTCGATTTCTAGATGATTCTTACCCTCATTCATAGCTATACGATATTTCTAATTCTAGTTATAGACAGTTTGATCTGTGTTAATCTTTTGCTCATGGCATATGAAGATGATGATGATTAGATAAAGGTTTTCAAAACTTCCTGAGTCTGTGGTTATTATAAAGAGTACAAACATTATTCAATTGTATATGGTATCGTATTGTCTACTTATTCCACAGCTAGCTCCTTGATCCATTGTGATCTTAAGTACCTGTGACGAGGATTGGTAAGTCAGGTACACAGGAATAAAAAGAAAGGAACTGAATGGCTGGTAGTAGAGTGTAGGTTACACAATTAAAGTGTAATGAAAAAATATTTTATGGGCCCAAGTTGCATATTTGGTAATAAAATTAGTCGGGTGACCTGCGCGCTCTATCATGCTTGTTTCCCCTTTTTGTGTCTGTAACAAAACTGATTCTTTCAGGGGGAAATTTTAAATTCAAAACTGTTTGAATGTAGCTACACTTTGAGCCACCTCAGAAAATCAGGGAAATCAATGTGGTTTTGCTCCAGGGACAGACGGCTGGACCCCAGGGAATGTAAAGAGAATGAGAGATGAGTAGAACGTGTAACCACATTCTGTACTAAGATTAACACAATCAAAAAAGTGATCAATAGTCACTAGAATCTATTACATGATGATCTTAAACCTAGTGATAAAACCATTTTGCATTTAAAAGAGGTAGAATCATTAGTGACTGCATGATCATATCCATGTTACCCATGCATGAACAACCCATAATTCATTCTCATTGGAATCTTCCTTCTTTATTAGGACACAGTACATGTGGTAAACGCACGGCATGTGATTTATGCATTGAATCTAAATGGTTGAATTACAGAGGCAAGAAATGTATGCTAAAAAACCTAAATAACTGTAAGAGTAGGATTGTTGTGTATGCAATTATTTGCCCTTGTAGTCTATTACAAATAGGACAAACCAAGCAGAAGTTAAACTCCTGAATATCATGGCATTGTAGCAGAATTAGATGTAAAACAGTAGGCACACCTTTTGTGTAGCACTTCAAGTCGTTGAACCACGTGCCAGAGGAATGGAAGTGGCTTGTCATTGAGAAAGTACAGCATAATTCACGTGGTGGGGATATCTCAGCTATCCTGAAAGAACAGAAATGAAAGTGGATGATTCATATTTACTCAATTAATAATGGATTGAATGAATATGATGAGTGAAGCAGTTTAGTGGCCACCACTCCTAATGGCTAAATAAACATTTAGAGACAGTTTTACAAAGATGTGATGCAGCACAACGCAGCAAGATAACTTGCTTCGCTGCGTCACGTGGAGAGGTAAAAAATGAGCCATATTTACTCAAATATAGTGCACTCCTGCTCTCCTCCTGAACTGGCTCACACAGTTCAGCCTGGCACCAAACCAGATTCCCTTGCACCATGTTGAAAGAAGGATGCCTGTATTGCTGGCAGGGTAGTTTTTGTGCAGAAGAGGACCCCTTCCTGCACAAAAACAATCCTTACAGGCGTTTTCCTCCTTCTGTGTGTGCTGCAGAATGCCGCACACATAGGAAGATGAAAAACAATTAGAAAGAGGATAATCAAGGAGAAATAAAGTTATTTCTCCTGATTGCACCTCCGCTGGGAAGGCGTATCTTTTAGACACATTCCCAGGTGTATTACTGGGAGTAAATTTGGGAATGAGCTAAAAGCCATGAGTGGATGCATGGAAACATCCACGCTCCATTCATGGAACGCCTGCCTAGGGCAGAGTAATGCAAGGCGGTTACTTGTGCTGCAATGTGTTACTCCAGATCTACTGCCACTCAGAGCCACGCAAGGTGGCTCTGAGTGCATGTAAAATTTTCCGTAAGGCTTATATTGTGTTTGCATCGTGCTAGGGCAACACAATCCTTTTCATAAACTGGGCCTTAGCTTTTTGTACTAGTTGGCGTAGTCCCATAGTCACACAGCTGAGCTTATACTGACAAGTCTTGTGTAATTTTTGGGGTATGTAATTTACGCATTGAATATGCTGTATGATTTGACTTGAATTGACTGTATTGATATTTCTTAATCTTGGAGTAGTCTTTCATTTATGTCTATTGTTCTTTTGAGAAATCACATGCATTACGATTTGTACATCTATAATTTTAAAAGACTTCAATCTAAATATTGAGAAGTCTTACTCTATTTCTTTCTTTTAATATGTTTTATTTTTTCTTTTAGTGCGAGATTAGTGGCTGGCAGCATGCACGCTGACATGCACATCTGCTACACTCAATATAAATGAACTACGCATTTGTTACGTTTCGTGTAGTACGCTCCATATTGAACGAGCACAGGATCTAGATATGTTCCTTATCTGTCCTCTGGGTGCTATTTCCATGCCATTTTTGATCGATTCAGCCCTCATTGCATTTTTTTAATATTATTTCAGATGTCGCCGGGTTTGTTCGCCCCTAGCTGTTTTCCACTATTTGGTGAGTGCTTGTGTAGGCCTGTCTGTCTAATTAACACACTTGAATTTCAGCCAATTTTGCCTATATTGGGCCCAGATATTTTTTTAGATATTTTCTCTATTACAGTAGTAGAATCATTACGCTTCTCACAAATGCAATATATGATAATCATGGTTGCCTTTGATATACAAAAAATATATACCTTGAGCCCTATAGTCGGTTGTTTTTTTTCCATTTTTTGCAGCTGTCCTGTGGAGAGTTTGCTTCCTGGCCAAAATACACTATATAGATCTGAATCAAGATACTTTTTACACTCCTCTGGTAAGTAGCCCACATTTCTAGTTGTTTCTCTACATACGTCCTGCAGCTCAGTGATGGTAATTATTTGCTCTTTCTTTCTGATCCCAGTGACATCTATTACCATGTGCAGGGGGGGGGGCATCCTTTATTTCTGTCCCGGCAAAGCTTTAGATATGTTCTGCATTTGGGTTGAATAGTCAATGAGTTACACAAACTTGGAGTGTACAAATTGATTTCTACCAGACAATCAGCCAGATTCATCATTGTCCCGTTTTGCAAATCCTTAATAGCGATTATTAAGGAATCGCTATTAGGGACTTGCAAAACGGGATTCATGTAGGAATCGCAAAATAAAGTGCGATTCCTACAGCTTCCTTATTTGCGATTAGCAATTTGCTAATCGCAAATAAGGATGCAATTTCAAGGGTGCCAGGGGTGTCCAAAGGACACCCTGTAGCACCCCTGAAATGAAATGTAGACTGATGTTGCGCACTCACATGTCCAAAGGACATGTGTGTGTGTAACATACAACTTAGAAAAATGCACTAAAGTGCATTTTTCTAAGTTTTCGCTATTTACCACAAAGTCAGACTTCGCGGTAAATAGCAGCAAAAAATTGCGAATTCGCTAATAAAAAATGGTTAATGAATTGCATTTAAGGAATCTCAAATAGAGATTCCTTAAATGCAATTCCTCGCAATTTAGCGATTTCGCAATTAGCGATTTTTGCATTTGGGATGATGAATCCCAAATGCAAAAATTGCGCTCGCAAAGGGCCAGATTCTCTGAATCTGGCCCTTTGCAAGCCCATTTTTCTTTGCTGAATCTAGCTGAATGAACGCAAGTGTCGATCCATACTCTTGTCTTTTTATAAATGCCTAATACAGCCAAGTTTTTCATAATCTAGAGTTTACACTTTTTGTTTATCATCATCTTTGTCACAACTTATGTGCACTGCATCTTTCCTTCTTCTTTCTGTGGTGCACCTTAATGGTATATTTCTATTGATATATATATATATATATATGAAGTTGTTTGTCTCCTTTGGGCTATAAGCTGTGGTTTTGAATGATGTATCATTACGGGAGGACTGAATAAGACTGTTAAGAAGGCAAATGTTGCATTAAAACAGATCCAAAGAACTCTTATTGTTTATACTGAAAACAAAAAAACAGTAAGTATGACTTCATGCCTACCAAACAGTCAAACTTCAACGCAAAACTGTTCGGAATAAACAAAAATCTGAATACATTACCTCAAGTGTAGCAGGAGTTCACTCTACTTGGGTAAAATTGTTTAATTAAACATAAATCTAAGGCCAGCAGGAATTCGTTGATGGAATAGACATTTCGTAGCATTTCTGTCCTGGTTAGAGGCAGGAAAAAAGAAACAGGAAACATAGTGTTCAGGGTGAATGGGTCTGGCTTCTTTTACACAACTTTTCCTGGCTCGTGTTTCCCGCCTGGAGGAGGTGACAGCCTCAATTGTATTGGCTGGGATGAGGTCACAGCATGCACAGGTAATAATAGTTAGCTTGAGCCATACTTTGTTTACTTTGAGCTGATGATAGAGCTGGAGGAAGGTGAAGTCACCACTGCATGGAACTAAAGGCCCCATGTTTGACCTAGTTCACTTGTCTGAAGTTGGATATGGTGGCTTTAGGGGAAATATCTATTATAACTCAGGCGTTACATTGTAGTGCCTTTACAAGGCAGTCAGTACCACGAATGCAACGTTACCACAAGTTCCATTACAAAGCAAGTCACTACTTGCTTTAGGGAATGCCGTGTTGGACTGGTGTTGGATTTTACGTCCAACACCTTCTCTACTGATACACCCACTGGAGTTGGAATAGTAATTTAAACTATTCCAAAGTTGTAATGGAGCTCGTGGTACGACACACTCATGGCATTGACTGCGTTGTTAAGCCACGTGTAGTTTTTGGCATGCATGGTAACGGATGCTAGTCCGGCTTTAACCATGTGAACTGCTCGAAAACTGGAGGTGGCTGGATTGCATCACTGGCCGCTCTTCAATGGTTTTTCCTAGAGTGTCCCCACAGCTCCTTCTGATAGACCCTAATCAGATCAACAGTGACAGACTCACATCTCACAGCGGTTCTTGAAAATGCACCCTACCAGAAACCCTAAGAGTGGTCGGCACAAACCCACAGCAGCCCTGAGGCCAAACTCCATGACAGTGTTCTCCATCCCAAACTCCAAGATTCTCTCTCTGTTTGTCCCCTCATATTTGACTCAGGCAGACTCACAACATAATCATACAATAGAACTCAGCTGTACTTACACTTACAAATGTACAGTTCGTGCAAAGTGAAGTTTTCATGTGACGAATTTGTGTTAAAGTATGTATTGGCCATGTAATAAAACATTCTCGTTGATCAGCACTTCTGGCAGGCATTTGATGTGCCCCCTGTTTTCTAGTTCCATTTAGTGTATTAACTGCATTGGATCACATCAAAATGCTATGTTTAATTGACACAGGTACACAGGGTCGTAGCTTGGTCAGTAAGATTGGGGGCGTGAGCTGCAGATTTTCCTACAATCATGCTGGCATGTAATGTTAAAAATGCATTATGTGACAAGCATGATGAATGAAAGGGGCTAAATGCCCAGCGGAAAGGGAGACGAATGCAGATTGGTAGGGGTACTGAAAGAAAACACAACATTTTGAAAAAATAAAATAAAATGTAAGACATTCAAAACAGTGAGAAAGAGAGAGAGAGAGAGAGTGTGTGTGTGTGTGTGTGTGTTTGTATATGTGTGTATTGGTGTGTATAGGTGTGTGTGTATGTATGTATGTGAAACCCGACAGACACCTCACTATGCACTTATAGTCATCTATTAACCCGAAGATACCGAAGCTATGCTCCTGCAGGTACATCATTCACCTTTTATTCAGCAGCTTAATAGTAAACAAGTTGGCCCTGGGTTCATTTTGTTGTGGATCTCATGTCCTTAAGTGATGTGTACCAAATCGGGGATCAGATTGGCACCTCTTGCTTATGTGACATAGCCACCAACTAGCTGTCAGATGACAGCATGTTCTGGTCACACATGTTATTGATGCTGCATTATACCGTCTTCTTCAGTGATGGCTACACACTTCTTCTGTTTTCCTGTTAGTAGACCAGGCTCCACACATTGTGGCATAATGCCTTTTTTGTCGTGTTGTTATGCCACAGGCTTGCATTTCATGCCATGTTTACTTCCTTGGCAGGATATGACGTTGAATGAAAATATGTTGCTCAGGCTTCTCACGTTGGATGAATTTTAGTCGAAGAACCACGGGGCATATTACCAAACAATAGCGATAATTATCGCTATTGCTTGGTTAGAGACAAAAATTTACCGCAGCGCTGCGGCGATTTTTACCGCAAATAAACCTTGGTATTACCAAGGTTTAACACAAATGCGGTAAAAATCGCCGCAAAGCATGAATATCGCTGAAAAGTCAGCGATATTCATGCATTAGCGAGCTAATGCTCTTAGCCATGTTATCCACCTCCCATTGGATAACATGGCTAAGAACTGCTCAGGGCAGGTGTTAGCTTTTGGAGATATTCCCGCTTAGCGCGAATATCTCCAAAAGTGGGTAATAGGAGATAGCGATGTTAGCGACTGTTTTCAGTCTCTAACATCTTGGCACGCCCACTTTGCATCTCATTAGTGATAAATATCACTGACATGCAAAGTGGGGCCCAAGATGGTCGCTATCTCCTACTAGCTGTCGCTAACTGGTGTTAGCGGCAGCTAGGTAATAGGGAGATAATTTTATCTCCGCTTTCTTGGCTTTTAAAGCCAAAAAAGCAGAGATAAACCCCCTTGATAATATGCCCCCAAGTTTCTAGACTTTAATAACGTAGTGGATAAAAATATCACTTTTAAGACCAGCGCTCACGGATATACTTTTTATGATTTTTGCACTTGAATGTAACACCATATTGAAAAAAATACGTTTAAGTGAAGAAGCTGTTAATTTAGTTAAAATATCTATCTTTAAAAAGTCTTATTTCTTATCTGTTATTTGCCTGTTTTATTTGTTTTAATTAGCAACTTGAAATTTTAATGAAAGTTTGATACATTTGGTCAACCTACTAATGAAAATACATTTTAGAGACAAAAGGTCCTAAATGTTGTTTATCCCAATAACATCCTGGGACTTCCTTTCTTTCCAGCTTTTTGTTCCACGTAGACATGTAAACTTTAAATCCAAGCACTGACCACAGTATCACTGGCACACATGTAAACGTTACCACCCCGTGCAATCTAAGAACGAGGGAATGTGATCTCTTCATTTGCCGTAAACCACGCTTTATGAGGATATTTAAGTCTAATAGAAACATACATATTGATGATAAGGAGCAGCGATCCATTATGAAGCCACAGTACTTAGGGAAAGTACACATGCGGGTCTCTGATTACTAATTAATGTCCTTCGTACTGCACTTAAATGAAGATAAGAACTTAATTGCCTCAAGAGGCGCCATCATTTTTTTAATAACAGAGTTTCATTAAAAAAAAAAACATATAGAGAGTTGTTCCGTTTAACCTCTTGAGAACCTCGTGGGCAGCACGGAATGGTTTTGCGACTCATTAATGTGGGAGGAATAGAAGCAAGGAGAGTCCGAGCCTGTGAGACCTACAGGTGACTTACAGATATTTTAGGCGGTTCAGATGTATTTACTTCAGGAAGTGCTAATGTTTTTACGAAGGTTACGGTAGGGTATGGCGGACAGGGTTTATATCTCTGATACATTGTTGTGAAGTATGTTTTAAGGAATGCAACTTCCCAATATTCATGGTTTGTTGTTTGTGAGGCCGGCAGATTGAATAAATCAAACGCAGAGGACACCTACAAAGTGAGTAAGTCTGCCTTTTCTTCGCCATTAGAAGGGTGACCAGAGGTGGCGCGCGGTCCAGCCCACGGTGGGTGGTCATACCTACTGCGAACTTCCCTTTCTTATTGACAAGAGGATATTCCTTCACCTGTCTTGCAGAGGGAATCTCTAGTGCACCTTGCTTAGAATACGAAGGAGATGGGAGACATGCCAGACTGTAGCAAACTCATTTTCAAATCACCTTTCAGTCCTGTTCCTTCACATTCTTCTATTGGACCTGACCCCAAAGTACTCCACTTATGTATTTTTTCTTTTCATGAGTAGAATCTGGCGTTTTTATTCCTATGTCAGAATATATTTTTGAAATGATGATAACTTTGTTATGTTTATGCCCTTTGTGTAACATTTTAAACATGTATTTCTTTTGATTGTTGTAACTTTTGGAAAACAATCATTCTTAACAGGATCATACAGTCAGATGTGAAGTTATGTCCTGTATGCCATTCCCCCCCAAAATATATTCCAATGCTGCCATTGTATGTCGGCCATCCCTTGCGTTCCGTTTGAAATGTATTTATAGAGCGACTACTATTTGCATATGGCCCGTCTCCCGGTAAATATTAATGAATGGCATTTTATTCATTTAGTTGCCTGGTTTGAAAGATGGCTAAAACAAAAAGATCATATCTCTATGTTGTTTTTTAATTTATTTTCACCTTTTTTCTCCGCTGGAGACCCCTGGTGTATCATCACTTTGTTTACCACAAATTAAACCTTGGCTGATTGTTTACCAGGATGCAGACCCCTGTGCATTACCCTCGCACTTTGCCTCTCTTTTTTTTTTTATTAATCACAACCTGGGATTCATTTGCAAGAGGCCCTAATCTGCATGAAAATTATACAATTAACTTTTGATTAACCACCTAGTTCGTTTCGAAACCACAGTGTATAGGATACTCTGCAATTTAAATAATTTCACTTACACAGAGAGCGGGCCTTTTATTAAAGCGGCGAATTTGACTAAACAACAACACTTGGAGATAATCAGGGTCGAAACAAAAGGCAGGCGGCAAGGCTAGAATGTCATCTTTAAATATAACAGCTGAGATAAAGGCGCACAGATTGTGCCTTATCAAAACACATAAAAAAATCAAAGCCCGCTCTTGTCTGTGTGCAAAATACCAGGCCCTCGCGTCGAGGGCGGCCATTGTAGAGCGGGGAGGGAGTCCGGATTTGCATTCAGAGAGCACCCCCTGACACGCATTACTTCACGCAGGGTACTTATCTCGGGGTCTGACAATAATTATCAGGAAGAATATACTCAGAATGACTTTTTTGTGATTTTTTTTTGCAACTTCAACACAAGGAGGGGGTAGATAACGGCGTCGTGAAAGAGTGCGGTCTCCGAAGGCCTTCCCCTGAGCGGTACTCTTCGATTAAATTTGCCATGCCACTTTGGTGCTGCAGAACATGTGAAAAGAAAGACGGCGAGGCTTTTATTTAGAGAAATAATAGCTCCGAACAGACTTCTTACCAAAAGATAAGATTCATTGTCAAAACAAACAAAAGGAGCAGTATTAAACACCACTTGAAGAATATTTATGAGCAAAGTTTGGAAATCTTGTTTTGTTTAGGCCTCTCGCCCCCGGTTCTAGATATGGACATTTTATAGAATGATCTGCTTAACAATGAGTAAGATAACTTGTGCAGATTTTTTTTTTTTTTACACATGGAACATTTTGCTGGCGGTGCTTACAGATGTCATTGGATGAGAGCTGAAACGTGATTCATTTAGCGTGAAACACTGCTACAAGGAAAGACATTGAGAACAATGCCTTCAGGTGACCTTAAGATCAGTCAGACATGGTCCATCTGCAAGAAGACGTGATTCTGAAGATTTGGCAAACAGTTAATTTGAGAACTTATCTGATCCGAAATATAGTCCAATTTTCAGTTATTTTTAATATCAAAAAGCAAGACTTCTGTTGTAATAGTGCTTACGGTTTCTGCTCTTTCATTCTTTTTTTTTTAGTTTAATACATTTTTATTGAAGAATTTTGCAAATAGAACTGAGTACATGCCATAAAAATGGAAATATATGAACAAGAATAGGGAAATACAATCAGGCATAATAGTATATGGTAAAATACAGCAAAAAGGAAGATGCAGAGGAAGGGGAGGATAAAATTAAAGGAAAGAAATGAAAAAGGAAAGAGAAGAAGAAGAGAAAGAAGAAAGGAGGAAGTAGAGAGAGGAAAAGAGGAAAAGGTAGATAAAACTCAGCGAGAATGAGTAGTGGAGGAAAGATATGAAACAAAGGGGAGCCAAATAAGATCAGATTTTATTTTTTGAGAAATGGAGGAAGAGGATACAGTAGCAATTCTATGTTCATCACAAATAAAATTCCACCACATGGATAAAGATATTTTGGAATTATCTTTCCATGACGATAGAATAACTTTAAGGGCTAGAGCAATAAAAAGGTCTAACAGTTTAGATTCAGATGAGGTTATATCAATATCAGGCGAAAGGGATCCAAGAAAAACATGCATAAAAGATAGAGTATTATTAAACTTAAAAATTGACATGCAAACTTTCCAAACTGAACTCCAAAAGGAGGAAACCATAGTACATTCATATAGCAAATGGAGTAACGTTCCTGGAGCATTAGAACATGACCAACATAAGGGAGAGGAGTTAGGAGAAAATTTACAAATGCTAACGGGAGTAATGACTGCTCTACTATATACAAAATATAGAGATTGAGTCACACGGGCAGCTGCAGAAACTTTAAATAACTTTGCCCAAATTTTCGCCCACATATTACTAGAAAAAGAGACAGATAAATCATTTTCCCAAGTAAGTTCAACATTAGATTTAGAACGGGTTGGAGCGTCAGAAAGCAAAATGTTATAAACAAGAGCAGCCTTAGGAGTGTGGGTAGAGAACAAAGGATATAAAGGAGATGGGGGGGGGGTTACAGTGGGAGACTCAGTTGGAAGCGTGAAAGTAGCTAAGTAGGATTGAATAGCATTCACAATAATAGTGTATTCGCCAATAAGAGCATCAGGGAGTTGGTAGCTTAGTTGCAAATCTTGGAAGGGAACAATATTAAAATTATGGAGGAATTGATATACAAATGATACATTCTTCTCCTTCCAATACTTGTAGTAAAAAGATTTACCCTTATATTTGAGAAATTTATTATACCAAATAATGGAAGATAAAAAACATTGCAAGGGGTTTACATTTTTAGAAAAGGTATTAGAAATAAGGGTTTGTGAATATTTCAAAATGGGGTATTGAGATATAAAAGAACAGTTGGACATAAAAGCAACCTGTTGAAAAGAAAAATCCTTCAAAAGGGAGCGTTCAAAAAGAACCCATTTGGGAACTGGTGTTGCCTGAAAATCATATGCCAATGAAAACGATTGTTTAAGTAGGAAAGCGGAATGATAGGCTTTAAAAAGAGGGAATCGGACACCTCCTTCAGTTTTAGGACGGGTAAGCTTAAGCAGGGCAATACAAGGGTGTTTATTATTCCAGAGGAATTTTGTACATATAGAATTGATGCGGGAAAAATAAACATTAGGAATTTTGATGGGAAGCATGGATAATGTATACAACACATGGGGAGTAATCATCATTTTAATAGTATCCAGTCTGCCCCACCAGGAAAGAAAAAGCGGGGACCACAGGAGGAGAAGAGCTTGCAGTTTCTGGATCAAATTATTAAAGGTATATTTGAGAGTATCCTTAATGGAAGAAGAAAACCAAATACCCAGATATTTAATTTTGGAGGGACACCAAGTAAATTCTGTATCACTAAACATGTAATGGGCGCATTCAGAGTTTAAGGGTAGAACTTCAGTTTTGGATAGGTTGAGTTTATAACGAGAAATAGATGAGTAAAGATGGACTTCAGACATGAAATGAGGTAATGAATCCACAGGGTTGGACATGTACACTAAGATATCATCCGCATATGCAGAGAGTTTTGTGTGAACAGAGGAAAACTTAAAGCCAGTAATCATGTCATTATTGCGGATGCGCTCTAGGAAAGTTTCAAGGCAAAGAATAAATAATAAGGGAGATAGGGGGCAACCTTGCCTTGTACCACGAGATAATGAAAAGTATTTGGAGAACTGATTATTGACAAAAATACTGGCACGAGGGCAGGAGTACAATAATCTAATATATGAAATAAAAGAGGGCCCAAAACCAAACCATTGGAGTGTCTGAAACATAAATTGCCAATTGATTCGGTCAAATGCCTTTTCCGCATCCAGCGAAAGAGCGGCAAGGGGGACTTTATGTTTCTTGCTAAGGGAAATAATATTAGTAAACATACGTGCATTATCTGAAGCAAGCCTACCCTTTACAAAGCCAACTTGATCCGTTTTAATCAGGAGGGGGACGATATTATCAAGGCGAGTGGCGAGAATTTTGCAAAAATTTTACAATCATAGTTAATTAGGGAGATAGGGAGGACATTTTTACAGTGAGAATGGTCCTTATCTGGTTTGGGGATAATAATGATTAACATGTCCATGAAGGACCCTGAGGCTTTGGCTTGAGCAATAAAGGAATTGAAGAGTTGTAAAAGTTTAGGGGCAAAAATCAAGGAGAAAGTAGAATAAAATTCGACAGGAAGTCCATCAGGGCCAGGGGCTTTAGATTTTTTCAAAGCATGGATGGCAGAGATTACTTCCTGAAGTGTAATATCTTTTTCTAAGGAAGCAAATTCGTCAGGAAGATTAGGAGGGGGAGGGAGACCTGAAAAAAAAGCGTCAAGGTTCTGAGTGGATGGGAAAGTGTCATCTGAATAAAGGAATCGATAATAGTCATGAAAAACAGCAGCAATATCTTCATCAGATGACACTAATTTGTTGGTGGATTCATTAAGAATAGGACCAATGGTTTTACGTTCGGATTTAATTTTCAGATAATTAGCCAACATCTTGCCTGCCTTGTTTTGACCCCCGTGATACTTAGATTTTATTTTAAGTAGAATGTTACACGCATCAACAGTGGCCAATTTATTAAGTTCTGTTTTTGCAGCAATGAGGGCAGTGAGGGCAGCGGGATTTTTTGAGGTAAAATAAGTGTTTTCTAGTTGTTTGATATTAAGTAATTGAGCCTCATATTTAGCTTTGGCAAGTCTTTTCTTCTTAGAAACAAAGGATAACACAAAGGCACGCAAGGCAGCTTTAAAAGCGTCCCATGTGTTGGGAATGGACGTATCCGAGGGAACATTAAAAGTAAAGAATTCAGTAATAAAAATAGTAACATTCTTAACAAAAAGTGGGTCGTATAAGAGGAATGTATTAAATTTCCAACGGCTAAATTTCAAGGAGGTAAGAGAAAAATCAAGTGTGGCAAAAACAGGGGCGTGATCTGAAATAAAAATGGAGCCAATTTCTGATTTCTGAATAGAGTGGAGCAAGGATTTACTGACCAAAATATAATCTATTCTAGATCTGGTGTGATGCATGTTGGAGAAAAAAGTATATTCAAAGGAATCAGGGTTACACGTTTTCCATACATCGAAAAATGGACGACAGGCAATGGCCGACTGGAAAGCTTTGTGAGTTTTATCAGGTTGGAATTTACATTTGGATAGTCTGTCAGAGTAAGGATCCAACCATTGGTTGAAATCCCCAGCCACAACAATGTTAGGACAATCAGTAGAAGATAGGAGAATTTTGATATCCGACCAAAATTTGGGATCAGGGCGAACAGGGCCATAGATATTCAATAAGACTAATGTTTTATTGTGGACTACAATCTTTGCCATTACCCATCGTCCATCAGCATCATGATCAGTAGAAATAATTTGAACTGACAAAGCTTTATGGAATAGTATAGCAACACCACCTTTCTTATTAGATGCAGGAGAAAAAACAACTTGCCCCACCCAATGTCTTTTTAACTTTAACGACTCCACATCAGAACAATGAGTCTCTTGTAGAAATGCAATTTCAGAGTGAAGTTTAGACAAATGGGACAGTACCTTTTGACGCTTGATAGGGTTTCCAAGACCACGGATGTTCCACGATACGAGATTACACATGATGAAGGATGGAAGAGACGCGAAACAAATGAAGGGTAAACACTGCAGGAAGGGGAGTACAGAATAAAACACAACAAACAAAAATGTTAAAAAAGGGTAAAGCTAGAAAAAAAACTAGACAATTAGAACATGTAAACTTCAACAACATTATCAAGTTCAAAAAAGGAGAAAAAAAAGACCATAATGACCAAGAAGAGAGAGAAAAGAAAGAAAGGAAGAAAGAGGAATATGAAAAGAGAACAGAGGAAGAAGGAAAGCATAGAAAAAGAAACAAATCAGGGCAACGAAGCCCGATCTGTAAGAGAACAAAAAGACAATGGAGATGGAGCATGGTGACAAACGGCAAGGCGGACCACAGGCATTATAGAAAGAGAAAAAGGGAATAAGACATAGAAACAAAACATGAAAGAGCAACTCGAATAAAAATAAGCCATAAGAACAGATTATAAAGGAGAAGAGACAGCAAGCAACATAATTAGTAAGAAAAAATACAAGAAAGAGAGTCAAGTAAAACACTTAAACGCTTGTATCCATTCCTGTGGAAGGAAAATTTTGTAGGAATAACTTTAGTTTTACAGGATCATCAAAAGTGCGTGAGCGACCATGAGTGACCTTGCATAAGCAAGGATGCAGGATGCCATATTGAAGATGAAGATGCCTCATTTGAGGACGTAAGTCCAGAAATTCCTTTCTTCGAGCGTTAGTTGCATTGGAGACATCCTGGGAGATGAAGATGTTATGCCCCGACCAAGTAAGGCGACGTTTAAGCTTCGCAGCTTTCAGGACAGACATAAGTTCGGTAAACTCCAGGAATAACATAATGATGCCTCTAGGTCTAGCAGAATTAGTAGCAGATCGACCCAAACGGTGAGCTCTTTGAATGTTTAGAGGAGTAGAAGAGGGCGATAGACTTAGAAGTTCTGGCAAAATTTTTTGAAGGAACGCAACCCTGTTAGGCCCCTCAACATTCTCCGGCAGGCCGTAAAGGCATAGGTTATTTCTGCGATTTCTATTTTCAAGGTCCTCTGTGTGCAATTTCAGTCTGTGAATTTCCTGTTCAAGAAGTGGTATTTTAGTTGAGACAATCTGAATAGTGCTGACGCGTTGTTCTAAGTCCAGAACCTTACTCTCCATAGTAATCCACCTTTCCTCCATCTGCTTCAATTTCTCATTAGTTGAAGACATAAAAGGTTGGAGACCTCGCACTTCATCCAGAATGGAGTCTAGAACTGGATTAGTAGAAGCATGAATCGGTGAAGGAGGGTCATTTTTCAGTCTCTTTGGTTTGGTGCCGGTAATAGATGCACGAGCTGAATGAGAGTCATTGGCCATCATAAATGATGAAGAAAAAGACTCCAAAAACAGTAAATAAAATGTAGCAACACAAGAGTTTAAAAGAAGAACAATATTCAATGACGTTGCACTATCAAAAGGTAGGAAACCATGCGCTCCATGCGCTCAGCGGCTAAAAAGAGAAGCGGCCGCACACATTTCCAATCCTAGATGAGCTGGCACCAGAAGAAGTGGAGGTGGAAATAATCTGGTGTAGTCTAGCTATTGTAGAAGAGAGCCAGCAGGATATGCAGCACAGTATGAGGAAATAGCTGCTAGCATGGCCGTCTGAAGATAGCAAAAAGAAACAGAAGGCATGAAAATGTAGGTAACATGGCAAAGAGGCTGTTGTCGCACACGGAAATGAGGCATGAAAAAGGGCGCTAAATACCATAAATATCAATAGTAGTAGTGGTATAAGCGCACCTTCCAGGAAAAGAAACACATGAAAAATTAAAATGAGCCTCAATAATAAATTGCTGCTAGTGGGGCACTTAGCTGCAGGCAGAGTAAGTCATTTTGGCAGCAAAATTGAAGAGCAGGCATTTGGTTTCAGTCGGACCGCCGGGAGATAAAGCCGAAAATGGCGGGCGCTCGCGTCCGTTCTGAGGAGGACGCGTCACAGGCACCAACTTGCGCTGCAGCGGGAGATAAACGAGGAGAGAGCTGTCCCTCGACTCACCGCATGTTCCGGTTTCAGGTTCTGCCGATTATGAAAGAAGACGCGGGTTTGAAGCGGCAGAAAATGCAAACAAAGCCCCGCCGATACACGGAGCTCACGCCGGATCCGCCATCATGCCGCGGCGTCCAAGCCACACCCCCTCTTTCATTCTTTTAACAGGAGGTTTTGCTATAATCTTACACAATGGCAACCAAGGCCCATGCAGGTAAGCGTGGTGGGGCGGGATTTCGAAATACGAGGAAGAGGGAAATTTTTTTAAAAAAATGTTTCCTCGTTGTTATCTGTCAAAATCCCCCCCCCCCTCCCACCCGGCCCCACAGCTCTTACCTGCACGGTCCGCGGCTGCTTAATGGTACTCTTTTTAATGACCTTACTTATGGTGGGATTCTATTGTGGAAATCAAATCTATGAGCCTCAGGATATACACATCTTCCCATAGTGAGAGTACCTTTTTGTTCTAGCTGGAGAAAGTACCGTACATTTCTGTGCTGCGAAAAATACACAATATCATAGCCAGAATATCCGCTAACATAAAATAATTGTGCTGTAATTTTTGTTAACAAACAAAAGTATTGTTCCATTTGATTAATAATTGAAAATGAATACTCAGAGGGTAATTTTTTTGTAAAAAGTATTTAGGACCAATATTTATGTCATACAACCTTTCCTAGTTATATACATTTTTATCATAATGCAAAGTTCAGTAAAGTGTCGTAACACTAACTTATTGAAAGCAGGCCAAGCTTGGCCTTATGACCCTTTAAAAACGGGACTACCACTAGAAGAGCTATGATTTTGACAAAGACATTGAACAGACTCAAATAAAATACAAGAATATTCGAAGTAGGTTTGAGCAATACAGCCTGCAATTTTTGAGAACACCAAAATCAGAACCCTAGAGTATTCCTGAAACTGTTGGTGATCTAGAACCCACAGACATAGGTGTGATAAAGACCAGCGGCTGCATCAGGGGTAGCTTCTCCGTTAAGGCAGAGGAGGTCAGGCCACTAGGTGGCAGCAGATTTAAATATGATAAATACAATGATAATAAACCAATTCCATTATCAGTTTATTTTTCTTTTACCTCCTGCAGGCTCCCAGTAAGTTGCGTCAGGGTGGGGCTGGGGCATGCGATCTATGACCAATAGTGGTGAGGAGAGGTGATGGGCACTAGTAAGTGTGCTTGATGGTTTGGTCAGCCCCCTCAGGCTGGCCAAACCGTCATGCATACGCTGCAGGACTGCCAAACTGTCATGGGTACATAGCATTTCTCCACCTGGCTGTGCTGTACAGCCAGGTAGAGAAAGGCCACATGCTCCCAGGCACTGTCTGAGCAGCAAACCAGGCCGCTCAGACCGATCCCAGTGCTGCTCTCATGCTGGGAATACTATTCCCAGCATGAGAGCAGCCTCATGATTGGCATCTGGGAGCCTGCATAGTGGGCACGGTATGCATACAAAATATCGATGTTTTAATATCGATATACCATAATATTGAATTTTTAATATCGAAGGGACATAATAAAGAAGGTAAGTAATATCGAATTTTTTAATATCGAAGGGACAGAATTTCGGAGGTAAGTAAAATCGATTTTGTTGATATCGATGTAAGTAATATCGATGTTACTAATATCGATATTAGTAATATCGATGTTACTAATATCGATTTTTATATGATTTGTATGTATATTATTATGTAGTTAATATGTATTTTTTTAAATGTAATTTAAGTACATTTTGTATTTTAGTACCGTAGCGGGTTGTGGGTTTATAGGGGAATAGGGTGGGCAGTAATTTAATTATACTAAATTAATTATTACTTTTTTAAGAATTATAAAATCTTTTAAATTAATTGGTAATTAATTTGTATTAATTGGTAATTTAATTTAATTAATTGATTAATTGATAATTATGTTTGTAGCGGGTTATGGGTTTATAGGGGAATAGGGTGGGAAGTAATTTAATTATACTAAATTAATTATAAATTTTTTAGGAATTATAAATTAATTTTTATTAATTGGTAATTAATTTGTATTAATTGGTAATTTATTGATTCATTGATAATTATGTTTGTAGCGGGTTATGGGTTTATAGGGGAATAGGGTGGGAAGTAATTTAATTATACTACATTATTATACATTTTTTAGGAATTATAAATTAACTTTTATTAATTGGTAAATAATTGTTATTAATTGGTAATTCATTTTATTTACAGTAATTAATTGATTAATTGATAATTATGTTTGTAGCGAGTTATGGGTTTATAGGGGAATAGGATGGGAAGTAATTTAAATGTAATTAAGTAATCATTTATTTTCATTAATTGTTATTGCTAATTATATTAATGTTAATCAATTATTAATTGGGAATTAATTTTTAATATTTGGTCATTAATTTTAATTAATTGATTCATTGATACTTATGTTCAGTGTATTATTTTATTATTGACGTTCGTTGTGCGTTCATAGGGGAATAGTGTGTAAAGTATTTGATATGTAATTAAGTAGTTATTAAATCTATAGTTGGGTATTGATAATTAATGTATTGGATAATAATTATTAATTGGTAATTATTTATTTAATATTTATTTATTGATTTTTGTAAATAGTTTAAATTAATTCAATAAATAATTTTTTAAAATAATTTAAAATATTAATTCTTTTTTCTAAGTATGTTATTTTTAACTTCTGCGCTATCCAACACTTTCCCTACTTTTGCACTATTTGGAGTGGGAATAGTAATTTTTACCCCTACGCTATCCAACACTTTCCCTACTGTTGCACTCTTTGGAGTGGGAATAGTAATTTTTACGTCTACGCTATCCAACACTTTCCCTACTGTTACACTCTCTGGAGTGGGAATAGTAATTTTTACCCCTAAGCTATCCAACACTTTCCCTACTGTTGCACTCTCTGGAGTGGGAATAGTAATTTTTACCCCGACGCTATCCAACACTTTCCCTACTGTTGCATTCTCTGGAGTGGGAATAGTAATTGTTACTCCTACGCTATCCAACACTTTCTCTACTGTTGCACACTCTGGAGTGGGAATAGTAATTTTTACCCTTACTCTATCCAACACTTCCCCAACTGTTGCACTCTCTGGAGTGGGAAGAGTAATTGTTACTCCTACGCTATCCAACACTTTCCCTACTGTTGCATTCTCTGGAGTGGGAATAGTAATTGTTACCCCTACGCTATCCAACACTTTCCCTACTGTTGCACTCTCTGGTGTGGAAATAGTAATTTTTACCCCTACGCTATCTGACACTTTCCCTACTGATGCATTCTCTGGAGTGTGAATAGTAATTTTTACCACTACGCTATCCAACACTTTCCCTACTGTTGCACTCTCTGGAGTGGGAATAGTAATTTTTACCCCTACGCTATCCAACACTTCCCCTACTGTTGCACTCTCTGGAGTTGGAATAGTAATTTTTACCCCTACGCTATCCAACACTTTCCTTACTGTTGCACTCTTCGGAGTGGGAATAGTCATTTTTACCCTTACGCTATCCAACACTTTCCCTACTGTTGCACTCTTTGGAGTGGGAATAGTAATTTTTACCCCTACGCTATCCAACATTTTCCTTACTGTTGTTTTTTTTCGGAGTTGGAATAGTATTTTATTCCCTCTGTTATTTAATATTTTGTGTATTGTTTTAGTTAATGCATTATATAATTGTTGTAACAAATATTAAAAGTATATTCATTTTTTAAAATTTGTTTTGCATAATTATTTACATTTTATTTATGTTATTATTTTATGTGTGCAGATGAATTTGTAATTTATAATATTTTTTATAATTTATAAGTTATTACAATAAATATTAAAACTAATTATCAAGTAAGTATACATCCATATGTATATGTTTCATAATTTGTTTATTAAATTATGTCTATTACTTATTCATTAAAAAAAAATTTAAATAATTTTAACTGTTTATTATATTCTTAAGTATTTGTTAATTAATTTTACATATTTTTTTAATGAAAAAAACGATATTTAAAAAAAAATGATATTTTTGACATCCATATTTTTTCTCTCGATATTTCAGTACTTACCTTGTTGTAGATAGATATCAATATTGTTTACATCGATATTATTGCTCCAATATTTTTGTATTTCGATATTTTGTGTTTCTATATTTTGTCATGGATCCAGTGGGCACCAGTCCTGGAGTTGAGGCTCGGGAGCGCAGCAATGCGGTGACCGCAGCAGCAGGTACATAAAGTTTATTATTTTTATTTATTTTTTGTCTGTGCATATTTTTGTATCCCTATCCCTCATTTACCCACTGCTTTAGATCCCGAGCAGCCACCACAGGGCTGCATTCACCTAACCACTATAATGAATCAAACTGGGCTCATAGGACTGTGTGCTTGTGCTTGAAGTGCGCCTCAGGTACAAATGATATTCACTTAAAACTGAATGATCACTAGTTTGAGATGGGGATTCATAGAGCTATAACTTTGCAGCATGAATTTGGCGATGTGTATTTAAAAAACATGAGACCTGTCAGTTTGAAATTACTCAACCTCTCACCTGAGATTGTCTATTAGGAGACACAAGCACTGGCAATGCTAGTAGGTGTGGCTACTTATTTTTGTTATTTAAACCATTAGATTGCAGAAAAAAATATTACAAAAATAAGGATCTTGCTTTACATTTTTTTATTTTAATTTAGCTGCCTAATGTATTGGCTTTGATATCGATATATCGATGATACATGTCCCTATACATATATGCACACACACATATATGTGTATTGTGTGTATATATATATATATATATATATATATATATATATATATATATATATATATATATATATATATATATATATATATATATATATTCAATGAAAAAGCCATAGGTTATAGACCATATATAGTTAGGGATTAGCATTTAAAAAACCTTATTTTACTCACACAAAACCATTGAAATTCGCATATATAGTTAGTTGCACTAACTATATATCGCGCACTCGCAATCCACTGCTGATGATGTCACATATTACATCATTCATGACATGGTCAGTGACATCACTGATGACATCACTGATGACAACTCAAATGACATCACTGATGACAACACTGATGACATCATTCATGTGATAATACAATGAACCTCTTCAGACTCTAATATAACCTTAGATACACTCAGTGTAAACAGACACTTACAGACTGTCACTCATCCATGGAGTTACTCATACACCTAGTCAGTCATGCAAAGAATCAATCACACCTCCATTTCCTCAACTATACAGTTATACACACCTTACTTATTCTAACATATTCTAACACATATTTACTGTGTTATACAATCAATGATACAAGTTTACAATGATCCATACAGCCACTCACACATTCACTGGCTCTTATACACAGTTATTTATATATGTCAACTCTCACAGGTGTGTTTTACATATGTACTTTCTTTGACATGTAGCACTGAGATATCCATTCACTCACCAATACACTCATGATGCACACAGTCAACCACCCATACAGCTGTTTCCACATGCAGTTTTGAACCCATACATCTAGTGAATCAACTGCTCACACATCTATGCACAGAGTCACACACCTCCCAGCCACCCACACACACACACACTCACTCTCCCATACAAATACTTGGGCAACCAATCAATAACCCATATAGTTACTCATATAGGTACTGATCAACACATGCAGCAGTTTACAGAACAACAGATATAATGATGCATAAATTAAGACAGTTTAATCACTAACCCATGCACTCAGTGAGACACATTTAATCACTCTCTCATACAGTCAGTCATGCACCTACTAAATCCTTCATCCAGACATTTATACATCCACTCATTCTTCAATATGTAAGACATATTTTAACTTTACAGAAACATACAGTCACTGGATGATGTCATCAGTGATGTCATTTGAGTTGTCATCAGTGATGTCATCAGTGATGTCACTGACCATGTCATGAATTATGTAATATGTGACATCATCAGCAGTGGATTGCAAGTGCGTGATATATAGTTAGTGCAACTAACTATATATGCGAATTTCAATGGTTTTGTGTGAGTAAAATAAGGTTTTTTAAATGCTAATCCCTAACCATATATGGTCTATAACCTATGTTTTTTTCATTGAATTTTCAAGGTTTTGTAAATGCTAATTCCTAACTATATATGGTCTATAACCTATGGTTTTTTCAGTGAATTTCAATGGTTTTTTAATAGAAAATATCAAAAGCTGTAAAATGTATTATTCTTTTAAAGGAAAAATATATTTTATATGTTTTTAATATAATTTTTTTATGCATCTGCCAAACCCTGACCTCTTAATAGTGCACTGTGGCAGAAATGATTTGGGCACTATGACTGGGGTAGGTCTGGAAATGCTTTTAAAGGACACCTTTCATCAATTGAGGACACTTTTCCCCCAAACTGCCTTGGTATATTCCAATATATGCCAAAGACAGAAATGGAACTGGTCCAACCAATTTTGTCCACAATTTGAGAAATCACGGAAACATGTGAATAAATCTGTTTCTGCTTACATGAGAGACTTTAGAATGGGTTCAATAATCAACAATAACTTGCGTTACAACATGCAAGACATCTACAGAGGAGATGGTGTGCACTTGTCAGATGAGGGGAATAGAATATTCCTCCTGAATTTAAGACTGTGCATTGTAACCTACTTGAAGGTACCTAAATCAGCCACAGAACCCAATAGCTCTTTTCAGAGCTACCCTACCTCTGATCATTCTAAAAATTTATCTTTTTCTACGTTTTTTCACAATTTTTCACCAAAGTACGCTCCACGGTACGCTTACCGGTGCGCGTACCGGGCACTCTCCACGCGATTTAAATTTTTTTTTTGCCTATTTGAGCGTCCTAAGCCACCCTCAGAAAACCTAAAGGGTCAGGAAGTGTCTACCGTGCCCCCTTCTACCCATTCCGAACATTGTTTGCCCTCCATCTTGTGTCTCAATTCTACCGAAACACAAAATGGAGGACTCCTGTAACGCTGCCGGTACGCGTACCGGGGCGCGAACCGGTAAGCTCTCGATAAAAAAAGGTGGGAAAGTAATTTATAGAAAAACCACTGGAGACACTTTCTTCAAATATAGAATAGGCCCTACTACATAGCAGTCCCTACCATTTAACCAAATTTTATGGAATTCCATTGAGACATTTATGCTGTAGGCCTGACTAAATATCCTGAGGTACATGACAAAAGCACATATCAAGTGTTAGAATTGACAACCAATTAAAATGTTACTTTCATTTTTTACTATTATTTCATGACATTTGATTGGTTATGTACCTGAATATATATAAAGAAAGAGAGAGAAACACAGCCATTTTGACTACTACTTCCTGAAGTACATTTCAAGAGCATTTTCACTGACAACTTAAACTTCTTTTTGAAAGGTAAGAAGTTATTTAAAAAATTTGAAAGGAGAACTATGTTATGCTAATTTGGGAAAACGTTTTCGGATCGTTATATACTGTCCCTCTGTAAGAGTTAGAGATTGAGATAGGCTTCTCTGTTATAATTATGGATTGAGTTAGGCTTCTCTGGTATAATTATGAATTTACTTAGTCTTCATCACATGCACTTTTTAATAGTTCTACTTCCTGCCTGAATCCATACAGTGCCCAAAGATAACTTCACTGTTAAAAACTCACAAGTACCTGTCTAACTTAAACCCAACAGTGCCCTATCTCTACTGATATATTTATTTTTTATGCAATTTACAGAAAGAAAATGGAAGCACAGCAAAAAATTAATAATATTTCCTTTCAAATGAAGATTGAAAACAATCCTAAGGAAGAAAATAAAGAAATTGACTTTTTGGATGACACATTAGACCAAGAATTAATTAAATGTGTTGAAGAATTTGAATTATGGAATGAAAAGGAGGACATTCCAGATGAATTAATGTTACAAATTCTTTTAGATTTTGAAAAATCAGAGCAATAAATTTAAATTTTAAAAGAAGAAATTGTTTGAGACATTATTCTTTTTTATATGAAAATTATGTAATAGTACCCAAAAAGATATAATATAAAGTGAGACTTAAAATATACTGTGCAACTTTTTTGTGTTTGCTCATAGTTACTTCCTTTCTCCAACTATATTATCTCCAATGTGTATTTATCATCTCTTAATCATCTCCTGCCTCCATATTGTTTCTGCTTTCCTGACAGACTATGGTATGAATTCCATATACCACAATAACTTCTGAAACAACATGCAAGATATCTACAAATTTGTCGGTTTAATATTAATTTTTAGACTCTGCATAGGTACCTTCATGTTGCTACTTAAATAAAAAAAAACAAAAAAAACAACAAAAAGAACAATCAATAAACATACAATATTTGAAAAGTCTATCATTCTTTTTTCCCCATATTACGCTCCCCGGACCGCTTCCCGGTGCGCGTACCGGTCGCTCCCCCCGCTAAAAATACAATTTTTTTTTTTTTGCCCAGCGGGGCCCTTTTAAAGCCCCCACATCAAACCTAGGGGGTCAGGGAGGATCTACTCTGCCCCCTTATGGTGATTTCCCCCTTTGTTTTGGCCACCTATTGTGTCTCGATCTTACTGAGACACAAGATGGCGGTCGCATCAGACTGTTTAGAATGTTTACAGACACCGGGGAGCCAATCATCTTTTCGCGCGCAAGTCGTGTACCGCGCCTGGAGCGCTCCCCGGTGCGCGTACCGGGGCGCGCTTACAGATATATATATTTTTTTGAACCTAAATTAGTCAAAATCCACTATTGCACATATCTTGAGACCTAGCAAAGGCACATCGGGCTACCAGTCCCTACAATTTTGCCAAGTTCCATAGAAATCCATTCAGCCGTTCGAGCTAAAAGTGAGTCCAACCGCCCTATGGAAAACTCAATGTTAAAAACACGTTTTGGGACCCCCCTTTTTTCTTGGCCCCCACTTCACGAAACCCCCCCAAAGTTTCAGGGGACACTCAGAAACAAAATGTGCCATTTTCCTGACAATTTCAACCAATTCCGTCCATCAACGCCAAAGTTATTCAACATAGAATTTTCTGAAATCCCTATTCAAAAAAATCCTAACTATATATACCTACTGGCACCGCCAGTAGGTAATATATATATATATATATATATATATATATATATATATATATATATATATATATATATATATATATATATATATATATATATATATATATTCACTGAAAAAACCATAGGTTTGACACATGTTATAGTTAGCTGGAAATTTTACTGATATAAAACCAATGAAATTCCACGTTATAGTTAGTTGGACTCACTATAACTTGCGCGTGCAATGCACTGCTGATGACGTCACATATTACATCACTCATGACATGGTCAGTGACATCACTCATGACATCACTGATGACACCATCCTTGTGACATAGTGACAGACCTCCTTTCACTGTAATGTAACCCTTGAAACACATATTCAAAAATAGAAACTGAAATTTATAAAAAAATGGAGATACCTATATCAGTTACAACAAGCAATTCAGTAATTCCACTATCTATATACACATCCACTCATTCACCAACAGTTCTATATAGTCACTCATACATATACTCACTCATCATATGAAGTGATACACCTATACATCCTGTTACACACCGACAGTCATCCAAAAGTTACTCACACACATATTCACACGTGCAAATAAACTATTGAACATCCATTTATTTGAATATAGAGTTATACACACACTTCCACCTTACTTCTATTGAAAATTATACATATTTATTCTCTTAAACAATCACTTATAGAAACACATACTTATTTAAACAGGAACTCTTACAATCTCTTACTCTCACATATACTCACTGATATACATCAATATTCATATATACTAGATTAAAACATATGTAGTTACTGATAAAGACACTAGTGAGACAGTCATTCACTCACTAACAAACACATATAGACACTCATCCACCCATACAGTCCTGTACATATGCTGTCTTCAAAACACATACAAACAGAGTCAGTCACTCATGCATCTATGTGCTAAGTAATACCCCCACCAAACCATATAGACACTCATACTGATACTAAGAAAAATATCTAATAAGCCATATACATACGCATGTAGCTACTTACCAACACATGTAGCCAGTTATACACAAAGTGAAACACTAATATATATATTTAAATATTTAAACATAACTCACTAATATTTATTTTTCAGAAAGACACATATTCACTGGATGGTGTCATCAGTGATGTCATGAGTGATGTCACTGACCATGTCATGAGTGATGTAACATGTGACGTCATCAGCAGTGCATTGCACGCGCAAGTTATAGTGAGTCCAACTAACTATAACGTGGAATTTCATTGGTTTTATATCAGTAAAATTTCCAGCTAACTATAACATGTGTCAAACCTATGGTTTTTTCAGTGAATTTCATAGGTTTTTTAAATGCTACTTCCTAACTATAACGTGTGTAAAACCTATGGTTTTTTCTGTGAATTTCATTGGTTTTTAAAATGCTAATTCAGAAATATGTCGTGTATGCAACCTATACTTTTGTCAATAAAGTTCTGGCAATATTTTTTTCAAAAACAAGCCGTTTTCTTCACTGTTCAAGTTGCATAGAGACTCCTTGTAAAGCGATACAGAATTCGAAAGTCTGTACCTTGCCTTTTTTTAAACACATTAAAATTTGTCTGTAAATAAAAATAGCCTTACTAAACTTTCGTGCGCGACCCGGTGTGCGCACTCTCGGCAACAGTTGTCAATAAAATGGATATCGCATTTCCAGGCTTTCGTGCGCGACCGAGTGCGCCCACCTGCCTATATATTTCGTGAAAACTTTGCAATTTGAACTTTCCCAAAACAGCTCCAGGAGCATATTATAAAGGGCGTTTATCGGCTTTCGATCGTGCGCGACCGTGTGCGCGCACCCGCCTATATATATTTCGGGAAAACTTCGCGATTGCAACTTATTAAATTTCTTCATACACCCACCATAGAACTTATACTACTCAGAAGATATATTAAATCCGGATATGTTTCGATTTACTCCTTTTCACGTTTTGAAATTGAACCGCTACTTCCAACCAGATACTATCACCGCGTACACGTCCTGAGACGCGCATGTGAAGTCATGTGACTTGAAAACAACACTTCCAATTGGTTCCTAGTAGTTTCTATGCTGCGTCAATACC
Source organism: Lissotriton vulgaris (assembly GCF_964263255.1). Classification (NCBI taxonomy): domain Eukaryota; kingdom Metazoa; phylum Chordata; class Amphibia; order Caudata; family Salamandridae; genus Lissotriton; species Lissotriton vulgaris. Next base: position 966,845,174 of record NC_141693.1, on the reverse strand, counting down.
TACGCCTGCTTCAAACACATGCACAGTTTTGAAACAGCATGGGCCTGAAAGTCACTGAGTGAAATATCATACATTGCAGTCAGCCACTTTCAAGACGCATTCCTACAGAGGAACACTTACCGTTTATTAGAGGTAGATCGTCCGACTCCACCGGAAAACACCCCTAATAAAAAAGACATATATATAAAATGCGGACTAGCCGCTGTATCGTACTAGCAAACTTTAACTTAAAAATCGTTAGAGAAAACAAAAGGAATCGAACAAAATCAATAGGCCACTGATAGGATCTATTTTTGACCTTGCTAAAATAGAAACATTAGGAACAACCCCTCATGAGAAATATGAAACTAGTGAAACTAGTGAGAGAAACCGAGCTCGACACCATCTTGCCCCCTTTTAGGCCCCATCACGAACATAGATAGCCCTACATAGCAAAACGTGATCTTATCGCCTGCCCAACTTCAGATCTGACCCCCCCCCTTTTGCTCTCATGTCCTGTCGGAATGTCCGGCTGTAGATTACAATCACATGTTCCATTTGGGAGGGGAAACGACATCAGAGCGACAAATATTAGAAATATACCACACGACAGCAAAATAACAGATTAAAACGTTTTTATTCTTGAACAAAAATATATTAAAACAACTATGGAGAACCATTACGCGAATAGTCCGGAGGCGACACCATGCGCCAAGGCCTGTCCCCAGGATGAACCAAGGAATCCGTTCCTGGGACCGTGGCAAAGAGCAGCCGGTCGCCATCGGCCAGAGAAGGCATGGGCCCGACCCGAGATGTAGTTGTCTTCCCATTCTCTTCCTCTTTCGGCGCCTTGCAGGCCACGAGGGGGGGATGTCTTGCATATGCCTCCGACCCCCCCCCTCTCTTCATCGCCTGGTCCGGCCATAACAAATGTCAGCAAAACGCCGTGGGGTACACTGGGAGGGAGAGACGGCGCGGACGATAATCTTTCGGCGCCTTGCAGGCCACGAGGGGGGATGTCTTGCATATGCCTCCGACCCCCCCCCTCTCTTCATCGCCTGGTCCGGCCATAACAAATGTCAGCAAGACGCCGTGGGGTGCACTGGGAGGGACAGGCGGCGCGGACGAGCCTCTCCCGCCTCCCCACGTGCAGGCCCCTCAGCTGCACCCCCAACGCTCCACGCACCCGTCAAAGGACTCGTCCACTCTTGCGGTGCAGCGACGCTCCATGCACCTGGCAAAGGACTCGTCCACTGTGGCGGTGCAACGATGCTTCGCCCGACAGGCTTGAGTCCATCAGCTCCTGCAACCCAGTGACTGCCGGTGGTTGCAGATCTTTCCTTTCAAAATGCTGCCAACAATATTTTCTGAATGGCGTAGCCACGAGACGTTGGCGCTCTCATGCTGACGCCAGCCTCAGTTTGAATGACCAACAATCCGGGGCGCGGCGCGGAGCGCGTAACGTAAGCATAACAGGTCATGTGACTTGTTAAGGCTTTTCATTGGTTTAGAAATATTTTTATGAGCATATTTGACTATTTTATTAAAGACACTACACATAACCTGTTTTTCAAGTTATGTTTAATTTTAAATGAAACGGTTTACATTTTCACTTTTTATTTCCAGTAAATTTGAAAAATAAATGTTTATAGTTCCATATGCTGAAGCACGTCAGCTTCCCACCCTATGTCATACAATTCTGACAAATCGGCATCCTCATCATCTTCTTCATCATCCTCAGGATTTAAATCATCTAAGGGTTCCACTTCCACTGACGTTTCAATGACATGTTCAACAATAAGATCGAGACCAACGGATTGCTCATTATCACTCATGGTTAATGTCCTTATCTTTAAAGAAAGAGAACAACAATGAGATGTTGCAGAGTAAGAGACAAATCTCAGACACTATAATAGTAAAATTGTTTAACAACAGTAACATTTTGCAGCTATTATTTAGCCATGTCCAGCGATGCTGAGGAGGTGAGTCCTATGTCCAAGTTTTCAGTGAACAGGACTCATCTCTTTTTAACCTTGGATAAGCTTCACCAACTCTGTGTCCCCTGCTCATACTTAAATGTAAAGGAGCAGATTTATGGTAACTGGCGCATCCCCAGAGATGCACCAGTTAATGTGCACCGCTGCTCTGCCACCCATGGTGTGCCGCATTTACAATGTGGAGCACCATTTACTCGCAGTGACAAAATGGCGGTCAACACTTCCTGATTTCCTTCGAATCGAACGTTAACAGACGTCACGCAGCAAAAAAAAATTCCGCTCGCGCGCAGCCCCTCCTTCCCCAAAGTAGCAATGTTGGGCTACTTTTGGGCTGCTTTCTTGTAGGGTTTTTGAGCGTCAGAAAGTCTACAAAAGCCGTCGGCAACGGCCTGGGGTGGAGAACCATTACGCGAATAGTCCGGAGGAGACACCACACGCCAAGGCCTGTCCCCAGGATGAACCAAGGGATCCGTTCCTGGGGCCGTGGCAAAGAGCGGCCGGCTGCCATCGGCCAGAGAAGGCATGGGCCCGACCCGAGATGTAGTTGTCTTCCCATTCTCTTCTTTTTTCGGTGCCTTGCAGGCCACAAGGGGGATGTGACATACCTAATAATATAACTCATATATATCCGACCTCCCCCTCTCTTCATCGCCTGGTCCGGCCATAACAAATGTCAGCAAGACGCCGTGGGGTCCACTGGGAGGGAGAGGCGGTGCGGACGAGCCTCCCCAGATGGAGGCCCCTCAGCTGCACCCCCAACGATCCATGCACCCGGCAAAGGGTTCGTACTCTGTGGCGATATAGAGACACTCCACGAGTCCAGCAAAGCGTTCGCATACTGTGGCGGTATAGGGACGCTCCACGAGCCCAGCAAAGGACTCGCCCACTGTTGCGGTACAGCGACGCTCCACTCACCCAGCAGGGTCTCGTCCACTGTGGCGGTGCATCGATGCTTCGCCCGACAGGCTTGAGTCCATCTGCTCCTGCAAACCAGTGACTGCCGGTGGTTGCAGATCTCCTAAAAATGGCGGCCGACTTTGCAGGAATGGGCCTGGCGTGAAAAGTTGGCCTGGTCACCTGTTAACCAGAAAATGGGCCCCTGTCTTTCCTTTCAAAATGCTGCCAACAATATTATATCAAACTCTGCATCGGTACTTACTTATAAATGCAGAAACAACTCAATTAACACAAGGGCTCTTTTCAGAGCCACCTTATATCAAAGCACTCAAACTTCTGATTTATCTCCATTTTCACACTTTTGTAAATAGGTGTGCGCGCCCGAGTGCGCGCACCCCGCAACTTTTTCGAGAAAAAAATATATATATTTTCACTTTTAAGGACCTTACTGCACACCCTGAGAAAACCTACGCAGCAAAACAATCTCTACCTTCTCCCCTTTCCATGTTCCAACGCTTTGAAATGACAATATATTTACTCGCAGTGACAAAATGGCGGTCAACACTTCCTGATTTCCTTCGAATCGAACGTTAACAGACGTCACGCAGCAAAAAAAAATTCCGCTCGCGCGCAGCCCCTCCTTCCCCAAAGTAGCAATGTTGGGCTACTTTTGGGCTGCTTTCTAGTAGGGTTTTTGAGCATCAGAAAGTCTACAAAAGCCGTCGGCAACGGCCTGGGGTGGAGAACCATTACGCGAATAGTCCGGAGGAGACACCACACGCCAAGGCCTGTCCCCAGGATGAACCAAGGGATCCGTTCCTGGGGCCGTGGCAAAGAGCGGCCGGCCGCCATCGGCCAGAGAAGGCATGGGCCCGACCCGAGATGTAGTTGTCTTCCCATTCTCTTCTTTTTTCGGTGCCTTGCAGGCCACAAGGGGGATGTGACATACCTAATAGTATAACTCATATATATCCGACCTCCCCCTCTCTTCATCGCCTGGTCCGGCCATAACAAATGTCAGCAAGACGCCGTGGGGTCCACTGGGAGGGAGAGGCGGCGCGTACGAGCCTCCCCAGATGGAGGCCCCTCAGCTGCACCCCCAACGATCCATGCACCCGGCAAAGGGTTCGTACTCTGTGGCGATATAGAGACACTCCACGAGCCCAGCAAAGCGTTCGCATACTGTGGCGGTATAGGGACGCTCCACGAGCCCAGCAAAGGACTCGCCCACTGTTGCGGTACAGCGACGCTCCACTCACCCAGCAGGGTCTCGTCCACTGTGGCGGTGCAACGATGCTTCGCCCGACAGGCTTGAGTCCATCTGCTCCTGCAACCCAGTGACTGCCGGTGGTTGCAGATCTCCTAAAAATGGCGGTCGACTTTGCAGGAATGGGCCTGGCGTGAAAAGTTGGCCTGGTCACCTGTTAACCAGAAAATGGGCCCCTGTCTTTCCTTTCAAAATGCTGCCAACAATATTATATCAAACTCTGCATCGGTACTTACTTATAAATGCAGAAACAACTCAATTAACACAAGGGCTCTTTTCAGAGCCACCTTATATCAAAGCACTCAAACTTCTGATTTATCTCCATTTTCACACTTTTATAAATAGGTGTGCGCGCCCGAGTGCGCGCACCCCGCAACTTTCTCCAAAGTTATTCCAAATAGAATGTTCAGGATTTCCTATGGAAAAGAATCCTAACTATAACTACCTACTGGCGACCGCCAGTAGGTAATATATATATATATATATATATATATATATATATATATATATATATATATATATATATATATATATATATATATATATATATATATATATATATATATATATATATATATATATATACATACATACATACATACTCAGGTATCTTCTCCCCTCCTGGAAGCTTCTGACCAGGAAACTGCACTGCCAAATCTGCCCAATCATGTTGCTGCTCTCACTACTAAGAGCACTGGAGACCTGTGCTTTCTCTAACCCAGCTGTCTAAGACAGCTAGGTTAGAGAACTTTAAAATGTGCATGTCTGGCTGGCCGTCCCAAGACTTTATTACCTTTTATTTTCTGCTCTGGAGCTTGTGGGTCGACGCTCCTCTACTCAAATGGAGGAGCCACCCCCGTTTAGTTCTTAGTTTTCGGTGGCAGTCTATTCATTTAGAACATCACCACCCACATTTTGTCGAGCAGCAGAGCCACACTAGCTAACATTGCACCATGGTAGGAACGTCAGTTGTAGCCTCTAGCAGTTTCAGTTGTGTGTCCGGTACAAGGAGAATGTCTACCATGGATGGTAGTGTTGCATATACTTGGACCCAATAGGCATGTAGTGTGGGGTTAGACCATGCCACATGCATAAAGCCCATTTTCATCTGGCCACATTTTTTCTAGCAATACTGACGGTAGGGGTACATTTAGCGATGTGCTCTAGGGTATTGGAAAAGCGGTGCAAAAACCTAACGTGCATTAATTTACATCTATATGCGGTGGAAATAAGATTGAATTTTAATCATGAGCTCCAATACTTTTGAGGTACATTATGTAATTAGGAATGTCACACTCAAATACTAACACCTTGGATATATTCCTCTCCTGTTACACTTTTCTCTTTTTTCTCTTTTCTCTATTCTCTTTTCAATTGAGCTGGGTACTTTGAATTATCTCGCACCTCATCTGTAGGATAGTGTAGTATTAAACAGCTATAACATATTTTATCATTATATTTAGGATCGGCTGCATTATCGACGCACAATGTTACATAAAGCTTTTCCATCAGGTTCATTTGACAGGGTACAGATATATGCAAAATATGTTATGACACGTCGTAAGAATACCAAATATCAGTTTCATTGATGCACTTTGAAACCCAATGATGAGTACCATTGACTTATGGCATCAGGATAGTGTCATTTTAAAAGCATAGTAATATGGTAGAATGCGTTAGAATTGACTTAATAATTAAATAAGGGGGCAATGAATTGTGCACTTTTGCGCGTACTGATATTTAAAAATATTACAAATGGAATGGGCTCCATGCTAAGATTGTGACAACGTCAATGTCATTGTAGAATAGTCCACTTTCTAGTCGAGCATGTGTGGGTATGTATAAAGAACCACTCTAAGATGGTGCAAATGTAGCATGCTAAGTTTCATAACGGACGGAGCACTATCCACAGCAGGACTACAGATCACAGAGGTGAGAAGGAACACATTATACCAGTTTCAGCTATATAGCACTTTGTAGCATTGCTTGTAACTCTTGTAGTTAGATGTACCCAATAATGTTTAATGAAAACCTACACTTAGGGCTCAATTCCGATTCGGAAAAAAAAAACGTCCGCCGATCCGTATTCTTAGCCGTTTCCGTACAAATCGTAAAAAACTGTGCAAATTGCGTAGTACGATCCGTTGTCCAAAACTACGTCCAAATGTTTGCGACCCGTACGAAAAACAATTGAAGATCCGTACGGTACGGACTCGGAAATTGAACTGTACGATTCTTAAACATGCCGTACGACCCAACAAGTACGATCCAGACAGGCAAAAGAGAACGCGAATCGTACGGGTAAACCAACTCGCGTATGAAGCATGATTCGTACGGAAAACATTGCGTATTGTCGAGCCGCCCTAACAAATACGTAACGCACCCCCCATCAATAAAGTGCACGCGCACCCCTGGAAAACATCCCGTGTCAGCAAGCTGTATGAACAAATACGAACCGCACCCCCTATTAATAATGTGCATGCGTACCCCCTGAAAACGTCCCGTATGAGCGAGCCGCATTAACAAATACGAACCGCACCCTCCATTAATAAAGTGCACGCGTACCCCTGGAAAACGTCCTGTATGAGCGAGACACATTAACAAATACGAACGGCACCCCATCAATAAAGTGCACGCGCACCCCCGGAAAACGTCCCGTTTGAGCGAGCCGCATTAACAAATACGAACCACACCCCCCATTAATAAAGTGCACGTGTACCCCTGGAAAACGTCCAGTATGAGCGAGCCGCATTAACAAATACGAACCACACCCCCCCATTAATAAAGTGCACTCGCACCCCCGCAAAACCTCCTGTATCAGAGAGCTGTACTAACAAATACGAAATGCACCCCCCCATAAAGCGCAGGCGAACCCGAAAATAGCACAAGGAAGGTGCAAAAGAGTCGCACAACACCACAAAATATGACTCCTGTGTACAAAACATCAAAAGCACATGTCCTGTCCACATCAAAACAGGCAAACAGAGGGCCCAAGTCACACCCATCCCTTATAACACACCCATCAAAATTTCAAAATAAGCCACACCCACAGATGGACCAATAAAAGGGCCCACACACATAACCCATCATCCTTTGCAACATACCCATTTGACAAAAGAGACTAACAACAGACACTGACTACGCACCAACTGCACACACCCACCTTCACACATACACCCTTTCACATTCACACCCACACCACCCCCTTCACAATTAGACCCAAACCCCAACATCCATACACACCACCCCCCCAAATCACATACACCCCACACCATGACCACACCCAAGAATTCAAAGTTCACAAACCCGGAGATGGTGATCCTTACAGATGAAGTCATCAAAGTTGAGCCACAGCTGTTTGGTGCATTGGTCAGACAGACCATCATTGCTGAAAAAACACGCCTGTGGGAGAGGATCATCAATAGGGTCAATGCTGTTGCACCCATCAGGCGCACCAAGAGGGATTGCCAGGCCAGGTGGTACGATCTGCGGAGGATGGTCAAGAGGAAGATGAACGAAGACTACGCCCATGCACACCACACTGGAGGTGGTGGTCCCCGCAGACCTGCACAATACCATCCCTGGGAGGAGAAGGTCATGGCCCTGCTACCACCAGTGGGAGTTCATGGAATCGAAGGAGCCGTGGAGCCTGGTGAGTATACAAACAACTCATGTAACATGGGGGACTACCAGCAGTGCCTAACAGCATGGTGGTGGTATGTGGGTGTGTGGCCATGACTCCCAGCAGTGCCTAACAGTTTGGAGGTGGATGGCTATGACTCCCAGCAATGCCTAACAGTATGGGGGTGGGTGCACAGGCCTACCAGAAGTGACCAACAGTATGGGTGTGGGTGCAAGGGGGAGGGCCAGAAGGCTGCAAGGGTGAGAAGGGTGCAAGGTTAATGTACGGTGTATTCACACATCCCATATGGCCCAGGTACACACCTATGGACCATGCTCAATGCATAGTGAGTGTGAAAGTACTGACAAGGTAGTTGACACTGGGTCCTGGTGTAGGCAGCACAAGTCCCTCCAGGGACCAGTGCAAACACTAACACCAGGACAAGGTCAGATATCTTACACAGGAACTCACAACCACTGTCATGGCAGCATGCTCCATGGGGGTACAGCCACAGCACTAGGGATGCCCACTTCAAAATCAGACTCAAACTACCAGCATGGCCTGTCACACACCCCTTACAGAAACATAGCCTCTGTGGACAGCCAATGGAGTGGCCCACTGTCACAATCGTCATGTAACACAACAAAGCAAATACAGAACTGATGCTGCATACAAGCAAAAAGTGCACGGTTCTGAATCACACGTCCCTTGTGCCTCCCACACAATGCCGTACATACAGCTTAGTGACGCAGCTGACACACTAAATTAGGGCCATGTTGCATCTCTGAAACAATATCGATGTCAACAATGTGGAATTACAAAAATATCGAGGAAAAAATATAGAATACCAAAATATCGACCTCCTATCTCCAAACAGGTAAGTACAAAAATATCGAATAAAAACATATCGATGTAAAAAATATAGTTAGTCAAAATATCGAATTTTTTAAAATGCTTTACATTAATTAAAAATTAATGAAATAATAAATATAGTTAACTTAAACATACTTAAAATACTTAAATAACCTTAAAAATTATAAATAATTAATGTAAGTTAAAAAACATATACATTTATTTATTAATACATATATATATATAAACATAATATTAATAAAACAATTACAAGATTTTTACCGTAGGATAGCGGAAAGGGTAAAATTTACTATTACCAACCCCAGTGAGTGCAACAGTAGGGAAAGCGTTGGATAGCGTAGGTGTAAAAATTACTATTCCCAACTCCAGAGAGTGCAACAGTAGGGAAAGCGTTTGATAGCAGCAGGGTAAAATTAACTATTCCACCTCCAGAGAGTGCAACAGTAGGGAAAGCGTTGGATAGCGTAGGGGTAAAAATGACTATTCCCACTCCAGAGAGTGCAACAGTAGGAAAAGCGTTGGATAGCGGGAGGGTAAAACTTACTATTCCAACTCCAGAGAGTGCAACAGTCGGGAAAGCGTTGGATAGCGTTGGGGTAAAAATTACTATTCCCACTCCAGATAGTGCAACAGTAGGGAAAGCGTTGGATAGCGTAGGGGTAAAAATTACTATTCCAACTCCAGAGAGTGCAACAGTAGGGAAAGCGTTGGATAGCGTAGGGGTAAAAATTACTATTCCAACTCCAGAGAGTGCAACAGTAGAGAAAACATTGGATAGCGTAGGGGTAAAAATTACTATTCCCACTCCAGAGAGTGCATCAGTAGGGAAAGCGTTGGATAGCGTAGGGGTAAAAATTACTATTCCAACTCCAGAGAGTGCAACAGTAGGGAAAACTTTGGATAGCGGCAGGGTAAAATTTACTATTCCCACTCCAGAGAGTGCAACAGTAGGGAAAGCGTTGGATAGCGTAGGGGTGAAAATTACTATTTCCACTCCAGAGAGTGCAACTGTAGTGAAAGCGTTGAATAGCGGCAGGGTAAAATGTACTATTCCCACTCCAGAGAGTGCAACAGTAGGGAAAGCGTTGGATAGCGTAGAGGTAAAAATTACTCTTCCCACTCCAGAGAGTGCAACAGTAGGGAAAGCGTTGGATAGCGTAGGGGTAAAAATTACTATTCCCACGCCAGAGAGTGCAACAGTAGGGAAAGCTTTGGATAGCGGAGGGGTAAAAATTACTATTCCAACTCCAGAGAGTGCAACAGTAGGGAAAGTAAATACTTCATATATAAATAAAAATAAATTAAGTATTAATACCAATTACTAATTAAAAGTAATTAACAATTTTATATTATAATAATTAATCAATTAAAAATAAAAATACAAATTAATTATTAAAAAGTATTACCTATTAATACAAATTATTTACCAATTAACAATTAATTAATTAACAATTAAAAAATAATTTAAAATTTGAACAACAAATAACCAATAAATAAATTAAAATATTTAATAATTACTATTAAATTACTTCCCACCCTATTCCCCTACAAACCCACAACCCGCAACATAAAATAAATTAATAAAATTAACATAATTATCAATTAATCATTTAATTAAAATAAATTACCAATTATATTTTATTTAATTATCAATTAAATAATAATTAACAATTAATTCAAAATAAATACCAATAAATAAATTAACATATTTAATTAATTATAATTAAATTACTTCCCACCCTATTCCGCTACAAACCCACAGCCCTCTACAGAATTATATTACGCAAAAATAAAATACCATAAAATTAATTAATTAAAATAAATATACACTTTTCACACATATACTAACATAAAAAATACTTTAAAAAATTAGATATTATAAAAAACTTAATATTAACTTACTTACCTCAAATTCGATATTTTTGTTGTCTATATTCTGTCCATTCTATATTTTTGTTGTCTATATTCTGTCCATTCTATATTTTTGTTTTCTATATTCTGTCCATTCTATATTTTTGTAGTCTATATCCTGTCCATTCGATATTGTGTCCATCTATATTTATAATTCAATATTAATGCTATTCTATTCGATATTTTCTGTAGTCTATATTCAGTCCATTCAATATTGTGTCCATTCTATCCCAAAAGTTGATAAGTCAAATCATAAATAATCCAATCAGTCACATCCATGCACATGCAGACTTAAAAACCTGTGCATGTTTGAAGCAGGCATAAGGATTGACGCTGTATTGTGCCGAAAGTGCCACACAGAGCATAGCTGGATCTGTGTAGCACCCCGACACAAGCCACAGCAATGGCTGTGCGAGTCATTGCAAACAGTCTGTCACATGTCAATGAACCCTGAGCACATACCAATCTGACCACACAACATACACACCCACAAGTGAAAAATGACAACAATCCAAAGCAGGTGGAACAGTTTCACGACAATGGATTAGAAAATATGATGTTGCATGAAATGTCATTAACATTGTCTGTCTCTCACACCCACAGGGCAACGTGCGGAATCTACCCCCAGCCAGGGGAGAGATGGATCCTAGTCCCAGGCTCAGCAGGACCCTGATCCCACCGACAGTGACGCCTTTCAACACACCATGGTTGTCCACAACCAACCTGGCCCTTCTGGAGCCCCAACCCTTGCAGCAGCTGGATCAGACACATCTGTGCCAACCACCACACCCGTTCCCGCCAAATCCCAGCAGACAGCTCGGAGACCTGCCCACACTCCACAACTGAGCCAGTCTGAAAATGAGGGACAAGGTTCGCCGGGTACCCAGGAGCTGCCAGACGACACCACCACTGCCATGTCTCAGGGGTCCCGTCGAACTGATGTGCCCACAACAGCAGGCCAGGCTCGTGTGGGCAGGGGTGGTGGAAGTGGCGCAAGGCGGAGGCGAGAACCTGACCAGCCAGCTGCAGGGCCCGGTATATCTGGACTGCACAACATCATGGAGGCATACCGGCGGGACACCAGGGAGTTCAGCCAGGTAGTGGTGGCCCTCAACGAAATCCAAAAGCAGCAGGCCGAGCAACACACCAGTCAACGACGACACCAAGGACAGATGGAGGCAAGACTGGATGAGCTCTTGGCGGTGCAGAGGGAGATAAGCCAATCTCTCCGTCGGATCGCTGACAACATGCAGCACCCTCCCTGTGTCACCAGGCCGGAAACTTCTAGGCAAAGAACAACACCAGGCACAGGGAGGGTGGAGGAGGAGCAATTGTCTGACGGAGCGTCCCAGGCATCGTCAAGGCCTGCACATGAGGGTCCCACAAGGAAGGTGGGTCGTCCACGGAAAAGATACTGAGAGGCAGTGGGCCATGCGCAACTCCCAGGTCAGCTGGTCTGGCATCTTGCCTATGTGTGCAACAGCTTAACCTTATGGACTGTCCCACTCTCCCACATGCACTTGCTGGTCGCAGTCTGACCAATGATGCCAAGCTCTGTGGATTGGACTCTGTTGACCCAAACTGTAAGGCATCACATCTCCCGCTGTGAACTTTGGATTCCTGGCATTTTTGTACAGCACATAGCACCTACTCACATTTCCCGCACAAGATTTTATAATAAATATGACAAACACAATACGCATTGATGTTGAACTTTTGTATCTAGAGTCAACAAAACATGTATGTGGATATGTCAAAGTATGCCAGAGTGTGGAACTAACTCAAGCCATCCATGCACTGGGATGTGAGTCCGGTTGAGGACACACATAGGTCACAATATATCATCAACTATAAACATTGAGGGCAAAACTCACCCGTGATAGTTACTATCTGCTGAAGTGGGTGGTGGCTTGCCATACTCCTACAAGAGACATTTACAGAAGATTCACATGAAGGTGTAGAGGTCATGGGTAATGTGTAGGTGTCATATTGAATTGGTGGGTGATGGCGTGGCGCACAGCTAATGTTTGTTTGAAATTTTTTATGTACTTTTTAAAGTTTTTATAGATTAGTTTAAGTTTTGGGTGCTCCAGCAAGTGACGTAACCGTCCATGTACGTCGTAGTTAGTTACTGATTGAGTGCGTTACAGGGTGTAAACGCATCCTTGAGATTGGGCACACGCATCAGGTTCGTCATATGAAGACAGACTCCATTGTTAGTTGTGATAATCAATTTGTTTAATCAAAGATTTATCATGCTCTTTAGTTGTAGCAGTTCATAGGTAAAGGTTTTCCAAAATTTTTCAAAATTGTTTTAAATTCGAACACAAAAACATCCTTAAAGGTGATTGCAAAACATGCTCCGATGCATTTCGGGCAAAGGTTGCCCTTTCTCAAGGAGCTCTGTGAACACAATGAGACGCATTTACAATTCAAAACAATACTCAAATGTAATAATATAACAATAGTTTAACATTGCCTCGGTGTGCAACAGCATGCATGAAGGGCATGTGTGGGTTCGGGAAGGGTTTGAGTACCTTATAGACCAGGGCTGGTAACTAAAACGTGGAGGGGGGTTGCGGGTTTGAAACGTCGAAGAATTGGGGAAGCACTTACGTGTCTGGGTCGTAAAAGGAGATGTGTCTGTAGGGACAAAAATGGGTTGGAAAGTGCGTAAGATACGGTACGACCCAGATTTGGCAAGCAACACGGGTCTATGTCGGCGCTCCGACTTACTTGGTTGGATGCGAAGGTTCGATTCAAGGGTCTGCGGCGGCGGAGTTGTGCATAGCTCGCGGAGTGATTAGCGGAGTGGGTGAAAGGTTAGTTAAAGGTCGGTTCGCGGAGGGCCGGTCATGTGGTTGGATCGTGAAGACTAAAAGAGGACTGGGATGTGAGAGAGAATGTAGCGGCCATGTTGAGGGGGAGTGTGTAGGCAATGTAGGCAATGCAGAAAAATGTGAGTGAAATACAATGATTATCCTCGAGCTAAATATACAAAAGATACAGGGAAACATATGTACCATACGGTACTACAGAAAACTGCTAAATTCAATTCGGTCATTCAGACCGTATGGCTTCATCGCCTTAAGTCTATAGATCCAAGCTGTCTCTCGTTGTAAGAGTGTTTTGTTGTTGTCTTTTCCTTCTTGTTTACGCACAATTTCTAGCACCAAAAATTTTAACTGGGCCACGTTGTGATTGAATTCATTGAAGTGCATAGCAATGCTAGATTTTTGATTTTTGGTGCGAATGTTTGATTTATGCTCGTTTAGGCGTACTTTTATTTTTCTGGTAGTTTTGTCCACGTATATCATACCACATGGACATTTGAGTAGGTAGATCAAGTTAGTTGAATCACAGGTTGCACCCACGTGTAATTTGATTTGAAATCCTCTCATGGGGTGGTTTATACTGTTTCCCTTGATGATATTGTTGCAACTGTTGCAGTTAAGGCACGGCCGAGTGCCGGTGTAAGAGAGTTGTTCCATTGTTTTTTTTGACAAAATTTCTTTCAGGTTTTCTGACCTGGTGTAAGCGAAGATCGGGGGACTTTGAAATAGGTTGCCAAAATCTGGTTCAGATGACAGTATGCGCCAGTGCCTGAGGATGATACTTTTATATATTTTACTGGAAGTAGAGTATCTAGAAACTAGTACTGTTCTTTTCTCCTCTTTTTTCGTGGATCCTTTGAGGGCTTCTTGGCGTGTGATGGTAGATACTCTTTTCATGGCTTCGGTTATGGTCTCTTGTGGGTAACCTCTGTTGAGGAACCTGATGGCCATTTCTTCCATTTGGCTCTTACATCTTTCAGGGTCAGATACAATGCGTTTTATTCATAGCATTTGGCTGAATGGTAAATTTCTTTTAAGAGAATTTTGGTCAAAACTGGTATGATGTACTGTGGTATTTCGGTCAGTAGTTTTGCGAAAAAGGTCTGTTTCCAACCCTTTTTCTGTGACTTTAATCAAGACATCAAGAAAAATGATGGTGTGCTCGTTGATGTTCCATGTGAGGATGATGCGGTTGTCTTTGGTGTTCAGGTCAGTCAAGGCTGACTCTAGCTTTTCACGGGTGTCTTTCCAGATAAAGAATAGATTGTCGATATAACGAACATATAGTTTAAGATTGTCTGCCCAGTTTGGGTTAGCGTAGATATGGGTTGACTCGAATTCTGCCATATAGATATTTGCGTAGGTCGGTGCTGCGCAATTGCCCATTGACATGCCAGACATTTGGAGGTACCACTTTTGATCATGTGTGAAGTAACTATGATACAATGTGAATATCATGAGTTCCATGAGGAAGGTTTATAGAGGGTTCGTGATGTCGCTGTGCAATAGGGCTTTTTGAATTTGAATTTGAATTTAAATTTGAATTTTGAATTTAAAAACATTTATATAGCGCACTTCTACCATGCGGTTTCTTGGCACTTTTAGATTGTGAGGAGACAGACAGGAGCGGAGGGAGTCTAGGCATTATAGGCTCGAGAGAAGAGCAGAGTTTTAAGGCCTTTCCGGAACTCGATGTAAGAGGGTGTCATACGGAGTTCCGTCGGGAGGGAGTTCCAGAACGCAGGAGCGAGCACTGCAAATTTTATTCCGCCCGCCTTTTTCTTTCTGAAACGGGGGGTGGTTAACAGGGCCTGATGGGTGGATCGAAGCTCTCTTCCCGGCGTGTAGGGAGTGATGGCGGAGCAGATGAACTCCGGGGCGGTGCCCATTTTGGCCTGAAAGGTGGTACAGCCAAGCTTGAACAAGGCTCGCTCTTTCACCGGCAGCCAGTGCAGGGCCTGCAATAAAGGAGTAGCTCGATGGAATTTAGGCAGGCCGTGAATCAGGCGGGCAGCCTGGTTCTGCACTAGCTGCAGACGGTGAATGGCGTAGGCTGGGGCGCCATTATAAATGATGTTACCATAGTCAAGGCGCGAGAGCACCATAGCCATCACTATGATCTTTAGGGCAGGTAGAGAGAAGAAGCGAGAGATCTTCCTAATGGTTCTGAGGGAAAAAAAACAGGAGGAAACAACCGAATTGACCTGTGAGTGAACGGAAAGTGAAGAGTTCAGGGAAATACCAAGGGTTTTGACCTTGGGGACTGGGAGCGGGGGGACACCAAGTGAAGAAGGCCAGTGGGAAGGGGACCAAGGACTGCAACCACCTCCGGTCAAGACTAACTCCGTCTTGTCCGGATTGAGTTTGAGGTGGTTGCAGTTCATCCAATCCTGGATGAACAACATGACGGATTGGACGTTCAGGGAGGATGAGGAAGAATGGGAAAGGTTGAAAATTAGCTGGAGGTCATCGGCGTAATTGAACACCGTGACCTCAAGCTGCTGTAACATAAAAATAAGGGGGTAGATGTATAAATTAAACAAAAGAGGGGAAAGTGAGGAACCTTGGAGGACTCCACATACAACCTTACGAGAGGCAGCGGTGAAACCAGCAAGGTGGACCGCCTGAGCCCTATCACTCAGGAAGGACTTGAGCCAGGCGAAGGCCAGG
The DNA here is from genome assembly GCF_964263255.1 of Lissotriton vulgaris. Classification (NCBI taxonomy): domain Eukaryota; kingdom Metazoa; phylum Chordata; class Amphibia; order Caudata; family Salamandridae; genus Lissotriton; species Lissotriton vulgaris. Next base: position 966,829,124 of record NC_141693.1, on the reverse strand, counting down.
CCCTCTATGCCCGCCGCCCTGACACGGGTGAGGAGGATGGAGTGGTCCACCGTGTCAAAAGCGGCGGACAGGTCTAAGAGGAAGAGGGCCTGCGGGAGGTTGGTGTCAATGCCCTCGCGTAGGCTGTCCATCACTGAGATCACCACCTTCTCCGTGGAGTGGAGGGGGCGAAAGCCCGCCTGCCGGGGGGAGAGGCAGTGGTTGGTTTCCACGTAGGTGCTCAGGGTGCTGGTTACATGGGTTTCTAGAACCTTGCCCAGGTAAGGCAGAAGGGAGATGGGGCGGTAATTGGAAGGGGATGAAGGGTCGGCACCGGGCTTTTTTAGGATAGGGATAACAGCCACAAATTTGTGAGCAGTGGGGACCACTCCGTTTTTAAGTGAGTCGTTCAAAAGTGTGAGGGGAGGGGTAGGGCAGTATAGGAAGATTTCTCTCAGGATGTGAGCAGGGGCAAAGTCTAGGGGGGAGCCTGACTTTACCTTTTGGAGCAGGGGAAGAAGTGTAGCCTTAGTCAGGGGGGGAAGGAGGTGAGTTTGGAAGTGATAGCAGGTGGGGAGGGGTTGGTGAAAGTGGGGGAAGGGGGGGAATGTTGGCCTTAATCTTTGCGACCTTATCAACGAAGAAATCGTTGAGTGAGTCGCAAAGCGGTTGGGAGGGGGGGATCGAGGCCGTGGCTCTGTTGGATGAGGCAAGCTCGTGTACTGTAGCAAAGATCTCTTTGGATTGGGATTCTGCTGCCAGTATCCTGTTTGAATAGAACAGGGTCTTGGCATCAAGGATGCCTTGTTTATATGCCTTGAGCACGGAGAGATAAGAAGTTTTTTTGGCGGGCAGTATTCTCTTCTCCATGCACGCTCTGCTCTGCGTGCGGCCAGTTTCTTTTCCTTGAGGTCAGGGGTGAACCAGCGGTTAGCAGCATGGGCTCGCTTAACCGCGATCCGCCTCAAAGGGGCAAAGTCGTCGCATGCCCGGGTCAGCCAGCCATCGATAGTGGTCAGTTGGTCCGGGGCGGCGAGGCCTGAGAGGTCGGGGCAGGAGTTGGCTAGGGATGAGCAGAAAGATGGCATATCTGCCTTACCCCATTTTCTGACCCAGGTGTTCTTGGGAAGGGGGGGTTTGGTCGCTGGGGCTAAAGCAAGGCAGAAAGAGATTAAAAAATGGTCCGACCAGGAGCAGGGGGAAATGATAAGGGGAGTAGTGGAAATATTCAAGGTCCAAACCTGGTCGAGCGAGTGGCCATGCACGTGGGTAGGGCTATGAACAAGGGGAGTGAAATTGAGGCTGGTCATAAGGTAGGTGAATTCTTTGGAAAGGGGGCTTTCGGCAGGATCGTTGGGCCAAAAATTGAAGTCGCCCAGCACCAGCACTGACGAGTTGTTAACGACCAGTGTAGCAAGAATGTCCTGGAGGCTGGAAACAAAATTGGGTGTGGGGTGGGGGGGGCGATAGATGAGAACAGCGGTAAGGGGGGCCGAATGAGAGCTAGCACAAATTATTAAGCAGTCAACTTCAGAGATGGGGGGAAAGGGAAGAATTTGAAAGTGGGAGTCAGTATGAGCTATCAAGGCTACTCCACCGCCTCTCCTGCCCTCCGGTCGATCCGCTCGGATGATGGAATATGAGGGAGGAAGTGCGGCTAAGACGTTGGGTAGGGAGTCAGCCTTAAACCAGGTCTCTGTTAAAAACAAGAGATCCGGATTGTGGGTGTCGAGATAATCGAATAGCTCATGCTGATGACTGACTGCTGACCTGGTGTTAAGAAGCGCAGCAGTGGTGTTAAAAATCGGCGTGTGGGAGACAGGAAGAGGGGAGTGAGTGGGGGTAACAGTGCGAGACAAGGAGGAAGAACTTGGTATGGCGGCAGGTGGAATGGCCGGAGGTCTCGTAAGGAGGCTTAGGTTTTGCAACAATTTGGACACAGGAGGGCTGATGGTGCCTGGGGTCCAATGGGAAAGAAGGTCAAGGGATGAATATGACAGCGGTAGGACATTAGGAGGTGCCCCTTGCCCCGGCCTGCCGCGGACGGGCGCAGACGGGCTGGACTCTGGCGTAACTCCGGCGAGCCTACGGCGCGCCCGCTGCGCTCGTCCGCTGCGCTGACACATGGGGGACGTTTAAATGGAGGAGCAGCGTGGGGGGAGTGGCGTGGGTGGGGTTGGGCGAACCAGCCCGATCCAAGATGGCGGCCACTACCGCTAGGAGCCTAAGATGTTGTCAGCTGCCAGCCAGCCCCGCTGAGCCCCTAGAAAACAAGGTAGGAAGTTAGGGGTACCTGTTAATTTTCAGTGCAGGTTAGACACAAAAGAAACGCAATTTAAAAATTAATGCGTGTCGCCGCTTTTAGTCAGCGTGACAGCGCGCTAAAACCAAAATTCTCAATCGCAGCCCTCAGCTCCTGCAAGCAAGCCCACTGCCACCGGGCTGCTCGCAATCGCTGGGGAGACTGAGGATCACTCCTAAATGGAGGAGCAGCGTGGGGGGAGTGGCGTGGGTGGGGTTGGGCGAACCAGCCCGATCCAAGATGGCGGCCACTACCGCTAGGAGCCTAAGATGTTGTCAGCTGCCGGCCAGCCCCGCTGAGCCCCTAGAAAACAAGGTAGGAAGTTAGGGGTACCTGTTAATTTTCAGTGCAGGTTAGACACAAAAGAAACGCAATTTAAAAATTAATGCATGTCGCCGCTTTTAGTCAGCGTGACAGCGCGCTAAAACCAAAATGCTCAATCGCAGCCCTCAGCTCCTGCAAGCAAGCCCACTGCCACCGGGCTGCTCGCAATCGCTGGGGAGACTGAGGATCACTCCTAAATGGAGGAGCAGCGTGGGGGGAGTGGCGTGGGTGGGGTTGGGCGAACCAGCCCGATCCAAGATGGCGGCCACTACCGCTAGGAGCCTAAGATGTTGTCAGCTGCCAGCCAGCCCCGCTGAGCCCCTAGAAAACAAGGTAGGAAGTTAGGGGTACCTGTTAATTTTCAGTGCAGGTTAGACACAAAAGAAACGCAATTTAAAAATTAATGCGTGTCGCCGCTTTTAGTCAGCGTGACAGCGCGCTAAAACCAAAATGCTCAATCGCAGCCCTCAGCTCCTGCAAGCAAGCCCACTGCCACCGGGCTGCTCGCAATCGCTGGGGAGACTGAGGATCACTCCTAAATGGAGGAGCAGCGTGGGGGGAGTGGCGTGGGTGGGGTTGGGCGAACCAGCCCGATCCAAGATGGCGGCCACTACCGCTAGGAGCCTAAGATGTTGTCAGCTGCCAGCCAGCCCCGCTGAGCCCCTAGAAAACAAGGTAGGAAGTTAGGGGTACCTGTTAATTTTCAGTGCAGGTTAGACACAAAAGAAACGCAATTTAAAAATTAATGCGTGTCGCCGCTTTTAGTCAGCGTGACAGCGCACTAAAACCAAAATGCTCAATCGCAGCCCTCAGCTCCTGCAAGCAAGCCCACTGCCACCGGGCTGCTCGCAATCTATGGCTTCAATGCCACCTCCATGGGGAATGGATGTGTAGAGGCTTTTGACGTCAGCTGTGCATAGGATGAGGTGTTCTTCAGTGCCTATATTTATCTCAGAAAGTTTTTTGAGAAATTCAGTGGTGTCTTTGATGTAACTCTTAAGATTCGTTACTATTGGTTGTAAGTGTCGATCAAGGAACTTACCAATCGGTTCGTGGAGGGACCCTCTGGTTGACACAATGGGTCGAAACGGGGGGTCCACTGGATCTTTATGGATTTTGGGGAGCATGGTTATGGTCGGACTCTTCGGATGTTCCACGATAAGATATTTTTTGGTGCGATCATCGATGGTCCCATCTTCGTGTGCTTTGGTCACGACTTTAGTTAGTTCAGATTTATATTGATCCGTTGGATTACCACACAGTAGCATGTAAATTTCAGGGTCAGTTATGTGTTCCTTGATTTTGGATCATACATGCTGGTATTAAGGACAACAATTGCGCCGCCTTTGTCTGCTTTTAGGCATTTGATTGCTTTGTTGCTGGCAATCTTTTTTAGGGTGTCTTTGTCCTTCATGGTGACGTTTTGTTTTATTTTCTTTGAAAAGTTAATTTTTGATATGTCTTGTTTTACGAGTGTTTCGAAGGTGTCAATTCTTTTATGACTACATGGTGGCATGTATGTACTGGTTGTTTTTAAGCCAAGTAATTGATCGGGTTTTGTTTCAGTGGTTGGTGGAAGTACGTTTTCGAAAAAATGCCTTAAGCGTAATTTCCGAGTGAGATTAAAAGTGCTCAATTCTAATTCGAGAAGATTGCTGGAGGTAGTGGGAATAAATGATGTTCCTTTCTGTGGTAGGTTTGTTTCGTGTGTAGTTAGTGTTGTGTCAGAGATTCCTCCTTCCCTTGGGTTTCTTGGTGATTTGGGGTTGAGCTTCTTAGAGTTCTTTTTCCTGATCTTTTTCCCCGCCGGGGTCGTCGGTTTCGTCCGGTTCTGTCTCTAAAAAAGGCCCTGTTGTTGGAGGATTATCATTGATTTGACTGTGTTTTTGTCTGGGGTCTCGGGATGCACCTGATGTCGTTGGCTCAAAAGTAGATTTTCTTGGTGGGCGATTAGTGCTTTCGCTCCCTGAGGATGACGTGTCTGTGTTTTGATTATAGGTTTGTTGCGTCGACGTTGGGCGTATACATCTGCCCAAGTGTATACCTATCCTAATTTGTAGTTGAGGGTGTCTCGACGAAACTTGCGGATCTTGCGGTCGTTAATTTCCTTAGTGTGTTTGTCTTGTTGGCTGTTGATGTCATCTAGGGTTGTTGTTAATTCCTCCGGTGTGATCAGTTCTTTTAGTTCATTTTCTAGATCAGAAATTTCTTTGGATAGATCTACGAGGATTGTAGACAATTCTTCCACAATGAGGAGAATTAAATCAAGGCTGCATTTATTCAATATTGCGTTCCACCTTTCCTGGAATGGTTTGGAGTTTTTGCATAGTGATGGTTTTAATGCAATCCGTAGTCCTCGGGGTATGCGCAGGGCTCGGTGATATTTAATAAGTGTATTGGCATGCAGTTTTTGGTTGATGCTCCGTTTTGAGAGGTAGAGTAATTGTTTCACACATTGTTCTTTTGTAGGGCTCGAGGTGGTTTGAGTGAGGTCTTCATTAATAAGGGCGTAAATGCGTTCAGTTTCTTCAGTTCCAAAGGCAAGTGTGCTAGCTCTTGCTTCAGTTGTTTTTGATATTTCATCGTATTGCATTGTGCAGTGGTTGAGGGGCGTGCTGCCTGCCTCTCGGGAGGTGGAGTAATATTGAATTGGTGGGTGATGGCGTGGCGCACAGCCAATGTTTGTTTGACATTTTTTATGTAGTTTTTAAAGTTTTTAAAGATTAGTTTAAGTTTTGGGTGCTCCAGCAAGTGACGTAACCGTCCATGTATGTCGTAGTTAGTTACTGGTTGAGTGCGTTACAGGGTGTAAACGCATCCTTGAGATTGGGCACACGCATAAGGTTCGTCATATGAAGACAGACTCCATTGTTAGTTGTGGTAATCAATTTGTTTAATCAAAGATTTATCATGCTCTTTAGTTGTAGCAGTCCATAGATAAAGGTTTTCCAAAATCTTTCAAAATTGTTTTAAATTCGATCATAAAAACATCCTTAAAGGTGATTTCAAAACATGCTCCGATGCATTTCGGGCATAGGTTGCCCTTTCTCAAGGAGCTCTGTGAACACAATGAGACGCATTTACAGTTCAAAACAATACTCAAATGTGATAATATAATGATAGTTTAACATTGCCTCGGTGTGCAACAGCATGCATGAAGGGGCATGTGTGGGTTCGGGAAGGGTTTGAGTACCTTATAGACCAGGGCGGGTAACTAAAACGTGGAGGGGGTTGCGGGTTGTGAAACGTCGAAGAATTGGGGAAGCACTTACGTGTCTGGGTCGTAGAAGGAGATGTGTCTGTAGGGACAAAAATGGGTTGGAAAGTGCGTAAGATACGGTACGACCCAGAGTTGGCAAGCAACACGGGTCTATGTCGGAGCTCCGACTTACTTGGTTGGATGCGAAGGTTCGATTCAAGGGTCTGCGGCGGTGGAGTTGTGCGTAGCTCGCGGAGTGATTAGCGGAGTGGGTGAAAGGTTAGTTAAAGGTCGGTTCGTGGAGGGCCGGTCATGTGGTTGGATCGTGAAGACTAAAAGAGGACTGGGATGTGAGAGAGAATGTAGCGGCCATGTTGAGGGTGAGTTTGTAGGCAATGTAGGCAATGCAGAAAAATGTGAGTGAAATACAATGATTATCCTCGAGCTAAATATACAAAAGATACAGGGAAACATATGTACCATACGGTACTACAGAAAACTGCTAAATTCAATTCGGTCATTCAGACCGTATGGCTTCATCGCCTTAAGTCTATAGATCCAAGCTGTCTCTCGTTGTAAGAGTGTTTTGTTGTTGTCTTTTCCTTCTTGTTTACGCACAATTTCTAGCACCAAAAATTTTAACTGGGCCACGTTGTGTTTGAATTCGTTGAAGTGCATAGCAATGCTAGATTTTTGATTTTTGGTGCGAATGTTTGATTTATGCTAGTTTAGGCGAACTTTTATTTTTCTGGTAGTTTTGCCCACGTATATCATACCACATGGGCATTTGAGTAGGTAGATCAAGTTAGTTGAATCACAGGTTGCATCCACGTGTAATTTGATTTGAAATCCTCTCATGGGGTGGTTTATACTGTTTCCCTTGATGATATTGTTGCAACTGTTGCAGTTAAGGCACGGCCGTGTGCCGGTGTAAGAGATTTGTTCCGTTGTTTTTTTTGACAAAATTTCTTTCAGGTTTTCTGACCTGGTGAAAGCGAAGATCGGGGGACTTTGAAATAGGTTGCCAAAATCTGGTTCAGATGACAGTATGCGCCAGTGCCTGAGGATGATACTTTTATATATTTTACTGGAAGTAGAGTATCTAGAAACTAGTACTGTTCTTTTCTCCTCTTTTTTCGTGGATCCTTTGAGGGCTTCTTGGCGTGTGATGGTAGATACTCTTTTCATGGCTTCGGTTATGGTCTCTTGTGGGTAACCTCTGTTGAGGAACCTGATGGCCATTTCTTCCATTTGGCTCTTACATCTTTCAGGGTCAGATACAATGCGTTTTATTCGTAGTATTTGGCTGAATGGTAAATTTCTTTAAAGAGAATTTTGATGAAAACTGGTATGATGTACTGTGTTATTTCGGTCAGTAGTTTTGCGAAAAAGGTCTGTTTCCAACCCTTTTTCTGTGATTTTAATCAAGACATCAAGAAAAGTGATGGTGTGCTCATTGATGTTTCATGTGAGGATGATGCGGTTGTCTTTGGTGTTCTGGTCAGTCAAGGCTGACTCTAGGTTTTCACGGGTGTCTTTCCAGATAAAGAATAGATCGTTGATATAACGAACATATAGTTTTAGATTGTCTGCCCAGTTTGGGTTAGCGTAGATACGGGTTGACTCGAAATCTGCCATATAGATATTTTGGAGTAATTGGGAAAATACTGTCAGACAACTACGATAACAATGTACATAGCATAAGCAACACTGCTACAACACATCAAATCAGTATTGACTCTGGCGTGGCCAATACATCCAGGACACATATGGCAGTTAGCTGGCACTCCACCATGACAACAGATACACCTGTTGTCTGTGAAATGGACATCACATGCACACAAATAAGCTGCTGTGCTGGTCGGAGTAAGCAGGTCAATATATCACATTAGTGACACACCTCACCTGACCTGCATAAGAAGGTTGGCATCACACCCAGACAGCTGACTGCAAGGCACACAGCCATGTCACATCACATCACTGCCATGTGTGCGCATCGTCTCTGAATTGTGATGGTGCCGTACTTGAGCGTGTGCAATGTACATTACCCTGCGTCAACTCCAGCCTGTGGCAGGCACCCTGTACAACGCACCGTCACCATGCGTCAACTCCAGCCTCTGGAAGGGACCCTGTACAACGCACTGTCCCCCTGCGTCAACTGCAGCCTGTGGAAGGCACCCTGTACAATGCACCGTCCCCCTGCATCAACTCCAGCCTGTGGAACGCACCCTGTACAACGCACTGTACCCCACCATTGCTGTGTGTGTGTGTGTGCGCATCTTTTCACTATTGTAATCATGCCATATGCGAGCGGACCGTACCCACCATTGCGTGTGTGCGCATGGTTTTACTATTGTAATCGTGCCACATGCGAGCAGACCGTACCCCACCATTGCGTGTGTGTGTGTGCGCATCGTTTCACTATTGTAATTGTGCCATACGCGAGCGGACCGTACCCCACCATTGCGTGTGTGAGTGCGCATCGTTTCACTATTGTATATGTGGCCATTGCGACGGAAAACGCACCGTACTTGTGTGGGGATCCCAGAAAATACATAGGGAACACCTAGGGGACGAGTAGAATGCCCAAAATGCAGGCTGGTTGTCATGGAAACTGAGATTTGAGTGTGTTCTACAGGTGTCCTGAATCATTCAGTTGGGCAAAACCATACAATGTTGCAAAATTGGTTGTGGAGCTAAAGCTCAATTTTTAAACCATGCAAATGTGTGTCAGGGCCTTATGTGGAATGGGATTGGATGAAACATAGGATGCTAAGTAATCTGGCCTATCACACTATACTCCTGAGACTGACAGCCAATCAGCAGCACAGATTTAATGCTGCATGTGGCTGAGAGAGGGCACTTGCCTGCACAACATTGGAGTGGACTACACTGCTGCTGTCTCTGCTTAACCTGGACCCTGATTTTGCTGACCATGGAGAGGGCACCTGCATTCAGTGAGGAGGAGAACCAAGCCCTACTGGATGCCCTCCTACCAAACTACAGCAAGCTGTATGGGGAACCAAGGGAGCAGGTGAGTGATGAATGTGTGAGTGTCACTACAGCCATTGTGTATTTGTGGAACAGACATGCAATGTGGTTTTGAGTGAGTGCCGGGTGTGGAAATTTTGGTATCTCCCATGCAGTGATTGATGTAGTTCAATGGTGTTCACTGCTTAGCTGCATTGTGCTAACTGTGACATTTAATGCAATGTGATTTGCACATTCTGCTGTGCCACACCTTGAAAGTGTTATTACCATGATTTACTGAGGTGTAACAGTGTTTCCCCCAGAGTGACAGATGAATGCACTCACTGGTGTTAATTGTTTTTTGTGACCTGTGTTGATGTTGGCCAAATGCATGGTTTGAACTCATGGACATTGAAGAGTGTGAATGTTTGTTGTCACCTGGCAAAGTGTGTATGTGATGTTTTGCAACACAGCTGCATGGCATATGACACAGCTGTAGAGGATGAATAAACTAAGGTAACCGGTTCATATAAATCTGATTTCTTTAGAATATATTACAAAGAATATTTTTGATTTTAAAAGAAAAACATATACAAAGTCAATCAATAAAACAGTTAATAAATGGAATATTAGAACCCCATCAGGCGTTGCGGAGATTCAACACAGCAAATACTGTCACTGTGTTTAAGGGGCCATCCATGCTCGTTTTAAATCACTCAAAGAACCTGCATGATTACACATTCAGGTAGCTTGCTCCTTACCTCATAGACCGTATTAAACGTCTATTATTTCTTTGAAAGTCAGCCATAACGTTCTAGACATTAAGCACCGACAGTCTATCGTGACCCCATCACCATCAGTCTATAAATAGGTCGGCAGAAGATTCGTGTTTTTAAGTGACCTGACATCTGCAATTTATCCTCTTGCAGATGTCTTTATGAAATTTTAGAAATCTAAAGTGGTCTCCCGAAGAAGGCGTGTGTAACGCCGAAACGCGCGTAGAGATTCCGCATTTATCCACTTGGTTGTTGTGTTTTACAAATGTATAATTTTATCAATGCAAATAGATTTTAAATGGGATAGAGTGTATATGTTGAAATTCCATTTATTAACTGTTTTATTGATTGACTAGGAATTGTTATTTTGATCAATATTGTGCCCTTACCTAGGAACTTGTTACTAGTTTCAGGGGGTCCCTTTCTCATTTGTTCATATGACACAGCTGTAGCCATCTGATGTGACAAGTATGCAGTGTCGTGTGCATGACTTGGACAGTTAGCATGACGCCTGTGTCACATCTTTGTCAAGTGGGACATGTGCAAAGTGAGGGTTGTATGCACTGTTGACACTGACAAGAGGATGATGTGTGCCAGGGTGTGTATGTGTGGTCTGCTGAGGGTTCTTGGGTGTAGTGGGATATGTGACAGCATGTCACGTGCTGTCATCCAACCTGCTGTTGCATGTCTTGTTCAGTGTGTTACATGCTCAGTGAGTGGTTTGACACCTTATGACATCTGTTGCCTCTAAAAGGCATGTAGTGCATTCGTGTTTGCTCACAGGCAACATTCACATGGACAATGTTGCAAGTCCTGTCAGCATCCTATGCCCTGTGGTCATCGTCAATGTGGTGCAAGTGTGTATCTTTTGGACATGGAGTAGGTGTACTTATGTTGTTTCACTTTGTCTTCCTGACAGGTAACTGCCTATGAGAAGGGGGAGATCTGGTTGGACATCGCCAGGGCTATCAGAGCTTTCAGGTCTGTGGGGGCCCTCGCCAAAGGATCCGTAACATCAGGAAGAGGTGGCAGGACATCCGGTGCTGGACCCACCGTATTGCCCGGGTCCAGCTGAAGCTTGAAGCTCCACACCGGCATGGCGGCACCCGTCACCTCACCCCCCACATGCTCCGGGTCCTGGAAGTGGTTTTTCCTGACCTCCATAGGCAGTTGCAGGAGGGACAGCAGCAAGGTGGGGGTAGGTACATGTTCGTTTGTTGTCATGTGTGTCACATGCTACCTGCGGTGTTCTGAAGCCTGGTAACACCCCCACAGGTGGGGTGGTCTGGTCAGACAGGCAATGTATGCATTGTATTTTCAAATCCACATATTAGGCTGATGCTATTTTACCTCCCTTGCCCTCCTCCACATGTGTCCCCTGCCTTGTGTATTTTGTTTTTGCCCATGTACTCCTAGGGTGCAATTTATTAGTATGCATATTGCTTAGCACATCATCGTGTTGGTGGGAGGTCTGTGACATGTGTTGGTACCTTACCTGTTCCGCAACCTGTGCACTGTTTTTGCCCTTCATGATTTTTGTGAATGATCATGAGTCTCAACATGGAGTTCAGCACGGGTATGCCTCAGTGGCATTTGTCCCTGGTATACTTTGTATTTCTCATGTGTTAGCTACATGTGCAGACTGTCCATGTATACAAAATTTGGCTTGGGCAATATCACACTGGGCAGTGCCTGTGTGTCTATTCACAAGAATATGTTGCTGGTTGTTTGTGACTAATATGGATGGGTAGGCACACGAGGTGACCTTGGTTTTTTTTAAATTACAGCACAGTTATTGATACCCTGATTTTGAGTTTTAACTTCTTGAGCTGTATCACTCACATTGACGGAGTGATGGGTGTGTTGGGCAGGAGAGGTGTGATGGGCCTACCTGTTTAGCCTTGTCAGTGGTGAGCGGTGTATGTAATTTCTGATGTGAAGTCATCTCTATGCATTTACCCAGTGATGCTGGACAATGCTGTCATTGTTGGCTTTACAGGCTATGTCGTTTACTCACAGAGATGATTTTTCCGCATAGATTTGTGCAACATGTATGTATTGGTGTTGCAACGCAGTTTTGTCTTGGTGTGCACACTACTGGGTTCACATTTCCCATGTGGTTGAGGGTGTGTCTACAATGCTGCAATGATTTTGATATTCACAATTGCAGGCACATTAGCTTAGGCATTGTCCTTATTTTGGACATGTGGGCCAATTCACTTGACAGCCTGTGTGTGTTATGTGCTAGCAACTGTATGATCTGTTGATAGATGCCCCTGTGAGGAGTGTCACAAAAGGGGGTGGTGATGGAGGGATCATCTGTACCAATCAAACACTCACACACAGTCAACAGATCAGGGTTTGATCCATCACCGTTCTGTTGGCCACTCTGCCACCCCAGTTCAGACATGGTCATGTGCAAATCAGTCTGACCATGTGCCTCATGGGAACAGTCCAGCCCGAACTGCCAATCCATGCCTTCCCTGGACTGGCAACAAGCTTCCTGGGACTGGTTTCTGGCATTACAGCCGTCTTCAGCCATGCTTCTTGAATCCAGATCAGGGTTTCACGCAAGCCTGGCTGAAGATGGCTGTGATGCCAGTGACCGATCCTAGAAAACTTGTTTCCGGTCCAGGGATGGCATTACTTGGCAGTTCGGGCAGTACTGTTCCCCTGTGGCACAGGGTCATTAAGATTGGCACATGACCATGTCTGTACTGGGGTGGCAGAGTGGGCAACAGAACGGTGATGGATCAAAACCTGATCTCTTGACATACAGTGGATCATCATTGTGACTCTCATTCACGTTGTGGCCTGGTCTGTTACTTGTATCCAAGGAGTGTTGTGTCTATTACAACTGCACAGTAACAGTCTTAAATATGTGCTGAGTTATGTGGCATGTTACTCATGATGCATGCCATGATTTGAAATGTGCCCAAAAGATTTTGTGCTCATGTGTCTGATGTGTACAGGTGACTGATATATTTTTTTACTTTCTCCTTGCCAACAGCAGCATCAACAGAAACTGGAGGAGACACAAGCACGGACCAGGCAGAAGGACCCTGCCATGGTGCCACCAGCTTTGAGGAGTCGGAAGGAGGCAGTGGCACAGAGGGTGAGGGGAGTCAGACGGCTGGACCCCATGAGCAAGACACATCATACCATGCGGACGGCTCGGCTTCAGACTCCCAGGAGGAGGGGGAATACACAGCTAAAGCATCTGCGCCCACTCTGTCTGTCCCCTTCTCCTTCAGACCCATCTCCACCCTCCCAGTTGCTAGGGTCCCTTTGGTCTGTGCTGCCCCCCGTGTCTCCTTCGTCCCTGGCACCACAGCCCCTGCCCCTGTCTCCCCTGCTGCCCTCAGTGCTGAGTCTGTGGACCTACTCTGGCAGATTCAGGTTGGTCAGACGTCTATGCTGACTGTCCTCCATGGTCAAACACGAATCTTGACACAGTTGTTGTCATTCATGGAGGGCATGTCAGCTAACATGTCTGATCAACGTCAGAGTTTGTCGTCCATAGAGTCACCACTGATGGCAGCACTTCCCCTCCTGCAGCGTCACCCCCCCCACTCCTTCAGACCCATCCACATCCCCCTCTCCCATACCTGTCTGCCATACATGCAGACGCACCAGATAACACACCCCAACAGAGACACCCAGCACACCCACACGGAAGTCAAAGCACAGATCTCCAGGCACCCAATCTCAGGGGGATGTAGGCACACCCACAGGGAGAGGGGACAGCCACATTCATTTTCCGCAAGACGCAGAACCCTCTACCTCCACTCTCATGAAGACCCCGGGTGCAGGTGGTACTCTGGCAGAGCTGGCTGCTGTGTGCAGCAGTGTGTTTGTGAGCAGCTTTTCAGAACCACTCGCCACTGAGGAGGATTCCACCACCCCTGCACCTACAACACCTACCCTTCCCTCTACTGTCCCTGCGGTGCCGGACCCTGTTCCCGATGATGCCCCCCACGGGTCACCGACCCTTTGATTCATTCGTGTGCAGGCAAGTTTGGGGTTGTGAGACTCCACTATCTCCCCCAACAACAAATGTGATTTTGGACTGGCCAATGGCCTAGTAATATCCGGGACTGATTACTGACTTGCTGCTGAATAAAGTATTTTATTTTTCTTTCCAAACATTTGGATTTCCGGTACTTGCTTTAGGTGCTGGGTGCCTAGGAGATGTCTATTTAATGATGTTGATGAGTTGGACCAAGGTATCTATGTGCCTTCACAATGTTGCAGCAATTGCTCTTTGTTTGTGTGTGTTCAGTTTGCATACAGACATAGTCCCAAAGTGTGTCACTTCCTCAGTGACACATGTGATCTTCACTACAGCCAGTTGCACAATTGTTGTGTTGACTTTTGTGTAGATTTCTTATTTCTTTGTACATTCCCTTCAGCAATGGCCATGCCTGCTCACAAATGAATTCTGAACATTGGTCTGTGCCATCCATGCTACTCACTGTGCTTGGGTTTGTAGTATGTAGCAATGCCTTCAGGAAGACCATCATACTTTTTCACAGTATGCATGACAATGTTATCAGGCTTGACCTTATGATTCAATTTGTAATGCAGCTAATTTGTGCACACGAATCACATTTTGGTACTTTGTATATAGGGGTTTTCTACCCTGTTCCTTCCATGAGGGAGTACATGTTTCACCACTCAGACATTCACATCATGGCCGGGATGTACATGACACTTTATTAGTCTATTTGTGCTTCACTTGTTTGGTGGTCTGTTACATGACTACACACTATTGAGTCTTGATGGAGGGGTGTGTGGGTGCCTGCCAACTCCATGGGTGGATATGCATGTGTGATCAGACAAAACACACACGTGGTGTGTCACGCAGTGTGTGACAGGATACCATCCTCCGTGGAGTAGGTCACTGCTGTGAGTGATGTGTTGATATGCAACTATCATGAGTGTTATGGGTTAGGGATGTGCACATACAGGCATGTAGTTGTTGTATGATGGTGGAAATGCACACCCCTATGACTGAGCACTGCTGGGAGTCATGACCACCCACTTCTCCTATGTCTGGGCCTTGCTGGGAGTCATAGCCACCCACCCCCCTACTGTTAGGCACTGCTGGGATTCATAGCCACCCACCCCCATATGGTTAGGCACTGCTGGGAGTCATAGCCACCCACCCCTCCTATGTCTGCGGACTGCTGGGAGTCATAGCCACCCACCTCCATACTGTTAGGCACTGCTGGGAGTCATAGCCACCCACCCCTCCTATGTCTGGGCACTGCTGTGAGTCATAGCCACCCAACCCCATACTGTTAGGCACTGCTTGGAGTCATAGCCACCCACCCCTCCTATGTCTGGGCCTTGCTGGGAGACATAGCCACCCACCCACATACTTTTTAGCACTGCTGGGAGTCATAGCCACCCACCCACATACTGTTAGGCACTGCTGGGAGTCATAGCAACCCACCCACATACTGCTAGGCACTTCTGGTAGTCATAGCCACCCACCCACATACTGTTAGGCACTGCTGGGAGTCATAGCCACCCACCCCTTATATGTCTGGGCACTGCTGGGACTCATAACCACCCACCCCCATACTGTTAGGCACTGCTGGGAGTCATAGCCACCCACCCCTCCTATGTCTGGGCACTGATGGGAGTTATAGCCACCCACCCCTCCTGTGTCTGGGCCTTGCTGGGAGTCATAACCACCCACCCACATACTGTTAGGCACTGCTGGGAGCCATAGCCACCCACCCACATACTGTTAGGCACTGCTGGGAGTCATAGCCACCCACCCCTCCTATGTCTGGGCACTGCTGGGAGTCATAGCCATCCACCCCCATACTGTTAGGCACTTCTGGAAGTCATAGCCACCCACCCCCATACTGTTAGGCACTGCTGGGAGTCATAGCCACCCACCCCATACTGTTAGGCACTGCTGGGAGTCATAGCCACCTACCCCTCCTATATCTGGTCACTGCTGGGAGTCATAGCCACCCACTCCCATACTGTTAGGCACTGCTGGGAGTCATAGCCACCCACCCCATACTGTTAGGCACTGCTGGGAGTCATAGCCACCCACCCCTCCTATGTCTGGGCCTTGCTGGGAGTCATAGCCACCCACCCACATACTGTTAGGCACTGCTGGGAGTCATAGCAACCCACCCCTCCTATGTCTGGGCACTGCTGGGAGTCATAGCCACCCACCCACATACTGTTAGGCACTGCTGGGAGTCATAGCCACCCACCCCTCCTATGTCTGGGCCTTGCTGGGAGTCATAGCCACCCACCCCCATACTGCTAGGCACTGCTGGGAGTCATAACCACCCACCACCATACTGTTAGGCACAGCTGGGAGTCTTTTTCACCCACGACTCAGATGTGACGCACTGTACCCCAAAATTAGAGACGTGTGTGCGGCACGTATCACTATTGCAATGGTGATATGCGCTAGCGTGTGGCGCAACCTACCCCGACATTAATGGCGTATGTGCGGCACGTATCTCTATTGCAATGGTGATATGCGCTAGCGTGTGGTGCACCGTACCCCGACATTTATGGCGTATGTGCGGCACGTATCACTATTGCAATGGTGATATGAGCTAGCGTGTGACGCACCGTACAGGTGCACTTCCGTTGTTGGGGTAGGTTGTACTCACCGTCGGCGCCATCGGCGGTTTCGATGTACGAGGTCGTAGTCGTACAGGACTGGGATGACACAGGCGATTGGGTTCATGTCGTGTATGTCGCGTACCGGTGTGCTGTTTGGGTCGAAAAGTGCTTTTACGGCTGTTTTCAGTTCCCGTAGGAGAAGGGTCATAAGGAGTGTGGCTGGAACGAATCGTACTTCCTGGTCCGGATACTGCAGCATTTTTACGTACAGACGTAGCATACAGCGTCACCCGGATACAATCCGTATGTACTTTGTTGTTGTACGGTGTTTGGTACGGTTCGTACGGGGATCACCTTTGGGTTAGGATTGTACTTGTTCGTAAGTACGGGGCAGTTGAAGGTGTACGATTCGTACGGGAAATATGCTCCGTACAACTATTCGGAGCGCATTTTCCCAAAACGGAATCGACCCCTTAGTAGCAACATGAGGGAATGGGAATAAGACTTACAGGCAAGTTAATAGGTCCATACTATTCTCTTTGATTTTATGAAGTAGCCAGATCATAAAGAGTTACAACACCACCATATTGATTGTTATAAGATTATGAAGTGTCCTTCGATAACTTATTGTGTGTTGTACTCATAGAATAACTTGGAAGAGATTTATGCCTAGGTGGGGTATCTGTAAGGATAGAGACTAATGGGTTGTATCAACAACATACTGACAGGCAGTATCTGAACACTGGATATTTACTCAGAGATTCGGAACATGGATACAGTTTAGGATTAATGAAGCTGGCTCTTCTAGTGATTACACTACATGGTTGCTACCAGATGTATCGGGTAAGAACCGTGTTTAAGCGTTTCTATTGGGAATATGCGTGCATCATGATGAGTGGAGAAGAGAGTCCTGAAACATAATAATATTTTATGTTTCTAGGGACAGATGATATATCATTGAATGCGGGATTGCTACTTTGGAACCATTTTTGTTAGGGTATGTATCATTTGGTTAAGCTGAGTTTCACAGGTGCTGGCTTTACTACTATATGAGTGGGAAACTGAGCTGGTGACAATATTTAACAAGCCACACCAACAGAAACACCAATTGGATTGCTGATGGTTACTTTATTTCC
This sequence comes from Lissotriton vulgaris, assembly GCF_964263255.1. Lineage (NCBI taxonomy): Eukaryota > Metazoa > Chordata > Amphibia > Caudata > Salamandridae > Lissotriton > Lissotriton vulgaris. Next base: position 966,811,832 of record NC_141693.1, on the reverse strand, counting down.
TCTCTTCAATCTTAATATATATATTTTTTAACATTTATATACTTTTTACACACATTTTGTTATTTGTATCACAGTCTCCATCTTATTATCTTTATTTTCACCCATAACAATCCCTACAGCAAATTACCATCACTCACTTCTATGCTATGGTGCAGAAACTCCAGTCTAAATGATCTTGTGGTTCCTCGCAGTAAATCTATTTTATGGGGAGACAGAAGATTTCTTGTTTCAGCCCCCAAACTTTGGAATACACTGCCTCCCTCAATCAAATCAAGCCGCTCACTCTAGTCCTTCCGTAAACAACTCAAGACCTGGCTTTTTAATCAGTAGACCTACTCTTCCCCTGACCGGTTAAATTCTGCAGATATCCTAGCGCCGAGACGCCCATGGGCCATTGTTTGTGCGCTATAAATTTTATTAATAATAATAATAATAATAACCATTTTGAGTGATAACTAATTTATCTCTAGAGTCATATGTAAGGATTGTTTGTGGAAGTAGTCTGATTTGTAGACTTTGCTCTGTATTTTGAGCATCGTATAAAAGATCTTGGAATTACTTTAAGTTTGTGCCATCTCATGGATATTAATAGTCAGTCTGGTGGTGGAGTATAAGCATATGAATATGTAGTACTAATATTAGGGATGAACATTGTTTGTCTTTGTAGTCCTGATGAAGTTGTTGGTAGAGAAATTACCAGGAGACAAAGCACATGTTGTCTACAATCTTATGACTACGAATTTGCATTCATGATTTTGCCGAAATCCACATGAAGATTAGAAAGAAAATAAAGAATGGCCAATAATCACAATGTTACATGGACTACTGAGTCGTCTGATTATTAATTTGATGCTAAGGATCTTTTCAGTGCCCCGTCTTTCATAGATCAAGTTAATACAGACAAATGTATACGTGACTGCTCTCCTTCCCAGATCACACATATAAGCAATTGTTGCAGCCTGTGGAAGGATTCCATCAGGAAACATACAGGAATGTTCAGAAAATATGTAAAGATTTGGTAGAGTCACCATTTCGATCAGATACATCCGCACATTGAAAGGGGCAGGTGCAACCAGTGCTCCCTGTGTGCTCTAAAGAGTCCTAATGCTGTTCCAAAACAGCTTAATAGCAATTCTGGAATATCTCTGGTTATATAAATACCTAAATATTTAACTGTGCCTTTACTCCGAGCTTTATGACTTTTGGTATTCACAAAGGGCATTTACGAATAGTAAATTCCCTTTGTGAATACCGAAAGTCGTAAAGTTAGACTTTCGTCTAACTTTACCTTTGTGAATAGGCCCAATGAATTTTAAGACCTTCTCAATGATTGGGAAAAGATTTGCATAGGACTTCCCAATGTATAGAATACCCTCATCTGAATATAGTTGACAATGGCCTATATGAGGCACATTTTGATGTGTCTCTCCCACGTTTAAGAAGTATGGTAATCACCTCAAGCATTGTGGGAGGTCGGCAGCCTTTCCTAATAGAGGCATTATGTACTTTCTAGAAGCTAAGATATCAGAAATTCCCTGTAAAGCTCAACAGGGAGCCCCTGCCCCAAGGCCTTACCATGAGAGAATTCCTTGATACCTGCTTTAAGTCGTCTACCATTAATGGGGAGTTGAGAAGTTCTTGCTCCTCACCTTCCACCCAAACCAGGGCCACAGCATCTAAGTATGAGCAATCTCATTTGGGCGACAGTGGTGTTTGGATGCATAGACTTTATCTAATACTGGGCAAAGGCATTTAAAATGTCTATGGAGGCAGACAAGATGGTGCCATTGCCTACTTTTATGAAGGAGATTTCAGCACTCTCTGTGACAGTCTTGATTACCAAGCCAGCATTCTCCCAGCCCTGTCTCCTTTGCCAAACACATGTTTCCTAAGGTAAAGTATTTCCCAGTCTGCTGCCTCCCGGAACTCCACCAAGAGTGCCTTGGACTTGGTGAGAATAGCTTTTTTTAGAGTTTGGATGTATTCAGTTTCCAACTCTTTAGGTTTTGTATCCAGATAGTCAACAGGGATTTAAGAATGCGCACTTCATTAGAAATAGAGACCCCACGTATGTTGATCTTGAAAGCCTCCCACAAAGTCTCAGAAGCAGATATAGAAAGTTAATTCGAACTAAAGTACTCCAAGATGGCGGTTTTGACCTCATAACAAAACACCAGGTCCCATAGCCTGGATCTCTTCAACTGCCAATTTATAAAAAGCGGAGTTGGAGCAGTATCCTCTACAGTGAGTAGAAATGATGAGTGGTCTGACAAAGTTCTGGGCAGAATGTAGACATCCCACATTTTAGCTAGGAGAGTTCGGGATAGCAGTCAAATACCAATTTGGGATGACATGTCAATCCCTGAAGAATAATATGTTTATACCATGTCAGATGGATGAAGAGCTCTCCACGCATCAACAAAGTCATACAGCTGCATCACATGTTACAAAGTCACAAAGTCACTCCTGCTTTTGCGGGATGCCTGCTGGATCAGGACATCCCATCTGAGTATGGATGTAATACCACATTAAACTCACTATGTCAAAGAACCGGACAGTCATAATTCTTCACAGATTTAATCATGACTTCATCAGAAAACTCGGGGGACATCAAGAAGCAGTCCATTGATATTAACCAGGAAAAACGGCCATGCATCAAGCAGACCCCCCACCACCACCAATCTGACACTCATTCCAGTGATATTTTCCTCTAATGTGAACCCAGGGACTTTTTGACAAGTTTCTCACCCCTCTGGATTTAGTAGAAAATGAAGATAAGTAACAATGGGAGCTCCATGAGGATGCAAATGTAGGACTGGTTGATGATGATATATGTGTCTCCTGGAGCAGAGCAATGTCCATCTTGTGTCTGCCCAGGTAGGGTATTATCTGTCAAGCTTTTCGAGGTTTATTCAATCTTAGAATATTCCAGCGAATACATCAAACCATTAAATCGCTTGGGGTTGAGTATCATTATAATGACAACAGATGTCACTGCGCTCAATAAACAAATAATTACAATTGGAGGTAGTCTACTAAACATTCCCTTGTTGTCACTGCAAGGATTGAATGAAAGAACAAAACAACCCCAAAACACATATCACTCCTCCCTCCACCTGCACCAACACCAAATGCCACACCCAAACACAAAAAGACAGAAGAAAATACTCTACAACACCAATCATCCATTCCACTTGTGGGAATCACGCAGGTAGGTGTCATAGAGCACAGACCAGCCCTGAGTAAATCCCAAAACGATACTAGAAAGTATAGTGTCTTTAGCCTAACAGCAGATCGCCATGAGAATAAAACAGAAAATGATAAAATGTGAGACAAGTGACACCGATTAGCTCATAATTATGGAATGAGAAATCAACAATAAACAGTGATGAGTGTCAAAGGCAGTGCACAAAAGATGCCAAAATGACGCAAGATTATAGACCTTCATAAAACAATACATTGATTCATTTTCAGTAAAATTTGATTCTCTATTGGCACAACCTCCCCTGGAACAGGTCGGGCTGCCAGATCTAGCAATGTCTTTGTGCTTAAGATATAATATGAACTCCAGAGCAGTGCCAGCTTGCACAAAAAAATTTGTTTTACCATTATGCTCCACTCTCAGACTGTCGCATAGTTCCCACTAATCAGTAGGACCTGAACGTTTTGGGCAACATAAACTGTGGGTGAGGTGTCTAGACTGATTCCATGCACCCCCACAGTATATGTTGGCATAGAGACCAGCTAGCTCACAATGCCACCACAAGCCCTCCTAACACAAACTGGAAGCGAATGGTTTCTGACAACCACTGAACATAACAACCCTGACCTTGAGGAATCTTGGTAATAGATCTATAATCCTTTCGCTCAGTCACATAAACACTCTTGTTCTCTGAGAAATATACAGAGACTACACAATAGGATGTTCTTCAATATATTTATTGGACCAATGTTATTCTTGTAAAGAATACATGTACTGTGATAATCAGTAGAGAGAAGCATACGAAAGTGATTACACACACCAAAATAGTAAATAGCAGGTATAGTTCCACCATGCTGCTAAGAACAGTGTATATATGCAGGCAAATAAAACAAGGTAGTGATCCCTACCCTACGTGTGTCTAGAGTGTGTATGAGTGTGTAGGCAAGAATCCCCCATAAGATGATCCATCCCCATTACCTGGAGGGACAGAATGTAGGACGCCGTCTTGGTCACAAACTGGACACCCCTCACAGAGATGTTAGGCGGCTGCTTGGTGAAGCATCGGCATGCAGGGACCTCTCAATCTCAGCAGAAGTGAATCCTCAGGCAACCCCTCGAAATGCTTATTTATTTATAATAAAAATCATCCTTGCGATGTATATACAGATTAGCACTGTTATGGGTTTGCAGATAACCCTGTTGCCACGTGAATGGAGATAAGATGACATTATACAGCGTGCAAGGCCTTGTACTCTGTGTTTGAGGCATCACAATAAAGTTGCGCGAAGTGAAATGTGTAAGCAAATCAGTTTCAGAGAAACTAATCCAACAGTGTCACACACGCAAATATGTGTAAAACGTTATCGTAAAACATTATTGTGCAGAAAGAGGGTAATGTAGGACAATGTGCAGTATTGCTACATGTGCCCAAGTTCAGCACATACCAGGATGGGCTCGGAACAACATGGAGTTTTTAATGGCCTTTAAGCTCAAAATGTTTAGACTTTTTGAAACAAATGTGTTGCTCCTTGGACCATGAGGAAGAAGTCTAGGTAAAAGGCTACTGGGGATCCTGCACTCACCGTGAACGGTCTGGGACTCTGCCTAGGATGGGGCTTAGAGGACAGAGATCAATGTACACGCTCCATAATGAAGTCTGCAGAGAAGGACTGATGACCTGAAAGCGGTTCCAGGAGTTGTTTCACAAAGAGATTCGTATTGGCATTCAGTGGAGTCTGGCACTTCCATAATACAAATATGGTTACAGTGGAAGTGTCCCTCCTGGTCTTTATTCTTTACCTTCACAATCTGAAGGGCCTGAGTCAATCGGGCGAGGGTGTTGATCGCCTGTTGCTGCAAGTCTTCCATGTTTTATATTCTAGCCTAGACCTGTGTGATCCTACTTATCCACTCATAACTGAAGGTGGTCCCTTCTGCTGCTCCTGGTATTGATCTTGTTGTCAATGATTGGAGACTTTCCTGCATATCGTGCAGGGACAGGTTTGGGTGAAATCTGTGAGAGTCCACTGTCAAGGAGTTTCCTTGCTTTTTGTGGAACTGTAGCCTAAACTGCTTGTGATCCACCTTGCCCATGATGGCCCCCCGGGAAACTGGCAACTTTTCAAGCAGTTTACCTGGCACAAGCCACCTTTCAGCACAGTTTCACTGCAGCACAAGAGACCCAAGAGCATCAGGGGAACACCCTGAGAGCTACCATTCCATGTTTTAGGGTTTATGAAAGTGAAGTTCAATGTACCTCAAGAAACAGAGAGCACAACAGGCAGTGAATGATGGGGCAGGTGATCAGATTAGTCCCTGCAATGAAGGGTGCACGTCTTCCACACCTGCACTGCAACAACAGTGCTCAATGCGCTAGTTCTGCCCAGCACCCAAAGTTCCACTCCGGCTAGGAAACAGCAAAAAAGTTAATTTTTGGACTTCTTGAAATAGTTATCACAAGCTGAATTGAGTGGTGAAGTCCAATTTGTAATAAATAGTTTGAAAAAAATACTTTTAGAAAGAACCTTTCCCTGCCTAAAGACGCTAGAGGTCCATTTGCTTGAGCTATAACTATCACCCAGGAGCTGAATAGCTTCTGTTGAGAAAGTGAATTATTAGTTGGGGCGGATGGTAGTCCCCCACAAGTAATAATGACACTATAGTTGTTATGTCCAGAAAAGGGTAATAATTTAAACCTGAACACAACTCCTGGTTGCTATGGCACAGAGCAGACAGGCTGAAAATAAGAAAAGGTGTAAAGCAAAAAGTTAAAAACACAATAGCATTCCAATTTATAAAAATGGAGAATATTCTAATGAACAAATTGTCACCAAAATGAAAAAAATTCAAAAGGTGAACTAGAGATATGAATTTTCAAAGTTTTAAATAAAACTAGTTGCAAAAAGCATTTAGCACTAACCGCGGTCATCTGTTTATGCTTGACCAGTAACTAGGGGTGAGTGAAGGCAGACCACGATGGAGTAAGTGTCAAATAAAAAGCCCAGGTTTGTCTCAGATGGAATGTTTGTCTTCTGACTTAGTCTCTAAAATGGAAGTCAAATATCCCCAGCAGGGCAAGTCCCTGGATGTGGCTAAGATGGGTTCCATTAGGCCGTATAACCATTAGACAAAGTCCAGGTGAAGCTGTTGACATTTTGAGGGAAAGCTACAAGCAGGAAAAATTCAAAAAGTGCACCCCAGGAAGGTCTTTTATCCTCTGAATGCTTCTGGTGACTTCACACAGTGAACATCTCTACCTTCGAACTTAGGGCCTGTTAGAAATGGGATCGTTGGTAGGCTAGGGAATGCGCCAAAGCCAGGCAGAAACTACCACTCTAGTCAGGATAAGGGAGTTACACTCCTAAAATAACCTCTGCTCACCCCCTTGGTAGCTTGATGTGTAAAGCATTTGCACATAACCAACAGTAATACAATGTAAGCACTACAAAAGGACACCACACCAGTTTAGAAAAATATCCAATATTTTTATATACTAAAGACAAGACCAAAAACTATAAAAATCCACAATACAGTACTTAAAGATTTTCGGTTATCAACTTATGATTGAAAAACAGTTCATTGATGTAGATAGCTCCGTCCAGGGCTATCACAGCGTCGTGAGCAAACAAATACAAATAGTTCTGGCTCACCGCGGGCCAGCTACGGTGTGGGGAAGACCCGCAAACAGTACCTTTTAGAAATACAGGACGCCGGCGACCTCTCGTTGAGCTTCCGAAAGCACGGCGTCTGCAGGCGTCGGTTCCGGAGGTCGGTTCCGGAGTTGTCGGGGTCCTTGAAGTCACACGCGTTGCAGATCGAACTCCTCTCTGTCAAAATCAGGAGTGTTGCCATTGGTAGGCGTTCAGTGCTGTAATGGGAAGTGCAGTGGTGCGGCATGTGGGGCCCTCAGGTCACGATGCGAGCAGCGGCTCAGTGGCGGCATCAGATGCGTTGTCAGTGAGACCAGGGTCACGGTGCGAAGTGAATGCGGGGCGCATCGCAGTGCTGGCAGGTTGCGGTGCAAGCGGCGCCGCTGTCATTGCCGAAGCGCAGTTATCGGCTGACGAACTTGAATCGATGGTGCCGGAGTCGGTAGGCCAAGGCTGCGATGTGGGACGAGAGCAGTCCGTCGTGTAAGTTTATGAGCGGTGCCCTCGAATCACGGTGCAAGCAGTGGCGTTGATTTTGGCATGAAGCGTCATCGTCGGGGATACCAAGGCGACCTGAAGCGAGGCGGTGCGGAGTGCGGGGCTCACAGGTCGCGGTGCGAGCAGCGGCTTGGTGGCGGCATCATCAGGTGTTGTCGGTTAGACCCGGGTGGCGGTGCGGCATTGCGGGGTGCTCTTGGCTGTGCCTTCAGGACACGGAGTCGGCAGCAGCAGCGTAGACGTTGTTGGGTTGCTTTTCTTCTGTTGCAGCACAAAACACACAGTTCCAGTGCTGAGGGCAGAAGAGCTTGAAGTCTTTGCTGTTCCTGAGACTTCTTGAACAGATGGCAATCTCTACCTCAACCCCTTGGAGAAACTCACAAAAGTAGATTGCAGAAAGTTCAGTCCGGTCCTACCTAATTCCCTGGGCCAGTTATGTTTATAGGATGCCCAAGACAGAAGCAGCCACTGCAGGCCAACATAGCAAAGCACACATCAAAGTGGTAGTTCCTCCTCACAGCTTCTCCAGCTCTTCTTCTTGGCAGTCTTCTTGATCCAAAAGAGTTTTAAAGTTCAGGGGCAGAGAGTGTCTGTGCCCAGCCAGAACCAGTTCTGCCTTCTCTGGTGTGACTTCCTGGCAGGAGGTGGAGACGGCATGGTAAGAGGCAGACCAGCCCCTTTGCGGTTCAAGGAAATCCTCTCCCCCTTCCCCAATTGCAGCCCAGGTCTTTTTTGCCCTTTCCTGACCCACCTAGGCAATCTGGAGCCACTCCTGCACCCCAGCCTTCTGTCATCCAAAACCCGGACAGGCAATCCACATTCCAGCAGAGGCACACAGGATGACTGAGCAACAAAATACCTACTTTCTAAAAGTGGCATTTTCAAACACAGAATGAAAAACATCACCTTCACTAAAACCTGAATCTTTAGATTCTGAGTTCAGGCATACTAAACATTGTATTCCTACCTAATTCCCTGGGCCAGTTATGTTTATAGGATGTTATAAACAAACTCCCCATTCTGTCCTATTGGGAACAGGTAGCCTTGCATTAGCGAAAACTAAATTGGCCGTAATTCGCTATCAGGACATGCAACACACAGCAGGGCATGTCCTACCTTTCACATACACTGCACCCGGCCAACAAGGGTACCTTGGGCCTACCTTAGGGGTGCCTGACATGTAAGAAAAGGGAAGATTAGGGACTGGCAAGTGTGTGCACTGGCCAAGTCAACATGACAGTTACACAACTATTTTGACTGTAACAGGGCTAGCTGTTCAATAGCAAAGCATTAGGAGAAATGATTACAGTTTATAAAGGTATCTCCACCTAGAAACCAGATAAAAGGTACATTTTTGGGCTTTTTAAATATTTATTACAAGCTCAATTCATAAGTAAAGTCATATTTGTACCAAATATTTCATAAGATGAACTTTAAAAATACCTTTACCCTGCTTGAATTCTCTAGAAGCCCTTGAGCAGGTGTGAATTAGCTGCCCATTGTTTAGAGCAGGCCGGGAGTCACCCCACCCACAGACTAATGGCAGGCATAAATGTGACACCCCTTGGTACCTTCGTTAGAACACCATTGGGCCTGTGGAAGACAAAAAAGCACTGTACCTGCAGTTGTAACATCTGAGAAAAACTGTATGGGCCGAACCTACTCCCACTTGTACCCAGGACAAAATAGTGGACTCTAAAGGTTAGTTGGCTTACCTACTGTTATGCTACAGGGATACAAAAGTTGTTTCCTGGAAGAGCCCAGCTGACCAGTTCCAATTGGACCTGCAGAGGACCCTGCTGGGTGGTGGCTTCTGTTGGAGTGAGTCCTGACCCTCAACTGCTGTTACTGAAGTCCTAGAATCCGTGGATGATGTCAGAGCGTATTCGTCCTGCCTAACCCTAAAACCTGAGAGCTGTAAACTTTTTCAAGACTTTTGCACGGAGGACAGACAGAACACCAGGACTAACCAGTTGAGTCAATCCCACAAAGGAGAGTTGCCGTTGGGCCTAAGATTCACATTTCTGATGGTAGATATTTTCCACAGCAGCAAATCCATTTCAGCGGGACATTGTGGAGGAGGTATGCATCCTTGTGGAGCCCTATATGGCTAGATCATTCAGCCTTGCCCAACTAGAAGAATCCGAGCTCCAAAAAAGTAACCACAGACCTGATTTAGATATGTGCGGATGAGTTACTTTGTCACAACAGGGAGAGATAGCATGTCTGCTGAAATATAAATCCCATAATATCCTATGGGATTTAGATTTTGGCAAATGGGATATCCGTCACTGTTGTGAAGGATAACCTGTCCGCCGATATCTAAATCAGGTCCGGTTGGAAATGGCCCTTTTTGCAGGGTTATCCCCAACCTTTTGCTTCTTCCTCCTATTTTTTCCTAACCTGTTTGTGTTGGTTTTAGGACTCTGGGCACTATACCACTGCTAATCAGTGCTGAAGTGCATATGCTTTCTGTGTAAATTGTATTATGGATTGGTGTTTCCGTGTTTGGATATTTGATTTACTCGTTAGTCCCTAGTAAAGTGCACTGAGTGTGCCAGGGCCTGTAAATCAAATGCTACTAGTGGGCCTGCAGCACTGATTGTGCCACCCACGTGAGTAGCCCTGTAAAGGTAACTCAGACCTGCCTCCTAAGTATGCCACCCTTGTACATAAGGGGCAGCGTCAAATACAATGGGTGTTGCGGTGGAACGCCCACTACAACATCCACTGCACGCCCCTTTCACGCTAACCTTAGCGTGAAAGGGGGACTTATGTAGAAGGCAGAGTTAAGCCACGTTAAGTGGCTTAACGTTGCCTTTTAAATAAGGCACAGCCTCTATCGCCACCACAACGTCCGTAAAAGTGAAGTTGTGGTGGCGATAGGGGCTTTTAAATATGCCCCTGTGTATTTAAAAAGAAACAGGAACCGATCATCAGTATGGTTGTTCTTTGAGTATACATGTGGCGTACAATCCATAGAACCAACCCTAAAAAATAAAATGACGCAAATGTGCATGATACAGTACGTATTTAACTGTTCTTACAGCACTCTTAATTATTAGCAGCAAATTTAGACTAAATGCATGAAAGGTTTAGCAATGACTACACATTATTTACATTTGCTGCTTGGTTTGTTGGTGCCAGGCCTTTGAGGATCATTACTCTAAGAAGGGGTTGCGTGAAGTGGGGCCAAAGGAAGGACATGAACGTCCAGTTACTGGGCTAAAGACTGTAATCTTTAAGCAAAATGGAGGTTGAATGCCCTGCCTTCCTCTCTCTGTAGAACTCCTCCCCAGCCCCATCCCTTTCAGAGCATCTACCACATGTGCGTCTGTGCAACGAAATTCAGACTGCTCCTTTGCCTTGATGATCCTTTGTACCTTTGTGCAACCTGAATGCCCACTTTAAAACAGATGATTGAAAAGGAAGTGCAGGATGCAGATTTATTTTTTGAATGTCTGGCTTGTTGCTAAACGTTATGTGCTCAACATTAACACAGATTTGAAGAGCACTGCCGAGAGAGAAGATTTAGCCATGCCTACATATTGAGTTCCATAGTACAGTAGTTGCTTGGGCAGAGAGTGTGCTTGTGTTGCACTCCTATTTCTTGCTATGCAGTTATGTTATGCTTGTTTGTCCAGTGCAGATTTCACCCAGGAGGGCAGCAAGGCACTAAAATAAAAGGGTTGTGCCAGCTCTGACAGGGAACTATTGAAAGAGCCAGGGGCTTTCTGTTTCTTGTGAAATTCAATATCTAGTTTGGCAGCTCTGGTATAATGAGAGAAGTCATTCCAGGCTTTATGCACTAGGTACGAGAAAGAGCTCCCACCAGCTCTGACTCTTCAGATGCGGGGGTGTGGGTGAGCAGGTGACTAGCCAAATGGTGGTTTCTGGTTGGAAGTTGATGCAGCCTTTGAGGTATGTGAGGCCTAGATCATATAGGTCTTTGTGTGGATGAACAGCTGGAAAAGTGCATATTTGAGGACAGGGAGCCACTGGAGGTCTTTGAGATGTGTGAAGATTCACTTGTGGTGTGGGAATTTGAGCATGAGTCTGGTTGCTGCATGGATGACCTAGAGCATCGTGGTTAATTAAGCAGTGAAGCTGACATAAAGTGCATTGTCATAGTCTAGTTTGCTCGTGATGAAAGCCTGAGCGATGGTTCTTTGGGTATTTAGCAGGAGTCATTGGAGAATTTTTCTGAGGAGCTTGAGGATGTGGAAGCACGAGGAGGTGACCATACTTATTTGGTTGGTCATCAAGAACTGGATGTCCACTACTGTTCCTAGCATGATTGGCTGGTATGGGTGCTTTTAAGAGTTTGGCTGGCAACCAGGTTCAGGGCCACATTAAGGTGTCTTTTCCAAATAGTACTACCTCCATCTTGTTTGAGGTATGGAGCTTACCCTCATCCTCCCTGATTGTGATATCCAAAAAATGTATTTCATGGCTACTACAATCTAAGGAAAATTGGATGTTCCTATTCCTCTCATTAAGCCATGCATGAAATGTTCTGAGATGTTGTTCTGTGCCTCTCCATATTATGAGCACATCGTCAATATAAGGACGCCAGAGGTGAATACATTCTCTGTAGGGGTTACTTTCACCAAGGACAAACTTGTGTTCATAAGCATTCATATAGATTATGGCCAGATTCGGGGCAAAGCTTGCCCCCATTGCTACGCCATTAGTCTGTATGAAATACTCTCCTTCAAAGATCATTTTTTTTTTCATTTTTCATTGCAATCCCTAAAAGATCTATTATGAAACTCATAGGAACTCTATGTGGCCTAGGTCTTTCATCCAACACACTCTTAATTACCTCTAGGGCTGCCTCTTGGGGGATATTGGTATAGAGGGATGTAATATCCATTGTGACCAATAAATCACGTTCCTGATCAAAAACTCTCTCATCCACCATTTGTATTGCTTGCATTGTATCTCTTAGGTAGCAAGTCTTATCCTCAGCTATTGGTTTAATAAATACGTCTATAAACTTGCACAGTGGCTCAAGTATTGAACCACACCCGGAGATAATCGGTCTCCCGGGGGGATTATTGGGTCTTTTATGCACTTTAGCTAGTATATTGATTATATTGTTAATCCTTTTAGGTACATCCCTGCCCCTCTTCCCCACTGTCCAGTCCTGAAGAAGACCCACAGCAGAGGTGTCAATTTACCCCGTATTGCGCCAGGGTCGAAACGTCGACGTTTTTTTCCCCTGCCATATTGAGGCCTGCACCTTGTTCCCATGTTCCATTGTCCTTGTCACCTCCCAGATTCTGCCCATGTTTAATTGGTCTTTGAACACTGTTTGGGCAGGCCTCTTTGTAGTTCAACTAGAAGAATTAAACTTTAGTTGAGCTTAAATTATCTGATTTTTCCCTTTCAATTCTTTCCTTTTTCAATTCACTTGAGCATCTTCTTTTCACAAACTTACTGCATCTTGCAGTTTCTTTCATTTTATTCAAATTGTGTACATATGTTTTATGTATAATGTAAATAAATTGAAATATTGTGACCAATAAAAAGATTCATTCCTTAATAAGGATGTTGGGTACTATGAATGATTAATACATGTATCTGGCTGTTGATTGTCTTTCTATCTCCCCCTTTTTTTCCAACAGGATTTGTTCCTTTAAGTGTAAATAACAATTCATACATTGATTTGTGTTTTTTAAAAAATGTCTATGACCACCTTGTTTTCTTATACCAATTGATACCCAGGTCCTTTGACTTATAGGGTTAACCCCATTTATTGAATGGTCTAGTAAAGAAGGAGCTGATCCGTTAGAAAGCACCATCCAGGGAGACCCACCAAAATTGCCCCCTCTCCTATAACAAGTCTCCAATACGCAGACGACATTGTGCTCCTCTCAAAAAACCCCATCGGTCTACAACGCTTGATCTCCAAACTGTCGCAGTACCTCTCGAACGCACAACTGACTATAAACCTACAGAAAACTAACATCATATGCTTCTGTGGCTCCAGAAAAAAAAACTTTCGTCTGGAAGATAAATTCTACCCCTCTAATCCAGGTAGACCATTATAAATACCTGGGAATCTTATTGGACCACCGATTAAAGTTTAAACAGCACCTAGAACAGTTGGAATCCAAAGCTAAGCAGCTTCAATTTGCTTTCCAAACTGTTCAAAAGCAATTAAATGAACATTCCACCGGCCACATTCTTAACATCGCAGCCGCCAAATTTCTGACATACGACTCTGAACTACTGGCAATCCGGGATGCCACAGCGTTAAATCTCGCCCAATCCAGGCTGTTCAAAACTCTTTTCTCAATCCGAGACATATTTCGCAAGCCCAAATTCGTTTGGAGTTCGATCTTACTAACCAGCTCCCAGCAAGACAAGGAGCACTCGCCAAATATTATCGGAGTATGAGGGACGCAGAAGACGAATCCCTTGCCCACCTTTGCTGGTTAGAAGTCGAAAAACAGGCCGGGCTACCAGACTCAACATACAAGATCTTGAGGCAATCTATGGAGGCATTAAAACTAGAAGAATCTTGGCGTCTGTCCATGACTTATTCCGCCTTCAAACTGATAATCAAGAAAGATGTCAAACAAACATCACTACTCATGGATAAAGCAGCAGTGGCTGGCAAAAGCCACGCCTGGATCATTTTGCCGTCATATACCTACCGAAAACCTCAGGATTATTTGAAAGAATGCTTCAGGGACCACTACTAAAGGAAATTAAGCCTTTTAAGGCAGGGTTGCTTCTCGCCCAAAGACCTCACTCCCAAATGGCTATGGTTGTGGGTAACTCCCGATTGCCGCCTCTGTGGCGACGGCGCAGAGTCTTTACTGCACCATAAATGCATATGCCCGGCACTTCAAAAGCTAAGAAAAACGCTTCTTCGATCTCTTCTAAGAGAAGCCCAGGTAAGAACTTGCAGGGCGGCGGTGATAAGATGCCTAAGTGGATCTTGGATAGAACTCTCATGGAAAACCATAACATTTTTCAATCTCGCCGCCATAGAGCTGGAAAAAAGGGCAGCATCCAAAGAGGTCTCTGGACAATAGGCCAGGCTTTGGCAGGCCACAGACTTTTCCACTCTCTTCCCCTCTTCTCCAAACGGTTGTCTTTTTGTATCATGAGTTAAAAATAACGAGCCTCTTGTTTGAACTACCATTATTCTTCTATACTTTTTATTTTTTTCCCTTTCATCATGAGTCAAAATTAACATGTCCCCAGCAAGAACTCACATCATTCGTTTTATTCTTTTCCTTTTAGACCTTTTTCCCGCTATTTTTGTATAGCATGATATTAATTTTTAACTGATTTAAAGTTGATTTTGTGTTGTTTTTATGATGTAAATACCGCTTGCATGGTGGTAAGTCCACCCTTTAATGATTTTTTTTAAATCAAATAAAGTATCATTATCTATCTACTGTTAGAAAGCAAGACCATGTAGGCCGGCTAAATGGAGAAGTTGGATGAGAATTGGGTGAGTGGCAGTGTTGAATGAAGCTGATAGGTAAAGCAGGATGATTGCCATGGTGTCTCTTCTGCCCATGATCATGTTAATGCTGTCAGTGGCTTCAATGAGGGCAGTCTCAGTGCTGGGGTTGAGCCTGAATCTGGATTGGGAAGGGTTGAAGATATAGTTGTTGTTGAGGTGATCAGCCAGTCATTTGCTGAATAGTTTTTAGCTGGGTAGGGAAACTGTAAGATCGGGCTGCAGTTTACCAGAGTCTCAGGTCTGCTGAGAGTTTCTTCAGAAGGAGTAGTATAGTGGCATGATTCTAGGTGCCCGGGAAGGTAACTATGGTGAGGGTGTCATTAAATATCAGGGTAAGTGCAGCGCCGATGGAATCCAGTCCTTTGGTGAAGGTAAAGTATGACCAGGAACCTGATGGGGATCATGAATGAATGGCGTGCATGTTCAAAGAGGTTTCCATCACAGATATGGTGGGTCAGCGGCTAGATGGTGTTGATTATGTTTTTAAAGTAGTTGGAGAGTTGGATGCAGAGATCCTATGATGGGGTGATGGTCGTGTAGCTGGTGGCAGGGAAATTAAGTCCTTCACTTAAAAAAAAATCTTTGGTGGTTTTGGAGTTGTTCTCAATTTTTTCAGTCAGTGCTGCTCACTTGTGGATCTGAGTTGATGATGGTAGAACCAAAGGGCTGATTTATAGATTCTTTCGACATTTCATTGTGGGGGTGTCCCCATTCGTTTTTGAGTTTCCAGTGGATTGGTGGCAGTCTTGAGTGTTGCCAGGGTGTCTGCGCTGGAGGTAATCTACGTTTCCTTGGGAGGGGTTTCCGGGCACATATGAATGGAAAACAGCCATCACATCAAATGTGTTACAACGACTTGCTGTAGGGGGGGCGCTAAGGAATAGTATAACTTACTATTCCAACACCTTCTGTACTGTTGTGCACACCGGAGTTGGAATGGTAAATTATACTATTCCTAAGTCCAGCTTGCCCCCTACAGCTAGTTGATGTAACAACTTGTGTTGTAATGGTACTACGATGTAACAACGTGGTCGTTGTAACGACACAGCGTTGTTATCGCATGCGTTGTAAAAGCATGCAATGTAAAGGTTTATATTCATATGAACACCACAGTGAAGCAGATCTTCCAATTGTAAAGTCATGGTAACATTTTAAGAATATCAAACAAAAAGAATTTAGCAAAAATATTTTAATGTCAAACTTTAATGAAAAATTATTTTATATATTTTTTAACCTAGAACAAATAAAAAAAGTTGAAGCCCTATTACCTTAAATGTGTATTAAAAAGGTAATTAACTTAAAAATATTTAATTAATATATAATTATTTATTCAAATATTTATTTAAAATCTTTTTACCTACAGCAAAAGCTGTACTAAAAATTACTAAAACTTATGTGTGGAATTAAGTCTAATTAATTTAAATATTTTAAACAAAATGAAACGTGATATTTATTTTTAAATTTAAAAACATTTATTAAACAATATAATAGAATATTATATATTGTTTGATTATATATATAGTTATCATTCAACAAAATTTATATATGCATTTTAAAAAGTTGAAATTGCTAAATTAATGTAACATTATTTCGTAAGGGTTTTAATTTTAGTCCCTGCCGCCATTATTTTTTATGGAAGGATGTTGCAGTTTCAGACAGTGGCCATGTGAGGTGATGGACTTACTCCACGTAACAATTGGACTGTTTGGGGCCTTTTGGGTGTAGTAACTATAGAAATTCACCTTGTGAATAGAAATGATCTTACTCTTTTCTGGGTGGGTGTTTGTCTCTCCCTAAACGCTTCCTACACCCTCCCGTACCCTGTCCTTATCCCTTCCCAAACCCCTCACTTTTTTTTATAAGTATTCACCGTTTTCCAGCTACTCCCCTCATCCCTTACACATTTACTACAGAAACGAGGTGCACTTGTGCAGGAATCTCTGCAATCGAAGCAGAGATCACCAGAAAGAAAAGATAAGAATCAGTGACTGAAGAAAGCCAATTTCCAATTTTCTTTTTAAATCTAACTTGTTATTTTAAAGTACAAGAGACCTTATTTTCTGTCTCTGATATTGCCTTTTGAAGCAGGATGAGTCGCTGGTTGGTAATTGAACCGCTCAGGTCAGCGGTCTGCGGTACCCCACTACTTTCACAGTGGGAAGAACTTTCCCAGTAGGGTTAGATCAGCAGGGTAATAATCTTGAGGTATGAGTTATCAGAACACAGCTCCCTGGTCTATCTTCTAGTTGGCAAGATAACAAAGACAGAAGGGTAGGCTTGGGATGCATAAGGCAAACAGCATAGGACCATTCCATGGCAGAACCCTTCATTTCTCATTTCATGTCAACCTTTGGGAGAGACAGGCAGATTGGGACTGGGATAAAAAATAGGCCCATGTATAGAGAAAAAAGTAGCCCCCATTAGTAAACCAGATAGCTAAAAAAATGTCCCACGTTTGCAAATCAGGCCAGTTTCGAACTGGTAAAGACACGATGTATGGGCATTTTGCAAGGAATGGGAGACTGCACAGATTTATGTCTGTTAATAATCAGTAAAACCCGGACCACCAGACCATAAAATAGGCTCTCAAACTACTAACAAACCAGCCCACACACCGATCTGTCAGGCCAATTCATCTGGCAATGCCTCATTTCTGTAAAGGCCAGTCTGACCCTGGAGAAAGGGCTGGACTGGGAACCAAAAGTAGCCCTGGAAAAAATGCTCAAACCGGCTCCACTCCCTTCCTCTTCTTGTAAACTCTCTCTCTCTTTCCATCCATCCATTCTCGCTCTCTCCACCTCTCCTCTCTATCTTCTCCCTCTCAGATCCCTTTCTCTCTAAATTTCCCCTCCCTCTCTTTATTTCTCTCTTGAATCCTCCTTGTGCCTGCTGCAAATATACTCAGAGAGCTGGGAAAAATGACATTGGCACCAAGAGGGGCCTTGGACTTTTAAAACTGACCTCCAAGGGCTCTATCCCACAAGGCTGAGGAGATCAGGGATATGCTGGTCAAATAGAAGGCCTGTCCGACCATGGGCAGAGGTCTGCTAGGGTCTGACACCTTAGGTGTGTCATTCAGCTTGTGTTTGCATGTATTGGGACATACAGAAAATTCAGAGCTCAGCCGAGACTATGCAAGAGGGCTCTAAACTGCCCTGACAAGGACAACGCATTAGACTAAGACATTTCAGTGATGCAAAGTCACACATTAGCATTCACTGATGTCAGGATAGTCGGAGTCAGTGCCCGATGGCTACCAAGGCATTGTGAGTTGTTTGAGGCACATGGGTTTACAGGCGGGTCAGTTCCTGTGGCTCAAGCATGGCAGTTCTCATAATGTTTTCAAGGGCAGCACTAAGTGCTTCTGGGGCAATGGCACCGCAGCTTGCTTCTCGCACCGCGTGGCAGTATCCCGCAATGGACACCACCCCACCAGTGGCTCATTGTGTTTTTGCTGGCATAAACTGCTGCTGCTGGCAATATGGCAGAAAACTTTCCCACGGTATCCTGCAACCTGATCCCACAGGCCACGCCAGTGGCTGAGACAGTGTGTGGGTGCTCAGGGTTGAAGCAAAATCATACAGTGTGAGGAGTCGTTGTGGCCATGCGGCCAGCCCACCTAATGCCGCGGTGCCAGCTCACCGCCCTCAAAAGAAGTAAGTGTGCCTGAGTCAGGTATAATAGTAGTTGCTAATGGTGGCTGTAATAAATAAAATTTGCGGCTCAACTTATCACTCCTAAGGATATCCGGGCACTGGGGGCCGTAAGGGAGATTAAGTGACCTATTGCCCAGAGTCACAAGACATGATGCTTAGCTGAGCAGCCACAGGTGATCGAACAGTGAACCCAGAGCTCCGGAGTCGGCCGTTCTGGCCGCTGCACCACACCTCTACCTAACTTTAATCAAGCTACCTGCCCCTGTACTGACTAGAACAGTGCACTACACTCACTGTCTTCTCTGCTAAGTTTTTTCAGGTGCCTCATTAGTGCAGTGTTCAATTGATTCAGATGCTCCGTCCATAACCACCCCCTTTTGTATATGCTCAGACGTGAGTCCCTTGCTCACTTTGCCACTGGATTCAAGCAAGCCGGGCTGAAGACGGCTGGAATGCCAGAAACCGGACTTCTTACACTTGTTTCCGGTCCAGGGAGGACATGGCTTGGCAGTTCGGGCTGGACTGTTCCCAGGAGGCACAGGGTCAGACTGATTTGCATATAGCCATGTCTGAACTGGGGTGGCAGAGTGGGCTAAAGAACGGTGATGGATTAAACCCAGATCTTTTGACTGGGTGTGAGTGTTTGATTGATTCAGATGCTCCGTCCATCACCACCCCCTTTTGTACCGCTTTTGGCCGCCATAAGTGTGGCAGGGTATGCTCAGACGTGAGTCCCTTGCTCAATTTGCCACTGGATTCAAGCAAGCCGGGCTGAAGACGGCTGGAATGCCAGAAACCGGTCCTCGGAAGCTTGTTTCCCATCCAGGGAAGACATGACTTGGCAGTTCGGGCGGGACTGTTCCCATGAGGCACAGGGTCAGACTGATTTGCATATAGCCATGTCTGAACTGGGGTGGCAGAGTGGGCTAAAGAACGGTGATGGATTAAACCCAGATATTTTGACTGGGTGTGAGTGTTTGATTGATTCAGATGCTCCGTCCATCACCACCCCCTTTTGTGCCTCATTAGTGCACAACTAGTTATGAGTCAGGTGTGTCTGTTGGTTAGAGCCAGGCGGGCGATAAACATGCTGCATCGCGCCTTTTAGCTTAACTATGTGTATTTGAACACATGATTCTCTAGACCAAGGGGCATATTCACAAAGATTTATCTCCGAATTATCCCCACTTTAACGCATCAAAAGTGGTGATAGGATTGACACCCCATTCACAAGCTGGTGTAAACTGCAGACATCGCCAGAATTCCTGCGAGACATCCCCAAAACGTAACACCACTGCGGACACCAACAACTAAGGCTAATAAGATGCAGAGTAGGCATTCCCATGCATAAACACACAAAAAGACAGCAACACCACTTTCACAACGAACTGACAGATCCGCGAAGCGAATCGTAATCACGCTATAAGCCACATTAGCCGCAGGTATTTAACACCTGCCTCAAGCAGGTGTAAAGCCAGACGACTACCTGCAGTAGGCAACGGAGCCCCGCACACAGCCACACCTGAAGAACGAACGACGCAATGGAGCTACTCATCATGCAGCTCGGAGCCCCAACAGGGCCACAACACCCACCGCCGAACAGTAACAACAAACCTCCCCCCTAAAAATTAATTAATATATAGGTGATAAATCCAAAAATAGAAAAAACATCATTGTCCCACAGATATTCTTTTCTTAATTTTTTTATCCCAAAACTTTTTTATGGAGTTATATATATCAATTCTATTATAACAAATATTAATCATTCCTAAACATAAAGTCACTGGATCAGCCCCACCATGACATAGTACAAGATCATAACAAACTCAGCAACACCACAACCCACAAACGCACCAAACAAACCAGACATACCTCAATAAAGAAAAAGACAACAATACATCCAACTGACCATCATTACAAAGATCGCACAATAAATATTTCAAAACATTATAATAGAACAACAAGCAAACAGAGCTGACGCGCGTTTTGGAGTGGACATTTAGACCAACAATTCCTTTGTCAGGGCGCAGAAGGTACAATTCATGATGTGGTCATGTCCCATCCAAAGTTTCTCGAATATATATTTGCAAAGTGGGGTCGGGGGCTCTTTGGTCACAATATATCTAGGCAAGTAAACATAATTTAAATGGCACGGACTAGCAGGAAAAAACCAAAGACTCAGTCATAAATCAGGTTGACTTCAAGAGGGTCAGAAGTACAATGAAATGTAGATAAAAACCCACCCAGCTCCATGATAGACTGGCGAAGTATGGACAGCGTGAGGGTCTCAAAACACTAAGCCATAAAGAAACTGTATATCAATCATCAGGGGCAAGTAAAAAATTAACCGCAGTACATTAAAAACGGGAAGCCAAAATAAGCTAGTGTTAACTGGGAGCCGTTCGATATAGAGGAGTCTCAGCTGGATCAATTTCGAAGCTGGTGAATTCTTCTGGTGTGTAGTAGCCGGGGGTCTCTGCTTTCGGGGAAATCAGTCTAACGCTAATGAGATGCAGAGTAGGTGTTCCCGTGCAGAAACACATGAAAAAGCAGCAACACCACTTTCACAACGAACTGACAGATCTGCGAAGCGAACCGAAAACACGTGATAAGCCGCGTTAGCTGCAGGTATTTAACACCTGCCTCAAGCAGGTGTAAAGCCGGACGACTACCTGCAGTAGGCAACGGAGCCCCGCACACAGCCACACCCGAAGAACGAACGAAGCCATGGAGCTACTCATCATGCAGCTCGGAGCGCCAACAGAGCAACAACACCCACTGCCACCAGCCCCAGGACCGCCAGCACCCCCTGGACCCGGACCCGCCCTCCACGGACCACCACAGAGGCAGAGCAGAGTAAGACAGCAGACCTACCGAAAATGCACCACTCTCACAGACCTAACGCCAGAGGAAGTCATTGCCCACTACAGGCTCAAAAGGACAACCATTCACTGCATCATGACCCACATCGCCCACAGGCTGACAGTCCCAATACAGCGGAGAACCACCATCCCTCCCCAGACAAAGTTGCTGGCTGTGCTGCACCTGTTGGCCTTTGGTAACTTCCAACCAACAACTGCTAGAGTCAGAGGGGTCTCACAGCCAGCCCTATCAAAGTTCATCACACCTGTCCTGGATGCCATCCTCGGCTTCATACCCCAGTACCTTCACTTCCCCAACACTGCGCAGGAAGAGCTGGAGAGCAAGCAAGGCTTCTACGCCATAGCCATATTCCCGGCCGTGTTGGGGGCAATTGACTGCACACATGTTCCACTTGTGCCCCCTGTGGATACTGCACACCACTACCGCAACAGAAAGTGCACGCATTCCATCAATGTACAGGCAATAGTGGACCACCGGGGACTCTTCACCAATGTCGTCGCCAACTACCCAGGCAGTGTGCAGTAATCCTTCATCTTCCGAAAGTCCATCATCAACCAGCGCTTCCAGGATGGCACATATGGAACGGGACTGCTTGTTGGTAAGTACCAAGTCAACACACCACACATTCCAATGCCTCCACGGCACAATACACAACTGTGGGGATGCACACGTGACCAAACCATATTCAACATGTCAAACTACATGTACACCTACCAGACACGACCACAACACTCCAATGTCATCCTGGCCTACCCCTGCACCCTATGCAGACTGGTGGTGTAGTTGCCAGCATCAGCTCATCCATGCGGGCTGGCGATCACTCATCCCAACACACAGCCAGCACAGGTGTCACTGGATTGGTGGACCTGCCATCACATTCTGCCGAACCAAGTATTGACTCTTTTCTCCCTGCACTGTCACAGGTGATCAAGGATATGCACTCCGCCCTTGGTTGATGACACCCCTCCGAAATCCGAACACACCCGCCCAGAGGCAGTACAATGCGGCCCACATACGTACCAGGGGAATCGTTGAACGCACATTTGGCGTGTTGAAGTCATGTTCCAGGTGCCTGGACAGCACAGGTGGGAAGCTCCTGTACAGACCGGACATCGTGTGCAAGCTGATTGTTGCATGTTGTGTGTTGCACAACATCTGTGTTCGCACCAGGACCCCATGGATCCGAGTTGCAGAGGTACCGGCCGATGATGGTGGTGATGGGGCAGGTGGCCCACATCCCACTGCAGCAGTGGCAGGAATGGCCCTTAGGAATACCATCATTGACACTGACTTCTCATGAACACGTCACATTGTGACCGTCCATGGCAATCATGCGACAGTAGAAAATGCCCAAATGCACTGCATGTGTGAATAAACATTTTTGCAGGTCTCAGCTTGTACTTGTACATTTTGATGTTATGTTTCCCTGCGTTCCAGATGTGATTTGGCAGGTTGTGCACATTGCTGAACCAGTTGTGTCCGGTGTTCAAATGTGGTGGGTGTGCTGTTTGACCCGGGATGTTGTCACTGCCGGGGTGCACTTCTGATTGTGTGTTTATGCTGCACGGTGGGTATGTTGCTTCTGAGGCTCTGCTCTGTCTGCCACTGGTGTCTTTCGTGTGTTGTGCCTGTCGGTTTTGTTCTTCCACGGTGCTTGGATGTTGCGGTGTACATGTTGTCCTCTTCAGTTGTCCAGGGTGCATTTGTCGTACTCCATTGTTGATTTTGTTCAGTAGCATTTTCGGTGTGCTGATCTTGTACTATTTTCCTGCATTGTGCGTGAGTATTGCTCCCCTCACCCTGGTTGTCACTGTTTTCTTATCGCGCTTGTGACCATTGCAAGTTTTGTTGCGTTGGGGAATGTGTTTTTATCTCCGTCGCGGTGGTTGCTTTGCAGACATTGTCCGCTGTGTCGGCAAAGTATTGCATGCTACCACTGTGTTGTGAAATTGCGTTACGCTACTCTTGCGGTAGTTATCACACGTTCTTGTGAATATACCCCCATGTTGTTGCTCAAATGGGTGTAATTTCTGATATTTACATGTTTCCCTAGTCTTCATTGCTTGATTTTGCTCCGAGAAAGTGTCATTCATAGTCGTTGAAATGTCACTCATAATTACAATTGAATTCTGAAAATGTCACATATAGCAATCTGAAATCTTGGCAGCTATTTCCAAATAGATTTGTCTAGCGCTTCGTATTTTTTTTTTTTTTTTAGAACTGTTGGTACTGAGCCCATGCCATGGCCAGGCCGACTTTCTGAGCCATTGCATGGCCAGGCCCACTTAAAAGCTGTGTGCATACATTCAAAAAAGGCAGAGACCACGAAAGTGAAAAATAGTCAGCCACTGTCTTATCATGTTAACATAATTTCTCAAGCAAAATGGTGGATCAGCACTGTCACGCCTTTAGAGGCTGCTACTACTATATACCTTAAAAAGTACATCTAGATAGATGAATCCTAGGCCGAATTAAAAAGGATCTTCCATCTGCTGCACAGAAAAATGTTGTTGGCATCAAGAAGTTAGCACATCCAAAATGAATTCCAAATCAGGTAGTAATCAATTCGTGCATAAACTACTGAAACATGAAAAAGACATTACACATTCACAAAGGGCATGTAAAAATTGAATGGATGTTCTGGGTTATGCAACTCAAACACACACACTTCCGATACAAAATGCCCAGCTAAAAAGAGGTCAAACAGAAATTGGAAACATAATATGTTTTCTTCTATGCTATTTTCTGAACTATTTTTATGCTATTGTTCTGCTTTAGAAAGCAAAACCGAGAAAGACATCTCAGAGCTGAAAGCGCACGAGCCTAATTACTCCTGCCATTGAAAAGTTATGGCCGCATTAAATTAATACATAGGAGAATTCTTCGTCTCGGCTCCCCCAGTAACTACTTCTGTTTCTTGAAAGGCCTTTGTGTTTTTTACAGACCTTATCTAAAAAGGTTTACATGTCTTCATGCGAGCAGTTGTCATGCTTTAGAAAAATCACAAGCTGCAAAAAGTCGGGATTGTCAGTTCAGAAGACACTGCTTGTTCCACTGGGTAAAGGCGGGGAGGCGGCGCTGGCAAAGGCGCGCTTCAGAAAAGAGGGATGCAAACAGGGGCAGAATGAAGATAAAACGGGCTGCTGGCTTTATTCTCATTGAAGGCTGGCAACAGGAAATCTGTCGGCGAAGAAGAGGAATATCTGATAGGTCATCTGTTGTGTAATGGAGAATGGGAGGCGGGAGACAGGCGGCGCGAGGCAAGGTGATCCGGCGTCTCAAAGGAGCGCGAGATCTTATGCGAGCAACATGAAAGTGATACCTTTATATACTCGCGAAATTTAATTTACCGGCGAGGAGGCCACTTCTACCGGCAAGCTGACAAAACCTATTTAGAATATTAGGGGCAACAACTAACAGCACGCTAGTCTTGTCGTGGAATGCCGGCACCACCCTAATCATTTACTTAGTTTTTTAAATTAAAGTTACTGCGAAGAAGAACGAATTTGTTATATTTGTCCTCGGTACAGGGAATTGTATTGTGGATCTGACGCAATCATTTTTTCTTTTTTTGTTTCTGCGAGCCAAGGCAATGTTTCAAACATAGTAAAATACAAGGTGAAGACATTTTCCTATCTTCATAGCTCTCTAGCACCCACATGCATCAAGGTATTTAGGAGTCGCAAACGGTGCGAATCGGTAAATTCGGCCGTTTTCGATTCCTTAATATCTTTTTTGGAAAATCGCTATTTTTAGCGAATTCCAAAAATGCGATTGCTTTTAAGGAATCGCAAATTTGCGATTCCTTAAAAGCAATGCATGATTGCATTTTAAATTGCGAAATCGCAATTAGGGGGTGCAAATTACCACGAGGTTGAACCTCGTGGTAAGTTGCGAAAAAGTTTAAAAATGCTCAAAATTGCATTTTAAACACTGTAATGTTACAGACATACATGTCCTTAGGACATGTGTGTGTGAAACATGCACTTAAATATGCATTTCAGGGGTGCAGGGGGGGTCATTTGGACCCCCCTGCACCCATGTAATGCATTAACATTTTGCAAATCGCAAATATAAATTCGCAAAATGTCAATGCCTTCCCATTGATTCCTATGGGCCTTTTGGCCCATCGGAATCAATGGGAATTGCGAAATCGCGATTTAGAATTAGCATAATCCTTGCCATTTGGTAAAAATTGCGATTTTCACCGAATCGCAAAAATTATGCGGATAAATTAATGCATCCCATTTTTCGATTCCTTATTTGCGATTCCCTATTTTTCGCAAATAAGGAATCACAAAATGTCCCGATGATGCATGTGGCCGTTGATGTTTTCGAATAATGCAAAAGCAATGACATATATTAAAGCATTTTTAACCTTGTTTACACCTGTACTGGTGTCGGGTGTAATGCTAAGAACGTTACGTTATAGGTATTCTATTATATTAAATTAATTGCACTGTTGTTTATTTATTTGTGGTTTTATATAGCATGAATGTGACCCAAGATTGTCTGAGATCTTCCCTAAAAAGGACAGAATTGCCAAAGTGGGAAGGTAACATTACAATAAACATGGAGCGATACTAAAACAGAACATTGCATACAATGAGAACTGCCATTCAAAAAGAGGATGGGATATTACGCATAGAAAATAAACATTTCCTCAGAGGAGGTCTTAAAGTGGGCCGGATACTGGCGGTGCTCAGCTCTGGCAGGTGCTGAGACGGGTCCCTATCAGGCTCTCCATTTTTGCCCTCATCACCATCAGGGTGGAAAAAAAATCTTAACTCTACAGCGGTACCACTGCTCAAAGCCTTTGATGTAACTTCAAAGAGACTCGTTTTAGTTCTTTCACAGTGCCATAATTTCAGAATTGAAGCATCGTCAATGTTATATACAACAAAGCCATAGTTGTTGCTCATTTATTTTATGGAATTAAGAATATTGACAACGCCAATAGTCCTGGCTTGTAGTAGGTATAGTTGTATGATATATCTGGACGCAATGACAGAAACGGCAAAATACCAGTCTGGTGGCACACTATGCTAAGCACAGATTTTTAGTTTATGCGTTTTTTAAGCCACACCCTTAATTACATCAGTCACACCCCTTTGAGAGACCCCCCAGTTCTTTCGTCCCGCTTAAAGTCCTGCTTACGAGCATGTGCTTGAAGTGTCAGAAGGCAAATGAACTCACCAAAAAGAATCGCTAAGGTCACTGTTAGCAAAGAAGTAGGAACTCTCCAAGTATTTAACCACATGCGCGCTGCTCTTATTCTGCTGCTATGCTGATATTTTAAAAAAACCATTGTTCATGACGAGCTGGGCTCGTCATCAGTGTGCGAGGAGGCTACACCATGACGAGCCCAGCTCGTCATCAGCCTCGAAGGGGTTATTAGGAAAGAACTTGTATTTCCAATGGTCTGCTTAGGACAGGAGACAGAGAAAAAGTAATATGAGGGGGTAGTCGCTGATAAGGCTAACAAGGAAGAATACGGTGAAGTGGAGAGAGTGAGAGATCAAAAGTAAACCTACTTACTGCCAAACCACTGCTTAATTTGAGCTAGTGGTCACAGGGGGGCCCACCAGCACTCTCTTTTGGATACAGGCACTTATCTTCCTCAACTAACTTTGACTCAGACCAAGAGAGCGAAAAAGACTAAAGGAGGAAAGAAGAAGGAATAGAAATACTGAAAAGCAGTAACAAAGGGGGAAATCAAGAATGAAAAAAGAACCTGAAACAGTGAAATAAAAGGACAGGGGGTGTCTTGTGTTGGATTATATTGGGCATGAGGTGCAATCAAGATTACGCAGTTTGAGTATTTTGCACCCTGACCTTTGATAGCACAGATCAAAGGCTTCTGAATAAAACTGCAAGCCCCAGTACTTATTCTTTTACAGATTAAGAACTGCACCAAACTATGTTCTGCACTGGTGTGTGAGAAATTTGTATTAACATTTGAGTGGGAATAATAATTAATTTTCTCTTCTATTAGTGGAAATAACAGAGCAACTGGTTGTTAGGAGAGAGAAAGACATCACTGACATGTTTTCACTGACATGCTTCCTTTCTAAAATCTCTAAAACATGGCTTTGAGTGTGAATTTCCAAATAGCCACACCTACATTTCGTTATAATGTGTTCTATGCAGAATATTTGCTTGGACTAATCTAAAGCCAACCCAAATTGCCACTTTCCTTCTACACATGAGCATTTTTCTCATTGTGGAGTCATTAGCTTCATTTAAGTCCCTGTCTTACTTCATTATCAATTTGGCAAGTGAGTCCAGGATATTTTCAAGAATTTTTTGTATGACAGTGAAATGGTCTTTTTTTGTTATCAGTACAGTCAGTAGTCTGTTTTCTGCTGGCAAGCAGTCACACTAAATGTCACTACCAACCGATGTACTACTGTAGCATGATAGGTCTACAGGCAAAATTCAGTCCTTATCAATTCATCTTCTCCACACTGTTGGTCAATCTACTCATAGATCCACGCCTCAAGATAGGTGACACCAACTTTTGACAGACCATTAGATACCAGAGTTTAAATCATTCTATATTTCATAAAACCCTCATGTGTTCTCTGTTCCACAGGGAGGTTTCTTTTGTTACCTTCCCTTTCCATCAGGCCATGTGAAGTCTGCACAGCTTGTGTGGGATTGATGGGGTTTGGATAGAGCTTTGCTCCCATACATCCAATGCAATTAGAACATTATCCTGGGTGTACTCCCATCCCAACTCAAAGATCTGAGGATTTCATTAACCCTCTGAAAAAAAAGAGAAAAAAACATATAGTGGTACACCAACAGTAAATAATAATGTGAAAGAGTCCAAATCAAAATGTAGAATGTTCCGTATTTTCTTTATGGTGTTTGTACAGCAGATATATATATCCAAGTGTTACAGAAACCCCAACCACTAATACAATACATAATATGCCAGAAGTAGAATAAACCCAAAAGAAAAAGATCAGTGCCCAGCTACCAAAAACAGAGAGAGGGTATTTTCCTTTAAAATTATTATCCTACCACCTACATTGACATAAAAGATACAATGGATTCATAGAACAGTCTTAAAAACACAGTCACAGTATACATTGTGGAGTAAAAAGCAAACATGCCCCCACATGTCCCATGTACTATGCTACGTTTATATAAAAACACACCCAATCAATTATTCTCAATATTTGATATAGCGGTCATAATAGATTTTATAGCATACAGTAACAAATTGGAGAGATACCATAGTCCATAGATCTGAAATGCAGGTGTGTCCCATAGATCTTCAGCCTAATCACTTCTGGAGGATCTTTAATTGTACTCTGGGTGGGAGCACACTGCTAACACAAAAGCACAAATTCCCCATTGCATTATGATTATTACAATTCGTGATACTTTCAGTAACTCACAGGGAAAGAAGTGTTTACCATCATGAAGTTATGCTCATAGGGTAGCAGTGTGCTCCTTGTCTTACTGTCTTCTGTATATTCAATTTTGAGGTCAATCAGTTCTTCCTTCATGGAAGAAAACGTTTGGGATGTAGCACTTCTCTTTCCCACCTCTATAGACATGGCCTGTCCCATCAATGCAGCCATATGTCAACTTCCAATTTTACAGAGATCTATTTTCTACTAAAGGAATCGTATGAGACCTTGAACAGGTTATCGCCAGTATCCTGATCCGAAGGTTTCCAACTGTTTAAACTAAACGCCATCCCTCAGTTTATCATTTTGCCTGATTTGTCATAATCATCACCAGAGGGAAGTGATCAAAGATTCCTTTAGGCAGGTATTTCAACTCTCTCAATCCATCAAAGCTATCCCGGGGTACAAAGAGATAATTGAGTGAAGAGAAAGGGCATGGGCACCTTATTAGAAGAAATATGTGTCAAACTGTTCTGTCAGATTTTTCCACATATCCAACATGCCCAAAGCTAAAACAAAGCTAATGAGTTTTGAATGTTGTCTTATATTACCCTTAGTTGAAGAAAACTGTCTCTGTATTCTTCCATGTGAAGGTTAAAGTTACCAAACATTTTGACTATCGTGTTTTTGAGCTTCTAACAGCAACATTCCCACCCTCGTCAAGAATGAACTCTTGCAGCCTCTGAGGGAGGTAAAGCAAGAAAACACCATTTTTCACCATCCCTTCTTCTAACTACAGCTGTGCTGCTGTCTTGATCTTTGACCCAGATTCTATCCAGCACAAATGGACTTATCTCTTCATCACTAGCATGCCACTCTAGGAAATTGATATAAACGTCTCATGAGCTAGGAGGACACATTTGCCATAGCGAATTATTCATAGTCATTACCTCCCTTGTAAGCTTTCTTTAAGAAGTTCAAGACCAGTTTGTGCATGAAAAGCCTCTGAATCATGATCCCCTTTCAACGTTTTGCTAAGATTAGTTATTCAATTCAATTCAATAGAGACTTTACTTCGGATATATTTCAATCCATAAAAGTACACAAGTAATATACATTAGACATTTCATAGTTAAAATCACGGTTACTAAAAGACATATTATACATATTTCATTAATGAGTAAGTAGGCAAAATCGTAATTAAAGTGCAAATAGTACGGGATTTACAACAAGATACATAATCATTCAGTAGGAAGTTCATCATCTTTCAGAAGTATATAATCACTCGTCTAGGCACTTTCTCAATTTAACAGTTAATTTTAAGAATTCTATCACATGAAGAACACTATCGCTGTGCAAAAGCTGTAGATACATAAGTGCTGGTCTTATTTGATTAAAATTTAGTTTCTTTAAAAGGGTAACAAGATAACATTTTCGTGGGTATTCATAAAACCTACATAAAAATATAAAATGCAGCATATCCTGTGGAGACTTCCCGTCGCAGCCACAGGGAGAAGCAGTTTTATTAAAAATGTCCGACTTTGGTCTAATTAAAAGATGATGGAAAATGTTAAACCTGAACCTCGTCAGTAGAAATTTTTCATGAGAAGTGAAGGAGCATATTAGATATAATTCCATAGTATCACAGGTTTTTAACATAACATATTTCCTAACATTAGGTTTCATGAGCTCAACCTCTTCTCTTTGGGCCCTCCTATCCATGTAAAAAGCCTGCTTAATTGCTACCACATCACCCTTTACTATCCCACTGGGATAGCCTCAGAAAATGAGATTTCAGGTATTTTAGCCAGGGCACACACATTGGGTTATCATGAGATACAAGGTCTTTCACAATCAGGTGGGTTAGCGGAATATCTTGATTTAACCATAATTTTACCCAGCATGTCAGTGGTCTTAGCGCAAATATGTCAGATAGGTACTGACTTCCCAATTCTTCGTGTACCACTAGGTTCGATGTGCTAGCTGGGACACAGAGGAGACGTTTTAAAAAATTGTTTTCAATAACCTGTAACTGTTCACCACTTACATAGCCCCATATCTCACTGCCATAAATAGCGGTAGCTATCGATTTAGCATTATAGAGTTTCATCATAGCAATATTTGGCTTTTTCCCCAATTTAGTGGCAAAGTTAAAGATAGAGGCATTTACCCTTGTCATTTCCCCTTTCTTTCTTGCCACGTGTGGGCCCCAGCTGAGCTTTGTGTCAAATACAACACCAAGGTATGAGAATGTTTGAGTGATGGGGATCAGAACATCAACTAGTTTAAAAATAAAGTTATTTTTCGGTTGACGGCCAACATGCATTATATAAGATTTGGAATTGTTGACCAAAAGGTCTCTATTAGTCATAAGGTATTAAAAGCATTCAAAAGTGCCTGGAGACCCTTTTCCGTTCTAGAAATTAAAACCGCATCATCTGCGAATAAAAGTACAGGAATACCCCGCCTGCCAACTCTAGGGCAGTCTGATTTTACCTCCTGTAGTGCAGCATCTAAGTCATTAATGTACAACTTGAAAAGAAATGGGACCAGGATGCAACCTTGACGCACTCCCTTTTTGATGTTAAAATTACCAGTGGTTTCCCCATTAGTTGAGAACCTAACATTAGCACTGGTGTCACTGTGCAAGTCCACCAGAAAATCCACAATCCCTATGTCCACACCTTTCTCCCTCATGGTCTGCCACTGCCTTCCCCTGTTAACACAGCGAAGGCCGATGACAGATCCATGAAGGCGAGGTGGACGGCTCCCTTCTGCACGGCAGTATATTTGCTCAATATGAGGAACAGGTTGAGGCACTGTGTTATGGTAGAACGGCCTTCACAGAAGCCATATTGGGAAATGGACATAATATTATTGTCAGATGTCCAATTTGATAAACGCTGCAGTAAGATTCTCCCCATAATCTTGACCATAGAGTCTATTAATGAAATTGGACGATAGCAAAGGGGGCTACCCTTGTCTCCTTTCTTAAACACAGGGACAATTGTTGACAATCCCCAGGACAAGGGACAGTCCACTAAGGCGGCAGCATTAAATACAGCTACCAAGATAGGTGCCCAAAAACCTGGATCTGATTTATAAAGATCCGGTGGAATTCCATCAGGTCCAGGGGCTTTCCTAGCTGTGAGTCCCTCTATGGCATCCATTACCTCACTTTTATCAAATTTAATTTTGCCTCCCCTGGTATAAGGTACAGCATCAACTGTTACAGGGTCCGCTGAATAATACAGTTTTTTTAAATGAAGTTCCCACTCCTCCTTAGTTATGCATCAATCTAGTCCATCACCCGGTTCTTCTACCGCCCTGAACTAAGCCCATCACTCCGGTGTGCTGTGATTCAATTCTAAAACAACAAGTGATGGACCGAATGTGGATCAATGTCACACATTCCCCCAGTCAAAAGATCTGGGCCCAAATCCATCATTTTTTTGCACTCCACACCACCCTGGGTTAGACAATGGCGATATGCAAATCAGCTCTGACCCTGTTGCCCCATGGGAACAGTCCAGTCCGAACTACAAAAGCCATGTCCTTCCCAGAACGGAATCAAGCATCCAAGGACCGGACCGGTTTCGAGGTAACACCTCTCATCAGCCCGGCTAGCTTGACTCCAAGTGGTGTGGAGTGCCTGGGACCCACGTCTGGGCATCCCCAGCGCACTTAGGGCGGCAATTGCAAAAACAACAAGTGATGGACCAAATGTGGATCAATGTCACACATTCCCCCAGTCAAAAGATCTGGGCCCAAATCCATCATTTTTTTGCACTCCACACCACCCTGGGTTAGACAATGGCGATATGCAAATCAGCTCTGACCCTGTTGCCTCTCGGGTAAAAACCACTACTTACCCATATAAAATTAAACAAAGTACGAAATAAAGTCTCACGTGAATAATACACAATGGAGGTCCAGTTAATAAGATGTAGGGTCCCTGGCCCAGCCCAGTCTCCTCAGGCCTCTGAGGGCCACAGAGGGCCCGCCCTTTGCCCGGGCTACGCCCGGCGCATCCCGCGCGCGTCCCACGGGACCAAGGACTGGCGTTGCCTTTATGCGCCTCCTGGCGCTCTTCTGGGCATCACTGGTGGTGGGAGGGGCCCGGCGGAGCCAAGCCCAGCCGGGAAACAGGCGGAGCAAGGCCCGGCCCTTAGTAGCTGGTGCGGCGCTTCGGCGGAGCAAAGCCCGGCCGTGAAGTCTCCACAAACAAACAGGTACCCCCGCTGGACTCTGCCCTGGCGCTGCATTTATGCGCCTCCTGGTGCTCTTGTGGGCGTCACTGGTGGTGGGAGGGGCCCGGCGGAGCCAAGCCCGGCTGGGAAACAGGCGGAGCGAGGCCCGGCCCTTAGTAGCTGGTGCGGCGCTTCGGTGGAGCAAAGCCCGGCCGTGAAGTCTCCACAAACAAACAGGTACCCCCGCTGGACTCTGCCCTGGCGCTGCCTTTATGCGCCTCCTGGCACTCTTGTGGGCATCACTGG
Source organism: Lissotriton vulgaris (assembly GCF_964263255.1). Lineage (NCBI taxonomy): Eukaryota > Metazoa > Chordata > Amphibia > Caudata > Salamandridae > Lissotriton > Lissotriton vulgaris. The sequence continues at coordinate 966,778,594 of NC_141693.1, read as the reverse complement.
TGGTGGGAGGGGCCCGGCGGAGCCAAGCCTGGCCGGGAAACAGGCAGAGCAAGGCCCGGCCCTTAGTAGCTGGTGCGGCGCTTCGGCGAAGCAAAGCCCGGCTGTGAAGTCTCCACAAACAAACAGGTACCCCCGCTGGACTCTGTCCTGGTGCTGCCTTTATGCGCCTCCTGGCGCTCTTGTGGGCGTCACTGGTGGTGGGAGGGGCCCGGCGGAGCCAAGCCCGGCCGGAAAACAGGCGGAGCAAGGCCCGGCCCTTAGTAGCTGGTGCGGCGCTTCGGCGGAGCAAAGCCCGGCCGTGAAGTCTCCACAAACAAACAGGTACCCCTGCTGGACTCTGCCCTGGCGCTGCCTTTATGCGCCTCCTGGCACTCTTGTGGGCGTCACTTGTGGTGGGAGGGGTAAGATTAGTTATGTTTTCAACAGGGTGCTTAATATACCCCAGCTGAGGCCCATTGATTAAGTATATTTAGGATGTGCAATGATGTTTTTCACACAACCCCCACAGGGAAAACTTGATGGGTCTTTATGAAAGTATCACCAGTAGCCATAAATTCAGTAAGTTCTAACAGAACCACCTGTCATGACACAGGCCACATTGAATTGAACACATGGACCTAGCCGATATCATCCAGAAAGTTGCCAATTGGTGCAGTAAAGCATTTCCATCCCTGCAACGTTTTGGGCATTACCTGGAGTAAGGCCTGACAACAATGGTGCAGGGTACATTCTCAGAAAGGTTGTAATGGTAATGCTCCAAGACCATTAGCCACATAACTTGACACATACAATGCACTTGAAGGCTGACATCAATGTTTAAGTCCTGCACACACCACTCACATTGCTCTGCAATAGGTTTGTTTCGTTGAAGAAGACAAATCAAGTGGGGCGCACTGTACTTGTTTGCACAGTGGTGTACCAATAAGTAGTTACGCCAGGTTCAAACAGGGATACTGCGCCTATTAGAGCTGACCGCCTTTGGTGTGGCATTCCAATAGACGTTTTACCTTCAATACCCTTTTTTTGCTAACCTTATTTTTATTGGCAATAGGACTCTGTTGTCAACCTGTTAACCAGGGGTGAAGTGATTGTGCTCTCCCAAACCTGTTAAAATTGGAATGCACCTCATGGCACATTTAATTTACTCATAAGTTCCTGGTAAATGGTACTACATGTAAATTAAAAGCTACAATTGAGCTGCAACACTCATTTTACCATCCACCAAAAGTGGCATGATAAAACATGTCTAGGGCCTGCTATTGCAGCCTGCAGTGCAGTTTAAAACTGTATTTCGACTTGGTAAAACAAACATTTTTCCTGGTCTAAACTTTCAATTTGAATACGTATTGGTCACCCCTAAGCTAGACCCTACAGGCTCATAGGGCAGAGTGCATTTTATTTAAAAAGTAGGACATGTGTAATTTGGCTTTACCTGTCCTGGCAGTGAAAAGCTACCAAAGTTTGTTTTTCACTGTAGCAAGGCTACATCTCCATAAACAAACACTGGGTTACTTTCTTACATTTAATAGGTGATTTCTTCAGTTGGAGAGCATTTAGAGAAATGCCTCTGACACTTATTTTACTTGTAATGTAAAATCCTTTTTGATAGTAAAGGCAAACATCCCTTTGAACTTGTCTCCAGGGTCACATGACTATTAATGGCGCTCCTGTGGTGTGATGTGTATTCCTTCCAGCCATGTGGACAGAAGAACTTAGGGTGTGGGGAATGGTGCTCCTACCCAATGTAGGATGGCCTGGGGGGGTTGTGCTCAGCTCTTCCCGAGCTCCAAAGAGTATACGGATGGCTGCAACCACCAGTTCTGATATCTTAGACTGCCTACCCTGTCACTGGCAAAGGGACCTCCCTACCCTTTCACCCCCTGGACAGACTGGCCCTCCAAACAGGAAGGGGGAAGGTTCGATAATCTGGACATCCCCCATATGCAGGTTGGCACTGGGTTTAAAAGTGGCAACATCAGAACCTCTCATCAGAACTCTCCTGGACCTGTGGAGAAGATTCAGAACAAGGATTATCCTCCTGTCTGAAGAAGGAAGACTGGACCTGCTAGCCTTGAACCCAGGAACCCAGATGTGACTCCAAGGGTCAGTTGTCTGCCCACTCCTGTTTGAACTGGAAGGTCACAACTGCCCTGCTGACCAGCACCAACTGGACCTGCCTGGACCATGCTACTGGCCACTGTTGGAGTGAGTTTTGACCCCTTAGAGGTGCCTCACCAGGACTGGGCCCTTGGCTGGTTTCAGAATGTACTCCTCCCACCTGCAAACTTCTAGAACTGGAGTTTAGGTGAAGATCCAGCATTCTGGGCTCTTCATGTCAACATCGATCATTTGTGTAGCAGCCAGTGTGAATGCTTTGACAAAGACCTCCTTCTAGCTCTTGCCAACATGAAGCTCTTGGAATGACCTGCTCTTCACCCCAACAGTGATTGCCTGACAGCCCCTGCCAAGGTGAAGCTCTGACTGAGGTTCCACGTGTGGAACTGGACTGAGTAGAAAATAAACTTTCCATCAAGATAAACCTGTTCGCTGTATCCAACCCCTGCTCCATCGGGGGTGGACTGAATTTCTGACTTTGACTAAAAAGGTTTGGGTTAAAAACTTTGTGGTAGACTGTTTTTCACTGCAGGAAAGAGGAAGATGAGGGAACTGAGAATGTGTGGTTACAAGAGAGGGTATGCATAATCACTTGCAGTTTTATTTTGGAGGAGGAGTGCCTTTAATGCACTTTTAATGCTGTGGTCAGAATATCCGTACGCTAAACTCTGCATCAGGCCCTAAGTTAATTGAAGATTGAGATATACCTGAAACCTCTAGATACACCCCCCTCCCCCAAAAAATGCTATGTATGTATCTAGAGTTGCTAGGCAGATCTCAATCTTCAATTATCTTAGGGCCTGAAGTTGATTTTGGCCTATATCCAATGACACTTGTAATATGGCAGGAGAGATATCTCTCCCTTTTGCAACAGAATAACCCATCCTCCGAACTCTAAATCAGGCCCTTCCTTTTTGTAAATTTCTGTTTCTTGTGCTTATGATACAATGTATTTCTCAGCACCATCATACGTTCATATTATGTGACAGGGACCGTACTACTACTTTTTACTATAAATGTGCGTGGACTGTGACTAACATCTCATCTATTATGATATCTGGATATATTTTATACATCTTCTGCAATTGCTTTTAGGTTGTTGCACAAATACAGTTGCTACCTCTGTAACTTTTATATATATATGTATATATATATATATATATATATATATTACCTACTGGCGGTCGCCAGTAGGTAGTTATAGTTAGGATTTTTTTAAATGCAAAATCTCAAAATTCTATTGTGAATAACTTTGGCGCCGGTTGACGAATCTGCCTGAAAATTTCCTCAAATTTGCCTCGCGGAGCTCTGGTCCTTCCTTGAAAGTTTGGGGGGGATTCGTCAAGCAGGGGCCGAGATAAAAGGGGGGTCCCAAAACGTGTTTTTTCCATGTTAATTTCCATAGGGCGGTCGAACTCACTGCTGAATGGATTTCCACCAAACTTGGCAAAATCGTAGGGACTGGTAGCCCGATGTGCCTTTGCTATGTCTCAAGATATGTGCTCCAGTGGATTTTGAGTAATTTAGGTTCAAAAAATATATATATCTATGGCCGCGCCCCGGTACGCGCACCGGGCACGACACGCGAGGTGCGCACGGAAAGCTGATTGGCTCTCGGGTGTCTGTAAACATTCAAAACAGTCCGGACCGGCCGCCATCTTGTGTCTCGGTAGGATAGACACACAAGAGGTGGAAAAAAAAGGGGGAAATGACCATAAGGGGGCAGGGTAGACCCCCCCTGACCCCCTAGGTTTGATGTGGGGGCTATAAAAGGGCCCCGCGGTGCAATATATATATATATTTTTTTGATTTGCGTGGGGGGAGCGCCCGGTACGCGCACCGGGGAGCGGCCCATGGGGAAAGAAGAATGATAGAGTTTTTAAAAAATGTAGCCTTTTTTTTATAAATTGGAGGTAGTTCTAAAAAGAGCTGTTTTTTTCTTCTTTTTGTTGTTTTATATTTTTTTAGTGTTTTTGGAACATTTTGTACTTTTTTTGGCTTTTATGAACTATTTTATATATTTTTTTATTTTTATGGGGAGAAACGAAAAAACAGGGAATTAAAAATGGCTCAACTGGAGCAAAAAAAAAAAAATTGGGGTTTTTTGGGGCATTTGTGGTTGTCCCCAGCAAGGACGATGAGCTTTATGCTCAGTTCACCATAGGAGATGGTCTTACCACAATGAATACATGTTATTCGGAAATCCCCAAGCCGTGCCTGAATGCAAGGGATCGTCTCTCTTGCCTCTGGTCCCGATGGAGTGGGTTGCTTTCTTTTGGAGCTGGTGCTTGAAGATTGGGGAGGGTTACTGGCCAGTTCCCTCATCTCTGCAGCAGAATAGTTGATCGGATGCCTGCGCTGCATGTGGCGAATCATGGTGTTGTTTCCAAAAGAGTATTTTTTGTTCGGGTTCCCCCTTGAAAGTTCCATGCCACAGATTGGGCAAGTCACCTTGGCCGCATTGACTTTTTTCTTGCCCGCTGGGATTGAAAAAAACTCCCATACAATGTGTGGTCTTGGCTAGTATGGGGTATTGTGTTCTTGCAGCCACCTTCTCCTCCCCTCCTCCTCCTTCTCCTCCTCCTCCTCCTCCTCTTGCTGACCACCAATGTAATCTTGTGGTGGTCCTCTTGGTGGTTGTGGTGGTGGTGCAGATGCTCCAGCTGCTGCTGCTACTGTAGCCATTTCAAAGTACAAAATATACCTCAAAGATTGCAAAACAGGTCTTCCTAAGTCAAAGGACAAAGTCAGAATAAGGAAAAAAGGTGTGGTCTTTCATCATTTGAAAAAAAAAAGCCTGAACCAATGAGAAGTGTTACTTTCAGGTCACAAGACCAGGGATTTCATCATTATGAAACCAAAACTGTTCTGCACCAATTAAAAGTGTTATTTTCAGGTCACATGACCCGACGCGCTTACGCGGCGCCCCGGGTCACGTCGCGTAAGCGCGCCAGATGTTTACGTTGCGCGATCGTATTTGCTCGAGTGTTTCCGGGTGCGCTTACGCCGTGCGTATCACGTGGACGCGGCTACGCGATACGTCACAAAGATGTTTTCGTTCGCGGCAATAGCGCTTACGGGACGCTCTCCGGAGCGCGCCCTGGGGCGCTTCAAAAGACTACGCTTTCCGGGGCGCTCACCGGGGCGCGCCCCAGGAGCGCTCCAGGGCAAAAAAAAAAAATATATATATACATTAAAAAAATTGTTTTAAATACAAATATAATATAGGATTCATTCATTTTCAAAAATATTACATTTCATAGCTATAGACATTTGCTATTAACAAAATTTTGAAATTCAAAGAAAAAAACATAGGTTTGGCCTTATATATAGTTAGGAATTAGCATTTATAAAACCTATGAAATTCACTGAAAAAACCATAGGTTTCACACCAGTTATAGTTAGGAATTAGCATTTAAAAAACCTATGAAATTCACTGAAAAAACCTTAGGTTTCAAATCCGTTATAGTTAGGAATTAGCATTTAAAAAACCTATTAAAATCACTGAAAAAACCATAGGTTTCACACCAGTTGTAGTTAGCTGGAAATTTTACTGACATAAAACCATTGAAATTCCCACGTTATAGTTAGTTGGACTCACTATAACTTGCGCGCCTGCAATGCACTGCTGATGACGTCACATATTACATCACTCATGACATGGTCAGTGACATCACTCCTGACATCACTGATGACACCATCCTTGTGACAGAGTGAGAGACCTCCTTTCAGTGTAATGTAACCCTTGAAACACATATTCAAAAATAGAAACTAACATTTTCAAAAAAATGGAGATACCCATACCAGTTACAACAACCAATTCAGTAATTCTACCATCTAGATACACATCCACTCATTCACCAACAGTTCTATATAGTCACTCATGCATATACTCACTCATCATATGTAGTGATACACCTATACATCCTGTTACACACCAACAGTCATCCAAACGTTACTCACGCACATAATCACACATGCAAATAAACTATTGAACATCCATTTATTTGCATATACAGCTATACACGCACTACCACCTTACTTCTAAGGAAACGTACACATGCTTACTCTCTTAAACAATCACTTATAGAAACACATACTTATTTAAACAGGAACTCTTACAATCTCTCACTCTCACATATACTCACTTATATACATCAATACTCACATATACTAGATTAAAACATATGTAGTTACTGATAAAGACACTAGTGAGACAGTCATTCACTCACTAACACACACATATACACACACATCCACCCATGCAGTCCTGCACATATGCTGTCTTCAAAACACATTGAAACAGTGAGTCAGTCATTGATGTATCTATGTGTTAAGTAACACCCCCACCAAACCATACAGACACTCATACTGATACTAAAAAAAATCTAATAACCCATATACACACACATGTAGCTACTCACCAACCCATGCAGCCACTTATACACAAAGTGAAACACTGATACAAACATTTAAATATTTAAACAATACTCGCTAACAATAAGCCAGTTAACCAATCCATTTAAAAAAAAAAAAACATCCATTAAGACACTAATTTAAACATTTATTCTTCCATCGTCCTTTTTCATATACATATATAAAACATATTTATTTTTCAGAAAGACACACATTCACTGGATGGTGTCATCAGTGATGTCATGAGTGATGTCACTGACCATGTCATGAGTGATGTAATATGTGACGTCATCAGCAGTGCATTGCAGGCGCGCAAGTTATAGTGAGTCCAACTAACTATAACGTGGGAATTTCAATGGTTTTATGTCAGTAAAATTTCCAGCTAACTATAACTGGTGTGAAACCTATGGTTTTTTCAGTGAATTTAATAGGTTTTTTTAAATGCTAATTCCTAACTATAACGGATGTGAAACCTATGGTTCTGTCAGTATATATATATATATATATATATATATATATATATATATATATATATATATATATATATATATATATATATATATATATATATAGATATATATATATATAGATAGATATATATAGATAGATAAATATATATAACGCTCAAAATTCTTCCAAGCTCAGTAGAAGAACAAGACAGCACTCGAAGGTGGAATGTTTCAACACGCTAGATTTTATTTAGCGGAGGGGGTGCACACAGACGTGTTTCGGCGTTCTGCCTTCGTCAGTGTGTGTTACCCAAGGACTATTGATTTCAGTAAAATTATATATGCAATATACTGACAAAGAGAGGATTTCAGCCAGCCCTGTTGTCCATTTATGTGTTGTCATGTCGTTCACATTTTCGTTCTGCCACTGCAACATACAGCATGGAGCAATTGGTAAGCCCATTCTGTTCTTTCGCAAAGGGGGCACATCCACACACAAAGCAGCTTCCTGAATGCTGGAGGACACTATTGGAATGTGTACTTTTTGAGATCAAAAATATTTGGGGCCTCATTTATGAAAAGTGATGCATCGCTGCGTGAAAACAGCGATGCGTCACTTTTCATTGCGCCCTCCTAGCGACACCAATGATGCGTCATATTTACAGTATGACGCATCATTGCGCAATGAGTTACAGATACGTCAGTATTTCTGACGTATCTGTAAGCGCAAAAGTGACGCATTGCTGGAGCGTGTCACAAAAGTGACGCAACTCCAGCAATGTGTCCTTTCACATGGGGCAAGCCACATGTGTAAGGGCCTGCGTCAGTCTTACGCCTGCTGTGAGGCAGGCGCAAGATTTTGACGCAATGGTGTCCTAGAAGTGACGCAGTGAAATATAGATTTCACTGCGTCACTTCTACGACCCTTTCTTGCATCAATACGCAGCCCTTGCATACATTATACCTGGCGCAGGTATAATGTGGCGCAGGGGTTTACAAAGTGACGCACCTAACTAGATGCGGCACTTTGTAAATAGGGCGCAACATGGCTCATTTTTTACACCACTGGTGCGTCACAATATAGTGACGCACCGGCGGCGTAAAAGTGACGCACAGCCTCATAAATGAGGCCCTTTGTCTTTTAAGCATTTTTTTAATTCCCAGCAAATAAGTTTTGCAAAAACAATGACCAAAAAACAAGCATTGATAAAATAAAAAAGCAGAAAGCGAACGCCAAATATTTTGACATTTCAAAGTTTGTTTTTTTGCTACTGTTTTGCTGATTCTTAACATTTGAGCAGGAGATGTGTTACCCCTCATTCACGAATTTTACATCGATTTTAGGACTCCTACCATTCCTTCATGACTCTTTATGTTTCAACCTGCACATTTTCTATCTATGTTTTATGTCTGTTCCAAATATTTTTATTGAGTTATCACTGTGGTGTGGTTTATTGATATTTATTTAATTCTGTCCCCTCTCTTTTCTCTACGACGTTCGTTTTGCAGGGTTTTGCTTTACTTATGTGTTTGTTTCTAATGTATATTGCTAGAGGATCAGTTGGACCGATCTTCGTACACTACTTGTGGTATTTTGTGCTTGATGGCCTAAATGCTATACGAATTTCGGACAGATGTTTTCATATGCTATCCCTTTTCATTACGTGTTCAAATATTGAGCATCATTCGTAATTGAGTGTATATGTAGTTGTAGCCTTGAAAAAGTCCAAGTTGGCACTTTGAAAAGTGGCGTGAGTAGCTATGAGGCTCAACTTTATTTGAGAAAAATACAAATGACAATTTCTTTTACGACGCGGCCTAAACGTCTGAGGAATGGGATGTGCAGCTGGTGTCTTTATTACTACTAATTTAATGCCTTGGTGCAGGTGCTGACGTCATCATTCATTTCGCTTTCTCTGTCCCCTGTGTGACCATTAGAGTTTGAGGTGACTCAGGTCAGCCTTCATTAATAAAGAATGAAGGGTTGTAAAGCGTGCCCGCCTATTTTTGCGCCAAGCCTTAAATCAACCCAACTAATTTGTGGTCGCTGGACAT